>NC_067472.1:79921980-80521980 GCF_947179515.1 Apodemus sylvaticus | reverse complement strand
CCAAATCCAAAATGTGAACAAAACAAACATTCACAGGAGGGATGCTGAAATCAAATAAAGTCTGTGGTTTAGCTGACAGAGTTGTACTAAATTCCACTTCTTAGTTCTGAGAAATATGGCATTGGCTGGGGTATTAGCATTGGAAACTGGGCCAAGACTCTCCTGTGGAAGTCAGTTTGTAGAAATAGTGTGTGTATGGGGCAGGGGGTGCTTGGTGCTCACTTTGTAACCCAGGCTGACCTCCAGCTCAAGATCCTTCTGCCTCAAGTGTGTGCCACTATACCTCACTGATAGTTCAAAGCTAAAAAACTGAAAGTGTGACATTATAAAGTTCCTTGGGATTATGCAAAGTTCCTCGGGCCCATGCCTGTGCCACATTAATGGAGGTCCTTCCGGCCAGAGTTCACTCCTAACAGGAGAGAGAAACCCTGCACCACTTGCTAATGTTGTTAATGCTGATGATGGTACTGGTGGCCCACTGTGTCTATGGTTGCCAGGAAATGGAGACCCTTAACAGCTGGTTTGGCTTCTTGATGCTGTGGTAAAGGCATTCACAATGCTATAACCAGGAGATACCAGGCACTGGGCAATGCAGCAGCCCCTAGGACTGGTGACTGGAGACTGGATCCAGACAGCTATGCCAATAGTCACCACCCTGTATCTCACAAAGTCAAAAGAGCTCAGTGTCCAGTGAGTCTTCTGGGGGGCTCATAATGGGAGGGGGTCACAGAACAGGTTCTGGTTCCCCAGGAGGATGGGCCACAGCAGGATAAGGGTGAGGCAGAAGGTAAGAGCACAGAGTAGCTATTAAAGAGCCTAACACAGGATCAAAAGTTCAAGGCCTAGGCTGGGGAGTCACCTCCGTGTATGACACATTTGACTTTCAGACATGAGAGCTTGAGTTCCCATGCTCAGAGCCCACATGAAGCTAAGGGTAACAGCACCTATAACCCCAGAACCTCTACAGCAAGATTCAGAGTGGAGACGAGAATTCTTAGAAGCTCACAAGGCAGCCAAATCTCTTGTTCACAGCAACAAATAAAAAAAGAAAGATCTGTCTCAAAAAGATGGTAGGTGAGGATTCCACATATGTGCTATAGCATGAACATATACCTGTGTTCACATGTATGCTCACATATGAACATATACACATATACACAAACACACTATTAAAACAAAAACAAATAAATGCAAGGCCAACTGACAGCAGAGTAAGCTCAAGGCCAATCCAGACAGCTTAGCCAGAGTCTACCTCAGAAGAAAAAGGTAAAAATAGAAGGTACATCTCAGTGAATGAGGGCAAAAAAAAACCACTGAACAGAAATGTTGAGCAGTGTTCTGTAGTGAGGGAAAAGCAGCCCAATGCTATCAGATATCCAAGCCCTCCAGACTCCAAGTTCAGAGCTGAGCAACCTGACAGTCCATCAGATGCTAGCCCCGCCTCCTGACAGTCCATCAGATGCTAGCCCCGCCTCCTGACAGTCCATCAGATGCTAGCCCCGCCTCCTGACAGTCCATCAAGCTCTCTCTAAGTGCCAGGTGCCATGTAGGATGCCCAGCAGCCACATGCCTTTCAGGTGGGGCTCACAAAAACTGTCAGTCAAAACCCATCAATAAATAAATAAGGATAGAAGTCTGGGTTTGGGGACTTGGGGGGATGGGGAGGGGCATTGTGCAGGTCAGGATAATTAAGTACATGGAAGAGAATCATGTTTCTAAGGCCAAGTGCAGGGGCCAAGAAGGAAACCCAAGTCCACCTTATTCCCAAGTCTACACTGTTCTCAATAGACCTTAAAGCCTTGCCTACCTGGAGCTAGCATCACTTAAGGTGGAAAATGGAAGACCTTTTCCAAGGCAGCTGACCAGGGCCAGGAGAGGGGTGATATCCCGTGACCACCCCCAGCACCTGAGGCTGGCTGCCCATTTCTCCAAATACCAAACACCAGATGATGGGGTGGAGAGAGATGAGAAATAGTGGCAGGCCTTGGTGACAAGGGTAGGGCCAAGCTTGTGACAATACAACTGTGTTGACAGTAATTGCTTCTGCCACACTGTGTTCCGGGTTACAACATGACTAACAGGGCTGCAGGTGGCATGGCAAGTGGAGAAATTGTTTAAGATTGAAAAGCAGAGCAGAGGGCCCCGTAGGGAAGAGAGCGCTTCTGCCTTCAGAAACTCTGTCTTCAGAGTGCCGAGTGCTGGGAACAGCAGCTCCTCCTCCTTGTTTACCCACACACCTCCAAAATATTGGGGGATCAGAGCCCTTACCATTCTCTGAGGCCCATGACTTATTTATTGATCATCCATTCACTTTTGTCAAATGACGTTTTAATCTTTTTATAATTGGCATACGGGGTACTAGATATGTTACATCCCAGTCTGATGTTTTCCTAAACAAAGCAGGTTTTAGAGACTCTGGACCGCATATATTCACAACCTCACTGAGTCAGGCATGTATAAAGTGGGGGATCAGAGGCTCCTGACATTTTTCAAAACTAAACTACCCAGACAGCCCTTTCATATCTGAGTGAACAGATTAACATTTTCACACCTTTAGGAGAGGAGAAAGCACAAAGCAGCACAATTACGGTCTTCTTATGATAATTATGGGGATGTTCTAATATTATCAACTTTGTGGTCCCTGAGGGCAAGTGAGGTCCAGGAAGGGAACATCAATTTAAAGTTTTAGAATAAATGTCTTCTTTCCAACTCCACAGGTTAATCTCTGAATAGAATGGCTTGCAGCTCACTTTTGAGTTTGAAGTCAGAAGTCTAAATGGTATTTCTCCAAGAATACTGCTTGTGAGTGTACACATGCCCTAGATATACACACTGGCATCTATGGTGCCAAGCAGACTGTGTAACAGCTTCCTAAACAGCCATGCATATGGCATTAAAACAGCCTTAGGAAGGAACTGGCTTCACCCCGTTTCCCATTGAGGAAGTCAAGAGGGAAGAGGGAGGGCTCCGTGATTCACCTAAGATCACACAGCTGTGGAACGATGTGTAGGCATGGATCTGAGCTCAGGGAGTGTCTGTCCCACACCGTGGGGCTTATAAGCCCCATTCTGTGGGTGCACTACTGAGTCCACGGATGAATTCTGGGTCGCATAGACACCCACTGCCACTGAAAATGAGTCACAGGTCCTGATATCAGGAATACTCACCTCTACAACCACGAGCAGCCAATCAGCACAGGCAGCAGGTACTAAAGGCCCTAGCTCCCAAGCTGAGCACTGCGCTCCCCCCAGGCCTAGACAGGAGCATGTTAAAGTTCAGATACAAGGATTTTCTCCCACAGAATCATGTATAGAAAGCTTGGTTCGCAGTGTGGGGCTGTGGGACAGAGCAGAACATGAAGATTTTGACTTCATCGATAGATGAGTCCACTGATAGCTTCAAAACTTGAATGGACTGTGGAAGGTGTAGGAACCTGTGTGCTGTGGACTGATGCCCTAGACCCCATGAGTTCAAGTGCATAGTTCCTGTTCCTGTCTCACAGAGGGCAAGGTAACACAGAGCCTGCCCACAAGGAGCTCCCAGGGAAGTCGGTTGGGGGTGGGGGTGAGGCTGCCTAAGTGCTAGCTTCCGGCTGCTTTTCCAACAGACCTGTGTAGAGCCCGGGTTCAAAGTTGGGTGTGAGCTTCACACTGACAATGATAAATAGAACTCAAGACCAAACTGGGTACTTCATCCAAACAGTCTCCTGTAGAAGCACAGCTCAGACACCTTCTTCAGCAAGCCAGCCCCCATCCTGCTCCCCACATCAGCACCCTGCCTTAGATTCTTCCCGGTGTTGAAGTCTAACGTCTATTTATGGGTTCATGTCCCTCTTCATTCGTTCATTGTCTCTCTTTGTCCATCAGAATCTAAGCTCTAGAGAGAAGGGAGGGAGGGAAGGAGGGACAGAAAGAGGAAGGAGAAAGGAGGGAGACTATCTCCCTTGCCTCTGGTAGCTGGCACACAGTGGACCTTTGATGACATTTGTATCCTGGAAGCCATTTTGAGGATGAAATGGCAATCTTCCCAAAATGCTACTTTCCCCATCAGTTTTGAGTGCCCGTTGCTGGACTGTTAAGACTGGAGAGGTCTTGGGCACCACATGTGGGAACTGTTGTGTCTGCTGAAGCCTTGGGGCAGTGAGAGGCAGGAATGAAGCCTCCATGTGACCTTTGCACCAGTCATCCCAGCCCTGCCTGCCTTGCACCTCAAAATGGCCCAGCCGAGCCTTCTGGCCACATGGCAGCCATTGGAGCGAGCAAGGTGAAAGGGAGCAATAGGCTGAGGTGGGCTCAGCTGGAGGAAGATAGAGCCAGAGCCTCTTCTACAATACCCACTGCCTGCTAGGGTCTCCGGCTTAGAGCCTGGGGTATATAGCATGTGAGTCTCAGGCTTCTAACAGTGGTAACCTCTCGCTGTGAAGATGAGGAAACTGAGCCCAGAGATGTCAGAGCATTCACCCTGCCACCCAACAAACCAGGGAGGAGCCCAGCCCATCTGGATCCAGGGCCTTCACTGTTGCCCCTCTCCTCTTGCTAGGAGGCTGCATTTGGTCCTTATGGATACTATAACAAGGTTCCCTCAATGCTGGGGCTCAGAAGGATGTGGAAGTCCCGGGAAAAGCCTGCTTCCTTGCCTTTTGCAGCTCCTACAGGATACCTGCCTTCTTTGCTACAGCATCAGACCTAGCCTCACAACTCTCCCTTTCCCCCTGGCCCTCACCTACTCTGTGTCCCTCTTATAGGGACCATTTTGATTACATCAGTACCTCTGGGGTGACTGGATCAGGATCATCTCCTCAAGTCAATATCATTTAATTTCATCGACAAAGTCTCCTTTGCAATATATGCTCACATATCACAGGCTGCTGAGGCTAGAATATACCCGTCATTGAAAGGCCATTGCTCTGTTCAGAATAGTGAATTCAAACAGCTCCTACCTAGATCTCATCACAGAAGGGAAGATAAGACTTGGAGTCCAGGGTCCATCCTTACAATATTAAAATATGCTAGTGCCAAAGAAAAGACAGAGTTCCCATGTTGGGGTGGGGATGGGAAGAGATCTCAGAAGACACCAAAGACCCTTAATGACAGCTGTCGATAAACAAGGCCTTGATCTGAGCTCTCACTCCACATGAATTCATTGAACTGTCAAGATAACTACATGAGCTAGGTGCTATTGATTTCTCATTTTACAGAGAAGCAAACCAGGGTACAAAGAGCCCCAAACATTGCCGATCTTTGCCCTTCAGCACTTCACCTATGGATGAGGAGGCAGCAGAATCAATAACCTATGCCAAATTGAGATAAAGGTTATTAATGCTCCTGGCTTGTCAGTGGTGTTTGTGTAACACCGATGGAAATGGTGGAGTTGGGATCTGAACCCTGACTAGTGACCCAGCCCTATTCCTTGGAACTGGACTCCTCTACCTCAGATATCACAAGTCTATACTAAGTTCACTGATCTTAGTGAATGTGGCCAGCTCTGTTGAGCTCTTCACATTGGGTCACCTGATCAGTTCCCATCATCCTTGACCCTCTCCCCTACCCCTTGTAGTGATCAGTGGATCACACAGGACCAGAGAAATGGAATGAGAGAGAGAGAACTATAGAATTTTCCTGGCTGTGCTTACTACTGCCCCCACCTGCTGTGAAAAAGGGTCCCTGAGTGTCACAAGTCTACAGTGTCATCTGCCCCTTTGAGCTGGCCCAGAGCCCCCTTCACCCTTCAGTACTCCTAAAGGTGTGGGCCACACCAGTGATTTATGACATCCTCAAAATAAAGTGCGTAGGTAAATGCCGCAGGCAGCAGCTGTCAGCAGGCAGGGGTTTATGTGCCCCAGTTCTGGAAAGGTGGTTGCCTCAGGCCAGCATAAAAAGTGACCCATGAAGGAATCCTCCGTCTCCTGAGAGCACCTCACCTAGCCCATCGAACGGATTGTGGTGCCGCAGTGATACATAAGCCTTCTTCCCAGCCTGCTCCATGGTCACAAAGGCCATTATCCATTCTGGGACTTACACTTACATAACAGAAAATTACAGACATAAGGGTAATGGAGAATGGCGCCCCATGCCTCTGGGTTTGGCGGGGTGGGGTGGGACTGGGGCACTGAGATCAGGGTCCAGATTTTCTTATATTCTTCCATTTGCCAAAAATGCATTGAGTAACTTCTGGGCACTGGACATCACTCCAGGCAATGAGTGGTGCCAGAGCTTCAGTCTACTCCTAGGAGAACATTCCAGAGGTTGGATGCACAGGAGAACTGTCTTAGTCAAGGTTTCTATTCCTGCACAAACATCATGACCAAGAAGCAAGTTGGGGAGGAAAGGGTTTATTGAGCTTACACTTCCACGTTGCAGTTCATCACTAAAAGAAATCAGGACTGGAACTCAAGCAGGTCAGGAAGCAGGAGCTGATGCAGAGGCCATGGAGGGATGTTTCTTACTGTCTTGCTTCCCCTGGCTTGCTCAGCTTGCTCTCTTATAGAATCTAAGAACACCAAGCCAAAGGTGGTACCACCCACAAGGAGCCCTCCCCACTTGATCACTAATTGAGAAAATGCCCCACAGCTGGATCTCATGGAGGCACTTCCCTAACTAAAGCTCCTTTCTCTGTGATAACTCCAGTCTGTGTCACACAAAACTAGCCAGTACAAGACCCTTTATGATGGGAGCCAGCTGAAAGCATCTTTCTCCAGTCAGGTCCCCGACTCTGCAGATCTTGAGCAAAGTCTCCTGATCTTGGGCAAAGCTGGCTTCCTGACCAGATCCCCACTTTCATAAAATGTAGCACTGTGGGGTTTTTTGCCCCAGAGCTGGGGATGAGAGGCAGGCAGGTCCCCCACTGCTGAACTGCTCCAGGCATCGCTACCATCTGTGCTTTCAGAGAGTCCAAAGACTTAGAACCCCTAGGACAGCTGAGGGCTTGAGAATTGAGTCTGAAGACCAAAAAATCTGGTAGAAATTAGGTCATGGGGGAATTGTGTGTGGAAAGAAAAAATCAGAACTTAGGCCAAGTCGTGGCACAGCACAGGTGTTTGAAAATATTTATGGAAGGAAGGGAGAGGAGGAAATGGAAGAGAGGGGCTAGAGGGGAGAAGATGGAAGAAAGGGGAGGAGGAGATGGGGTGGAGGGAAGAGGGAGGGCTAATTTCAGAGTCCATCCTGTATCCCTGCTGAAAAAGACAGTGGGGCTGACAGTTTTATTATTCAATTGTTCCATATAGATTTTGAATAAAAACTAAATTGGCTTCTTTTAAAGAAGGCAGTCCAGAAAGGCGGTGCACTGCGGCCAATAAAGTGTGATGCTCTCATCCTGCTATTTGAGCTCCTGGCATACAACAGTAAGGACATGAGCCAGTGTGGAGTGATGGTGTCAATGACCTGGTACACGAATCTCGAGTTAAAGATGGCTGCTAAGCTCATGCGCCACCGTCTGCCTGCTTGTTCATGACCTGGTGTGCATTGTTTCCTGCTCACTCTGAGATCCTGGGCAAGTGTCTCCTCTCATCTGACAGACGGTGCCAATAAAACCTGCCTTCTAGGAATGCTGAGAGAAGTAACCAAGATGTGGTGTGCGGAAGTTCCTACTCCATAAAGGCTGTTCGGTATGTCGAAAGTGGGAACCAAAGAAAGGAAACAGAGGTGCGCAAAAGAAAGCCACGGCCTCACCAGGAAATAACAGCAAAGAGAAAGGGGGGGGGGGGCGTGAAGACTAAACTTTCTCAACTTTCTATCAAGATCCATTTATTCACTCATTGATTTATTTGAGGATGGATCAGGGTCAAAGGTAATCCCAAAGACTCATGCTACCACAGGGACCTGAGTTTGGATCTCAACCCCAAATTTAAAATAATCTGGGGATAGATAGATAGATAGATAGATAGATAGATAGATAGATAGATAGATCTGGAGATATATATACATACGCACACACTCATGAATCACAGGCACACCCATGCACCACACCCATACACCACACCCACAAACATATATACACATATATATCCATGTGCACATACTTGTAACCACCACAGTATAGGAGTGCAGAGAGAGGAGAGGAGGAGAATCTCTGGGCTTATTGCACATCAGCCTAGTGTGGGTCCCGTGAGAGACCATCTCAGCGGAATAGGACACCTGATGTTCTAGCTGGCTTCTGTAAGAACAGGAATCTTAATACATTCATGTGCAGTATCACACACACACATACATGTCCACACATGCATACACACTCAAGCATACACATGTGCATGGAAATGTGCACACAGCCATGCACTACACATACCCTCATGCACTACACACAAACATGTACCACATATAACACCCATGCTCCACACTCATGCACCACAACCATACACCACACACCCACCCATACACCACACCCCCACACATGCACCGCACACACAGCATGTGCACACACTGAACTAATCCCTCTAGGTGTGTCTGGGAGGGTATTTCCAAGCGACTGTTAGATGCTGATTCTCGCATAATAAATGGGTTTGTGCTTTGATGGACTATGATAAGAAAGCATTAGTGAGGAGTCATGGAAATTAAGAGCAGACCTGATTGAAGAGGGTGGGTCAATGGGGATATTATTATGCCTTTGGGAACTTTGTCCTGCCAAGACCTCTTTCTATACACCTTCTCTCTGCTCCCCATCTGGGATAAGACTCGGTCACAACCTCCCTCTGCAACAAAGCTCTGCCTCACCACAGGCCCAGAATCAATGGACCCAGCTGTTGAAAGCCTGAACCCTCTGAACCCCTGTGCCTTGTTCCTTTAAGTTGTTCACAAGTGGCACACTTGTGACACAACTCACTCACAGCACACCTAGATTTTCTATTAAATGTACCTAAGACTAGACCTAATTCAACTATCAAGGATGGACTCTAGACACGCCCACAAAGGTGTCACTCTAAAGGTAAAAGCAAGAAGATGGGAAAGGTACCAGGATCCTCCCTGAGTAATGCTGAACGTGCAGTTCCGCCTACTGCTCCTTGCCCAGCCACAGACTTGCCCTGGCCCTGCCTCATCCCATTCCAGCTGTGAGCACTCTCTTCTTGAGCTGCTTAGGCCCCTGTGGTAGACACAGGAACCTGGGGAAGCCAGGTCATTCCCCCAGGTCATCCCTCCCTGAGCTCAGCCTGTCAGGTTCATTCCTGGAAAGGCTCTGCCTCCCCTCCACTCATTAAAACCCAGTCACGTCAAAGCAGCCCACAGGATCCGAACGCAATTTTCTCATTGAGTTATGCTAAATCCTTCAGGGAAGGATGTGAAATTATTTAAAACCTATAAAAACTAAAGCAACATTCTGGCTCTATATTTTAAGTTTCTCATCATTATTTAGAGTTAACCTTTTCTGCCGCTAAATCACAAACTCATTTTGCTATATATCAGGTGATATGGCCATAAGGCATGGGGGGAGGGGGTATTCGGGCAAAGAGCAGACCTGGGGATGGTTCCCAGGGCACAGGCTGATCATAGAGACTGAGGTGGCATTTTGTTCTTGGGAATCAAAAGTATCAGGAGTTGATTCACTGGAGCAGGTAAAATTATCTGTGTCTGTGTTGTTATAAATACGAGAGCGACAGATTAGGGTGAGGCATGTCTCTAGAGCACAATGTACTGGCTGAGAGAGTCACAGATGAGGGACACAGCCCTGTGCCTGGAATCTCAAGGAATTATTTATTCCCTCAGAGTCTCCACCTCCCTCTGCATAAAATGGAAAAAGACAGTAACTCACTCAATTAGGATGCAAGCACCAGTGGGTTTTCCTCACTTCGAAAACTCTGCAGACTGGGAAAGCTTTGGAGCTGCATTCTCAGCCTCCTTGCATTGAAAGGCTGCCTTCAGGTGTGTGGGGCATGGGGACCCTGAGGGATAAACAGATCAAAGGTAATGGTCAACTGTCATTCAGAAATGAGAAAGCAGCCACAGTGAGGAAAAGGTGGCCAAGGAGGAGGCAGATGAAGAAGGAGGCAGGAAAGGTGTGATCCAGCAGCAGAAGCACCCTCTCCCACTGCCGGTTCCCACTCAGGAAAGAGCACATAAGCTTTCTGAACAGGACTCTAACTACAAGTTTCTCAAGAGCCTGTTCCAGTTTGCTTCCCATCTCTGGGATAAACACCATGACGAGAGCATCTCCCAAAGAAGAGGATGTGTTGGACTTCAAAGTCCTGATCACAGGCCATCATCCATGGAAGTCAGCACAGGAACTGAAGCAGAGACCATGGAGTGATGTTGTTTATTCTCTGTGGCTCTCTGTGGCTTGTTTAGCATCCTACCTTATACAGCCCAGTCTCACCTGCCCAGGCATAGCACTGCCCACAGTGGGCTAGACCCACCAAACATCAATCAAGAAAATACTCCAAGACTTGCCCACAGGCCAATCTGATGTAGGCAGCTGCTCAACTGAGGTTTCTCCTTCCCAGGCAACTCTAGCTTGTTTCAAGTTGACTAGGGGGGTTGTGAGGAGAGGGAGAGAGAGAGAGAGAGAGAGAGAGAGAGAGAGAGAGAGAGAGAGAACAACAAAAAACAAGCAAGAACCAAGCTCAACCTTGACAGCAGGCCCCAAGGGTCAAGACCTTTGCTATGTTCCCAACACCTTACTATAACACCGGAAACACAAATGACATCTGTATAAGGGTTTCTATTCCTGCACAAACATTATGACCAAGAAGCAAGTTGGGGAAGAAAGGGTTTATTCAGCTTTCACTTCCACACTGCTGTTCATCACCAAAGGAAGTCAGGACTGGAACTCAAGCAGGTCCAGAAGCAGGAACTGATGCAAAGGCCATGGAGGGATGCTACTTACTGGCTTGCTTAGCCTGCTCTCTTATAGAACCCAAGACTACCAGCCCAGAGATGGCACCACCCACAAGGGGCCCTTCCCCCTTGATTCCTCATTGAGAAAATGAAGCACAGCTGGATTCCATGGAGGCATTTCCCCAACTGAAGCTCCTTTTCCTGTTATAACTCCAGCCTGTGTCAAGTTAACACACAAAACCAGCCAGTACAACATCCATGAAATATTTGTATTCTGGGCAACAAGAACTCCACCAAATGGAAGCCATGAAGATCCGCCTAGAACCCAGCCTGAAGGACAAGCTGACCTGACCACCCAGGGGCTTGCCTGGCCTTCACCTCACCTCATCGTCTCAGCTCTGACATGAGTCATCAGAGATTTGCTCCTTTCACGAGGTCACATGACTCAGAAAGCATGGCTTCCGTTCATTTGATTGGCCCAGCATCCAGTACACACTACAAGCCTTGCTGTGTTGAGCTCAGGGAAAAGCAGGAAACAAACAAAAGTACAGCCCTGTGAGGGGAATGAAGAGGTGTTCGTATAAATGGAAATAACATGGAAGGAGTGAAAGAAATTTTCAAAAGTGGACTTGGCAGGTTAGTGGGTGGGCTACACACAGTGGGGGCATGAATCATGGCACCAGGGACACAAGATAGCTGCTTTCTCTTAGGGTGATCCTAGGGATGAACCCCAGGGTCTAAGGCACAAACAATTTAAACTGAGTACTTACTATCCTGAGCTACTTCATTTATTTAGGCAACTCACTCCCAGCATTCAAGAGGGCATGTGGTGCTATGGTGTCAATTCACCACTACTGAGAAAACCAAGACAGGAAGAGACCCAGATACTTTTCCAAGGCAAAGGAGCAAGGAGGCCTGAGGGGAGGGGAGGGGAAAGGCGCAGGGGAGGGTGGCACTCAGTGAACAGTTCCTTCGCCAAGCACAGGGCCTTGCCCGACTGGATAGGTTGAAGGAAGAGAGGCTAACAAAGCATCCCTGCCTCCTTCCTCTGCTTCAGTAAAGAGTCTGACTCAGGAAACCTGAGGTTCACATTGATCTAGTCTGGACACAAAGATCCCAAGCTACCCTGTGTCATCAACTCTAGGTATCCAGCTGTAGTCAGGGCAGATGGATGCCAGTCTACTTAATTCTGTAGGGGAGCTCCCAGCTGTCGGTGTGCTCATACTAAAACTAGGGTAGCAGCCAAGAAACACAGACACACCCAAAACCTCTATTAGTTTCTCATAACTACCTGCTTCACCCTAGTACTGTGCACAGCAATACTCAACAGTTAGCCTGGGCTTCATTTAGACATGAAGCAGCCCCAGGCCTGCTGAAGCGAGGTTTGCCACCTAAACAAAGACCTCCAGCCACACCCACCTTCACTCAGAAACTGGAGAAATCCTTGCATGGTGGGAGAACAGAACTGGAGAAAGATACATTGAGCTTAGCAGATAAGAGAAGCCTGTAAGCAGAAAAAGACTGGGAAGACAGGAAGCCCTTCCCCCAGCTAGGCTTTCATTCAACTCACAGAGCATGCGCAAGGAGAGCGTGGCCTGTGCAAATGCAGGAAGGCTGTCCTAAGTGAGCAGAAAGGACTGAGCGCCCTGGGGCTTTCTGTCTGCTCCCCAGCACACTCCCATTCTCAGGAGCACTTTCTGTTTCTTAAGAAACTGCCTAACTTCTATTTCTGACCCGTGTCCCTGCTCCAATCCACTGCCACAGGACCCACGAACTTGGGAACTTCATCAGAGACTCCGATCCACACCTACAGAGCTGACCTTAACCACACTTCTGACCCCAGGCACCACCCACGAGGAACCATGTTTTAGGATACATCAGTGTCAATATTTGAATATTCAATGTATTTCTAATGAATCATTCAAACAGCTTGGGTGAGACAATGAATAAAGTGTTCACAACAATCTGATGGCATCCTTAAACTCTGCATGGAGGATTCACAAACCAAGGTGGTTTGTGCTTGGCACACCAAAGGACCTCCCAGTATTCTCCACCAAAGAAGCAGCATGCGAGGGGGCGGGGCACTGAATCTACAGAACAAAGGTGCTTGAGAGCTGAGTTGCATCACAGATGTTCAACCAAGTCAGAGCAGACCTTTAGAAGAGAAGAGGCTGAGTGGAGACAAGAAGCAGTAGACTCCAGTAGGAAGGTGGAGCTGTAACTAATAAGGGGCTGTTAAGGGAAAATGTGACCGGCAGCTCAAAGGCCCTTGCTGCTGTTACACTACTGATGTTCTGACCACAGAAAGGGACTGAGTGTGCCTTAGAGTCAATTGGGCAGTATCTGTGAGGACAGTGTGTCTTCACCCAGCAACACAAAACCCAGAGCATTTGGCTTCTGAAATTGAGGTATGGCTATAAAGACATTCATGTAAAGGATGATGTGGCCACAAGGGACCTGACCTGGGGACAAACATCCCTGCTCTCCTTCCAGCTGTAACGCCCTATAACCCAAAGCCCAGGTTGGGCATTGCTGCAGCAAATCCACCCACAAGATGCCGTAGGCCTGTCAAAGGGCTGCGGAAGGTCGTTCCTGCTGATATGAAATAAGATCAAGATACATATGTTGAAGCAAGTGGGGCACTGAGAGGTGTGGCAAGTGCCCCTTGCTATGTGGGCTCTTGTGACTCTAGACCAGTGAGTGGTAAGCATAGTCCCAGAGAACAGGAGACAGACTAAACCCTATAGGCAGACTAGTTCCATCTTTGCATCCACTCACTGCTTGGGGGGTTGGGGGCAGCATAGTCCCAGACGATGCTTAGCAGGTCAAGACCCGGGCTCTACACTGGATATGACAGGAGGACTGGAATGGTCACCTGGGACGCTATGTTCTTGCTCCCTCTGGCATGGTGGTAACTCACAAACAAAGAGGACGCAGTTCCTCTGGAGGCGATCCTGGCAGCTGGCATGTTATCACTTGAATCGGTGGCCACAGGGAAGCAGCTAGTAGGGAAACTGTCAATGGTGGCTCTAAAGATGAGGACACACACCAAGAGTGGAGGGAGGCATTGTCCCAGGTAACTGTGGCAGCCACCACAAGTAGCAAATGTCCTCATGTAGTGGGACAAAACAGGTATAGGCAGTATCACCTTCCCCGCCCCCCATTATTGTGATAAAATATCCTGACAAAGAGCACCTTAAGGAAGAGGTTTATTTTGGTTTTTAGTTGGAGAGAGTTACCATCCATCATGGTGGGGAAGACATGGCAGCAGCCAGGGCAGACGTGAAGGCAGAGGCTGGAGGCTGGCTGGTCACACCGCATCTATGCTCGGGAGACAGAGAACAGATAGGAAGTAGATCCAGGCTATAAGGCCTCACGGCTTACCCCTCCTTCCTCCAGTGAGGCTCCACCTCCCTAAGTCTCCACAGCCTTCCCAAACAGCCCAGCCAGCTGAGGACCAGATGCTTAACATGTGATCCTATCAAGGACACTGCACATTCAAACTACAACAATGGGTGAACTGAGACCTGGGAGGGTGTGGTACTGACCTACAGTCACAACACTGATAGGCAAAAGGTGGGGATTGGGAAACATGGGCCAGTCTGTTTCTACCACACCAGACTCCTGAGGGACAACTGGGGGCAGGTCACCCCTCCCAACCCTCTGTGTGTCACCCCTGGTACCCAGGGCCACTCTTCCTTGCACAGACAGGCCCATTTTGTGTATAGAATCTTCGGCAGATGAAGACCTGGAAGCTGCCCCTGTGTGCACACATTGGCCAAGCTTTACAGGTGGTCTATAAAATTAGCCTCTGTGCAATTGCCACATGGGTCCCGGGTGCCTCACGCCTGCCCCTCAATCCACTTGCTGCCCCAGGCTGTTTGAACTCCAGATCATCTGGCTAAACTCAGAGTGGCTAGGTGTGAGACATAGGCCCCAGTTTCCTTGTCTGCAAATAGTATAACCACAATAGGTTTTACAAATTGGGGAAAATTAAATGAATTCAGAAAAATCTGCCTGCAGGTGTTGGGCCCAACATACATCCTATGCTTGTGCTTCTGATCACCCCTTCTGATCCCCAAGCCAACAACTGGGTTACCCTACATCTTTCACTCAAACAAGAGTGGATGCTGTTACTGAGACAAGATGGCTTCAGAATGCACCAAAAGAGGCAACCAGATGGCTCCACCCAGAAGCCCGATAACCTCTCTCTCATTTGAATTTCCCTTAATTGGTCACGTGTGTTGTAGATTGCTTCTAATGCTATTTTTGTTCATTTGGCTCCCGAAATCACATGGAAACCCATACTTCTGCAGGAAAGATACTGAGGATCCCTGACTCCAGGTGGCTTTAGTTGGTAAACAAAGTTGTCAGCAGCCAATGGCTGGGCAGACACACAGAAGCGGGACTTTAGATTTCCTGGGCAAGGAAACCACAGGAAAAGGAAGGTTTTAGAATCACCATGACAGGGGAAACAGGAGGATCAACCTTGAGAGCTGCAGGAGAGAAGGCATACAGCCATGTAAGAGCTGGGGAAGAGTGGCCCCAGGGGCCCCTTCCATGACTAGATGGAATATAGACTTTAGTAAGTAATAATTAGGGAGTATCAGATGGGGAACCTTAGCAATGTGGACGTTTGGAAACAGCTCAACCATTGAGCTGCTTAGGGCATAGTAAAAATGAGGCTGTGTGTGTGTGTGTGTGTGTGTGTGTGTTTCATTTCTAGAATCTAGAGCATTTGGCGAATGGTAAGGAACACACACCTCCACCGGGGTGGTTAGTGTAGCAATAATAATGCAGGCAACGCACATGGACATCTCTGAACCAATCACTGAGTTGGACTGAGTGCATCAAATAAGGCTTGCCCCTGGCTTAAGTTCCAGGCCACCAACCCTTGGTCTTTTACAAGGCTTCTTCAGCTGGTGAGGTATTTGTGCCGTAGTGAGGAGACTGGGCAGAAGAGAGATGAGGGACTTCCCAAAGGGCACCTTGTTAAATTCCTCTGCTCAGGACAATTGTAGGGAATGGAATTTGGTCAGCTATTACAGTGTATGCCACATAACCATATCTTTACCTTTTTATTACATGTATAGACATGCATGTGTGTACATGTATACATGTGGGCACATGTGTGGGAGTCAGAAGATGACTTGCTTTCTCCTTCCACCATGTGTGTCCCAGGGATGGAACTCGGGTCCTCAGGCTTGGCAGCAAGTCCCTTTTCTCTCTGAGCCATTTTGACGGACCATGTAACCACATGTTTGTCAACTGACCTACCACTACATGATTGCATGTACACACAGATGTGCTGAACCATCTGGATGTTGCTGTGTTCTCTGCAGTGTGAGAGGAGCAATGACACTGTCTTACAACACACTCCTCAAAACAGATCCTGCTCTCTAAGCAACTTGTGACTGTATTTCCTGAGACCTTCCCATGAGACTCCCAGTCAAAGCAATATGATGCCCAGAAGGCCATCTAGCCCTCCAAGGAGGTCATGTCAGAGCCTCTGAGGACTGTCACCACCAACAATGATAACTACAGCTGTCACTTATTGGGGAACTACTATGAGGTGGACACTGAGCTGGTGCTGCACTGACTTACTTTTTTGATGTTCCTAACTGTCCTTTAAAAGTTGACCTTAAGACCAAGCAGGATCGTGTCTCCTTTTTCACTCTTATGCATTTGTCTGTCTGTCTGTCTGTCTGTCTGGGTAGTTACCATTGTCATCACTGACACAGAATCCATATAACCCAAGCTCCCTGGAACTCACAGCCTCTGCTGCTGTGGCCATAGGCATGCCCTCTATCTCTGGCCTTGCTTTTCTCTCTACAGTATCATGAAGGTTCACAGAAGCCTTCCAGTGGCTGCTCATTTGCTCAGTCGGCTGACTGTGACAAGCCAGACAACCCAGAAGACATTTTAAATCATTCAATCATTTCTACAGTGGGTACTTTGTTCATTTATTCATTTCTTCACTTTACATCTCAGTTGTAGCACCCTGCCTCCTCGTCTCCCAGCCCTACCCTTATAAATCCCTCCCCCCATTATCCCGTAGGGGGCCTACATCCAGCCCCTGTGTTGGTTTGTTGGTGGTTCAGTCTGTGTGAGGCCCCATGGGCCCAGATTGGTTGCCTCTGTAGGTTCTTGTGGAATCCCTGACCCTTCTGGCTCTCTCATTCTATCCCCAACTCTTCCACAAGCTCCACCTGGTGTTTGGTTGTGGTCTCTCCATCTGTTTCCATTCGCTGCTGGATGAAGCCTCTCAGGAAACAGGTATGCTAAGCTCCTGTCAGCAAGCATAACAGAGTATCAATAGTTTCAGGGGCTGTCTCTCTCATTTAGGATGGGTCTCAAGTTGGTGGGTACATTTTAAATGCCCACTTTTTACCAGTAGCTAATAACCCCAACCTTATCTTTGCCCTTGGAAATCTCACAACCTATTTCTCTGCAACTGGCTAAAAACTAATGGCTGACATGTACAAGCATGTAGTGTGTGCACCGTCCAGGGGTGCCCAGCAGACAAGATGAGTGAGAGGACATCTGTCCCTTTACTCCTCTTGTCAAATCCTATGCTTTGACTCAGAGCTGACTATCTCAAAAGACACTGGAGATGCCCCTGTGCTACTTGTACCAAATACTTCCAGTAAAAAGAGCTTCTCCAATTTATACAAGGTGCTACACTGAATAAGCACAGTCATGCCCAGGTTAAGTGAAGGCCTTAGTAGTACTGACTGGTGGGTCCCAGCAAAGCTATCCACAACACAGTGGTTCTTGGTCTTGTTGTCTGATCAGTAGGTGATTCCAGTTTGGGGCTGAGACTAATGTCTTGTGGAATGCTGGCTGATGAACTTTTCTTCATAGATTTTTCATCTTGATGTTCAAGGCTCAGCTAGAAGCATTAGGGGACAAGAAGTAGGCTCTGCAGATTAGAATATCTCCCAGTGCACAGTCAAGGGAATCCCAGTTTACTTCCCCCCAATCCCATGGGAGTCACAGCCCCAAAGCCAATGTTGAAGCTGTATGAGAACTGCCCCCTGAGAATCCTGTACTAGAGGCTGACAGCTCTGTCCCTGTTTCACCAAAATCCCCTCTACCACTTACCCATAAGCCCCTAGGAGACTTTCACCCTGAGCAGCCAGCCATTGTACTCCTTTGCAGTAGACCTGTCCCAAGTTCCTGGAATCTTCTGCCTGTGCACCTGAAAAGCCTCAGCAGCCAGGAAATCACAGGGACCACTTAGCCCATGGCACTGAGATAGACACCCAGACTTCTTACCTGCAGATTGGGGCAGTGAGTAAGACAGCCAGTGACATGGCCCCTGGAATTGAACTTAGCCCAAGATGTGGGCCATGGACTGGACATCACACTTACTTGCCTGATCCCTTCCCTAACATCTTCCTTCCCATTATTGAGTCTCCTCAGTGGTGCTTCCTGCCAAGAATCACACACATTTCAATGAGAGAACATATTCAGGAGTCAGATTCAGCATAGGAACCAATAGATATCAGGCAGCCATGTAGGTGGAGGCCTCATCCCACTTACATCTTTTCACTCCTGTCATCCCGGAAGACATGCCAAGGACTTGAGGTCAAGCATGGGTTATTTAACTCAGTTCTCCAGCTCTCCAACCAGCTCTCCATAAAACTGATTTTCAAACTGTTTCTCTTTCTCAACCTCGTCCTCTCCCTGGCTTTTGCTCTGTCTTTTACTTTCTGCCTAAACTTAGGTGTTCCTGCACAAGGACTCCTAGAGATGTTTCTCTAGATGACAGCTTGATGGAGCAATGGCCCAGTGTTATATGTGTCCTCGGACAGGCAGGTCTTTTTATACTGCATGTGGCCTCATAAAAATGATTGGTTTAAAGTTGTTATTGTAATATTGCTGTGATTGTAACTTTGGTTCCTACACTCTCTAAAGGAGATGGTATCATAGCCTGACAGAAGTAGGCTATGCTTGCAGGAAGTCCTGTAAGTCTTTGCAAAAAAAAAAAAAGAAGAAGAGAAAAACTGAGGGATTCTGTCTGCCAACAAGAAGGAACCAAAACCCATTGTTTTAATGTCACAAAGATGATAAATGAGTGATGGTATCATAAATATTAACTGCATCCCAGGTAGGGAGGACAGAATAGAGGGTGTGATGTGGCCTGAGAGGACATGGAAAGGATCCAGAGGAAAAGAGAGAGTGTGACAGAAAGGTGTCAGTAGTAAAAATAAGGAAGAGACAAACAACGCATGAACAAAACCCAAATCAGACAAGATCAGAAAAGGGAATATGGAAAGATGTCAACAGGAAGAGCAAAATGAGGATACAGAGAGGAGCACAGAGGGAGGCCTGGAGCACAGAGGGACCTGGAAGTGGGAACCACCTTAATAAAGGTTTCAAGTATGGATGCCTCTGGAGTCAGGCCAGGAACAAAGACTGGAAGGACATCAGCTGGGGAGCTGAAGAAAGGTTCCAGTGAACCATGAGGATACAGGGGTTGAGTTTCCACAGGGAGATGAGTTGTTCATTGAGGCAAAAAGGAAAGTTCTGCTGGAAGTGCCATGTGCTTGCCTTTCACGACTCAGGAAGGAGGATGAGACCAAAGAACTCAAGTAAACAAGTAAAAGTATGGACCACTCATCTGGCTGTGTGCTAGTGTTCATGGGAAAACATAAGCCAGAGTCTCCTTCAAATTGTCTAGCACAATGGATCAACTGTGTGTGTGTGTGTGTGTGTGTGTGTGTGTGTGTGTGTGTGTGTACGCGCGCACGCGCACATGCACATGTGATGGGAGGACAGCCTCACAACCTTCTATCCTTTTCTTTGAGACAAAGCCTCTGTGATTGCACTGGATCCACGGTAGGTGATCAAGGAAGTTTCCTTGGGCCACCTTACATGTCCTAATCATCTCCACCTTTCCACATCAGGCAATTACTAATATCAGGGAAGGGCTATAAACGTGTCTGGGTGTTGTTACTCTGCCTGCCACATCATGGTGGGAACATTTATCTCATTATACTCTATGAATGCATCCTCTGTTCCCAGCTAGGCTGAGAGCTCTGAAGCAGGTCAGAGGTAAAAGATTGTAGACCTATCCAAAGTCTACCTGTGGAGAGATTCACACTAAGGCTTCAAAGCCACTTTTACTAAGAAAAGCTCACTTGATCATGTGTAAAGAACAGAGTGCTGTGTTAGAGAGAGAAATCAACCTTCATTCTTCCAATGTAACCTGTCTGGCGTTGTGTGTCAACTTGACACAGGCTGGAGTTATCACAGAGAAGGGAGCTTCAGGTGAGGAAATGCCTCCATGAGATCCAGCTGTAAGGCAATTTCTCAATTAGTGATCAAGGAGGGAGGGCCTATTGTGGGTGGTACCATCCCTGGGCTGGTAGTCCTGGGTTCTATAAGAAAGCAAGCTGAGCAAGCCAGTAAGCAGCATCCCTCAATGGCCTCTGCATCAGTTCCCGCATCATGACCTGCTTGAGTTCCAGTCCTGACTTCCTTTGGTGATGAACAGCAATGTGGAAGTGTAAGCTGAATAAACCCTTTCCTCCCCAACTTGCTTCTTGCTCATGTTTGTTCAGGAATAGAGACCCTGACTAAGACACCATAGTATCTTAGGCTTAACTGGCCAACCTCCTATAGCACAAGAAGTAAATTTCTATGGCTTAACCCAAACCAAAGCATTTTTGTTTTGCCCGCAGTTACATCCAACGGGTTACCTGGAAGGAAAGCTGGGGATATATGGGAAGGCGGCAAAAAGAGACCAAGACAACATTGCTGGTCAAGATCTCAAAGTTTAATAAAGAACTCCCAATATATAAGCAAAGGAAAACCCTTCCCCAAAGGCTGGAAGCTCAGCAGAACAAGTTCAATTGTTCCACACGTGGCTAGTGTCTCTCAGGAAACTGCAGGTCCTTGAAGAACAATAGGCTTCACCTTGGTCTGAGCACTCCACCCTAGGTGGAGGGGATTATGGCTAACACAGGAGTTCCTGCTCAAAGACTGGAAGAGAAACTTCACATTGGAAGTTCCTGCCAGGTGGCATGGCACCTCAATAAGGCTCTCTACACAGACTGAGAAGTAAATACTCTACCATGCTTGTGAGACTTTTATGTCTATAGAATGCTGTACAAACAGGTTTCGTTGATCAATTTGAACATATCAATATACTGTCTATAGGAATCCCAGAATTTGGATGAAGGTCTTGGGGGAAGTTGTAATGATAGTTTTGACCATAGATGTGTATCACATGCCCTATCGATGCTCTAAACCCATCAATACAAGTTGAAGGCAAAAGGCAATGAATACCCAGAATAGAGAGATGATGAGGTGGGAAAACACAATGCTATTACAGAATCTTGGTCCCCACATAAAAAGACCACTGAAGTACCCTATCTTCACTTCTGCGCTGGCTAGTTTGATAACTTGTCACAGGCTAGAGTCATCAGAGAGGTAGGGGCCTCAATTGAGAAAGCCACCTCTACAAAACTGGGCTGTAAAACCACCTAAAGGGTAATTTCTTCATTAGTGATTGATGGGGAGGGCCCAGCCTATTGTAGGTGGGGCCATCCCTGGGCAGGTAGTCCTGGATTCTACAAGAAACAGAGCAAGCCATGGAGAGTAAGCCAGCAATCAGCACTTTCACGACATCTATATCAGCTGCTGCTTCCAGGTTCCTGCCCTGCTTGAGTTCCTGTCCTGACTTCCTTTGCTGATGAACAGTGCTGTTGAAGTGTAAGCCAAATAAACCCTTTCCTCCCCAGTTTGCTTTGGTTACAGTGTGTGTGTATGTCCTGGTCTGTTCACTTGAGTTTGTGGGGTTTGATTTGTATTTTTGTCTGTTGGACTTGGGCTTAGTTTGTAGTTTTACTTTAGGCTTATAACTGACCATTTTTATCATCTTGATTATTCATCTGTCATCAGCATTTATATTTTTGTTTTAAAATTTTTGTTATATTAGCCATACGTAAAGGAATTTCAAATCCTTCTCCAGTGTCTTCTGATCCTCTCTCCACATACTTTCCCCATGACCCTAGATCCAACTGGGATCCCACATCTACTTCTCAGCCTCGTCTGTTATCTGTGCATTCACAACAATCAATTTCTAAGCATCAGCTAGGACACACCCTGCCTGCCCCTGAACCACAGGCCTGCTCGTACTACATCCAGTCTTTCTACCCAACCATGTCTTGTGCTTTCTACTCCAGGGTCTAATCATGTGAGTCTGCCGGATCCTCTAGTCTGCTCATCCTCTCTGACGCCCAGCTCTCTCCCCAAACTCCAGGTTCAGACCAGATAGTGTCCCAGTGCTGAGACACACCAGCACTGGTAGTGCCAAACCTCTACCAAAAAAGTTACTTTCAACTGTTACCTGCTGGCAAAGAGAAAAATCAGTTTTCTCCAAAGGAGTATCATTAGGTACAACAACTGCATGCCAGGGTAGGCGCCAGACCCATGCCCAGCTGTAGTTGGCCAACACAAAAACAATTGCATGGTTTTTTAAAGTGTTTTTTTTTTTTGTCTTTTTAATATTTGCTAGTATGTTTGATTTTTGTTTTTGTGGTTTTATTTGTTGAGGTGGTAAGGGAAAAATATAAAGAACATAAAGTTGGTTGGGTAGGAAGGTGGGGAAGATCTGGGAAGAGTTAGGGGAAACGAAAGGACATGATCAGAATATACTTATGAAAAAATAATGGGCTTGTGCTCAGTGTACTAGATGAAGCAATAAGGCAAGAGAAGGAAGTTAAAGGGTTACAAATAGGGAAAGAAGTCAGACTATCCCTATTTGCAGATAGAGATTCCAAAATCTCCACCAGGAAATTTCTAGAAACAATAATACAGATCAAGCAGCCTGGCAGGATGCAGGATCAGCCTACACAAACCAATAGCCTTTCTACACAGATGACAAATAGGCAAGATAAGCATGGACACACTCCCATCCACAACAGCCTCAAAGAAACTAAACTATTTGTCAATAAATCTAACCACAAAAATAAAGGACTTCTGCAACAAAAACATTAAGTCTCTCAAGAAAGAGATAGATACTAGAAAATGGAAAGACATCCCACGCTCACATTGTGAAAATGGACATTCTACCAAAAGCTATTTAGAAACTCTGTTGAGAGTCACAGCAACCCAAGACTATGAAAAAAAAACAAAGTGAACATTAGTTCTATGTCCTTTTCAGGAGGTGAACTTGGGTCTGGGTCTGGGGCCAGAGCCTCAAAGGAGTTAACGTTTGGGTCCCATAGGACTTGGCTTTCCCCCTTTAAAAGACTGGAGTTGTCCATCCCAACGCTGCTGTGTGTTCAGTCTGCAAGGCTCTTGAGAAGCCCTGCCTTCCCCTTTAGTAACATGGATTAGCCTTGCTGACTTTGACCCGCTGTATGCTGGTTTCTCTTCACTTTGCCCCATTTATTCCCTGGGGATAGTATATAAGATGCTGTTGTTATTTTTAAGGAAAAATCTTTTTTTCCTTTATGTGGTAAAAAAATATGCTTAGCATAAAGTGTATTCAAAAGCCTAGCTAGTTTGCTTAGCATAGTCATTACTTGTGCAGGACCAGCTCCCTCCAGCTTTTATCTCCTTCATCTTCTATCTTCTCTTTCTCATCCCCTGGTGTCAGGAACCTGTAACTGAAGAATGACCTGTCAGTCCAGGTCATAATTCAGCACCACCCTAATCAAAATTCTCATCTCATGCTTCACAGAAATAAAAAAAAAATCTTCAGAAATTGATATGACCACAAGAGACCCTAGACAGCCAAAAGCTGTCCTGATTTAAAAAAAAAATGTTAGTGTGAATACTATTCCAGATATCAAGCTATATTACAAAGCTATAGTGATGAAAACAATAGGGCTCTGGCACAAAAACAAAGGCTTAAACATGTGACTTCAGCCACTTAATCAAAAACACAAAAAAGCATCTTCAATAAATGGTGCTGGGAAAACGGGATGTCACACATAGATGAAATTGGACCCACATCCATCACCTTTCACAAAAACCAACTTCAAATGGATCAAAGACCTGAATCCTGAATCCCTGAAACCGCTGTAAGGAAAGCTAGGCAGTGCCCTGAATTATAAGGATATAGGAAAAGACTTTTCAGAATTTCCTCCATTTAATTAGGAATTGAGGTCAACCACTGAGAAACGACTTAACAAAACAAAAGCCCACAGTCTAAGAGTGGAACTTTGCCAACTGTACATAAAAAAAATAAGAAAAAATGGACTTGGAATCTAAACAGGCTTCTCAAAAGGGGGGGGGGGGCGGTGCTAAGAAACATGTCTAAGCATCTTCATAGTCCCTAGCAGTTACAGAAATCCACATTTAAGATTTCATCTTAGTTCAGAATGATAAAAGATCAACAGAACATCAGACAATAAATGCTGGAGATTCAGTGAGAGGGGAATCCTCATTAACTGATGGTGGGCCTGGAGGTTTGAATGTGAATGGGCCCTATATGCGCATCTATTTGAATGTTTGGTTTCTAGCTAGTGAGACTCTCTGGGAAGGATTAGGAGGTGTGACCTTGCTGGAAGAGGTGTGTCACTGGGATCAGATGTGAACACTCAGCCATTGCTCCAGCTCCATGCCCGCCAGTCTGCCACAATGCTTCCCACCTTGATGGTTGTGGACTAATCATCTGAAACTGCAAGTGAACCCTAATTCAATGCTTTATTTTATATGCTGCTTTGGATACGGTTTCTCCTCACGGAGATAGTACAGTAACTAAAACAGTATGATTGCAAACTGGTACAGCAGTGTGTAGAATTCCCAACAACTTTAAAAAGAAATCTATCATATAACCCAGCTACAACACTCTGTAGTGTATGTTCAAATGACTTAGGCATCGAGAGGTCCACCCATGGCACTAATGAGCAAAAGATACCCAGACCCCTCCGGCTGCCAGATGGGCTAGACACACCCAGGGTCCCACCAGCTTTTGGTCCAGTGGCAGTGGGAGCCACTACAATGTGCAAGTATGTAGTGGGCAGAAGAGAAAGAAGTGCAACAGTTTGAGCACTATGAAGAGAGATGAAACTGGAGACTTGAGGGTGGAGAGGAACAGCCTGTTGTGAATAGCTTCCCCAGCACCTGAGGCCATGGTGAAGTCCCAGCCCACGCTGCCACTGAGGGCCAGGTTTGGGTCTGTGGCCATGCAGCAGCAGGGATCTGTGTTGATGTCCATGGCTCATGTTACCACTACAGACCATGCAGATGTCCCTAGTCTGGGCTACTCCCTGGGACCATATTAATGTCTAAGGGCTGTGCAGCGCTGTCCCCACCTCTCACTGGCTGCAGCATCTGGGAGACTAGGCCTGCACCTTGCCTGGGCAGTACATTAGAGCTGGCCCTGATGGTATGGGTGCTGGCGAGTGAGCCCAGAGGTCATGAGAGTGGGAAAGCTGGCCCTGCACCTTGCCGACTGCAGCACTGGGTGAGCACAGGGCCATCCTAGAGAGTTTGCTCTGCTGCTGTGGGTGTAGAAGGGCTGGCAGGCTGACAAACTCAGCTACCCATGCAGCCAGATCCAGGGCTTCGAGTTGACCCAACTCAACATTAACCTCATCTATGAATTGCTAGAGTGTGTGAAAGGGCTGGTCTGACAGATCCAAAGCTGCAGGATCGCCACCATGGGGCAACAACAGACTATCCAAGAGGAATCCCCACAAGGATCCAGTATTGGTGGTGTAACAGAGGCCTCGTACCAGGCCAATGACTCATTGCTATGAACATTTACAGGTAAAGATGTGTGGAAAAAAAGAGTATACTATGGGACACCACATGACACACTACAGCTTCCATGATGAGACACTTGTTTTTTATTTTCTTGGCAGGGGGAAGTTCCAAACATGAAGGGCAAATCTGAAGGAGTGGGGAGATGAGTGGGATTGGGGTACATGATGTGAAACTTAAGAATAAAAAGGTTTTTTGAAGAAGAAAAAAAAAAGATAAGCCATCCAACTGGACACATACTTGCTCAGTCATGCTCACCGCTGCTCTACTCACAACAATAGGACCCAGAAATAACTTGAGTGCCCTTCAGCTGAGTAATGGGACATGAAAAATGTGGTTCATGCACTGTGAAACTATATTCAGCTATAGAGAACAATTAAAGGAAATTTTCAGGTAAACTGATAGAACTGGAAAAGATTGTATTAAGGTAGTGGGGTAACTCAGAAAGATGAGAGCCCCAAGCTGTCACTCACCGGAGGCTCCCAGTTCCCAGCCTTCAGATGTGAATACATAGACTGTGGTAACTACAGAAAGCGAGAAAGCAAACGGGGGTCATGCAGGCTGGACAAGGAGGGAATGCCAGGGCACATGCCCTCTGAAGGTAGAAGTGGGGGTTCTGTTGGAGGAGGAGGAGGGGGAGGAGGGAGATAAATCCAAAAGAACAGTAAGAACTTCTGGGAAAAAATTAGCTATGTTACATAAGAACACATGCAGTGCACATTAGTCCCTGTATAAATGTATAAAACTTAAATGAACTTTTTGCTGAGTGGACTGACAATACTCCCCACAGAGGCCATGGAATGTCTAACAAAGTCTCAAATATCAATCAAGAGAAGAGAAGGAAGCCATCTTCTGAATTTATATGAGGTGTCTAAGACTCCCAAAATATGGTAGGCTATTGCTTTCATCTCCTTTAGAGGCGAAAGTTAACTCCCTGTCCCTGGAGACATCATGCACTTCTCAGGGCCAGAAGCCCTGAGCTGGATCTCAGCTTCCTCCCTGAGAACTCATTTTCATGGAACCAGAAAGGGTAATGTTAAGCTTCTAATGGAAGGAAGCAACAAACTGTCGCACCCAGCAACGATGCCTGTGAAACACAGTTACCAGCATGGCGGGATAACCCTAACCAACTGTCCAGTGGTGGCACTCATACTGCACTAACAACGGCTCTCTAGTTGGAGAGGGAAATCACGCTTGGTACTGGAAACCTAGCCAACTACCCAGGACTAGTGAAGTCATGGATGTTGAAGAATATATAACTGCCACCCTAGTAAACCATTATAATCTTTAAAGATGTACTAAATATGTTCATTCGTAAACCTTATGAGTGCAGGTCTCACCCCACATTAAGGAAACTTCTCTTTACAACATATAAAGACCATTACAGAAATCCATAACTGATCAAAATGTGAGCTGTGGATAGCAGCCCCAATAGATCCATCTACAAAATAACTCCTGCACCTAAGGCTCAGGGACTACTGTGGAAAATGGGGTAGAAAGATTGTAAGAGTCAGAATATCAGGAAGTCTGATGTGAGGTTGTGTCTCTAGAAATGTCAGAGTCTATGCCCATGAAGCCAGATGCACTAACATACCTGCCTAAACATAACCTAAACATAGAAGACACAAATGAGACTGCCAAAGCGAAAGCAGAAAAACTCAGCCCAAAATAAAGTACAGGCAACTAAGAAAAGCTGACCACAGGAGAAAGTCTCCCCCATGGAGAAGCACACCAATTAATTATCCATTACCATGGCCAACACACACACACACACACACACACGCACACACACACACTTTCAGTAGTGTTAGACTGAACAGGTTGCATTAATGTATTTATGGATTTATGTATAACATTTTTAAAAGAGGGCTTGAATTTGGAAGATAGCAATGGAGATATACATGGGTTTGTAGAGAGGAAAGGGGAAATGTAATCATACTCAGGAATTTTTTTTAAATTATGGCATGCACTTTGATCTACCTCTACCCTCCACCCCTACCCCCAGTCTCTCCGTGAGCTTAAAAGTCTATCATGTTGAGTGTCCACCTATCCTCCATCCCTGTCACCTATGAGACAAAAGATGACCTAGAGCATCTTGAATGACAGTACATTTTCTTACATCACAGTGGAGAAGGGAGCTACCTACCATCTTTTTGATGCCCATAAATTTAAGTACTTTCCAGAGTCCACACTGGCCACCAGAAGTCCAGATCCTCAGAAAGGCTTCTTCCAGGGGCTGATGGGAGCAGATACAGAGACCCACAGCCAAACATTAGGTGGGGCTCATGACACCTCAAGGGAGAAGAGGGGGGAAGATTGTAGCAGCTAGTGAAAATTCAGGTATCAGGAGTATGCAGCCCATAGAATCAACTAAGCAGGTCTCATGGGGGCTCACAGACACTGAACCATCAATCAGGGATGCCTACATGATTCTGCACTAGGTCCTCTGCATATATATGTTGTGTAGCTTGGTGTTATGGGCCTCCTAACACAGAGAGGGAAGCACCTTTTGCCTCATAGGACTTTCCTCTTCCTACTGGGTTGTCTTGTCCAGCCTTGGGGATTTGTGCCTAGTCTTGCTGGATTTTGTTTAGCTGTGTTTGGTTCATATCCCTGGGAGGCCTTCTCTTTTCTGAAGTAAAATGGGAGTGGATCTGGGGAAGAGGAAAGGTAGAGGCTAGGCATATAGGGAAGAGGAACTGGTCAGGGGTATATTGTATGTGAGAATTAGAAAAAAAAAGTATTTCTTAATACAAGCCTAAGTTTCCAAGAAATTTTATGAAAGCCATTGAAGAAACCTACACTACACTTTCCAGTGAGATGATCCCCACTTGCATATCCCAGGGCAAAACAAAGATTTCCTCTGTCTCCTTTGCCCATGCTGCTGTTATTAAAGGTCCAGATGTCCTCCTTAAAGGTTAAGTGTGAAAATTGTCACAGCCTGTCATGTGACGGAAGCTTGACCTCTAGCTGGTAGTGCTGAGAGGCAGTAAAAGCATGGGGAGGCAGAACCTGTTAGAATCAAATCACTGGAGAAAACCAAGGCTTCCAAAAACCATAATGCCTCAAACATAGCTCTCTAAACCACCCACTCCTCCCAGGACAGTTCCTTCCCTGTTCTCTGAACACCTGAGGCAAAGCCACCTTCCTTTAAGTTGCTTCTTGTCGGGTGTGGTCACAGGCATGAGAAAAATAACTAATGCAGTCCTTGGGGGTCAATGAAACTACATTGAGTTGTTCCCTATTGCTACTGGTTCATTCTTTTGTGACATCACAGAAAACATCGCAACAGACTGGCTTAGATTTTTCTGAAGCTCATGTTTGTGTGGACAGCCATTGGGCTTCATCTTTGATTTTTGAAAACCTTGTATTTCTCAAATCTGTGGGACTTTTGACTGAGTTTTCTACTTTGTTGCTTTGGGTCTTGCTTGGTACTTTTTGACTGCTTTTGTTTATTTGTGCCCTTATTACTTTTGCTTTGGGCTTTGTGCAAGTGCATTCATTTTCCTTGTGATTTTTCAATTTCATCTAGTCTGTGGTGAAACATGTTACTAGCTGTGAAAAAACTTTATTGTGACACTTCCACACATATCAAATGTTATAGTTTCCCCTGCCCTATGAATTTGTACCAGATTCCTACATGTGGCTAAAATTCTCTTTACATTAAGGCTTCATCATCCATCCATCCATGCCTTATTACAAATAAGCCAATGTCCATCTATGTACCAGAAAATAACAGCACCCTGCTCTTCGTGGCTGAGCAATGGGCTCTTCCTTTGAACCTGCCCAGATAGGAGTTTATGTGGGATTTCTATTAGTTCTTTCTGAATCACCTTGATCATGAAGTGTCAGACTTTTAATGTGCTGGTAAATTTGGTTCTCTCATTACGGATTTTCACGTGTATGTTCATCCAGGAAACTACCTCACACTTTGCCTTGTGTCTGGTTTGGGAACAACAGTCTTCAGTTTAGCAGAATTCCTTCCATTTCTATTTGATGGACTAGTTTCAGAAGCACTGGGCCTTGCTCTTCTTCAGTGGTGCTTTTCCATCAGTGAATCACTGGCCTCTAGCTTTTCTTTGTTAGGATATACTTTATCTCTATTTCAGTTGTGTTCTGTATATTGATGTCTTGAAGTGTTTTAAAATATCTTTCTTTCAGGATTGTCATAGCTCTGTAAGTTTGCCCCGCTGTCCTCTGGATATCCTCTGGATTTTTATTTATTTGGATAACTACTTTTGTCTTTATTAGTGCCTTCTTTGACTGAGCTAAGGAAGGGGTGCAGGTTTTCTTGATCCTTTCAAATGAGCTTCTGTTTCTCTGGTTCTTTGTCACTTTGGCGCCTACTCAGCCCCAGCTCTCATCTTATGCTTTGTCATCAGTTGCTCTGGGGTCTCTGTCGCTAGTTTCTCTGCAACCTTGAAGAGCATCATTAGGTTGTTTGAGGTATCTGAGATTTTAAGAGGTGGGAATTTGTGGCCATAAACTTCCCTCTAAGATTTGCTCTAATTTTTTTTTAAAGCATTGTATAGTGTAGTGGTGCCATTTTCCATCTATAAAGGTAGTGAACACAGGGGAAGAGCTTGGAGACAGCCCCCTTGATGAGGACATCCTCAAAGTTTATTATGTTTTAATGACCCTGGGTCCACTGCTTATTTTCAAAGGTTAAGCAGCATTCCATGTACCCGCCAATACCAGAGTAGCTGTGAAGATCTTGGACAAGGCCATCAACAAGGCCACCAGGATGAGCACTGTAAAATCTTCCAGCCATTCGATAAGCCAAAAAAAGGCAGATCTGATCATGGAATGTATGGCAGGGAGAGCCATGTGGGGATGTAGAGGGGTGAGATGGTGGCACCTGCAGTTCAGAACCTCCATGAAAGAAATATTGCCCATACGACACGAAAGCAGACAGTGTGCTCTTGAATGTAGACGGAAACAACAGACTCTGTGAAGTCCTGATGGCCATAAAAATCACCTCTAGCTAGACATTGCCACTGGCACACTTCCTTACTTAGCACTAGAGATGGTAGAGACCATCACAAACGCCATAGACATGTGGAACCTCTGCACTCTAATTTACACTATGGCCATTTGGCCCACACCATACAAGACTTCAACCTCTTCAGATCTGCACAAGCTGGTCACAGCCACAAATATGAGTCTATGAAGTCTACCAAAAACCTCAGAAAAAATCATTTCATACCTATACATTATATAGCCTGGGTCCAAGGTGACCATCAAACACAAGACACCCATGGAACACCCATGACTATCTCGCTGTGATGAAGCCTCACCATGAGCCTCCATAAAATAGCCTGCAGAATCCTAGTCGCCAAGACTGTGAACACTGTGTTATTGCTTTGTCTATGAGGTTCAAGAAATCATAGAATCTGTGGGAAGGAAAAGGCATAATGATATCATGGCTACTTACAATATAATCTACCATCAATTCAATGATGGGTACCTCTATCAGAAAACATGGAAATTTGAGAAATCCCATTCAAACACAAGCCCTGCAGGTCCTTCTAACCTCCCTGTCGCCATGAGGAAGAGGAAGAGGAGTGAACCTGCCCTGCCTACCACCATCTCATCTAGAAAACTGCAAGAAGTTGTTGAAAAAGAAAGGAACATGGGCTGTACAGGGGACAGCTTACCTGCTATCACCTGATCCTATCAGCAGCAGTAACCAGCCCTAGGGTGCACCCACATTCAAAAGTCAACTGGAGAAGGGGTAGAACTGGGTATGGGGGCTGATTCTTCACCTGTTTCGCAGTTTATGTTGTTGCCTCCTTACCCCAAAGAAAAGATGCACACACCCCAGGGGAGGCGCTACCAAAAAAGAAAAAATTGAGTCTCACAGGAAACCTAGAAGGTATGGCCACCAAGATTTACTTCTGTGTTGCATTCCCTTTGCTCATTAAATGTATCCTGCCATTGGCAGACTGCATCCATTCATAGAATATGACCCTTTAAGATGTCCCACAGCATCCCCCTTATCTGGGAAAGTTGAGCCAGAAACAGACAGCAGTTATGACTGGAGTCTGTGAAGGGGGGTGGAGGGGTTGGTGTGTGGGGCATGGATTCAGAAGGGTGAAATCAGGGACCGAGCCATGGTACAGTGGGTCTAGGTTGGTGCCGAGTTTAGTCCGGTCTCTGTCACAATCACTGACGGCACTTTTCATCTTCATTCAAGGGCTGAAGAGCAGACTCACATATCCACTTGTTAAACACTGGAGCTGGCTTCTACCTGGTACAGACTGAGAACCACAGGACAGACACAGGCTAGAACTTTAGAGGCAGTGTGCCCAAACAACTGTCAACCACCACACACCAACAAGAAACATGACACAAGCTCCTAGTCCCCCTCCTCTAACAGCAAGGTTCAAGCTAATAGCCCCACCCTCCTTCAGTTCACTGTGACCCAAGCATCAACTTCTGGAGAGAAATATGGCATGCATGGCATCCACCTTATGAAGGATCAACCCTCCAGGTTCTATGTATGTGACTGAACACTCACACGGAACTGAGTGTCCAAAGAATTAAGTCTTTACCAGCTAGTCCCCTCTTCCACACAACAGTATCCCTGATGAGCTGAACAGAAACTGTATGTCTGGGAGGAGGAAGAGTGGCAAGGAGAGAAGGGGAAGGGGAGAGAAAGGCATCGAGCAGGGTGACGCCAGTAGGAAGACAGTCTGAGGGGAAATTCTAGTCAATAAGATGAAGGTAGGGATGGGCCTTGAACTAGCAGGAACAGGGCCAACACTTCCCCTGTAGAGCAGACTTGGAAGGAGCAGAGTCATGAGGAGGAGAGAACGTGTTCCCAGTGGAAGCCCAGCTTATACCAAAGGGAACACGTGGGATGCTGCCTTTTAAATCTGCCCCTGGGGGCAAGCTGGAGCCACAAGGAGTGCCTGATAGGGTGAAGGGATCCCGAAGCCATTGCATTCTCCTCTTGCCTGACCAATGCTTTTACAGCTCTGTCATCTGTGTTTGTCTCCACAGCCTCCTTGCTCCACCATATTTGATATCATCCCCTCCTGAGCTTCCACAGAGGGATTCCTTGGACTTCTCTTTGCCCCAGCTGGAAAGATCATGCAAAGCAGATAGAAGGCCTGATGATGAGCTTGGGGCTGGCAGCCAGTAGGTTCTTTGCAAGGCCCTACTTAGGGAGGAGCTTGCAGGTTTCCTGGGTGGCATGCAATCAAGGCACACCTCCTGGAATGAGCAGAGTTACACCTTTGGCTGACAGCAGGGGACTAATCTCTGTGACCACACTGCTGACAGGATATTGACTTCAGTACCGGCTGGGTAGAAGACAAGTTTCTGCTGTGTGCTCTTGACTTGAACAATGGTCTGATAGGGAAACATGGGGGCAGCTACAGTCAGTCTCCAAGACAGCCAGGTACCATTGGTATTTCCTTATTGAAGATCAAAGGATGGCTGAGAGATTGAGGAGGTTGTGCTTTGGGAAAAATGAAAGTGTCTGCTGTCCCAGAATGTGGTTGAGCACCAGGTCATATTGAAGGAAGTTTCCATGTGGCAAGAAGTGATTGTGAGCCAATCACTGCATTGTGCATCACGATCCTCAGTCATGACCACCAAGTGAGTCCCACAAGGCCTGCCATGGGACACAAGGCCAGAGAACCTTGCTTGAAAGGACAGAGCAGATTTAGACCAGTAGGTGACTGCTAAGTCAAACATATAATGAAACCAGTAGCTGGGGAAGGTCTGTGCATGCTTTCACTATGTTAGGGAGTCTTGGTGGGGACAAACCAAGTGAATAAGTCAATGTAATACTGATTCTTGGAGATGCACAGAGGTGTGCACCAAGACGCTGTGTGACTTTGTGGCATGGCTACAGCCATACTGCTTGGGACATGCCCTTAATTCCTTTGGCCATTTACCCAAGAGGATGGTGGGCACATAAACCTAGCTAGCTCATAGACTATTTGCCTGATTTTTCTTCTGTTCCTCACTTTTCCAGTGGGAGAAGATTCAGTTACTGGGAACTACCATGTATGTGCCCAGGCTTTGGCATGCATGCCCTTTGCGGAGCCCACAGGTGTAAACTCAGAGAGAGAATACACTAGGCACCTTGTAACAGACACTTAACTAGTTGCTCTGGGTCACAGAGTTTCGGCAGAGAATCATATAACTTTATAAGCCAGTCACAGTGCCGTTTGTAGCCAGAGGTCAATTCCAGAACTCTTGGGACAATTTTTTCTTTGTTTTTTTGACGCATGTGGTCTCTGGGAGGCATGTGAAGAAGGTAAGGTTTTGAAGGGCAGGGGAGCCTTGGTCAGGCACATGGGCGAGTTGTTTCCGGGTATGTGTACCCAGATCCTGCAAGCCAGGACAGTAGCCAGGCAGGGAACCTCACTCAGCTCTGCAGAGGTGTCTTCCCAGGGCAGGTCTCAAAGAAAAGGACCAGGCATTGTACCTGCCACTTTAGCCCCTGAACTCTGGCCAAAATGAACTTGTTCTCTGAAGAAGTAGCAGGCCTTGGTTCTGGAGAAGAGGAAACTTCAGGACAGCTCTCCATTTATCTCAAGTGTTCTTCCTCTTTTCCTTATCTGGACAGTTTGTCTATGTATCCTCCTCATTCTGCCTGAAGGACTTCCTCTGCCCTGAAGGAGACCAAGCTGTGTTAGAGCAACATAGCTCATGCCTGCCCTGTTTAAAAAATACAGTAACTGAACACTATGGGTAAGTACAAAGCCAAAATAAGCAGAGATGAGACCTAAAAGAGGAAATACGACTTAAGACTTCCTACCTGCAGCAGGTTAAGGAGTATATATATATGCATTTCACTCAGGTTAAAATGTCTTCTTGAAACAGAGAAAACTGGAGTTGTAGCCACAGAAGCTGGACATATTCCTGAGTGAGCAACCCCATTGCCCAGCAGGCTGTGTGGTCTGTCTACTCCATCGCTGAATAATAAATTTCTCTTCTCCTAACTCATCAACTTTGGGGCATATAAACAAACCCCTGTGCATGTGTATGTCTACTTAAGAGTGAATTCATTGTAAAGTGGGCTTTCCAGAGAAGCACATTCCTTCCTATATGTGTCCTTCTAGGAGAGGAACAGGGTGGGATGAACAGGAACCAAAAACCTGTGAATGCACACCGTAAAGTCCTCTTATTTTGTAAATAACTTCCTTTCTTGCTCTTACTAAACTCTGCATGCTTAAGATTCAACTGTATCCTATCTGAATTCTTCTGTTTTAGGAGCACTGGAGCGCTCCCCCATTAAACTATGCTCTGTCTCACAGCTCTCCTCTGGCCCTGGGTGTTCATGGCTCTTGGAGGCAGATTTGAATCTCTCCTCATGTGCCACTCCCTGCATGTAGAGGTCAGATTGGGAGGTCACCGCCACCTCTAAAGGCCCTGACATTCCACGGCAGGATGAGTCTTCAAGACCGAAATTATATCCTCACAGTTGATACCCACTCCCCAACCTTCCCATCTTTCTAGTTTTCCCCCAAGGGCCTAAGGTTGAGACTCTGTGAAGTGCCCCATTTCCTACAGTGCGGGACTGAGGACTAACCTAAAGGGAAGGCTGGGCACTGCAAGGCAAGCAAGAACCCATGAGGGGAGTGCAGGCAAAGCTGTTGGAGGAGGAGGCTTTCATTTGGCTGAAGTTTCTCCTAGGCTTGGTTTGCAGAATAGCAACAGAGGGGCATGGTTAGGAAAATGTAGCAAAGGTGGGGATTAGAAACCGAAGCTCATAGAAGGGAGAATTGTCTAGGGACTCAGTAGTCATCCTGGGATTTCCTATGAAGCCTTGAGGAGAGCTGGCAACAGAAACAGCACATGTGCACTGTGAAGATGCTGCAGGCACGGGGCAAGCCAGAAGCCCCACCCCCACCCCAGGAGAGGAAGCCTAGGTGAGGAGGCACTGACACTCCTCCCAGTTCTCCCCCACCCCACCCCCCACTATCTGAAAGCTCACTGAGTACCTTGATGAGCTGGGTCCAATCAAGGAAATGGAAGGCTCAGGTGAAGATACTTGGGGTGGATTGAGCACTCTCCAGAATAGCCCTAAGGAAAGACAAGAGGAGTTAACTTGGAGTCAGAAACACTGAGTGAATCAGGACCCACACAGATACACTAGATCAAATCTCAAGGATATGAGGCTGAACATCAGGCAGCCCCTGAGCCTGCTGATGGGTGTTTATTTTAGGAAAGGCAGAGCCAGGTTGTAGGATGCCAGCCACTGCCAGTGTTTCTTTGGAGGTAGCATCTTATCTCAGCTGTTCCCTGTTACAGATCACTCCATTTTTTTGTCCATCATGAGGTGCTGCCCCAGTACTCTCTCCCTCCAGGATGCTGAATATTCTGAATCTGTGAGTTAAAAATAGCCTTTCACCCCTTAGCAGTTTGCAGCCAGGCATTTGGTCTTAGCCCCCAAAGCTGGCAGGAGCACTGTCTCTCCGGTCTGCATTCAAACCACTATCATCGGGGCTATCATACATCCACAGCAAGCCGGGACTGAAGCACAGAGCACAGATGCTTTCTTGGCAACTGTCTAACTCACCCTAGTCCTCATCCAATCTCCCAGTCTCCATTCCTGGCTTTTGCACCATGTTCAGCCTTCTTAGGACAAACTCAGCGTCTGTTCAGTGCCACCCTTACCAAGCAATGGCCAAACATCCCAATACTATAGAGCCCACCACCACCATTATGGCCGCTTTTTAGAAGGGAAAAAATAACTACATCTCTCCATGTTACAGATTAGGCAACTGAGGCACAGAGATAACCTAGTTTTTCAGACCTAACCCAGGCACACCAGAATATGAACCCAGGAGAGCTATAACACCCAAGACATTAGCCAACACAATACCCTTCACTCCCAGGTCCAGGGCACAATTCTAGGATCCTCCATTTCACCCACAGAGACACAGCCTGGGTGGGAAGCTATGGACAGACACAAATTTCAGCTGGGTGAGTAGTTATGTGCCTCAGTTTCCCCATGGTGAAATGGGGATACTAACCTTGCCTTTACATAAATATGAAGATTAAGTAGTGCATCCTGCCACATGCCTGGACCATGGGAGGTACTCACAGCAGTACACAGCTGGCAGCATTCAAGATGAAGCTGGAGCGAGTGGTGGGCAAGCGAGGGTGCAGAGGCCTCTTCCCAGCCCCACCACAACAGTCAACTGCACAGCAAGCTCTCCAACCTGACCAATCCAAAACAAACAGCTGACCCACAGCCAGGGACAGTGTGCCAACAGTCACTAATGTTCTTCTCTGCCTACCAAACCCTACTGTGCCGACAGAGAAAACTGCCTATAAAGTGTTTCAAGCCTATTTGGCAAATGCAATTAATTTGGTCAACATTAAATTGTCTTTCCATAATTGCACGTACAGATGCCCAGGCAGGAGAAAGGGACAGGATGAGACAAGGCCATTAATGTCACTTGCCTGCCAGTGATTAGCTGGGCTAGTGGGAGAAGCAAAGCCAGTCAGCCACCACAATGGAGGCCCAACTGTCCACTCACTTCCACCCAGGCTGCAGAAAATCCTGGGAGGCAGCAATTTATCTGCAGAGTGCTTCTGTGCCGCTGGCCACTTCTGAAGAGAGGCAGCAGGTTCTGGGGCTCCTCCAAGTCCTGGATCTTAAAATTGCGGGTACATTTCCAGCCAAGGCTGTGGGCCAGGTCTGAGGTATTGCTAGGAGCCTCTCTCATATGGGGAGAGTCTGACTGGCCCAGGCCGAGTCTCCTATGCACCTGGAGGAGCCCTTGGCCGCTAATGCCCACAGAATTCCTACTCCCCATCCCAGCTTGAATCATCCAGCTGCACCTGAGCAATTTATAGCGAACAAAGCTGTGGGGCTAAACACGCTTCCCTGAAAACTGCCCCTCTGGGGCTTCTCAAGAGGTCCTATCCCTCCCTGAGAATCTATGAGCCTTGCTGGAGGAGGAGGAGGGGTTCTTTTTCCAGTGCTGTAGACAATGTTAAGGTGCCTGTGCTCCTCTGTAAATAACCCCTCATTCATGTTCCTGTAAGCAGCCCTAGTGAAACTAATTGGCTTACCACACACACATGCATGCACCCACACACACATTCACATACACAAGTAGCAGTGAGTGGGTGCACCAGAAAGATTCCTTAGAAGTTAAAAGTACTGGCCACTCTTCTAGAAGACCTAGTTCAATTCCCAGCACCCACATGGTGGCTCACAACCATCCATAACTCCAGTCCCAAGGCATCTATCTGATCCCCTCTCATCTCTGTAGACACGAAACATGCAGGATTCATGGACGTACATGCAGCCAAAACACTCAGACACAAAATAAATATAATTAAATATTTTAAAAAATAGAAGTGGAGCTACTCAGGAAAAAGGAAAGGATCTACATGAATGGAAGAGGATAAGAGAAAATGTGAATAAAAATTTTATATATATATATATATATATATATATATATATATATATATATAATACAGTATACAGGGCAAGATGGCTCAGTGGTTATGGTCACTGACTGCTCTCCCAAAAGTCCTGAGTTCAATTCTCAGCAACCCACATAGTGGTTCACAACCATCTGTAATGGAATCTGATGCCCTCTTCTGGTGTCTGAAGACAGCGACAGTGTATTCACATATAGAAAATTAATCTTTTTAAAAATACAGTATACATATGAATGTACATATGTGTATCAAACCAATATATAAAAACGTGTGTGTACCCTGCCGGAGTACCCTGCAGGGAGGCAGTTGGAGGGAGTCCCGCGGGGAGAGGAGAGATGCCACCATCTCTGTGCCTGTGTCTGCATAGCAATCTGGTAAGCAGGGATCGCAAGAGTAGAGGATCACTTGGGACACACCCCGCCAGGACAACACCTGCACTTAGGAACTCAGCAGCACCACAGCAATCTGTGCCAGGGGAAAGCAGGTCACCCAGGGTTGGTGAGATAGGCTTGCAGGCACACAGGAGGGACAAACACCAGCCAGTGTCACCAGGACCAACTAACACCAGAGATAACCAGATGGCAAAAGGCAAACATGAGAACGTTGCTAAGAGAAATCAAGGCAATATGGCACCATCTGAACCCAATTCTCCCACAACAGCAAGTCCTGGTTACTCCAACATACCAGGAAAGCAAAATTTGGATTTAAAATCACAGGTCAGGATGCTCATGGAGGGCTTTAAGCAGAGCATAAATAACTTCCTTAAAGAAATACAGGAGAACACAAGTAAACAGGGAGAGGCCCTTGAAGAACTAAAAACACAACAAAACAGGTGAAGGAATTGAACAAAGCCATTCAGGATCTAAAGAAGGAGGTAGAAACAATAATGAAATCACAAAGGGAGACAACTCGGGACATAGAAAACCTAGGAAAGAAGTCAGAAGCCATGGATCCAAGCATCAACAACAGACTACAAGAGATAGAAGAATCTCAGATGCAGAAGAAGAGATTGTATCAATCTCAGAAAGCATTGATACAACAGTCAAAGAAAATGAAAAATGCAAAAAACTCCTGACCTGAAACATCCAGGAAATCCAGGACAAAATGAGCAGACCAAACCTAAGGATTATAGGTATAGAAGAGAGTGAAGATTTCCAACTTAAAGGGCCAGTAAATGTCTTCAACAAAATTATAGAAGAAAACTTCCCTAACCTAAAGAAAGAGATGCCCATGAACATACAACTCCAAATAGATTGGACCAGAAAAGAAATTCCTCCCGTCACATAATAATTAAAACACCAAACGTACTAAACAAAGAAAGAATATTAAAAGCAGTAAGGGGAAAAGGTCAAGTAACATAAAAGGTAGACCTATCAGAATTACACCAAACTTCTCACAAGAGACTATGAAAGCCAGAAGAGCCTTGGCAGACGTCATACGGACCCTAAGGGAACACAAATGCCAACCCAGACTGCTATATCTAGCAAATCTCTCAATTACCATAGATGGAGAAACCAAGGTATTTCATGACAAAAACAAATTTACACCGAATCTTTCCACAAATCCAGCCCTTCAAAGGATAATGAATGGAAAACACCAACAAAAGGGGGGAAACTACACACTAGAAAAGGCAAGAAATTAGTCTTTCAAGAAACCCAAAAGAAGATAACCATGCAAACATAAAAATTACATCAAAAATAGCAGGAAGCAACAATCACATTCCTTAATATCGCTTAACATCAATGGACTCAATTCCCCAATAAAAAGACATAGACTAATAGACTGGATCTGTAAAAAAAGACCCAACATTTTGCTGCATACAGGAAACACATCTCAGTGTCAAAAACAAACACTACCTCAGAGAAAAAGGCTGGAAAACAGTTTTCCAAGCAAATGGTTGGAAACAAGCTGGAGTAGCCATTCTAATATCCAATAAAATAGACTTTCAACCAAAAGTCATCAAAAAAGACACAGAGGGACACTTTATATTCATCAAAGGAAAAATCTACCAGGAAGAACTCTTAATTCTGAACATCTATGCTCCAAATACAAGGGCACCCTCATTCAAAAAGAAAACTTTACTAAAGCTTAAAGCATACATCACACCCCACACAATAAGTGTGGGTGACTTCAACACCCCACTCTCCTCAATGGACAGATCAGGGAAATACAAACTAAACAGAGACACAGTGAAACTAACACAAGTTTTGTACCAAATGGATTTAATAGATATCTATAGAACATTTCATCCTAAATCAAAAGAATATACCATCTTCTCAGCACCTTCTCCAAAATTGACCATGTAATTGGTCATAAAACAGAACTCAACAGATATAAGAAGATCAAACTAATTCCAGGCCTCCTATCAGATCACTATGGTGTAAGGGTGGTCTTCAATAGCAGCAAAAACAACAGAAAGACCACAGACACATGGAAAATGAATAATGCTCTACTCAATGATACCTTGGTCAAGGAAAAAAATAAGGAAAGAAATCAAAACCTTTTTAAAATTTAATGAAAATGAAGGCACAACATATTGAAATTTATGGGACACAATGAATGTAGTGCTAAGAGGAAAACTCACAGCTCTGAATGCCTCCAAAAAGAAGCTGGAGAGATCATACACTAGCAGCTTACTAGCACACCTGAAAGCTTTAGAACAGAAAGAAGCTAATACACCCAAGAGGAGTAGAAAGCAGGAAATCATCAAACTGAGGGCTGAAATCAACCAAGTTGAAACAAAAGGAACTATACAAAGAATCAACAAAACCAGGAGCTGGTTCTTTGAGAAGATCAAAAAGGTAAACTTTTAGCCAGACTAACCAGAGGGCACAGAGACAGTATTCAAATTAACAAAATTAGAAATGAAAAGGGAGAAATACAGAAACTGAGGAAATTAAAAAAAAATCATATCCTACTACAAAAGCCTATACTCAACACAACTGAAAAATCTGGATGAAATGGACAATTTCCTAGACAGATACCAACTACCAATGTTTAATCAGGATCAGATAGACCATCTAAACGGTCCCATAAGCCCTAAAGAAATAGAAGTGGTCATTCATTAGTGGTCTCCCAACCAAACAAAGCACAGGACCAGATGGTTTTAGTGCAGAATTCTATCAGACCTTCAAAGAAGACCTAACACCAATACTCTTCAAACTATTCCACAAAATAGAAACAGAAGGAACCCTACCAAATCCATTCACTGAAGCCACAATTTTGCTGATACCAAAACCACACAAAGATCCAACAAGGAAAGAAAACTTTAGAACAATTTCCCTATGAATATCAATGCAAAAATACTCAATACAAATCTTGCCAGCCGATCCAAGAACACATCAAACCAAGAACACATCAAAATGATCAATCACCATGATCAAGTAGGCTTCATCCCAGGAATGCAGGGATGGTTCAATATAAGAAAATCCATCAATGCAATCCACTACATAAACAAACTCAAAGAAAAAAAGCACATTGTCATTTCATTAGATGCTGAAAAAAGCACTTGACAAAATTCAGCATCCTTTCATGCTAAAAGTCTTGGAAAGAACAGGAATACAAGGCCCATACCTAAACATAGTTAAAGCAATATACAGCAAACCGGTAGCCAACATCAGACTAAATGGAGAGAAACTTGAAGCAATCCTGCTAAAATCAGGGACTAGACAAGGCTGCCCTCTCTCTCCATATCTTTTCAATATAGTACTTGAAGTACTAGCTAGAGCAATTAGACAACATAAGGAGGTCAAAGGGATACAAATTGGAAAGGAAGAAGTCAAATTATTACTATTTGCAGAGGATATGATAGTATACTTAAGCGACCCAAAAAAAACTCCACCAGAGAACTCCTACAGCTCAACTTCAGCAAAGTGGCTGGTTATAAAATCAACTCAAGCAAATCAGTAGCCTTCCTATACTCAAAGGATAAACAGGCTGAGAAAGAACTTAGGGAAATAACACCCTTCACAATAGCCACAAACAATATAAAGTATCTCGGTGAGACTAACCAAACAAGTGAAAGATCTGCATGACAGGAACTTCAAGTCTTTGAAGAAAGAAATCCAAGAAGACCTCAGAAGATGGGAAAAATCTTCCATGCTCTTGGATTGGCAGGATTAATATAGTAAAAATGGCCATCTTGCCAAAAGCAATATACAGATTCGATGCAATTCCCATCAAAATCACAACTCAATTCTTCAAAGAGTTAGAAAGAGCAATTCTCAAATTCATCTGGAATAACAAAAAAACCAGGATAGCTAAAACTATTCTCAACAGTAAAAGAACTTCTGTGGGAATCAGTATCCCACAGCAGTACCTCAAGCAGTACTACAGAGCAATAGTGTTAAAAAACTTCATGGTATTGATACAGTGACAGGCAGGTAGATCAATGGAATAGAATTGAAGACCCAGAAATGAACACACACACCTATGGTCACTTGATCTTTGACAAAGGAGCTACAACCAGCCAGTGGAAAAAAGATAGCCTTTTCAACAAATGGTGCTGGTTCAACTGGAGGTCAGCCTGCAGAAGAATGCAAATCTATCCAATCTTATCCCCTTGTACTAAGCTCAAGTCCAAATGGATCAAGGACCTCCACATAAAACCAGACGCATTGAAACTAATAGAAAAGAAACTGGGGAAGAGCATTGATCACATGGACACAGGGGAAAATTTCCTGAACCTAACACCAATAGCTTATGCTCTAAGATCAAGAATTGACAAATGGGACCTCATAAAATTACTAAGTTTCTGTAAGGAAAAGGACACTGTCAAAAGGACAAAACAGCAACCAACAAATTGGGAAAAGATCTTTACCAACCCTACATCCGACAGAGGGCTAATATCTAAGATATACAAAGAACTCAAGAAGGTAAACTCCAGAGAGCCAAATAACCCTATTAAAAATGGGGTACAGAGCTAAACAAAGAATTTTCACCTGAGGAATATCAAATGGCTGAGAAGCACCTAAAGAAATGTTCAAAATCCTTAGTCATGGAAATGCCAATCAAAATAACCCTGATATTTCACCTCACACCAGTCAGAATGGCTAAGATCAAAAACTCAGGAGAAAACAGGTGCTGGCGAGGATGTGAAGAAAGAGGAATACTCCTCCACTGCTGGTGGGATTGTAAGCTAGTACAACCACTCTGGAAATCAATCTGGTGGTTCCTCAGAAAACTGGGCATGATACTACCGGATGACCCTGTTATACCTCTCCTGGGCATATACCCAGAGGACTTTACAGGATGTAATAAGGATACAAACTCCACTATGTTCATAGCAGCCCTATTTATAATAGCCAGAAGCTTGAAAGAACCCAGATATCCCTCAACAGATGAATGGATACAGAAAATGTGGTATATTTACACTATGGAATACTACTACTCAGCTATTAAAAATGAATTCATGAAATTCTTAGGCAAGTGGGTGGAACTGGAGAATGTCATCCTGAGTGAGGTGACCCAATCACAAAAGAACACTCACGGTGTGCACTCACTGATAATCGGTTATTAGCCCAGAAGCTTGGAATACCCAGGAAACAATTCACATATCAAATGATGCCCAAGGAGAAGGAAGGAGAGGCCCCTGGTCCTAGAAAGGCTCAGTGCAACCGTATAGGGGAATACCAGGATAGGGAAGTGGGAAGGGGTTATTGGGGAACAAGGGAAGGGAAGAGGGCTTATGGGACTTTCAGGGAGGAGGGATCCTAGAAAGGGGAAATCATTTGAAATGTAAATAAAGAATATATTGAATAAAAAAAAGTGTGTGTGTGTGTGTGTGTGTGTGTGTGTGTGTGTGTGTAGTGCCCAGGGGCTGGCTGATTATTGTAAAATGTCACAACCCACTATTTATTACGTATAAATAATATATGCCAATAAGAAACTTGTAAAATTGCCTTCCAGATGGGCAGTGGTGGCACATGCCTTTAATCCCAGCACTTGGGAGGCAGAGGAAAGCAGATTTCTGAGTTTGAGGCCAGCCTGGTCTGCAGAGTGAGTTCCAGGAAAGCCAGAACTATGCAGAGAAACCCTGTCTCGAAAAAAACCAAAAAACAAAAACATAAATAAAATTGCCTTCCTGCACTCACACATTGAGTGCCACAGAACATATAAGTGAAGGGTCCAGTAGGGAGGGGCTGGTCTCTCTGAAGCATGGCTTTGTTCTGGAGCTGGGTCAGGGTGGTGGGCATTGTGATCTGGGTGGGAAGTCTGGATTAATAGACCCTCCCTAGAGATGTTTTTCTACTTCAGCTCCTGCTGTTCACTCAGTGCAGAATGAAAAGAGAATGAGAACGAGAGGTACTGGAGCGAAGGCTCGGAGGTAAAGTACCTGACGATCTCCTGAACCCATCTCAAAAGCTGCCCATGACAGCATGCACCTAAAATCCTGGTGCTGGGAAAACAGATGCAGGAGAGCCAGGAGGTCATCTGTCCTAGTCAAGGTGGTCAGCTCAAGGTTCAATGAGACATTGTCTCAAAACAGAGGAAGGTAATGTCCACTTCTGGCCTCTGCACTCAGGCACATACACTCATGTGAACATGAGTGGACAGTGGCGAGCAGCGCCAGACCTGTCAGAAAAGCCACCCTCCTTTACGTGGGCCAAGCCTCACTTGGATGGGGCAAGGTCTAGATCCATCTCTGGTTCTACCCTCCAGGACACAGCCTCCCAGCCCCTCTCCCAGTCCCCTCACCACCAGTCAGGTCATGAGTAAGATGCAGAGAGCCCTAACCGCTGCTCCCGCTGAGGCCTCCTCACATCAGGGGTATGCCTTGGCAGGCATAACTGCTCCAACTATACCCAACTTCTCAGACTTGAGGTTCTGAAAGCTAAGCTCATCAGCAGCACCTGAGGGACTCCTTGGGCCCTGTATGGTATAGAGAGCCCAACCCTGGAGACCAACAGACCCGAGGCCACTAGGTCAGTGGGACATTTACCCTCATCAGGCACCGTGTGGCATGATTACATATGCAAGTAGTGAGGAGAGCAGGAAGGAGAAGAATTGACTGTTCCAGCGCTCATTCCTGCCTGAGGGGCCTCCAGCTTTCACCCAGATAACCCCGCCACTGTCTGTGAACTCCCCACCTTTTACCTACTATCCATGCTTGCCCCTCTGCCCCGCCTTCAGCAGCCACACAGCCAGCCCCACCCACCTGAGACAGAGCCACTTTGCCCAATGATTTTGAGACACACAAAGCCCATAGATGATCTTCCAGATGCAGCATGACCTGCATCCCATGAGTCTCCTAGTCAGTCCTGGAAATCTGCCGCCAACTCGAAACTCTCTGCTTGCACTGCATCCCTTGGGCACTGCTTGCGGCAGAGTCCATCAAAGGAGCGGCTCCCATGACAGAGCGACACAAAGCCAGCACAGGCCACAGCGGGTTCGCCTGGCCTAGAAGGTGTGTAATTCATATGTAAATATCAGGAAACCACCGCAGAAACATCTTTAACATGAGAAGATGTAAATCCATGCTCCTGCACAGGCTTCCAGCTGCAGCCCCTCCCAGCTTGCCTCGATTTCCATTTGCCACTAAACTATAGCATCTGGCACTCACATGTAGGAATTCTGAAGCAATAGTAATAAACTCCAGATGCCCACCTGTTCAGACTGGAAAGAAGGAAATACAATCCTTTCTCTTTGCAGACACTGAGTGTAAGTGTAGGAAATCCTAATTGAAACTGCACATATATACACACAGATCCACCTGAGAATGCACACGTGTGTGTGTGTGTGTGTGTGTGTGTGTGTGTGTGTGTGTGTAAACACTCCCAGAACTTGCTAGTTACACCAGCAAGATGTCAGGATATGAGATCTATATACACACAAAGATCAACTGCACCGTTGCCTATTAATAGTGAACAGATCTAAACTGAAATTTAAATACCATATTCAATTACTTTTTTAAAAAATGAAATACTTGGGAATAAATATAGCAAAATACTCCAGGGATTCTAAGCTAAGAACTAAGCAACTCGAGAGAAATCAAGGGCTATCTTAAGAGATGGAGAGGCCTGGACATGACCTAGTATAGATGTCATCCTCCCACGTGGACACGCAGGGAAGCAATCCCCATCAAAACCCGGCGATGATGTATGAAAAAAAAGAACAAGCAAAAACAAAACAAACAAACAAACAAAAAAACCCTGCAGGGACAAGTCATGACACCCACTTTTGAAACTTACCATAGAGACACAGTATCAAGAAGGTGTGGCACAGAGAGAGGGACAGACACACAGATCAGTAGAACAGATAAACAGATGTGATAAACTCACAAACACACCCCCACAAGCAAGGCCTCCCACACATGCAGCAAGTGCTCCACCACTGAGCCACACCCCAGCTCTGGCCACTGACTGCTCACAAGGACCCAGAGCTCCCTGAGGGAAAGACAACGCCTTCTGCAAGCACTCAGGGTCCCATAGACAAAAGGTAAAGGGAAGTTCTGAGAGAGAAGGGCCCTTGCTCCATCCACAGCTCTGTGCAGAGCACCAACAGCAGTAATGGGCACTTGGTAAGCAGTCTAGAAACACACGCTAAGTGCCTAAGTGTGAAATAGTTATTTTAACATTTTTAAGACTGTCACTTTTGGCACTGTGAGCCACCTATAGCCCTGAATGTCTGACAGTTAGCCTTAACACAATCAGATGGGTGCGATCCTTCCAGCCTGATAGAAGGAAAGTTGAAGTTGAGTATTTCGCAGTATCGTCCAGCATTTAAAAAGTACTTCTAGCATGTAACAGTTAATGGGGGAGAAGGCCATGAATTTGAAAGAGCGCAAGGAAGGGTATAAGGGGGCCTCTGGAAGAAGGAAGGGGAAGGGGAAATGATACAAATGTATGGTAATCTTATAAAATAATAAAGACAGTAAGAGAAAAAGACAGAGAGAGAGGGAGGGAGGGAGGAGAGGGAGGGAGGGGAGGGACGAAGGAAGGAAGGAGGAAGGGAAGGAAGGAAGGAAGGAAGGAAGGAAGGAAGGAAGGAAGGAAGGAAGGAAGGAAAGAAGAAAAGAAGGAAAGGCAGGCTGGGTGTGGATGTGGTGCTCATAGCTCCAGTGCAGGGCCTGGGAACTCACTGACTAAACCAGATGAATCAGTGAGCTCCTAGTTCAGTAAGAGGTCATGTCTCAAGGGAATCGGGGCAGAGGAAAACATGTTCTTCCCTAGTCTCCAACTGTGTGGGCAATAGCACACTTATGTACATGCAAATCACACACACACACACACACAGTCTTTTAAAAGACAGCCAGTGACTGCAAGAAGGATATACACTATCTAGCTGAATCCTTCCATTCAGCCCTTTCCTCTGAGGAAGGCACTGAAGACCCAGCTAAGTCAGTGACACACACCTGTGATCCTCCAAAAGGCCGAAGGCAATGACTGGCAATGTCCCCAGGCTCTACTATGGGCAGATCAGAGCTGCATACATTCCCCCCACCCATGCCTCCAGCCCCTGCCTAGAAACTGTTTGGTGTACACAGTTTAAATACCAAGACTCCCAGCGGGGCACGGTTCACCAAGCCAGCTCATTTATTCATTAATTTGCTTTCCATATTTCCAAACAGAGGCAGCTGCAGGCGGGGCAAATCAATATTGCACTCTGTGATTCATCTTCGTTCCTGCCATCTCCTGCACCAGTCCCTTGTGCGGCGACTCTGAGGGTCCAGAGCACTGACGAATGGCATTCTCTGAGGCAGCCACAGCACGTTAGCAGATTAAATCATTAATATCTGCATCGGTCATCTCTACGAGCCTCCCTTACCCCAGACTCCGCTGCCCTGTTTAGAGACCCAATGCAGATATGCTGAGGACAGAATCGCCACTTCTGTAGCAGGATTGGTTGTAAGAGTCAAAATATTGATTTTTTTCTTCTGCATTTCTAAAAGCAGGGTATATTGCCCACAGTTGCAGAAACTATTGAGACAAGGTCTGAATTCTGACCAGCTGACCCTAACCACACCCAGTGCCAGAGGGTTTTTCTACAGAGGAGGAAAATGGTCTTGGAGTTACAGCTTCGAGTTAAGGCTTGTGGGTTTCGGGCTGAGTTCCATGTTGGGCCTCCTGGGCCTCCCAGCCACCCACAGAGGTACCTCCTGAAAGGAAACTCATGTTTTGAGATTTCCCCACAATCACATTAAATTTGGATCTCAGGAACCTAACCCTCAAACTGCCCTGGTGACCCACTGTAGTAAATAAAGAGGAGCCAAGTAGAGGGGCCTGGTTGGTAATGTACCTGCCACTGCAGACATGGGGACCTAGGTTCTCATCTGCAGCAGTCACATACAAGCCAGGCATGGCAGATCACACCTGGAATCCTAATGCTGGGAGCAGGGAGAGGAAGGAGGGCGGGAGACAAGCAGAGCCTTGGAGATCACTGGCCAGTCACCGAAGCACCAGTCAACTCTGGGTTCAGTGAGAAATCACTACCTCAAAATCCAGTGTGTGTGGGGGGGGGGGGGGATAGAGGAAGAACCCCAAAGTACACCTCTGTCACACAAATCCACACACGTGTTTACTTGCATCCACATATGTATACACACACACTAAACATGCATAAGTATATAAAATAAAAGAGGTAAAGACCCTGTGTGGGAGCACTTGTCAGGGAGCACTGTCACCCCTCTGAATCAACACAGTCCATGGACTAGACTTCCCTGCTACAAGCAGAGGACACTAGAGCCTTTTAAGTTCCTCCCCTCCTTTTGTCCCTAGACACTTTCATTTCTACTTTCAAGTCATAAAAACATACACATACATGCATACACAATGTTAGGAATCAAAACAAGTCACCTGACCAGAAGCTCTTTTTCTCTTGAACTCTATAAAAGCTCTCCATGGGCAGTGGGGAGTCACTCAGGACCCCTAAGAGTATTTTATAAAAAGCTACTGAAATGTGTGATATGATCTGCTAAATATGAGATGTTTTCATTCATATAATAGATCATTGCATAAAGCCTAAGTAATTTTATATAATAAAAATAAAAACAGGTCTCATTCTCCCTCTCCTAAAATTAGGGATTATCAGGCAGGCAGGATAAGGACAAAAGTTCCTCCACACCCCACCAACCATGCCCACTAGTGGAACCAAGAGAAATACCAACTTCCTCTCCAAGGAACAGAGCCATCTGTAACCTCTAGGGCAGACATGGAGAAGAAACTGAACAGCAGAGTTTGACGCTCTACCTGAGACTCCTAATATCACCCAACCCCTCACTCCCCCTCTATCTCTGACTGACCCCACTTTCCTCTCCCACATATGTTATCCCAGCCACAGGGACCTCTGGTCCTCTCCCTCACACAGAGTCCTTATATGATCCCTTCAAAGTCCTGTGATCTGTTCCTTTGCCTGGCTTCTGAAAGGCCAGCCATATGAAACAGACCAGCCAGACCATCCTGGACCAGTCAAGCCCCAGCTGGGCTGCATATTGACCTCAATAAGGTCAGGCAAGATCACCAAAACCTGCCCCATGTCAACAGGACACCCCCAAGCAAGTAATAGACTCACAAGAAGTCATCTTAGTGGGCCCTGGTTTCTTGGTACAGTTGGTTTGGAGCCCACTGAAAGTTTCTCTCATCACTTCATCATGGAGTTTTTTTCTTACTTAGCAATAGCTATCAGATACAGTAAGCAGCTCTACTCATTACAGTGGAACTCCAAGACAAGCATTTATTCTGTCCATTCCTCATCAGAAAAACAAGAGTTGGAAATTTCAGTCTGCTTTTGCCTGGCATCTCAGAAGACGTGCTCTTTCCCTTGGCTCGTGGGACCTTTTATGTCTTAGTTTCTTTTCCTAATGCTGTGACAAAAGACCTAGACAAAATCCCCTGACGCCAGAATGGGCTTCTTTTAGCTCACGGTCTGAGGTCTGCTGCAGCAGAGGAGTTTGGTAACAGGAACTTAGGGCAGCCAGTCACATCACCTTTATGATCAAGAATCAGAGAATGATGAAAGCTTGTTCTTGGTTTGCTTTCTCCATTTTATACAGCCCAGGGGATGTTTCCCCCCACAGTGGACAGGCCTTCCCACCTTAATTAACCTAATCAAGATAGCCGCCACAGGCATGCCCAAAGGCCCATCGACTAGGTGATTCTACATCAAGTTGACAGCTTAGATATCAAAGCCCATAATGATCATAATGATCATATGGCTCCCCCACCCCATTTATGCTCCCATATTCTTATGTTCCTTTAGAAGAATCACCCTCCAACAACTGTTTAAAATACTGAAGTTTCTTGTGTTAATCAGCTTTCCTGACCCTATGATAAAATACCTGAGAAAATCAGCCTACAGGGAGAAAACATTCATCTTCGCTCATGATCAGGGGGCTCAGGCCCTGGTTTCCTGGTACAGTTGGTTTGGAGCCACTGAAAGTTTCTCTCCTGCCTGGGAGAACACACGATGAGGCTGTTCTCATGGTATCTAGAGAGCAGAAAAGCTGAGGCCCCCGTACCCCCTGAAGGGCGTGCTCTAACCAGTCTACTTCCATCAGGCTCCATCTCTCAAGCCCTCCCCCCACCCCAGCAGTGCCACCGGTTGAGGACCAAGCCTTAAACTTGGGCCTCTGGGGACACAAACCATAGCATCCCTCCAGACCTGGTCCCTGTCTATGGTGCCCCTATTGTAGCCTCATAGTGCTACCCCACTCACAGGTCCTCAGAGCCACATCCAGGGTGCACACTTTCCTTGTGGCTGGCAGGCACCAAGAGTGGGTAAGGTGCTCATGCTTGGTTTAAAGAAATAATCACCCATGACATGAGACCAGTCAAGAGACCTAGAATGGTTAATCAATTGGACCTTCCAAAAATGGAGTATGACCTCAAAGGACAACTTAAGAGGGTCAACTCACTGTGATTCCCTTTCCCTCTCCCTCCCCTCTTTCTCCTTTACCCTCCATCTTTGCTTCCCTCTCCCTCACCTTCCCCCCACTCTTTCTCTCTCTCCAAGCAAATCTTTACCAAGTCTTTAGCCTCTCTCTTGCCCGCCGTCTGTTTTTGGCTCCATCTCCCTCACCCTATTCTAAACCTATGACATCCCTTCCCTAGATGAACACAGAGCAGACCAAATGGTCTCCCTGATGTAACGCTGACCTCCTCCTTTAACCATTGTCCCTCCTTTATCCAACAACCCAAACTTCAAGCTTCTCAAACCACGCTCCGGATAGAACTCTTCCCATTGCTCTTCTGGAAACAGCAGCAGGTAACTGTGTTCTCCCTCGCTTCCTCCTGACCCACACCAGTGCCCTTGCCTTGGTTCCAGAGGTTATGGGGTCTGTTCTCCCCCACCACGGGGCCTTGCTGTTTTACTTCTTCCTAGGATGCTCTACTGCCACCCTTTCACCTGCCTGTCTCCTTTCAGTCCATAGGTCTTAGCTACAACATTACTTCCTCAGCGAAGTCCTTCCTAGGCCTCCTGACTATATTGATTCCCTTGGAACACACATGGGGCCCTTGTGTCACTTTGATTTCTGAACCTGTCACTGGCATAGCAGTGATAATTATACTTTGAGTGGGGACAGAGCTGCGACATGGTGCAGTACTTGCTTCTTTCTTCATGCTAGAATACAGAGTTTTGCTCCCTAGAGTCTAATCTTTAAGAGCCACAGCTAGGAGAGAATTAGCAAGATCAGAACTCAGGTCATCCAGACTCCAGAACTGAACTCACTTCATTTCATCAGTGGTTATCAAATTTGGTTCCATGGGGTGCTGGAGCGTGTCAGGGAGACATCTTAGGAAGCAGGGAACCTGAATAAGAAAGTCAAGACTTGAGATGTTCATCTTTCTGCCCACGTGGTTTACTCCCAAGAAGAATACACCCATGCAGCCTCTCCCTGCTCACAGCCTCACCATGAACAAGACCTCACAGCCCATCTTAAACTTGTCTGCCTGGTCTGTGCTGTCTCCCATGGTTCCCACTCAGGTCTCCTGCATACTCTAAGATCTGTCCAACTCTGTCACCTAACTTCCCCCTAAAGCCTCTAGCCAAACTCATTAGAGAATGTCTCTTCAGCGTGCTGGAGAGATGGCTCAGCAGGTAAGAGCAGTGGCTACTCTTCAAGAGAACCCAGATTCTAATCCCAGCACCCATATGGTAGCTCACAACCACCTGTTAACTCCAGTTCCAAGGGATCTAATGCCCTCTTATAGTTTCCTTCGACACCAATCGCACACATAGTACAAATTCATACATGCAGGCAAAACATTCATACACATACACACACAAAAAAAAACCCCACCCCTTCATAAACATGGGAGGTAGCTTAGTGAAGTGCAGTAATGCGGACCTGAGTTGAGGTGCCCAGCACTCATAAGAAAACCAGACACGGCAGCATACTCTTGCAATCCCAGAACTGGGAGGATGGAGACAGGATACTGTGGCTTGTTGATCCGTCTCTCTCTAATCAGGGTGCTCCAGGTTCAGTGAGAACTGCCTCAAAAATAAGGTAGAGAGTGTGATTGAGGAAGACGTCTACCATCAATTCCTGACTTCCATAGGGATGTCCACACCTAAAGACAGACATCTACACACACCTCACACATCCACTACATACAAAGGAGGAAGAAAATGTCCCCTCAATCTAATCTGACTCAGATTCTTTGCTGGCCGGAAGCCAATGGTTGGGTCCACACCCACACACCTGATGACTTCAACTCTTATTAATAACTTTGGCAGTTTTTTTTCCCCCTTTGGTGTTAGTTAATTTTTCGTAGCCATGATCAAAATGTCTAAAGAAAAACCTAATAACTAAGGATTTAGCCAGGCTCACAGCTGCAATAACAGTGCTTAAGAGACTGGGGCAGGAAGAATTCCAGGCTAGCCTGAGCTACGGTATGAGACCATCTCAAAGAACCAAAAAGATTTTAAAGGAGAGGAGGAGGAAGAGGTTCTTCAGGCTGACTTCAAGACTTCAATGTGCAGTCCTCGGTGTCACAGATATTGGAGACCTAGTGAAAGAGAACATCCTGGTTGTGGGGGGGGGGGTGTAAGATGTTGTCCACCTCATGGCCAATAGAATGCAGAGGCTGAAGAACCGGTTGGAGACCAAGTCTGATCAACTGCCTGGATTTGGACCCCAGCCTCTGCTTACCAATAAAAAGCTCCTGCCATTTCCTCCAAGATCACCAATTCCACGCTCGGTCCTCCTATTCTTGAACCACTCATTTTCATTTCTTGGTCCATCTCACTTTCATCTCCAGCCTCTCTCAGCCACCCTCACCACTCAATCATAAGGAACTGACGGCTCTAGAAAACACAAGCTAAGCCCTACCCCCAAAGGCACCCTCCATGACCCAGCCGTCTCCCCCAGTTCTTACCGTCTTGTCCAGCTTCGAAATGTTAAGGGATCTTGGGTAAGAAGTGACCATCTAAGGTTAGCACTGAGGTCATTGGAGCAGGAGCGGGGGTGGGGGAGTGTCAGACCAAAAAAAAAAAAAATGGAGATGTTAAAAAAGGCTCGCTCAGACAAGAGAAAGAAGAGGCAGTTAGGGCATGAGGGACTCTGACAGTGAGACAGCTAGAGATCGGAGGTCAGAGCGGTGAAACCGCAGCCAGCCAGGTGGAAAATTCAGAGATCCACAGGCTTCTGGACACAAAGTAACAGTTAGAACTCCATCTGCCTGGCAGTTACACACCCTCGGGGCAGTTACAGACCGGTGGGCAGTTACAGGCACGAGAGCACTTAACAGATCTGAGAGCAACCAGCAGAGAGAAGGCGACTAAGAAGCACCAGGCTGGGGAATTTTTTTATAAGAACAAACAATTCACACCCCTTTGATTAGAGATCCCCCAAATTGGGGACCTGCCTAGAGGCTCTGGGTTTGATGTTTTATAGGCTCCAGAGCCCTCCAGTCTTGCCTCATTGTGGACTGACTGTTCCCTAGCCTTAGTTTTTTGCAACAATTACAATCTCCTCCAGAGTATGAGGGAGAAAAAAATACTAAGGAGCAGCCCTGCTTAAAGGGACCAGTCCCTGTTTTCCAGTTTCCTCTGCTTCTCTTTTACACGCACCATCAAGCCTTATTGCCTTTTTCCCCCCTGTGAAGTTAGCAAATGACCCACTCACCCCCAAATCAGGCACTGACAACAGACCCTAAAAATTATTCCGCCCTCTTCTAACTTGATGGACCAATAAATCTATTGGTGTTACTTACTATCAGTGTAAATAAGTTGTTACAGGCATCACTGAAAAGCCCACTCACAAACCTGTGTCCCTGAGGCTGCCCATATAGGCAGCTCCCCCACAGAAGTCTCCTTTCCTCTGTATAACTTTGGGGAGGGGGAAGGGTTGAGTGTCTTGTGACTCTTTGAGCTTCCAGAGTAAGTTTTTTCAAGTGCATTGTGTTTCCTGAACCTCCCTCCTCTCTCCTGAGGACAGGGGTCAACTCAAAGAAATGGTCCACAACACCCTAGGGTTTGCCTTGCCACCAGACCCCATTCTGCTGCTGTGAATGGCTAAAGGAAGACACCTGAGAACTGGTGCATGTCCAGTGCTGAAGAAACAGAACCCCTCAGTGCCCAGCTGCCCTGCCGGGACTTGGATAAGTCTCACACAGAGAGCGCCTCTGAGCTAGGCATCCCACACATCTTACGGGGTTAGCCAGGAAGAGGAATCTCCACCTCTGCACGCTGCTCACTAGCTGACAAGCCTGTGTGTGTGTGTGTGTGTTGCACTCATTTTCCCCACACTCTCACTGTGTGCTGAAGCCAACTACCTTCAGTGTCTCACCCACACTGACTGTTATCTATATGAATACAATCTCCCCTTGTGCTTGATTCCTCTCTAAAGTTCAGTGTGTACCCTCTCCTCTCCGAGTTCCCATCCCTGATTTCCCATCACCCTCAGGTTTTCCTTCCACCTGCCATTCCTTCCCACATACTTTAACTACCCTTTAAATATCAAAGCTCTTAAAAGCTCCACACCCTTGGTCCTCTCTTTTGAGCATATATGTAACCATACTTTTGGCTACTTTATTAGGTTCTTATATCTATCACCCTTCTCCTTAAGGTTGCTGCCTTCCCAGTGACTCTCCATTGCCTTGTCTATACTGAGTATGATCTCAAGGACCAGATCTTGATTCTAGCTATCAATCAAATCTCTCTTGTTCTTCTCTGATTAATGTCCCACCCACCCACCCAGGCCACCCCATTTCCCACCTTGACCAGTTCATACACCATAATTTGAATATTAGCTGTGTTAGTAGCTTCATAGACCCATGTGTTGATGTCTGAAGCCTGGGTATCTGTGCTGTTTGGGGGAGGTTCTGGAAACTTCAAGGACTCAGCAAGTGGAATTAGATCACACGAGGCATAGCTTAAACCTGGAACCCAGTACTTTCCCCTCTGTTTGTTTTCAGTCTACTATGAGACAAAGCAGCTCCTTGGCTCCCTGCAGCTGAGAAATCATGGGTGGGACCCCCCAAATCTATGAGCCAAAAATAAGTCTTCCCTCCCTTAAGTAGTTCTCTCAGGGGTTGGGGTCACAATGACAGTAAGGCTAACACCATGAGGTTCATACTCTAGACTTTTCTATATCTCCTCCTCCATGCCTCTCCTGTACACTAGCACTCACATTGCCATGTGGTCAAGCCTGGTCACCATTTTACTGTCTATTTGTTCCCTAGAGCCATGCCGCATCCTCCGCAGTGACTTGAGCAGCTAGCACCTGTTCCTGCTGTAGTCTATGCTTACTGCCAATCCCAGGCATCTGTGACCCATCCCCCTCACCACCCCACCTCCGAAGCTAGTGTGCTGTCCTCTCCAGTCCCTTCTCTCACACTGGACAATCTTCAGCTAGCTCCTGATCGTGCTGTAGTCTGTGGTTACTAGGTGTATGTGACCCCGCCACCCCCACTCCATGGCTAGTATGCTGTTCTCTCCAGTGTCTTTACTCCCACAGTGGACAATCTCCAGCTCAGCCGCTCTCCACTCCAGCTAAACACCACAGCCACCCAGGAACACTCCTTCCACAAAATGATAACTTAGAGGATCAGATATGGGACAGACATCTGCACGGTTTCAAAGCCCCAACTGAGAATAGCAGGAGTCCGGAGTGATAGCACTCTCTAAGCCAAAGGATCAGGGTCTTCCATCTCTATAACACAGGGTGGACCACCCACCTTAAATAGTACAGGTTTGCTACATGAATGAATTATCTCTAGCTATGGCCATGGGAACATTGTCATCTTTGCATATTCCCCATCCACTTCCTCTATTTTGGCTCCATGGCACATAGTAAATGCTCAATAAATAAACATTTGTTGGGTGAATTAATACAGAGAAGACAGAGTCAAACATCCACCTAGCCCTCATTTTTATAGGCAAGCTCTAGGGGAATAGAGACAAATCAAACTAAACTTCCTACAGTTTTGCTAAAATGGAATTTGCCAAAGACATGCTGAAAAATGGATTTAATTAGGCCCGTTAATAGGGGAGTCTTTGGTGGCAAAGATTTAAAGCCGGGGCTGGAAAAGATATCAATAATTTTACCATTTTAAATTATATAGGAGGTTATTTCTCACTCTTGCCTTAATTATAAGAATGCTTCTCAACAAAACCTCAGCTTTTGGAGGGAAATAAAGCCAAAGGTAGCAGTGAGATATATCTTGGAAGTGAAGCATCCAAGGCAGCTAGGCAGGAAAGGGGCAGATCAGTGCAGGGAGCCCACCAAGGGGAAGTGTGGCATTGTGTGCCACACAGCTGGGTCTCACTATGCTAATGACTGTCACTAAAACCCAAGTGACTCTTAATTGCAAGAGCTGCCAGTAGAGAGGAGGTATTGTTACAGTTAAGTGGGGACCCTGAGGCTTTGGCTGTGGGTCTCCCACACCCTCTCTTCTTTATCTACATTCAAAATCCAAGTTCAAATCTGCTCCACCACTGGGCCCTGGCCAGGACACTCTGACCCATCACTTGCTGTTGTCATTAGAAATCACAACTGCCCCCAAATTAGGATGCTTAAGATTGGGGCTCTGGCTTCCTTCAGATACACGGTTTAGATACACAGGGTATTGGGCAGCCATGGGATACAGGAATCTCTATTTTCTGGTAACTCAGGAAATGAGTCTCTACATGTCTACAAGATGCCATTCACTGAACACTAGGGGAGGAGTAAGGTGAATCAAGAAATAAAATTTTAGGAGAACACCAAATATCTAGTTACTAAAATAATCAGTATTTTAGCATAAAATTATTAACAATAAAAATCTATTTTTAATCTTCATGATTGACCCGGTGGGATTTCATACACCTGTGATCCCAACACTCAGGAAACAGAGGCAGAGGGATCATGAGTTCATGGGGTAGCCTGGACTACATAGTGACTCAAGACTGTCCTGGTTCAGCTAGACTACATAATGAGACTCTGTCTCAACAATATACACATGTGTATGCTCACAATAAGATGTAAAGCATTTTGCTGTGACATACAGGCCTGCACTTGTGAGAGCCATACACGCTCTCCCTCCAAGCTATGGGCCCAGGCACCAAGGACACATCAGTGAACTGAGTAGCTTGTTCCAACAATTACAGGGCTAAGAGAAGAAAATGAGAATGAGGTATCAGAGAAAAACATAGAGGGTCAAAGGAAGCAATGGGAGAGGCAGCCATACTGACATCTCCAGGCTGTACCCCAGGAGAGGCAGCCATACTGACATCTCCAGGCTGTACCCCAGGAGAGGCAGCCATACTGACATCTCCAGGCTGTACCCCAGGAGAGGCGGCCATACTGACATCTCCAGGCTGTACCCCAGGAGAGGCAGCCATATGACATCTCCAGGCTGTACCCCAGGAGAGGCAGCCATACTGACATCTCCAGGCTGTACCCCAGGAGAGGCAGCCATACTGACATCTCCAGGCTGTACCCCAGGAGAGGCAGCCATATGACATCTCCAGGCTGTACCCCAGGAGAGGCAGCCATACTGACATCTCCAGGCTGTACCCCAGGAGAGGCAGCCATACTGACATCTCCAGGCTGTACCCCAGGAGAGGCAGCCATACTGACATCTCCAGGCTGTACCCCAGGAGAGGCAGCCATACTGACATCTCCGGGCTGTACCCCAGGAGAGGCAGCCATATGACATCTCCAGGCTGTACCCCAGGAGAGGCAGCCATACTGACATCTCCAGGCTGTACCCCAGGAGAGGCAGCCATACTGACATCTCCAGACTGTACCCCAGGAGAGGCAGCCATACTGACATCTCCAGGCTGTACCCCAGGAGAGGCAGCCATACTGACATCTCCAGGCTGTACCCCAGGAGAGGCAGCCATATGACATCTCCAGGCTGTACCCCAGGAGAGGCAGCCATACTAACATCTCCAGGCTGTACCCCAGAAGAGGAAGCCATATGACATCTCCAGGCTGTACCCCAGGGGAGGCAGCCATATGACATCTCCAGGCTGTACCCCAAAAGAGGCAGCCATACTGACATCTCCAGGCTGTACCCCAGAAGAGGCGGCCATACTGACATCTCCAGGCTGTACCCCAGGAGAGGCAGCCATACTGACATCTCCAGGCTGTACCCCAGGAGAGGCAGCCATACTGACATCTCCAGACTATACCCCAGGAGAGGCAGCCATACTGACATCTCCAGGCTGTACCCCAGGAGAGGCAGCCATACTGACATCTCCAGGCTGTACCCCAGGAGAGGCAGCCATATGACATCTCCAGGCTGTACCCCAGGAGAGGCAGCCATACTAACATCTCCAGGCTGTACCCCAGAAGAGGCAGCCATATGACATCTCCAGGCTGTACCCCAGGAGAGGCAGCCATATGACATCTCCAGGCTGTACCCCAGGAGAAGCAGCCATACTGACATCTCCAGGCTGTACCCCAGGAGAGGCAGCCATACTGACATCTCCAGGCTGTACCCCAGGAGAGGCAGCCATACTGACATCTCCAGGCTGTACCCCAGGAGAGGCAGCCATATGACATCTCCAGGCTGTACCCCAGGAAAGGCAGTCATATGACATCTCCAGGCTGTACCCCAGGAGAGGCAGCCATATGACATCTCCAGGCTGTACCCCAGAAGAGGCAGCCATACTGACATCTCCAGGCTGTACCCCAGAAGAGGCGGCCATACTGACATCTCCAGGCTGTACCCCAGGAAAGGCGGCCATACTGACATCTCCAGTCTGTACCCCAGGAGAGGCAGCCATACTGACATCTCCAGGCTGTACCCCAGGAGAGGCAGCCATATGACATCTCCAGGCTGTACCCCAGGAGAGGCAGTCATATGACATCTCCAGGCTGTACCCCAGGAGAGGCAGCCATATGACATCTCCAGGCTGTACCCCAGAAGAGGCAGCCATACTGACATCTCCAGGCTGTACCCCAGAAGAGGCGGCCATACTGACATCTCCAGGCTGTACCCCAGGAAAGGCGGCCATACTGACATCTCCAGGCTGTACCCCAGGAGAGGCAGCCATACTGACATCTCCAGGCTGTACCCCAGGAGAGGCAGCCATACTGACATCTCCAGGCTGTACCCCAGGAGAGGCAGCCATACTGACATCTCCAGACTATACCCCAGGAGAGGCAGCCATACTGACATCTCCAGGCTGTACCCCAGGAGAGGCAGCCATACTGACATCTCCAGGCTGTACCCCAGGAGAGGCAGCCATATGACATCTCCAGGCTGTACCCCAGGAGAGGCAGCCATACTAACATCTCCAGGCTGTACCCCAGAAGAGGCAGCCATATGACATCTCCAGGCTGTACCCCAGGAGAGGCAGCCATATGACATCTCCAGGCTGTACCCCAGGAGAAGCAGCCATACTGACATCTCCAGGCTGTACCCCAGGAGAGGCAGCCATACTGACATCTCCAGGCTGTACCCCAGGAGAGGCAGCCATACTGACATCTCCAGGCTGTACCCCAGGAGAGGCAGCCATATGACATCTCCAGGCTGTACCCCAGGAAAGGCAGTCATATGACATCTCCAGGCTGTACCCCAGGAGAGGCAGCCATATGACATCTCCAGGCTGTACCCCAGAAGAGGCAGCCATACTGACATCTCCAGGCTGTACCCCAGAAGAGGCGGCCATACTGACATCTCCAGGCTGTACCCCAGGAAAGGCGGCCATACTGACATCTCCAGTCTGTACCCCAGGAGAGGCAGCCATACTGACATCTCCAGGCTGTACCCCAGGAGAGGCAGCCATATGACATCTCCAGGCTGTACCCCAGGAGAGGCAGTCATATGACATCTCCAGGCTGTACCCCAGGAGAGGCAGCCATATGACATCTCCAGGCTGTACCCCAGAAGAGGCAGCCATACTGACATCTCCAGGCTGTACCCCAGAAGAGGCGGCCATACTGACATCTCCAGGCTGTACCCCAGGAAAGGCGGCCATACTGACATCTCCAGGCTGTACCCCAGGAGAGGCAGCCATACTGACATCTCCAGGCTGTACCCCAGGAGAGGCAGCCATACTGACATCTCCAGGCTGTACCCCAGGAGAGGCGGCCATACTGACATCTCCAGGCTGTACCCCAGGAGAGGCGGCCATACTGACATCTCCAGGCTGTACCCCAGGAGAGGCGGCCATACTGACATCTCCAGCCCCCAGCCCAGCCCAGACTTCTTGGCATCTGTTGTAAAGAAAAGATTTATGATTTTTTTTCCAATCTATGATCAAAATCCTGAAACCATTTCTGAAAGGGGGCTCATTTTCTTATTTTGGCTCAAGCTCCTGAAGGGTCTTGACCCACTTTTACCTTCCAGGTCCCTCAAGCTCGCCAAACAATGCTACCAGCTGGGAACAAGCATTCAAAAGCATGAGCCAGAGAAGGCGACAACCTCAGATTCCAACCATGCAAAAGAGAGCTGGCCCAGAGTCCTTCTGTCACCTGTCCCCCTGTTGCTCTCTCTTAGTGTGACAGGAGGTATGGAAACAGTGGCCGTGACTCACCCTGCCTCTGCGCTCACGCATCCCCTACTCCTAGCCTTGAGCAATCCAGGGAGATGTGCACTTCTGCATTTGGGGAAGCTGTCTTTGGATGAAAGGACCCTGTAAATGGAGAGGCTTAGGCTTTGGGCTTGTTCAACACAAGTTCCCAACCCTATGTTCCATACCTCAAACTGAAGTCAGACTCTACCCCTAAGGACCAGAACTAAGCTTCTGGGTCTTTCTGAGCCTTGTTGTCCTTATCTGGGAAATGGGAATCAAACATAGCTCCCTTGTCCAATAATTCTACTATGAAGTTCAAGTTCCTGCTAAGGCAGGCACCCAGGAAGTGTGCACCTCTCCCTATAGCCCTGTCCAGGTTGGCAACTCTGTCTCCAAGGTGACTAGACTCCTGAAGTTCAGAGGCAGCCCATTTTCTATCTCCCTGACAGCCTATTTCATGGATCACAGAGACAGACGCAAGCACAGCTGCTTATCCAACGGAGAAAAGAACAGATTCATTTTCATTCCTTAATGTCCACTGTGACCTATTCTCGTCGATTTTGGAGGCTACAGCTCTTTCCTAGGACTTTCAATTTAGCCAAAGACAGAAAACAGGCCCTAATGACAGAAGGCCCTGCTGGGAGGGTGCCAGGCGTCCAATAGCTGACTTGCCAGGAAGAAGTCCGAATGAAAGATATTATGTCACCTCGTTTGAATTAAACAGATGAACTATCATCCTGGGCCATTTAGAACGAACCCGTGTGCCGGAAGGCGTCCATGACTCTCTGTGCCTTGCACTCCCCCAAATCTCCAGGATCCAGTGGGGTTTTACATCCTCATTTTCTGCCAATAATTCTATGTCTTTGCTAACCCATAGGGATGATTTGATGAAATGGCCCTTCAAGCTTCTAGATTCGAGGACAACCCACAAGCAGGGGGTTTGAAGGCAGTTGAGAAGTGCCGGGGGGTGGGGGGTGTCAGAGCAGACATCCAAGTGAGTCTAGGGACTGTGTGATGAATAACTGTCCCCTGAAAGTGTTCTCTCTTTTGTACATGATCAGGGATGTTCCCCATCTGTACCCCCAAAGCAACTTCTTGTCCCTTACAAAGGAGTTCTGGATAGTGGAGCCCCAGGTGCCTGTAATGTTTGAGCAATCAACTTCCTGTCCCTACCTTCCCTTCAAGGATGCTGTGGTCTCTCCTCAAGAACTGCCACTGCTGGGTATGGCCTGACCAGGCTCCTCTCTGAGAATCTCCTCAACCTGTGCACCCTCAACGGTCACTAGAATGAAGCTGAGTCCTAATGCTGCTGCACACAGAACACAGACCTCTCATTCAAGTAAACTCCACCGCAAATGGGCAAACCAAGTTTGCCTTGGACCACCCACAAAGAGTAATGAGAAACCAGGGTGGCCAATGGTCAAGGTGTCCCTCATTTTGCTCAGCACGTGTCATCATAGAAGTCTCTCCTAGGCACTGGGGACACAGCAAGGACAGAATGTACACTTCCAGGCTGGAGGGTGTTACAACTCCCACTGAGCAGGCTACATATGGCGTCACTCATATTGAGATGAGCAGCTATCAGCCTTGATGATAACTGTCTGACCTTATGACTTAAAAATCCAAGTCCTAGAAGCCTCCTAAGACATGTGCTAAATGAAAAAAGAAAGAAAGAAAGAAAGGAAGGAAGGAAGGAAGGAAGGAAGGAAGGAAGGAAGGAAGAAAGAAAGAAAGAAAGAAAGAAAGAAAGAAAGAAAGAAAGAAAGAAAGAAAGAAAGAAAGAAAGAAAGAAAGAAAAGAATTACACTGAACCTAAGAACTCAGTCCCTGTGTTTTCTGTTAACTCTCAGCTGACCCATTAGGTCAGTACATGTGTCCTACCTAAAGTAGACATGGGAGACAGACATCCTATATTCACCCATGAGAGCTGTAGCATCTCTGGGCCTGCATACCAAAACCAGCAGCAACCTGGGAAGACTTCACATCCTGTGGCCACAAACCATGATCCCAACCTCTAGAGGTCTGTGACCAGGGTCAGTTTCACACCATCTCTCCAGCCTTTAACTTCAGAAGGTCTTGCTGTGACCTTGGGTACAGTATTATATAGAGTCCTGACAGTTGGCACTCAGTGAGCACCATCTGTATACCATGACTGGATTCATAGACCCCTCCCCACAACCTATAGCAATCACTTCCCCCCTCTATCCTCACTTACAGAGAAGACAACTCCTCTGGTGTCCTCATATCCTATAACCTTCAAGGCCAGAGTCTGAATCTAAATGCTTCTTGATGACTTGACCCAACCTGCCTCCAGACCTGCTCCAATGTCACCTGAGCATGCTCAGGAAAAGCAGTGGGCAGCAGAGAAGACGATGAGGCACATCCCATAGTTCTCTGAGGCCACATGGAATCAAGCTCATGTGACACATTCTCCCCAAGGTCCCTGACTGCCTTTTCCCCTCCCGTCTTGCTTGCTGTGTCTTGCTGTGGACCTCTTGAGATCACCTCCCAGACAAACTTCCGGTTTCGAGCCCTTCTCCCAAGAACTGCTTTTTAGTGAACCCCAAATGAGACCAAATGGGTAGGAAGCTTGCCCATACTTAGATGGCTACTCAGTGTCTAGAGTTGAACTTGAGCCTGTGACCTCATATACACAAGCTCCCAGTTACGCTGCTGTATGGACAGACCTCATGGTTATCCTCGGAAATTGTCACACCTTGTCTCTCTGAGCTCCTTGGAAATCTCTGTCAACTTCTGCCTTCTTCCCTTCCCACTTCCACCACTACAGAGAATCCATAATTGAGAGTGTGGAACAGTTATAAAACTCAGGATATGGGAAGCTATGTGACAATCCTTAAAGAGGAATAAAGACATCTTTAATGGCTTGTCACCTTTGAGCCTCCTCTTAGCTGCTTCTTCCCCAACCCCATCCCCAACCCCCATCTCCAACCCCATCCCCAACCCCACTCAAGTACTTTAATTCTGTGACCTCTCATTTAACCAAAATCGAACATCCTTGAGTGATCCTATTTTATGACCAAATAACAGGCAACGGACATCTTTCTCATCCCTCCCATCCCTAAGCTAGACCTCATAGAGACTCAGAAGATGAGTTCCAAGGGATATGGAGAAGTGTCTGCCGTGTACACTAGGGGCAACTGAAAGAAACTGAAGCTTCACGTTCTGTTTGGTGGCACATTCTCAGAAAGCCTGGGGTGGGGACACCACAAGAAGGGGACATGTAAAGGAATCTTTATCATGGGGAAGGAGGGAAGTAACCTAAAGGTTCACCAGTGGAATGAGTAAATGATAGCATTCCTATAGAGAACACAGTGGTGGAAGTGAGCCTGAGATGCCTGTATAAGAAACAATGATTGCATAAATGTTATACTTAACACAGGCAGTGGGCGAAGGATGGATGGCAGACAGTTTTCCCCACATACTTCAGCTAGAAAGATGTGGAGGAGTAAACAGATCTGGCATATGTGTTAGATTACCACTTCTGTGACAAAATGTCTGGAAAATACACTTTGAAAAGAAATGGACTTCTTTGGCGCTGGGTTTCAGTTCCTGATCCCGTGGCTTTGAGCCTGTTGCTGCACCATGCACTATCATGGGAGCCTGTGAAAGAGATCTGTTCACCTCATGCCAGCTAGGAAGTAAAGATGGAAGAAAGAGCTAAGTCCCAACAACCTCTTCCAGGGCATGTCTCCCAGTCACCTAAGGGTCTCCCACCAAGCCCTGCTCCAAAAGACTCTACAATCTTCCAGTTGCACCAGTGACAGGCTGACAATCAAGCCTTTGATACATGGGCCTCTGAAGACATTCAGAATCCAAACCATATTGAGATGTTTCAGGACACACCTTTCTGACCCTGGGCATGAGTCACAGATCTTCATAGTGTTGCTCTGTTTTACTTCTACAAAGTAAATGAGGTGAAAATGGAGCAGGGGCCCCAAGTCAGTCCACTCGCTGGTTCTTCAGGATCAAGGGGATCTGAGAGGCAATCATTGTTATAATACCAAGATGGCACCTGTTAGCCTGTGACAAGGCATCTCATAGTCCAGTCAAGTTAGTTAGGAGAAGGGACGGAATTGTAGACTCTGATGGCTAGTGTTTCGTCATCTTGACATAACAGAGTTATTTGGGAAGGGAAAATGCTCCCACCAAATTGGCCTGTAGGCAAGTCTGTGGGGAATTTTATTGGTTAATGATTGATGTAGGAAGGCCTAGCCATTGCGGGTGATTTCATTCCTGGGAAGGCAGATCTGGACACTACAAGAAAGCAGACCAAGTCATAGGAAAGAAACCAGTAAGGATTGCTCCTCCCTGGCCTCTGCTTCAGTTCCTGCCCTGACTTCTTCTGATAATGGACTTTGGTATGGAAGTATAAGCTGAAATAAGCACTTTCCTCCCAAAACTGCTTTTGGTGTTCACATTTTATCACCATAGTTATTCAAAACAAAGCACAGAGAGAATAGAATCATCAGATGTATGGCTTTGATCTCTGCTTTCTGCTCATCCTCCAAAATGGAGACGCCAATCACAGCACCACACAAAGCTGTCTGAGGAGTAAAGAAGACAGTGCAGGGAACAAGTAGTAGCCAGTGACTGCCACGGATCCAGCTCTCCAATCCATCATGGAACTCTAGCTGTGATGCTGGAGGAACCCTACAGACCAGGGCCAGGTACCAGTCCCCTGCTACCCAGTGTGTGCAGGGCTTCCCTTGGCTGAGCGCCTGAAGTAAACACCCAAGGAAGGCACAGAATGTGCTCAAGACTTGATGAGGAAGTGCCTGAAGGTGCTTACCCAGCCTGAGGCTCCACAGGAGGGTGCTCAACAGGAAAGAAGGGTGAGCAGCAGAGGAAGATAGAGGAGTCTCACATTGGAACACCCTGTAGAGAACTCCGGGAGAAGGTAGGTATCCCCAAGTAGGGGTTCCTGAAGTAAAGAGGGTTTGTCATTTGAAAAACTCTATGACACTCTGATCAAGCCTCAGGGAACATTGCAGAAAAGGGAGCAGAACCAGAGGTTCAGGGAGAGTGCTTTGCAATGTTATGTCTTCTGGGAGTGGCAGGGCTGTTCTACTCATAAACTCAGAGCAGCTGTGCTTGCCAGCACAAGTCCTGCACAATATCAAGCCAGTCAATACTTCAGTATGAATGGGGCCAGGGATGACAAGGCCCCACACTCAACTGAGGAACTATTAACAGCTGATGGCTGCCAGGGGAGGGAAATCAGTTTTCCTAAGCAATGTGATAAATGGTAGGTTCCCCATGCTCTGGAGAATGGTGCCCTGCACACACATTCACATATAAGCAGCACTGTGTCTCAGTGAGTTTGGGTTTTTTTATTTTATTTTAAAGAAGATATAAAGTTGGGAGGGGATGAAGAGTGATAGGGTAGGTGGGTTAGAGGGGTAGATATGATCTAAATTTATCTATGAATTTCTCAAGAATAAATTGAAATTAATTAACTGAAAACTTTATGACCCACTGCAGCTGTGGCTACCTGGTCGAGGCTGCACAAGATGAGCCCTGTCCCCCTTTCATTATCGTGCATGCGAAAGTGTGCATATGCCCTTGTCCTGTGCTGAAGAGTCCAAAGAAAAGAAAAAAAGTAGGAAGGGGACTCTGGGGAAGAAAGCAGGCTTCCATGGGAGTCAGGAGAGAGGAAAATAAGATTAAAATATCCCAAAGTCAGCATATACATGTATTAAATCATCAAAAACAAACATTTCATGTGTGTATTCATATACACTCCCATGAATTCCCATACACATGCTTCCATGCCCACACACACGGCTGTGTGCTATCCACATGCACACATGTACACACATAAACTCTGCTCTGAAGCAGAAGGCTCCATGAGGGTGAAAGCCCCGAGTGTGGAGCCTGAAGGAGCAGGCTGTTCCTGACCGCTGCGCCCACCACATCAGCCCTGTGCAGAGTAACACCTGTTACCACATATTTTCTGCATGCAGGAGCTGAAGTTTGGTGAAATTAAGTGGATCCTACAATGTCTCCTCAACGGTGGTCACAGGTTCTGAACCACAGCACGCTAGAGTCCCACCATTTCCCTGTTTCTGCTGTCCTGGCCCAAGCCACCTTGTGCCTAGGATTACCATATCAGCTTACTCTGTGCATCCGGTTATCTTGGCTCCAAAATCATCATGCCACCATTGCCCAGCTCCTGGCTCTTTGCTCTGATCCTGAGACTTCCCTTCATATAGCCTCCTTAGCCAGATGTTCTGCTGAAAAGTTCCAGGAGTTCCCCGGGCACTTAGAAGACATTCCAAAGTCCTACCAGAACCAACTGCCACCCTCCTTATGGCTTCCATATGACCCTACCTCTAGAATTTGCTTGTTCTGATTACAGAAAGGGATTGTGCATTCACACACACACACACACACACACACACAAACACGTCAGTACTCTCTACTCCTCCTTCTGATTACTGTCATCCTAACATTTCTTGTCCCATAGCACATCGGCCCATTTCCTCGTGACTGCCTCCCTCCATGACTGTCATCTCACCGAGGGCAGGAGATAATCTCACCGAGGGCAGGAGATAATGCCCCACCTAAGCACTGAGCAAGACCCCATACATGTCTGTGGAAGGAAACATGGGTAAGAATCTAGACATGACTGTGGACGAGTGAGTAAGCGTCAGACCTGGCACGTGACACAGCAAATGCTTCTGCGGCAATATTGGAGACGGATGCTGCTGAGCGAGATGGCTATGGCTGAGGGCGTCGTCTGAAGTTACGTTGAATGCTACTGTCTTTCTTCCTCTGGATATGAGAAAGGGCAGTGTCCCTATTCAGACATTTTACTCTGAGATGAGTGTAGAAGAAAGCAGGACAAGGAAGACATTGCAAAAAACCCCAGGTGCACTGGCCGTGTCTGGAAGCATGGTGATTCACCTACAGAGTGCCAACCATGAGAGGCTGAAGCTGCAGCTCCGTAAAATGTTTGCCTAGCGTGAGTCTCTGAGCTTGACTCCTGTGCCACACAAAACCCAAGTATGGCGATGCCCTCCTATAATTTCAGCAGCTCAGGAGGTAGAGGCAGGAGTAATAGGCAAAGGTTAAGCTTGGCTAGATAGAGAGTTTAAATCCAGCCTGGAATGGAGACCTCTCAAGAAGAAAAAAAAGGGTGGGGATGGGGAGAATCCCTAAACCACCAATGTAGTGCTCACCCCTCTGCCTCCACAGGCAAGCCCTGGAAGAGCTGGATCTCACTTCTACTGCCTACATTAAGTTCTGTTAATCCCTCAGATGTGTGGAGAAAGAACACTGGCCCAAATCATCATGGCCAAATTAATTAAAACAAGCCCTTTTATATATATTCATGTACGTGGGCACCCTCTCCCTACATGGATCATTCAAGAGGCTAGCATTGGACATAAGAAGATAGGGGTTATGATAGTTCAAGAGTAGGGAGTTTCCAAATGGGGAATTTGGCAGGCAAGTTGGTGGAGTTGCAGAAACAGAATATAAGCATTAACAAGTTGATCATAACCATCCCCTGAAACAAAAACATGGCTGCGTGGTGGCCATAACAAGGTGTCCATAATAACCTTTTGAAACAAAGGCAGGATTGCCATTTTCTGGAATGGGCAGTACAGAACCATTTGTAGCTAAAGTCCTTAACAGAAATAAACCTAGTTTGACTTTAATATAAGATGACTTTAAAGCCTAAGATGGAAGACTGGTTTATCATGTCCACCAGTGTCCCTTATGCTGAGCCTCACCACTAAAGGCACTAAGTACCTCTACCTCCCAGTCCCTCATAAGGACCACAGGACTGGAAGTCAGTCAGCTAGGAGACCACCCCCACTTTGTCAAAGAAATCATTTCTGGACAAAAGGATACCTCAGTATAGAGCATAAAAGCTGAATGTCTCCCTGAAACTGCACAGGGATTGTTAATGAAGATGACAGTGACAATTAGCAGAGACATTGTTGATAGCTATCATGATGCTGGATGTTCCTCTCTCCAAGGAGCACCTTTCTTCTGCCTGTGACGCAAACACAGCAAGCCATCCTGCTCCAGACCTATTAGATTTAGGCAAAGCACCGTGGTGGGGGGAGGAGGGCATCCAACTCCCACATGTTAAGATGTAAGTTGCCTTGAGTCTTTCTTCCACTGAGGAAAGCAAGTGTGTAATAATAGTGCCCTGGAAGTTGTACATACAAATTTCATTTATTTACAATACCTTTAAAAGCTACTTATCTAACAATGACCACTGTGGTCTCTTTTCTCTCATGGCTGCTATGAAGAGCCTCTCCCTGCTCACAGCATCCAAAGAGCCAAGTTCCTCCTCCCCGGAGCAGTCCTTGTCAGATAGCAAATGCCTAAGTGGAAAAGTATTCCAGGCAGGACAGGTGACCATAGCACTTCATACATTAGTGAGGCCCATTGTTCTTCCAGACACCCCTAATTCTCTTCAAGCACCTACCTCAGCCTGGGCTACAGAGGAATATAGGACCTTGATCTGGTTTGGCAATGTCAGCATGTCATCTTCTCGTGACACAATACCTCCCTGCTCACTACTACCCTACATGGGGTAGGACCTGTTTTAGTCAGGGTTACTATTGCTATGGGGAAATACCATGACCAAAAGCAACTTGTGAACAAAAGGGTTGATTTGGTTTACAAATCTTGAATCATGGTCCACTGAGGGAAGCTAAGTCAGGAACTAGGCAGGAACTCAAGTCAGACAGAAACCTGGAGGCAGGAGCTGATGCAGAGGGCAAGGAGGAGCACCATTTACTGGCTTGCTCTTCATGGCTTACTCAGCCTGCTTTCTTACAGAACCCAGGACTACCTGCCCAGGGAAGGTCCCAACCACAAAGGGCTGGGTTTTCCCACATTAATCGCCAAATAAGAAAATGTCCTACAGTTGGATCTTATGGAGGCCCTTTCTCAACCAGGGTTCCCTCCTTCAAATGACTACAGCTTATGTCAAGTTGACATAAAACTAGCCAGCACAGACTCTTAAAAGAACAAGGATTTTACTTCAGACCCTGTCCATGCTGCCTACTGGGGACATAATATTCTCACCTGAAGAAGGGCCCATTGTCCTCTCTCTCTCTCTCCTCTCTCTCTCTCTCTCTCTCTCTCTCTCTCTCTCTCTCTCTCCATTCCTCCCTGTGGTGGTTTGAATGTATATGGCACCCATAAATTCATATGTTTAAATGTTTGGACCATAAGGAGTGGCACCATTAGAAGGTGTGGCCTTGTTGGAGTAGGTGTGGCCTTATTGGAGTAGGTGCGGCCTTGTTGGAGTAGGTGTGGCCTTGTTGGAGTAGGTGAGGCCTTGTTGGAGTAGGTGTGGCCTTTTTGGAGTGGGTGTGGCCTTCTTGGAGTAGGTGTGGCCTTGTTGGATGAAGTGGATCTCTGTGGGGGTGGTCTTTGAGGTCTCCGATTCGCAAGCTACCTCCAGTTACTCAGTCTCCTTCTGTTGCCTTCAGATCAAGATGTAGAACTCTCAGCTCCTTCTCTAGCATCATGTCTAAATAGACACTGCCTTGCTTCCCACCATGATAATAGACTAAACCTCTGAAACTGTAAGCCAACCAAATCAAATGTTTTCATTTATATATTCCCTTGATCATGGTGTCTCTTCACAGCAATAAAATCCAAACTAAAAAAGAGGTTGATGCCAAGAGTGGAGTATTGCTGTGACAGCCCCAAATATGGCTTGACCATATTTTTGTTTGAAGTAATATGGACTTTGGGACTGTGGATTAGAAAAGCAGTTGAAAGATTTAAGTGGGCTTAATGGGCCATTCTATGTAGGTACACAATGCTGATGGTGATTAAACTGGGGGGTGGGGGGGTCTGGATCAAGTAGTATCAGAGGAAAAGGATTTTAATATGTTGCCAAGAAATCATTTTTGTGATATTTTGGTGAAGAATGTGGCTGATTTTTGCCCTTGTCCAAACATTCTGCAAAAGGCTAAGGTGAAGAGATTTAGATTCATTGCATTGGCAAAGGAAATCTCAAAATAGCCTAGTATAGATGCTGTCCTATGGCTCACTCTTATAAAACGTGTTTTAGTCAAACACAGCAAGTTGAGAAGTTGAAAAAGGAAAAATATATGATGTATGGTTCAAAAATTAAGGGGTACCAGGAAATAAAATGGAGCTAAATCCTGTGTTCAAGAGGATAAATAGGTTAAAGACAGTAAATATAATTAAGGGAGTGGTGGCCTTGGAGCAAGATCCCACCCAGCTAAGCTTCCATTTTGTGAAAAGAAAATAAAGAAAAGCTTAAGTCCAGGCCTAATAGTGGATGCCTCTAATACCAGCACTCAGAGAGACAGAGGCATGTAGATCCTTGAGTGCAAGGTCAGTCTACAAAGTTCCAGAACAGCCAAACTTAGGCAGTGAAAGAACCCATTGAAAACATAAAGCTGGTGAAAATGAAATTGAAGGAGGGGGCCATATTCCAGCCAGCAGCAGAACTTGGCAGCTTTGGCCATGTGGTTCTGTCTTTAGGGTCAAAAATAGAAGAAAGGAGTTAAGAACTCTCCCTCCATTACTAAGTAAGGTTGCTGAGACCAGGTGTGTGCCAGGAGTGTCCCTGCATGGCAGACCAGAGAGGCCAACGTGTGAAGCTGTGAAGGTGAAGCCTGAATTTCTTTGAAGACTCCAAGAGGTTGGAGATGCCAGAGCCCTGGGGTACCTGCCAAGGAAAGCTGCTAAGGGAGTGGAACCAGCCCAGAAGAAAGATGTGAGCTGCAGTCAACAAAGCTGAAAGGAATTTGAGATCTGAAAAGTACTTGGATATCAAACATGACATGCTGATTTTTTTGTCAACCTTTGTTTTAGTATTTCCTCATTATGCTTCCTTCCCTACATTATGGAATGGTAATGTATATCCTATGCTGTTGTATGCTGGAAGTATGTGATATGTTTTTTATTTTGATTTTACAAGGGATTACAATTAAGAAATTGGATTACTCTCAGAAGAGACTTTGAACTTTGGTCTTTTAAACATTGTTGAGAATACAATAGACTATGGGGACTTTTGAAGTTGGAATAATTGCTTTTGCATAATATTATGGCTACAAGTGTATTGGAATGTGGTGCTTACCACCAAGATGCTAATGGACTAAACCTCTGAAACTATAAGCCAGCCCCAATTAAATGTCCTTTACAAGAGTTGCCTTAGTCATGGTATCACTTCACAATAATGGAAACTCTAAAACACTCCCCAACACCTATCAACTGTCTCAATTCATATTTCTAATCAGTTTCTTCAATAAAGATCTATGAGTGGCCACTAATAATCATTTCACTGTGTATCCCTTGATGGCAGGTGCTGCCTCCTGTTACACTACAGAGAAAACTGGCCACGGTTAACAATGTATGATCCATCATGCCAGGAGAATATAGATTAGGAAGCAGATAAAGAATTCCAGGGCCTCTAGGAACTTGTCTTGGGAAGTCAAGAGAGACTTAATGGAAAGAGCCAATTAGCTTAAAGCCAGGAGGAAAGGGAACCAAAGGAAAACTTAGAAGAGATAGGGACAGCCAGTACACATGCCCTTCAGCAGGGAAGATCTTAAACTAAGAAAAGGTAATATCACTGGGTCATAAGGTTGTTCTATTTTCAGTGTTTTGGTTTGGGTTTGGTTTTTTGTTTTGGTTTTTAAGAAATGGATGATTTCTACAGAGGCTGGACTAAATCTCATTCCCAGTTTGCATTGTGAAGTAACTCTGGTCACTTGTCCTGCCTGTAACCTTTCTCCCTTTGAAGCTTCTCTATCTGAAAGGACCTGTTCTTAGGAGAGGAACTTGGTTCTTTTCAGTGCTGTGAGGAGGGAGAGGTTGCATCTGGCTGTGGTTTGTCAGCTCTTCATGTGTTGGAGTCAAGGCCAAGGATGTACACTACTGAGATACCCCACATATTTTTGCAGCTTTTAAGAGTTCTCTTACCCCTGTATCTTCAACAGTATATTATTTTCTTTGTGATAACCACTCTGACTGGAGTGACATGGAATTTCATCATAGTTTAACATACCACTATGTTATTCGTGTTTATTTCAGCACTGCCCACAACATCCAAGTTATGGAATCAGTCTGGGCGTAGAGATAGAGATATAAAAACATTGTGTATATGCATAGAGTAATTCATATATCAAGAGTGAAGTTGTGTTGTTTGCAACCAGAGATCATCATAGAAAACAAAATAGGCCAAACTCAAAAGGACAAATACCATATTTTCTCTCATTTGTAGATCATAGACTTTTAAAAATACATAAAACTTTTGTATGTATGCCTGTATGTGTGTGTGTATATGTACGTGTGTGTACATGTGTATACATATGTGTTACATGAGTGTATATATAGTATGTGTATGAGTATATATATATATTATGTATATGTGTCAATATGTGTGTATGTGTATAGATTGTATATATGTTTACATGTGTATGAATATATGTGCATGTATATATGTGTATACATACATACATGTGTGAGTGTGTGTGTATGGAGATGGAAGCTGAGGGAAGGAAAGAGACTAGCAGGAGTAAAGCAGTGAGAAGAGGCGATGAGAGTAAGGCAGTAAACATGACCAAAATATGACATACTTAAACTGAAATCCAATGCTACATGCAATCTATAATAACAATAAAGACTATATATGTATGTGCATATATGTGTGTGGTGTGAAAGAGAGGCCAAAAGAAGACACCAAGTTTCCTATAACTTCACCTTAGAGACAAGGTCTCTCACTGAACCTGAAACTAGGGTGGTAGCCACCCAACCCCAGCGACACTTGTCTCCACTCCCTTATATCACAGGGTTACAGGCTCCCTATGGCCACACTATTTTATTCAAGCCATCTCTTCAGACCAAAGAATTATCAAGAGAAAGGAAGACCCAGCCAGCATGACTGCATGTGTAAGGACATGGAAGAAATGGCTGCATGAAGGCTGGGAGACCCCTGGCTCAGCAGAACCTTGGAGGTCTGGCAAGGAATTAGGGTTCAACCTGACTGAATTCCCTGTAGTCCTCATAAGCCCTTTGGCAAAGACACAGAGGCTTGAAAGGCAGGGCCTAACCCCCTTAGGAACCATCCAAGTCCCACGCAGAGGGAATGTCTCAATGGGTGGACAAAGCCCGCAGCTCAGCTGTCCTCCATGCCTCTGTGTACTGGTTGTCATGGTGACCTTGAACCTTTAGAAGCAGTGAAATAAATCCTCCTTCAGCTTCTCTAGGGTCTTCCCTTACAACAACTACAACTTCCACTCTGGCCACCAGCACCTTTTCTGCCCAGGCTGATCACTGTCACTTAAGTGACTAGTGTCAGAGAGGCATTGTTCCCACCTCACAGGTGCCATCACCATGGGAACCAAGCTGGCCAATGAGAACATTGAGCCACCTCTCCCCAAGACAGGCCACAAGCAACATTCAGAGGCCTCCAGGGCCCCCTCCTGGATAAACCAATCCTACTGCCCCCCGCCATCGAGGCGGAAAACAGGGGGTCTTCTGTCTGGAATGCTCAGGAGCAGAAGCCAAGCTCCTCCTTATCCAACTTAGAGGTCCAGGCAAGTGTGGGGTCCTGCCACTCAGCAACCACTCAGAAGCCCCTGGAGATTGTCTGTAGCACCTTGGAAGCACCCCAAAGCACTGAGAGCCTCAAGAATAGCACACAGCAGCTCAAGTCAGAGGAATGCAGTATCTCTACGCTGTCGAGCAGTGGCTATGAAGCCGACGAGGAGAGCAGTAAGGACAGCCTGGTTAACAGGAAGCAAACAGTGAGACTGACTAAGCGACTCATCGCCCGGGTGGAGAGCAGCGAACTATTCCCAGTGCCCCACCTCAGCCCATTCAAGATCCGAAGGCTGGCCAGGAAAGGCCAGTGCACCCAGAATTCTGGAGGGGAAAAGTGAGACCAGCCTGCCAGATGGCAGAGTCAGCAGCCTAAGTAGTATCAGCTTCCTCAGCCCGGGCAGCAGCTTCCTGTCCTACCAGGTGAGCAGCGGCCTTCTCAGCTCCGCCAGCAGCATCAGCGGCAGCAGCAGCAGGCCCTCCAGCAAGGCCAATAGCAACCAGAACATTAGGGTGGACTGTAATGAGCAGAGGGAGCCAAGAAGCAACACCAACCTCCAGGAGGACAAGGCTAGGGACCCAGTGGAAAGCAATAGCCAGACCACCCAGGCTGAGCAGCCCACCCAGGAGTCCATGCCTTTGTGAGGAGATTTCTCAACTGCTAGTATCTAGACACTAGGGCCCAACAAATGTTCACCCGGAACAACCATTGGCAACCTAAGTAGGAAAAACTGAAGAAGCGGGAGCTGTGTCTTCTATAGCCATGACCATCAGCAGATAGGTCACACACAGGACAGTCGGCTGAGAAGTAGGTGAAGTTGACCGTCTGTATGGGAAGTGTGGTGAGAAGACCTGGAGCAAGAACCATCCATGCCAGGCCATCTTTATCAAGCCACCCGTGGGAAGAGCATCAAGGACTGTGACCCTCAGCACAGGTTATCCGTAAGATCCGTCGAAATTATCAGCACCAAAGTCAGTAGTGGCAATTGACAACTGTTTTAAGAACCGTTAGAAGGTAGAGCCTTCCATGATGAACCCACTATAAACACAACTGCCATGTGCTCAGAAGAAACTGTGTCACCTATACTGGGAGTGGCCCAGATCCAGAAGCATCTGGAATGATAAGGACCCTGCATGGGGATCTATAACCATGGGGAACTCCATCCCTACTGAGCTCTATAATGCACTATAATGCCCACAGAAGCTCCAACCTGGGAATACTGTACACAAAGAATGTCCATGACTCCCAACAGTGTAGCCCAGTCCATCTGGAGGACCACTAACCCCAGGGCAAAGTGTTTAGAGAACTTCTGAGGGGATATGTCAAAGGACCCATCACCCATGGGAGAGCTGTGCTTCCCTGTCTAATTCTTTTTGGGCAACTGTACCCCACATTCCATCCAGGCGCAAAGGCTGAGAACACTGCTCCTGTCTCTATGTTGGCCTCAGCAAAGCAGAAATAAGAAGCCAGGGATAGCCTTTTTGCTCAGATGGTTGGAACCAGGCTCCCTGTGACACTATGTCATGGTAACCACCACCACAGACTCAGAGACCAGCCTGCAGGAACTTCTGGGGCAGGAACTCTACACCATGGACAAGTGCCACAATGGTGGATAAGAGGCCTAAGGCCCTGGGCCCTTCCCTTCTCAGAACAGTGGAACCATTTGCCCTTCCCCAGGCTAAGCACATAGATCCGGGAAACAGGTGGGGTGGGTGCACGGAGAGAAGAGGCCAGCGGCAGCCAAGGAAAACATTCACTAGGCACCAGAAGGAAAGTTGAGGGGGCACCAAACACAATAAATGGTGTCTGGAGAGGCCACATGTGCATGGCCTGTGTGTGTCTTGCCAGGCCATGGAGGAGGGAGCCCAGACTCACTAAAGAACCGACTCTAGCTGCTACTTGGGCCAGTGCCCAGCCAGTCCCCTGGGATAAAATTTGTTTTCAGAGCCATGTTTCCCCTGTAGGCTTCAATGTCCAAGGTCAAGGCTCTGACAGGAGGGGCCACTTGACCTTAGATGGCTACCTTTGCCCTGCAATATCACAGGAAGAAAGGGCGAGGACAGTGTCCCTGGCATATTTGACAGAGGTCAATCTCATTCGTGAGGGCTTCATCCCTGTGACCCCAACACCTCATGTCCTAGCACCAAGGGGGGTGGGAGAATTCAGCTGCAGAGATGATGACTCAGCTGGCAAAGTGCTGTCATGCAAGCATGGGGACCTGAGCTTGATCTCCCAGAATCCATGTTTAAAAAAGGCCCCGACAAGATGACACCAGCAATCCTAGTACTGAGGAGATGAGAGCAAGAAGATCCCAGAGGCTTACCGGCCAGTCCCCTCTGCCTGCCAGCCTGCCAGCTCCTGAGCCAGTCACCAGGCCTGAGGAAGACACCTCACATCAAACTCTGGCCCCCACATGCTCATGCATACACACACAAACGTATGCCTGCACATGTACTACAAATACAGGAAAACATACATATACACATGCATATAGGTTGAGGGGGTTGAGAGACTCAACTGCAACACTGAGTCCCCATCTTCTGCACGCCTAGCTCTGAGGCCTGGTCACCCTCCCCCATCAGAAAGATGAGTACACAGGTTGATATGGAACTGTGGGAGCTACAGCACACTGTATCTCTCTCATCACGGAAGCCACAGCTTCTTAGAAACAATGACACACCAAGACCAAGCCTGGTCCCTTTCCCTAACAACCTCTCATGTCTCTCATCACAGATACATCTTCATACCCAACAGTCCCAGCAGGACCCTGTGTGAGACAGTATTCCACCAGTCCCTGATACCTCTCCTATCCACTGAGACACCCAACCCACAGCTTCACTTTCCCTGCACCTGTGGATCCCCTGAAGCTGTGGGTCCCCTGGACCTGTGAATCCCCTGCACCTGTGGATCCCCTGCACCTGTGGATCCCCTGCACCTGTGGATCCCCTCCACCTGTGGATCCCCTGCACCTGTGGATCCCCTGCACCTGTGGATCTCCCTCCACCTGTGGATCCCCTGTACCTGTGGATCCCCTGCACCTGTGGATCCCCTGCACCTGTGAATCCCCCTCCACCTGTGAGTCCCCTGCACCTATGAGTCCTCTGCACCTGTGGATCCCCTGCACCTGTGGATCCCCTCCACCTGTGGATCCCCTGCACCTGTAGATCCCCTGCACCTGTGAATCCCCCTCCACCTCTGAGTCCCCTGCACCTGTGGATTCCCCTCCACCTGTGGATCCCCTGCACCTGTGGATCCCCTGCACCTGTGAATCCCCCGCCACCTGTGAGTCTCCTGCACCTGTGGGTTCTCTGCACCTGTGGTCCCCCTCCACCTGTGGGTCTCCCTCCACTTGTGGGTCCCCTGCACATGTGGGTCCTCTGTACCTATGTGTTCCCTATACCTGTGGGTTCCCTGCACCTATGGGTCCCCTGCACCTGCTCATCAGAATCACTGGGGGCCATTTAAAACTCAAGTGCCCAGGTTGCCTCACACCATGGACTGCATGTCAGTTTTTAAAGTTCCCAGATTATGCCAGCATCATGCTAATGACAAAATTCCTGCAATAATCAGCCTAAAGACGAGGCTTGTGGGGGCAACTTGTTCCAGAGTGTTCGTGCCTCCCTTCCATGTTCACTCGGCCTGCCTCTCTGGCCTGTGGCTACACAGTGCACTATGGGAAAGTTTGTGGTAGAAGAGGTCTGTGGACAGTATTGCAGCCAGGAGAGAGAGGAAAGGGAGTGGTGACTCCAGTATTCCTTTCTAGGGTGGTCAAAAGGTGGAGCCACCGCTTAACAGTGCTGCATGGGGATCCTATGGGGGACACTCAAAATCTCAGTGACAACACCAAATGATGTCTGTGTTCAAGCCAGGACTGGGAATGTCTGGATCTCTTTCCATGACTTTAAGCCTGGGGTGGAAAAAAAGCTGCAGGACCAGGGAGGTCATGGGAAGGAATGGGGGATGGGACGGGTGAACTGAAAATGGAAAAGCACAAATCCCGTGCAGGGAAGCTAGAAGTCTGACGCCAGTCTCCTGGGATTTACATTATGCTCCCAAATTCAAATGAGAGGAAGGGAGAGTTCTAAGAAGATACAGGGGTCTTCCTGAAATAAGTACCTGCTTCTACTCCTCAACGGCTCAGGGGCACCCAAAATCTGGCTATCTCACCCCCTGGCATCTCATTATACCTTCACCTCCTATCCTGCTAACCTCCGCTTACCATCCCTGCCCCAGAGCCTTTGCCCTCTGCCTCCTATAATGTACATGTAGCAAACTCCATGCTGCTGGTGTGCAGCTGTGACTATTGAAAATATATGCAGTCCCTTGTCCCCCACTATAGAGTGCCAAGCAGATTCCTGGTGGTCTTTTATATGTACCAGGTCATGGCTATTCTGTACATCATGAGACCTCTCTGGATTAGCTTTCCTTAAGCACTGTGAGTCAGCCGAGGACAAGTCCACTGCAGAAGATAGTCCGCTGTGCATGTGTTCTCTGGCTGAAAAGTACCTGGGCTGCTCCTAGTTTAGATATTAAACTCTAGAAACATTTGGATACAAGAGTTCGTGTCACTAGGAACTGTATAGCTTACTGTATCAAGCCCTGGGACTTAAGTTTGGGACAGTGCACTGAATGACTTTATTAAATGATTAAAAAAAAAAAAAGTTTGCAGCTGCCAGTGAGCAGCGACACACCTGATATCCCAGGAAAGTCAGAGAGGCAGAAGGACTGTGAGTTGGAAGTCAGCCTGGGATATGTGCATAGCAAGAATCTATCTCAAACAAATCTATCAGTAATTGTCCCCATCCCATTTCCAACCCGCTTCAAGTCCCAGCAATCCTGTCTCTAAAATCACAGTGCTATAGCGCTAGAATTGCAGGGTTCTGGGATCCAAACTCCAATCTTAACTTCTATGTGTAGCCTGCCTGCCTGCTTGTCCGTTTCTATAGATGACAGATGATAGATAGATAGATAGATAGATAGATAGATAGATAGATAGATATCCCTTCTCCTCCCCTCTATCGCTCCACCTCTCTCCCCCTTCGTTTCCCATTTTTCTGAAAGTCGCTGTCAATTTGCTCACTGTACTGGAGTTTGGGGGTTTCCTTCATCGTAGGTAAGGGTGATTCATGTGGTCTACCATTGTTAATCCACTTTACCTATGGGAATCTTAGCTCTGTGTAAGTAGAGGGACTGGGATTTAAATGCAGAATGTAGCTCTGAAGTCCATGACCCTAACCATTAAAGTCTCTCTTGCACTCTGCTCTAAAAACATTTGCATTTTCCAGTGTCATTGGCAGCAGGCTGCCTATGTACCGGGCATGTTGTTTCTTAGGTACTCTGAACATAGCACCTCTCTCTCCTTCCTGCCTAAGGCATGCGCGCTTGCAGCTTGAGGAAGGACGCTTCGTCTCTCACCTCTCCGACACTCACGCCATGTCTTCAGCATCCCTGAACAGAAGATGGAGGGGGGGGCGGGGGATGAACGGCCAAATCTAAAGAAGCAATCTTGCACCATCCAAAGCCTAGAGTGCAGTGTGAGGTCACAGATGCTTCAGGATCCCTCCCACCTCAGCAGGGGGACCAGGCAGGCAGGTGCTGAGGGGAGAACTATTTGTTATGTAAACAGATGATTTTTTCCTTTTCTGCCCATTGCCCAAGCATTGAAGGTGTCAATGGGCTTAGAGTAATGGACGTCTGTAGGTGCTGTCTCTGGAATTATTGACTGATCTGGAGAGAGAGCTGCTTGCCATTCTGCCTGGCCAGCAGACCAAGGAGACCCCAAGACTCTGTATAGGCATAAAATAGGAACATGTGAAAGGCATCCAGCCAGTAGACCTCAGGGACCTACTCAACAAAGCCTCCCTTCCCACATTCACCCTTGGCCTCATCCGGCAGTCAGGATGGCAATGGCGATGGAGTCTTGTCTTTGTCCTTTGTTGAAGTACTTGTTGCTCTGTATGTAAGCTCCTCCCACTGACTCCTCCCACTGACTCCTCCCACTGACTCCTCCCAGGCCAGCAACTCAGTGCATTTGGGAGGAAGAGGACAATGTCTCAGGATGGCTCTTCCAAAAAGCTGGCCTGAGCTGGGGACTCATGGAGCTATCCAGGCTGTAGCCCAAGGAGGCCAGGGATGAGGGAATACTGAGGGGAAGGGGAAGATGGGCAGTAACTGGGTGTGGCCTAAGCCTGCCACAACCTCAACTCAGTGTAGGACTCTAGAGTGAGACCCACATGGCAGAGCCTGCCCAGCTCCAGCCTTTCATACCCAGGGTTCTGAAGGTGGGCTCGCACCCCCAAGGGTGTCCGTGCTGTGAATCTGTATGTGTCCTCGGGCTTATGTGTTTAATGTTCTATCCTCTGCTTGCAGTAACATTTTGAAGGTTGAGGAGTTTTTAGGAAGCAGTCCCTGACTGGTGGATGTCAGTCATTAGTGGTAGGCCTTTGACGGTTATATCTACCCCAGAGTTCTGGCCTATGTGCTCTGCTTTCTGGTTAAGCACAATGTGACCAGCTTGGGTCACTCACTCCCATCTGCCCAGAGAGAGACACTCTGCACTGCCTTCCCTAACCAGGAGGGATCAAATTCTCTGTCTTTGCTCCTGTCAGATAGCTAGTCACAGTAACATACAATGTGTGTGTGTGTGTGTGTGTGTGTGTGTGTGTGTGTGTGTGAAATGCTCCCCATCCTGTCAAGAACAACTATCCAAAACGGGGGTATCTAGGAGCCACCAGTAGCCCTGGCCATAGCCAAGCCCAAGGTGGTGCCGTAGTTCCAAATTCCCAGGAGCCTGTTCCTCCCAGCCCAACAGCCCATCACACTTCAGACGGGATCTTGATGAAGAACACATGGACAAGCCTAATAAAGGTGAGCTAAGCCCCAGCGAGATCAGAAAGCCACCAGCAGAGCCCAGCCAGGTATCAGCCTGCAGGTCTCTGAGCTGCAGAAGAGGTTGTGTGTGAACACTACTATAAAGCTAGGGCTGATGTGGATGACCCTTCTCCATTTCTTTTTTTTTAAGATTTATTTATTATTATATGTAAGTACACTATAGCTGCCTTTGGGCATCAGATCTCATTAGGGATGGTTGTGAGCCACCATGTGGTTGCTGGGATTTAAACTCAGGACCTTCAGAAGAGCCGTCAGTGCTCTTAACCTTTGAGCCATCTCTCCAGCTCCTCCTCCATTTCAAGTTAGAATTTTCATCATAGCCACCAAAGGCCTGCCCTTGCAACCACCATGGTCTCAACCCCATTTCCTCACTCTCTCTGGAACATTCATTTCTTCAACTGCACACACCCCACCCCAGGACCTTTGCAGTGTCAATGTTCCCAGCTGGGATATGCCCTGCTCTCCATCCCTGACCACGCCTGTGCTTCTTTCAGAATTTAACTCAGGTATCTCTGCGCTGGGAAGGTTTCCTCTCTAAGGCTATATCCAGATCATTTGCCTGTCTACACTTTTAGAACTGAGTTGACATGGATTTATGTGATTCTCAACTAAAGCCTGCCTCCCCTGTGAACTTCCTCCATGGGAGGACTATGCATACCTATGGTTGTATCCAAAGAATCTACAATAGCACTCTGTTCCCATGGGCTTTGACATTGTGTTCTCAGTGCTGATAGCCATGCCTTGTATCCAGCAGGTGCTTAATAAGCACCCTGGAATGAAATATCTGCATCCAAGCACTGGAAAGTCTATGCAATGAGAATTAGTCAAACCATGATCACCTGTTAATTCTTGAAATACCCACATCAATCTTAGAGAGCACAGAAGTTAAAGCCATCGCATCCAGGGACACACACCAGGTCTGGGAGCTGGACAGCATCCTCAGATTGTAAGATGCAGTGACATGGATCCAGGCCATCTGTCCTATTCAGAGGACCCATCAAATGCATTTGTGAATTGCATTTCACAAATGTGAAAGCCTATCCAGAATCCCATTCTGTCTGATAAAAATCTTTCGCAAGCAACATGTCAGCCAATGTAAGCCCAAGTGCTGAGTTCCAATCCTGGAGTTCACAGCAGCCAGGTTCTTACCACACGCACTGTTCACGTTCACCTTAGTCTGGGTTACCTTGCACTGTAACTGTCCCCTGGCATTGGGATTCTGTCACAATCGCAGAGCAGGCCCACAGTAAAGGTGAATTAGGAGAAAGAAAAGGAGATGATCAGGAATGAGAGGGCCATCTGACAGACGCTGCGGCAGTCAAGGCCTTGCTGGCCGCTCTAGACCTGTCCTTCCTTCCACATGAGCCTAAAGGATTCATCGTTGGTGCCAGGGTGATGCCCAGCAGGGCTCCTTCACAGAGGGGCTGGATTTATCAAAAGTCACACAGCAAGAAGATGGCATGGGAAACCCCAGTAGGATTCTGTCACTCGCTCCTGCCACTTCTCCATGAGGGGTCAGAAAAATAAGAGGACAGACCAGCCAATGGCAGGAAAGACAGACACCAAGGATTTCTGTTTCTCTAGGCCTCTGTGAGCTCTGGCAACATGAATTATTCACCAGGGAGTCAGCTGGACGCAGTTAGTGTCGTAATTGTCAATTCTCCTAATGCCGACCAATTCTCCGCTGAAAACGTCTCAATTATTAATGTTCCTAAAACAATATTTGTTTTCTCCGCACCTAGCAACAAGCACAAGCCTCACAGCTAAGATCCTGCCCGGAGCTCCCCAGAGGGAAGCCGGGCAAGGGTCAGGAGCGCTCCAGACTGCAGCAGCTTCCTATGCAGCCTGTGTGGAAAGGAGGACTTGAAGGTTTCCTGATTCCGTGCCTCCAGGAACAGAAGAAGGTGCAACAATAAAAAGCAGGACTGAGCGCCCAGCTCCTCCATGCAGGACGCCCAGCTCCTCCACACCAAGCACCCAGCTCCTCCACACCAAGCACCCAGCTCCTCCATGCCGAGCACCCAGCTCCTCCACACCAAGCACCCAGCTCCTCCACACCGAGCACCCAGCTCCTCCACGCCGAGCACCCAGCTCCTCCACACCGAGCACCCAGCTCCTCCACACCGAGCACCCAGCTCCTCCACACCAAGCACCCAGCTCCTCCACACCGAGCACCCAGCTCCTCCACGCCGAGCACCCAGCTCCTCCACGCCAAGCACCCAGCTCCTCCACACCAAGCACCCAGCTCCTCCACACCGAGCACCCAGCTCCTCCACGCCAAGCACCCAGCTCCTCCACACCAAGCACCCAGCTCCTCCACACCGAGCACCCAGCTCCTCCATGCAGGACGCCCAGCTCCTCCACACCGAGCACCCAGCTCCTCCACGCCAAGCACCCAGCTCCTCCACGCCGCACACACAGCTCCTCCACACCAAGCACCCAGCTCCTCCACGCCGAGCACCTAGCTCCTCCACACCGGGCACCCAGCTCCTCCATGCTGAGTGTACCCACAGGCTTTCATTTGCTTCCTTGCTTCTCACCAGAACCCCCCCCCCACACACACACACCCCGTGTATGGTTTCTCATTCTCTTTTACAGGGAAAAAAGTAAGCATCCAAGGCCCAGACAGAGAGATTTTGGCTCAGTTCTACAGGATGCCATGGCACCCAGTAGTGTGGCCTGGCATTGTAATTGCATCTTGAGAAATATGAAGAGACTGTTGGTATAGGCACAGATCTGAGTCCCAGTGGACACCCACTAGAGCATCCAGGTTCTCACGTCCCACTGCAGATGGGTGCCCCAGGGATATGCCGTCCAAAATAGAAATAAAGATGGTTCACCAAGAAAGGGAGTGTGCTGCCAAGAATGAGAAGAGCTGGAGAACTGAGGGGAAGCTCAAGGAACCCTGGGCGTCACGTGTGGTGCTCTACGGTGTGCTGACACAGCACCCGCCTGGCCTCTCTGTGGACTTTGTACAGCACGGGCGGTTCTCACACATGCTCTGTGTGTTGTATGGAGCCCAGCCAGGGAAGGCCTTCTGTCTTTATCCTGTGGCGTCTTTCATATGTTAATCTTGATGTAGCTTTACCCAAAGACTAGTCTCCTGCCATGATTCTGTGTGTGTGTGTGTGTCTGTGTGTGTGTCTGTGTGTCTGTGTCTGTGTATGTATATACATATAGGAAAAAAACAGCAACCAAAAAAAAAAAATCCCAATTGTTCGTAAGAAACTTTCTGGACCTGTGAGTGAAGATGGAAAAGCAAATGGATTTGAGCATGACCAATAGGAGTGACTAAACGCTAGGTACCGAGAAGGTGAGGAAACTGAGTCAGGACCAATGCCCAGCTATATTTTGTGTGTGTGTGTGGGGGGGGGGGGGGATCTGGAGCAGTAGCAGTGCCCGTCTGGGATACGGATGCTGTAGTGGCAGATGTGAACTCTGTGGTTACAAGGAATCTACACCTGGACCAGTGGCTCTGCCCACCATCCTAGCTATGACCACTGGACCCTCTATTTCCCTCATCCCAGGCAGCTGAGCCTCCCTTGCCTCCCGCTGATGGAGTGTGCCTGTTTCTCCTGCCCCTCAGCCTTCAATAAATCTTCATTTCCCCAAACCCAGTGTTGCCACCATAAAACTGGCTTCCCTGTAGAACGAGCCCTTGAGCAGTATGGATTCTTCCAGCCTCAGTCTCCTCCGTTACCTCACCAGGCCCACCCTGCCCAAAGTCCTTGTTACTCCTTCATCCCAGACTCCTTTCACCCTGTTCTCCTTCAACCCTCCACTGGATCATGACTTTCTCAGGACTTTCCTTGGCCACCTGAGGGTTTTGAAGGCTGGATCTCAGTGTACTCAGAGGGAGGTGAAGCTCCCCCACAAAAGCCTCACGTGTGTCTTCTGTCCTGGGAACCTTAGGGAGTGGCCTCAGGGCCTCACATATATAACTGCAGGAGCTGCATGGCTGTCTGACCCACGTTCTATCCAGGGATTCATTGCATACATGCGTGCGCACGTGCGTGCACACGGGCGTGCACACATGCGTGCGCACATGCGTGCACACATGCAGAGGACAGCCAACATGCCAGGGTGGGAGCTTTCGAATGCTGCACGGGCCAGGGTCAGGATTTGGGGAGGTGAATAAACCACTCACATTGATCTCAGGAGAAGCACGGGGCTGCAAAATTCATGGTAAATATTTTAGCGAGGGGATTTTTTAAGTCAAAATTAATGCAAAGAATCTATGATGGTTGGGTTGGTTTTTTGAGACAGGGTTTCTTTGTGTAACCCTGGCTGTCCTGGAACTTACTCTGTAGACCAGGCTGGCCTTGACCTCAGAAATCTGCCTGCCTCTGCCTCCTAGGTGCTGGGATTAAAGGTGTGCGCCACCACTGCCCAGCCATAATGGGTTTTTTAAAATAAATTTTAAATAGAGTCAGGATCAGTAGTCATGCTGGGACCAGCCAAGCCGGAGCACAGGGTAGGGAATTAGCCATTCCGATCCTGTCTTTATTTAAACTATTTGTGTTTGGTTTGCCCCTGCATCACATTACTCTTGGTTTTTTTAAAAAACAATAATAATACATTAAAGGCTGGAGAGATGGCCCAGTTGGTAAATGCTACCTGCCAAAGCATGAAGACCTGAGTTTGAATCCCCAACCCTCCTACAGGAGCCTGTGAGGGATATTTCACATACAAACCACAAGAACCTTCAACTTTGATGGAGAAATAACCAACAGATACCAACACAAAGGCCATCTGAGAATCACTCCGCAGGTGGTGCACACCTGTAACCCCACACCTGAGAGAGTGAGGCAGGAGGATCAGAAGTGTGAGGCCATTGGGAAGCTTATCTTAAAAAATCAAAAAGCAAGCAACAAAACAAGGAGAACAGAATTGCCTGGGAAGAATTTTAAAGCAGTCACCACAAAAATGCTTCTGAGCACAGTTACAGACCCACGCGACAGCGATGGCCCAATGGGAAGTCTCCGTGAAGAAATAAAAAACTGCAAAGATACAGAAGACACATAAAAGACGGCTGGACGCCTTAGAGCTTGAAGACATGATAAAGAAAACTGAAAACAATGCATTGACAAAGATGGAAGGGAGTTGTTTCAGTTTTTTTTTTTGTTTGTTTTTACTTTTGTTTTTGTTTTTGTAACCACCCCATCTGAACAATAGAGAAAAAACATGCTTGAAAGAGTTGAGCAGAAGATCAAGGAATCCTGAGCCTTATGTCAAAGATCAAGCCATGGAGACTTGAGAGACAGGGGAGGGCAGGTCGAGAAAGCACTCACAGGGGGAATGGAAATTCTTTACCCTGAATTTAACAAGCTGTTTAAACGTACAGAATCCAAACGCATAGCAAATTCACATGTGTGCGCAGGTACATGCACACACACACACACACACACACTCACACACACAGAGAGAGAGAAAGAGAGAGAGAGAGAGAGAGAAAGCTACCCCAAGATATACCACAGTCAACTTCAGATACATAAAGAAAAACAAACAAAAAACAAAAACAAGCAAACAGACCCGAGAGACAAGCATACGATGAGAATGAGACAGCCCTGGTCTGGGTGTCTCCTCCACGTGGTGGGGGGAGGCAGCAGCCACAGCACCAAGGAAAGAGCCGTGACCCTAAATCCCCAAGGAAAACTGCACTGCAGAAAGTTTCTGGCGTAGGGGAATGGAGATGTTGGGGGTTGGGGGGAAATGAAAGGTGTTTGTTTCCAGCCAACCTGCTTTAAATGGACAGCTGTGAGAAACTCTCTAAACAAACAAATAAAACCACAACTTAAAAGGGGAAGCTGGGTATTGAGAAGGACTAGCAGGTGTGTGCGGCCCTTGGTCTCTCTGTGAGCACTGTCTGATCAGTTTAGATATGGATAATGAAAAGGGGAGCGTCAGCTCATAACCAAAAATAACAAGTCGGAGAGGACTCTTAAAAAATTCATTTTTCCCAGGAGAAATACAAAGGTATAAAAACTCCTTAAAGAAGGAAGAAGGACGGAGGGAGGCGGAAACTAGAGACATGGTTCAGTGGTTAGGAGCCCATAAGGCTCTAGAAAAGGACTTTGGCACCCACGTTGAAAAGCTCACAATCCCCAATAATTCCAACTCCAGGGGAATCTAACATGCTCTTCTGGATTCGTTTGCACATTACACACACACACACACACACACACACACACTTCAAAATAAAATCTTTTTTAAAAAAATAAAAGTTGATTTAAAGGCAAAAGGAGACAGAAGGAGGAAGGCAGATAAATGCATACCGTTTTCTTTGCTGCACTGTTCAAACTACCTTTGACAGTTGGTTCAAGAATTATTATACCATCCAATATGTTTCTAAGTGTCCGCAGAAGGCACAGGGAAGGTTAGAGCACCACTCTGGAGGATAAGCCTTTAACACATGGAGGACAGACAAGATCCACACAGTGGCAAACGTACTTGCTCTCAAAAACACGGTGCATAAGTCAAAGTGGAATGCTAAGATTTGTCCAGTAACCCATGAGTAGGTAAAAAAGAAAGAAAGAAAACAAAAATAAAACAAAATTTTAAATGGCAATTTTATCTCATAAGTACCTACATTAAATGTAAGTTAATCTGAATTGCATCAAAGAAAAGATAGAGATTGTGTACTGGAGACATGGCTCAGAGATGGTTAAAAGAACGTAGCGGTCCTATAGAGGACCCAAGTTCAGTTCCCAGCATCCACGTAAGATCACTCATAACTGCCTGTCTGTCACTCTAGCTCTCGGGGCTCTGACACCATCTTCTGGCCCACGCACACCAGCACTCGAATGCACACACCCCTCCCATTTACACAGATACATATTATTTAAAATAAAAAAATAAATCTTTTTTAAAAAGACAGTTTGGCCAAGTAGTGTGACTTTATACCACCTACAAAAAAAGTCACCATTGAACATCACAATATGGGTTGTCTGAGAGTAACATGATATAAACATGTATATTCTGCAGATATTAACAAAAAAAGCAACATATATTAACCTGGTAGATGTCTAAGCAAAAATTATTACCAAAAACAAAAATGAAAATAGATATAGACAAATACATAGTCAGAGGTAACAACACTGGCCAAAGTCCTGAGAGAATGAGGCTAGGAACAGAAGAACCCCAGAGCCAACAGAATTCTCTCTCACACAGCACTTCTAGAATACCCTGCCAAACACAGACAATATTCACAGTGTTTCCAAGTACACGCAAAGCAATATCCAGACAGACTGCATCCTAAGTCATAACAACCCTCAAGAAATTTAAAATCATACAGAGTATGTTCAAAGACTGCAATAGGCTGAAACTAGAAATCAATAACAGAAAGAAAAGAGTAAAAAAAAAAAAATTAGAAGCTAAATAATGGAGTGCAAAAACAATTCCATAAGTCAAAAAGAAAATCTCAGGGGAAATCTCAAGCCATGATGAACTGAACAAAAAATGAAAATGCTGTATGCCAAAATTTGTAGACACGGCTAAAGTAATGTTGAAAAGATATTTATAGCACTAAATGCTTACACGAGAAAAGAGGAAAACTCTAACATAACAACTAAGCTATTATCTTGGCAACCTGGAGAAAAGATCAAAATAAATCTAAAGAAAATAAAAGAAAAGTAAGTGAATAAAATTATAAATACATAAATAACAGATAAGAGCAACTAAATGAAAACTTGATTATCAGATAACTCAATATAAGTGTCAAACATCTAAGACTGACAAAATCTACCAGCAAAGAGTCAAACTGTCAATGTCCAGAATGAAGCAGAGACATCAGTCCATGCCCTACAGACATCAACAGGGATGTGATGAGTTTGCCTCACACACAAACTTAACACGTTAAAGAACAATAACAGAAAAAACACAAACTACCATAACCCATCTTATGTGAAAAAGATCATCTGAATAACCATATGACTATTAGGAAAAGTGAATTTGTAATGAAAATTTCTCCCCAAAAGGAGTCTCCAGACCCCAGAATTTCATTAAACAAAGTCTATATGTCTATGTAATTCTCTTCCAGAAAACAGAGCCAGGGTTGCCTAATAATTTATTTTATAAGCCTAATATACTAATATATCACTAACACTAATATTAGGCAGAGACTATATGTCAGAATGAAAAAATATACATCAATACCTTCACAGATACAAAATGTAAAAATGCTTTTTAAAAAACATTAAAAAAAATAAAATTCAGCAATTTAGAAAAACACAAATAACCTTAGCAAGAATGCTATAGATTATTGCAAAAGAAATATACTCTTCTATTAGAACTTTTCAAAGACAACTACAGAGAACAACTTCCCGCTTCTACACTTCCATCCAGCTGTCCATTTATTTAATTATGAATTCACTAAATGAAGTGTGTCTGTTGGCATCTGCTCCTTTTCTAAGGACATCAGACTTACAGGAGTGCAGCATACCCTGATATCCCATTTAACCATAACTACCTCAGTGTCCTCAGACACAGTCTCACACTCAGAGATCCTGAAGACAAGGGCTTCTATGTAAGACAGAGGACCCACACCCAATTCAACTTGTAGTAGAGAGTTCCTGAAGGGTTCAAACATGAGATTGGTCAGGGGTCCATATCTGTCCTTCGACTTCAGTGGGAACCTGGCAGAAGGAAGGTGATATAGAACACCCATCAGGAGGCTGGAGCCATCTCTCAAATAAAAGACAACAGGCCTATCCCAAGGCAGAAGCAATTGGGGGATGGGGGAAATTGTTAATGCTGATATAAGTAGGTCAGTGACCCTAAAAGCAGGCTACAGACAAGAACCAGCATGCACGGGAGGCTTGTGTATGATGCAGCCTCAGGAAACATGGTGAGGTATAGGGAAAGAGAGGCAGGGAAGAATGCGGATCACTGAAGGCATTTCCAAGGAGCAGTTAATACTGTGGGTACCTGGGTGCAAGCCTGCAGAAGACTGTCTCCCTAAGATCAAAAAAATCAATGTCAAGAAAAGGAACAGAATTGCCTACTGGCTGGACAGGAAGTCCGAGGATTATATCTACTAATGCCCACCCTCCCCACATGCCCAGTGGCTACAGAGCACATCTCCTCTCACTAAAGCAAGCCTCCAGGCCACATCTCCCTAGTGTGTCATCTCCCGAAGGTCCTACATCTTACTGTAGTTACACTGGCAATTAACCTTCAATGTGAGTCTAAGATGGAAAGCAGGATTCCCCTGAGGTGCGCTAGAGCTGGGCAGGGGCATGCAGGCACTGCCCCCACAGTCTAGGCTTACACCTTCTGTAGAGAAGAGAGAAAACAACCCAGAGCTAACACCAAGGGATCCCCACGTGGCTCTTACAAACAAGACTCTCGAATGGCAGAGCTGTCAATGACATAAGGAAGAGAATTTAGAGCATTAGTGTATTTCGGGCCTCCCATTGATATTTCATCATGCTATAAAGCTGAACATAATTAAAGCAGAATTTCCCCCACAGAAAAGCAAACAAAAGTCCCTACCTAAGGGAAGGAAGGGATTTAGGTAGATATGCACTGTCCACAGACTTGGCAGTGCCTTTGTGGAGTCTACATGCAATTGGCATGATACATTCTAATTTCTTCCTGATGGCTAGATACATGCCCTTGTTATTCAGCCTGACTCCTTTGAAAACATTGCTAATGGCCCAATTAAACAGTGAGGTAAGCATATGAATGGCAGTTTGCCCCTAAAGAGAGTCACAGAAAGTACCTTTCAGGGATCTGGGGGAACCTTGCTGGTTGCTTGGCCCTCTTGACTGTGTACATAAGAAACCGAGATGCCTGCCGGTTGTAGTGGCACATGCCGGTAGGATTTGCTGAAGGAGGCAAAGGCAGGAGGATCACGAGTTCGAGGCCAGCCTGGGCTACACATTTTTGGGCTGGGCATGGTGGCGCATGCCTGTAATCCCAGCACTTGGGAGGCAGAGGCAGGAGGACTTTTGAGTTTGAGGCCAGCCTGGTCTACAGAGTGAGTTCCAGGACAGCCAGGACCACACAGAGAAACCCTGTCTTGAAAAACCAAAAAGAAAAAGAAAAAGAAAGAAAGAAAGAAACCAAGATGCCACGGCCAAAGCAAGGAGTCTGAGCACTGCCCAAGTGCAGTGGTCAAGCCTTAGGCTCCCTTACACTGGCATAAGGAAATGCTGTAGGTTGGTCGGTTGGCTTCAACAGTTTTTTTTTCTTGCACTTCTGGGGCTGGAAGTTCACGATCAAAGGATCTGTTTCTTGTGAAGACTCTCCCCAGATTACAGATAACCTTCTTCCTGTTGTGGCCTAGCGGCCTTTCCTCTGTGTACAGTAGGAAGAGAGGTGTCCCTAGGAAACCACTGCTCCCTAGGACCCTGCACTCTCTCCGGATGATACACATCCTACCCACCATCGCAAACTGGGTTAACTCGAACTTGCTCCATCTCTGGGCACATTAAATGGTTAAGACTTCAACATAGAAATGTAGAAGGGACACAGGATATTTGAAGACCCTGGGTTCAAAGATGCCACAAGTTGGAGCAAGCCAAGACATATAAAAGATCTTGGTTCTCTCTGCTTGTGTGGCATCAGAGCTGGTCCCAGTGGGCTTGGCTGTCACCGGTCCAAGTCCGCTGAGATAATACACACTCAGTGTTATGCCAGCTGCTGCTGCCGCTGCTGCTGCTGCACTATGGATGAGGCATGCTTCCCAACCTTGGAATACACTTCACTGATGACAGAAAGTGCAAGATACCAGGAGACCTCATGTGTCCAGATAGGAACAATGTGGAAACTGAGACCTAAAAGCTTGACTGTGGAGTTTTCCAAGTGAGGAAAAGTAGGACTGGAGTAATGGGCCCCAAGTACCAGAGACAGAATCTATGCAAAGCTGCTGTGACCCGGGGAAGAGCGAGCTCATCAGGTCTGAGCTCCTGCCTTCCAGACCCTCCGCAGCCCCAGGGCACCATGGACTCCTGCCCAGGGTCGGGTCCTGGCTATTACTGATGTTTTCACTCACCGGAACTTCAGATTCTGTCTTCTGAGATTCTCTCTGACCCTAAGGGGAGCTCAGTGTCTCTCTCTTAGGAAGGCAGGCAGAACCTCACCAGGGAGGAAGCTCAGAGGCACTTCCAAGACCTCTGCCTTGGGAGACCAGGTATTCTACAAGCAGGTAAGAAGTGTCACTTCTGAGTTGACCTCAGCTTCAGGCAGAGCTCTGATGTGCAGTGCCCACAGGTTACAAACACAGTATGTAATGAAACCAGTCCCTGGATGAGAAGGACCCGCGTCAGCAACCCTGTTCTGCCTCTTCTAGCGGTGGGCTTTAGGGAAAACCAGTCATGGGTGCCTCGATTTCTGTCCATGACATGGGAATTCATCCTACAGGTATCTATTGGCACCTACCGTGTGTCAGGTACCATTGATGAAGACGACAGAGGCACTACTGCCTGCGCATCACTTCCAGCTGAACAAACAGGCAATAGCAAATCATGACCAAGTCAAGGGGGGCAGTAGAGGGGGTGGGGCAGTAGGGGGCGGGGCAGTACAGGGGCGGGGCAGTAGAGGGGGCGGGGCAGTAGAGGGGGTGGGGCAGTAGGGGGCGGGGCAGTAGAGGGGGGGCGGCAGACAAAGAGCAGCGCAGGAGGGCAAGAACCCTGGTCCTCTGTACAAAGAGCATCAGAAGGGCTTCCATGAAGGGACAAATGAGCTGAAATCAAAGGGCAGAAAACATGGGCAACAAACCAATGTCGTGTCCACAAAGGCATACGTCTGTTTGCAAGATTACAGCTGGGTCATGAACAGAGCTTTATAAACCAGTTGTCATTGGGATGGGAGGAGTTGGCTCAGGCTGTGGCACACCACCATAGACCAGTTAAGTTACAAAGAGGCTCTGGTCCGAGGTCAAAGGGCTATACTTGCCGATGGCTAGGGATAAGGAATATAAGAAGACCCAGTGTCAACATAACGCATTAATCCATTCATCACTCTTGAAGTTCCTTCCCCTCACCACCAGGGAACTCAGATTAGACTTCGACATGAGTATCATGGAAAGGGGGAGAGGACCACAGTCGGCCCAGCAGTGCAGTAGTAAGAAAAGCATCTGTTTCAGTCTGAAATCTCCGCCACAGCTTCACGTGTTGAACCCCAGTTCCTAGCTGGTGGTGCTCGCTGGGGAGACTGTGGAAGCTTTAGAAGATGGGTTGGAGTCTTTGAAGGTGATTGTTCATCTCCAGCTCCCTCCTCACTCTCTTCTACCTGCCCACCCTAAGGTGATCAGCCCCCACCACACACACACGCTCCCCCTGCCTGGAAGGTTTGCCTCACCATGGACCCAAAATCATAGAGCCAAGTGACCACAGGCTAAAGCAAGTCCTCCTTCCCTCCCTCCCTCTAGGGGCTTTTCTCAGGTAACCTGAAGCTACCTAACCCAACTTGTTATCTGTGCTGGGCACAGAAGTTGTAAGACTAACGAGAGCGGTGTAGGAGCACAGCCTCTGGAAGGCACGCTCACAGCTGGCTGCCCATCGCTGGGTAGTTGAGGCCTGTTGGCTTCTCATATGGACATCTCTGGTCCAGGAAATGCTCCCAGGGAAAATGGCTGCATTGAACTGAACTAGGTAATATCTGGCTTTTTAAAGTTTTTGTGTGTGTGTACACTTGCACATACTGGCACATGTGCATGCCTGTGTGTAAGTACAGAGGCCAGAAGTCACCACCTGTGTTTTCTATCTCTTCTTACCTTGTTTTTGAGACAAGGTCTCCCACTAAGCTTGCTGATTCTGCTAGGCTGGCTGGCCACCAGGCCCCAGGGATGCTATCTCCCTCTCCCTAACCCTGGGATTACATACACTCACCACTGGGCCCAGTTCTTTACCTGGATACTAGTGATATGAACTCATGTTTACCAGAAACCACTTTACTGCCTGAGCCATCTCCAGAACTCCTGAGGTAAAGGCTCTTGACTGAAATTCCAGTTGGCAAGAGCACGTGGAAATGTCAAAAAATTAATGTCAATCAACAAGAAAAAGCAAAACAACAAATAGTAAAAGCAAAATAGAGTTTGTCACCAAACAGCCAACACTAAGGACCAATTAATACGTGGAAGGAACAGAAGTGAAACAGGGAGGAGACTTTGGCCTATCAAATGGGGAAACGCCGGGTGACAGGATGCATCCTGGTTAGTGGCAGTGGGTAGACATTTTCAGCATTGTCTCTAGAGGTGACCAATGGGAACAGCTTGAAATGAGGACCCCCTTTTACCCACAACTAAGGGTATCCTGGAAAATACCCATGCAGGCAGAAATCCTCCGGTCAAACAGAAGCCTGTGCAGTGACACCAGTGGGACCAGCAGAGGGCGTCCTCTGTGGCCCAGGCACTGAGTATTCAGCAGCCAAAGGACTTGACCTTGAAGGTCAACCGGAAATTTCCTCTGGCTCTTAGTTCAAATCCTGTGACAAAGCCTGGTAGGCTGAGCCTATCTCTGCACGCCAGCCCACACAAGCAGTAGACAGTAGGACAGCCAGCTGTCTTCCCATCATGTGATCACTGCTGCTCCAATCAGTCACGGCCATGAAAAGAAGATGGTAAGATGTGGCTAAGATATAATAACTTATAACTGATATAGTCGCTGCACAAGATCAGGCTGTTGGCCTTCCATTGCAGGTGGGAAAGGGCTCGTGAAGCCCCACCCTAGCTAAGGAGCTGCTACTAGTCAGGGGCTGCTGGGGGGTGAGCTCCTTTCCCTCAGAGCTGCAGCCTCTGGTGAGCTGTGAACAATCCTCCACTCAGAGTCATATAAGCAGCCCTCATTAAGCCCATGTATGAAGCCATTAAAGTCATTAACTCCATGTATAAAACTGCAAGAAAACAAAAAAGAAGAAATGACAAAAGAAAAAACCGTGCAGGCTACACAGACGGTGAGCAACAGAATCTGCTTCTGCCGCTTCCAGGGACTAGCCGCTCAGCTCCTCGGAGTGTTTCCTCGGTTGTGCAAGGTAATTGATGCTACAAACCTTTGGGTTACTGTAACAAAATACCAGGGATAATGAATTTACAAAGAGGAAAGGATTCTTTTGGCTCCAAGATTTAGAGATATCAACCAATGATTGATATCAACCTGTGTTTCTGTAGCAAGCAGCACAGCAGAACACATGGTGGAGGAAAACCACTCATTTCACAGCTGGGAATCTAAAGAGAGAAGAGGGAGGAGCCTGGATCCCTTCAAGGTCACTCTCTCCCTCCCTCCCCCTCCCCTCCCCCCATTCCATGGCCTAACTTCCTTTTACCACATTCTACCTCTTAATGATTCTGCCACCTCCCCAGAGTGCCATGTGCCAGAAACCAAACCTTCAGCATAAGTCCCTTTGGACCCCAGCTACAGCCCAGCCCACAGGAAGGTCCCCAAGAAAGCACAGTGTCACCGCCCATGGTCCAGGCCAGAGGAAACTAGGTATAGTGTCTACACCTCCAGAGCAAACACCAGGAATTATGGTCTTACTGGGAGACTCTGTGGGAGGAGGTGCCCTGATAATGATCACAAGCAATAAGTGGGTTCTAGAAGCAAAAAAAATCTAAAAATGGGGGTGTGGGTAGTGAGAAGTGAGAAGGCAGTCAAGTCGTGGCTCACTTAGAAATATTCCAGCCTTCCTTCTGAGTATGCAACGAGACTTCATTGTCTTTTACGTTAGATGCGTCCCCTATGATGTCCTTGAGCAGCAGTGAGTCAAAAGGAGTGACATGTGTCACTTTTTTTGCAGGCAACATGCTGGCTGTGTCCCCCAGAGCCCCTGAAAGAGAGAAAACTGAGGCTAACTCGGCAGATTTCAAAGGACCCTTGATAAGCCACTGGGAGTGAGGTGGGGGCTGGGCTGTAATCGCAGCATAACACACTCTGCCCTGACTGATACAGTCAGGGCTCGGGGAGAACTGAGGTGTGGGGCTCACTTGAAGCCTTCTTGGCTGGTATGTTGCAGCCTTGGTTTCTGTTTCCAAAATGGCAGGGTAGGGGGCGGTGAGTGTACTTGGCTAGAATGAGGAAGGACGAAGACAATATTTCCTTCCCTTCCTATTTCACCAAAGCTTGGCCCCGCAAGCAAAGATGCCACATCCAACCAGACGGCTGTCACCAAGGGAGAAAGTCACTCAATGATGGCAGCTACCTTAATCTTTATTCCAGAAATTTCACTTGAATTTCCTGGAAGGGGCCATGGGAATTTTCTTTATTACACTTCGAGGCTCCTTCTTTCCCTCTGTAGAGCCCGCATTTGTCCCATTTCTAACAGCTCCACTGAGCAGCCACAGACCAGGAGCTCTTGGAAGGAGTTTGCAGAGAGTGCTCAGAGGAAATGGGGGTGGGGGTGGGCAGTGAGACAAGAGCCTCCCAGGTGGGACCTACTTCTCCCCTTGGCAGGCTCCTCCCCTCGGCAGGCTCCTCCCCTCGGCAGGCTCCTCCCCTCGGCAGGCTCCTCCCCCAAAAAGCGATAGGGTCTAGGATAATCCAGGGAGCAAAAAATGACAGCTCTATCTCCTAGGTCCACAGGAACAAATCTCCAATACATTATCGATCATCTCTACGTACCACTAAGAAAGAAAAAATGTTGCCAATTAAAACCAAAATCCCAGGCTTTGTTAGCAGTCGGGTCTTTTATTTTGTATGTATCAAAAGAACTTTCTTAAATTTAGTGAGCCATAGGTTTATGCTCATATTATGCATATAGAAAGTGGAAAATACCCACAAAACTGACTAACCAGAATATCCTCACGCATCTTCACACTGGAGTCTAACTGCAAGTCTCTTGTAGCTCGGAGTCACTAATATTTTTGTGTGTTCACTGGCCAGTCTCTTCTTGGGAATCAAGGGGAGCTTGGTGACAGAGCTTCCTGTAAGAGTTTTCTGCCACTGACGCTCATCAAGCTCCGATGCTGGCACCGTGTTGGCTGTTATTCCTCAGGAGCTGGCCGCCTTGGTGTTTTGGTTTTAGTTTTTAATTTTATTTGCTTCTTTATATTTATGAGTGTTTCGCCTGTATACATGTCTGCACACCACGTGCATGCAGTGCCCAAGGAGGACAGGAAGCTGTGAACGGCTGTGTGAGTGCTGAGAACCAAACCCAGGTCCTCTGGAAGAGCAGCAGGTGCTGGGTGCGGAGCCATCTCCTCAGTCCCTCCGCTTTGTTTCTGAGACAGGATCTCTCAACCGGACCTAGGGCTGGATGCTTAGGCCCAACTGCCTAGCCAGTGAGTTTCCAGGGATTCGCCTGTCTCCAAGTCCCCGATGCTGGGATTACAAGCACAAACCACCATGTCTGGCTGTTTAACGTGAGTCAGGGAATTAAACTAAGGCTGTGCTGGGCCTGTCCCACTATGAAAGGCATGCTGGGGACCCCTTTGAAATGTCTCTGTCACAGAGCCACAGCTTGAAAACCCCGCTGGGACAATCACTCGCTCTGTCCCACCTGGAAATGACCAAGCTGCTCCTCCCTCAGCCATGCCCTCCCCATCACCTCTTGGGTCACATACCGCTCTCCCACCCCCACGCCCCCATCTGCTTTCCTCAGTGCTCATTAGATGACCCTGGACCCCAAAACCTCTTGCTTTCCTCCCAAAAGAAGAAGCAGCCACACCCAGGAATCAATCTTGACCAGAAGGGCCTCCACACAGCTACAGGACCGGACTCTGGAAGTCTCTCCCCTGGCAAAACCTCCCATGTGGGTGACTTTGAGACAAAGAAGTCCTCACAGCAAAACTAGCAGGAAAGGGGTGGGGTGGGGGAGGGGGAATCCAGGCCAAGGCCTTCAGAGGCCTACCCAAGCTTTGACCACTGGGAATTCCCAGCAGCAGAGAGGCAGGACCCACAAATAGACAGGCTTGGGGCACAGAAGAGAAGTAGTTTGCTAATGGAATATGGCCAGAGCAGGGAGGGCTTCCCAGAGCACAGCCTGGCTGGTTGGTGCTGCCCCGGGGGTGGAGACACTGAGATTGGAGCTAAACCTGAGGAGAGTTTCACTGCAAATTCCTGGGACAGAGTAGAAAGAGGGCAGCGCTAAATCTGAACCCCAAGCAAATCTTCTATCATTTCTAGCCTCCAACTACAACTCTACATCCGCTGGGTAGGTGGGGTGGAGAGTAGGGCTCCCAAAACTCAAACTTTTGTTTGTGGTGCTGGCAGGTGGACGCCAGGGTCTCCCACCTGGTCAACAAGTACTCTATAAACTATTCAGCAACCTAGCTCAGAGCTCAGCAAGGGTTTAAAGGTTTCTGGAGATCTTAGGCACACTCGAGTCCGGATCCAGGGAGCCAGGCAGCCTGCCCTGCGCACTGTGAACCTCCATCACACAGCCTCATAGAGCCGCGGAGGCTGGTGTGAGGCGCAGAACAACTGACCACTAGTCCAGTAGGTTGGCAGGTAATCTGAAGTTATTCAGGCCAAATCCGGAAAAAGAGGAGAGTGGGCTGGAGAAAAGGCGGGAGAGCGAGAGAGGACGGGTGCATGAAAGAGTGAAGCATGGGTAGGTGGAAGACACTGTGAAAAGATGTGCAGACGGAGTGGAGGAATGAAATGGGGAGAGAACTGGAAGGAGGGAGGGAAAGGGAGGGAGGGAGAGAGGGAGGGAGGGGAGCTGTGCATAGGTTTGACAAAATAAAGGAAGAAAGGCTGAATGAATGAGCCGCAGATGGGATGGAAGGGAGGGTGAGGAACGCGAAGCGCCGCGCTAGACTTGCTGGGGGTTTAGGACGCCACTGCAAGCGCGGGATCTGGTTGCAGGCTCGCAAACCTGAGAAGCGCAGCGGCCTCACCGACGCTGCTCAGGCGCTAACAGTCACAGGGCCTGGGTGCCCCCTAGCGGCCATATGTGGCACTGCAGCGACGGTGCTGCGGGACCTTGCACTCTTCCCCTGCACGCGTTCCCAGCGGGACACGCGCTGCACCAGTTCCCCACCAGTCTTCCTTAAATGCCACTTTCTTGCTCTCGCTACAGACCTTAGGATCTCCTGCCCTGGAATCCTCTGGAGAGGATAAAGATAGGCGCTTCCTGACGCCCTTTCCTGAAAAGGCTTCCTATTCCCTTCCGTGAAAAAGGATCAATGAAGGGGGGCGGAGGGGGGGGGGGGGAAATGGTTTAAGTTAATTTAAACTGTGTCTGCCGCAGGCAGCAATCCAAAAAAAGGTTTCCGGTTTTTTGTTTTTTTTTTAAGTCCTGGTGATAGCAAAGGGAAGCTCTTTGCTGCAGCCCAGCGGCCAGATAGAGCCAGGTTAGTCTAATGTAGAGGCTGCTGCGGGGAAGAAGTCTCCGGCAGCCAGGAAGCCTAGCTAGACCTGGAGGTGCCTGATAATCGCTGAGAATGATAGTGCTCATGCTCGCTTGCAATCCCAGCATTCAGAAAGCAGGAACATAGCCACAAGTTCAAGGGTAGCCTGGTCTCAGAACACAGCAGTACCCAGGCTGAGCACTTCCCCTCCCAGGCTGTTTGCATAGGTAAACTTATTTCGTGGCCAGAATCTTTGAAGTTAGGTACCAGAGACCACAGGAATTAAATGTAGACCCAATTAACCAGTGGCTACACTGCGTGTTAAGCTGCTGGACCCTTGTAGAATTTCAGACTTCAACTCACCTCATGGCCAAAGGATGTAAGAAGTGTCTGGAGACACTCTCCAAAGTGACCCTGCCAGTGAGTACCCCAGGGTGACCCTGGCTGTGGGTGAGGCTGATGACATCACAGTCCCTCCCACCTGTCATCTATTTCCATGCTCCTCCACATCAAAAGGAACAGCATGCCACAGACGTGGAACCCCCAGCTTCCTCATCCATTCAGCAGAGTGTCTGCGGAATGTCACCTCTTCTGTTAGGAACTGATGGAGGTGATGTGGAAATGAAAGAATTCAGACAGGCATCTCCAAAAGCAGAATTACTCTTTAGCCAAAACATCTGGAGGGCTGCAGTCTCTCCATAGAGGTGAGATTGTGCTCGCATGATGTCAGGGGGATATTGAGGACAGAAAACAGGGAAGGTTGAGGCTGGAAGAGGCCAGCTGCAAGTCGGTTCCCCAGCAGTCGGGACATGGTAGAGAATTTGGCATGAAAATCTCCCTATTAGATGTTTTCACAGGTGTCATCAGACAAGTCAGCTTTCCTTCTGGACCTCTCAGTCCACCTGAGGCTTGTAGGTCACTGTACTTCCTGGTTTTGTGTGTCAACTTGACACAGGCTGGAGTTATCACAGGGAAAGAAGCGCTTCAGTTGAGAAAATGCCTCCATGAGATCCAGCTGTAAGCTCAATTAGTGATGGGGGGGGGGGGACCCTTGTGGGTGGTGCCATCCCTGGACTGGTAGTCTTGGGTTCTATAACAAAACAAGCTGAACAAGGCAGAGAAAGCAAGCCAGTAAGAAACATCCCTCCATGGCCTCTGCATCAGCTCTTGCTTCCTGACCTGTTTGAGTTCCAGTCCTGACTTCCTTTAGTGATGAACAGCAATGCAGAAGTGTAAGCTGAATAAACCCTTTCCTCCCCAACTTGCTTCTTGTTTTGTGCAGGAATAGAAACCCTGACTGAGACACCCATTCATCTTCCATCTTTAGCAGCTCCAAACTGGGAGCAGCATGCACACCGTGATGACACCATGTACTCCTGAACTGGACAGCTTTTTGTTCTGTAGCCTGCTCTTCAGGCATTCATGTATACACGAGGGTGGGCATGAACACACACATATGAGGACACACACACACACACCTTTGCCTTCTGCTCTAACATGTGGAAGAGTTTGACTACTAGGCAGGGCCAGCAGAATGGACAGGGATATTCTCTCCCATCTCCTGTCTGCTGAGTTGTGTCAAAGCAGCAGAGTTCCTCTGAAGAGAGCTGCAGGGACTTCCTCCAGCTGCCACTCATACTGGAGTCCCAAAGGCTCCCACAGAAGTTAGAAGCAACTCAAGGAATAACGGGGACCCGCAGTTGACTGAGCCTTTTCCCACCACTCAAAGAACAGACATAGAGTAAATGAATGATAACGTGGATGAATGAAGTGATTTATAGTCTCTGCACAACTATGCTCGCAACCTGAATGAACCACTAAAGAGAAGTCTCGAGAGGTGTGGAGCCTCTGCCAGGTATTACCGGACCAGAAAGACTAATTCCACAGGATGCTGGAAGAAAAGAAAGAATAGACGTGGAGAGCGGTGAAACGGGATCAGAAGAATCAGAGGAAGCTCCTGGGGCTGGCTGGGTGATAGAGCACCTGCCAGGGGAACCCAAGGTCTAGGTCTAACGCCAGCATTCCTCCAAAAGCAAATAATAATAATAATAATAATAATAATAATAATAATAATAATAAATAACAACAATAATAATAAAATAATAATAATAAAAGCCCTTCCTACATGCACCCACCCAGTGAGGGAAAGGATCACCTCGGGAGGAGGAAGTGAGTTCCTCCCTCCAGCAGGAGGCTGTCAGAGTGTGAAGGGGTGACTCCTATCTGGGGAGATGACTCTATTAGATAAAGGAGGCATTGAGCTGGCAATCAAGACCCCCATGTGAGCGATGCGGTCAGTCTGGGACTTATGTAGCTGAGCACGTGCTTGCAAGAAGACAGTCAGAGGAGGTTGAAGAGGGGGGCAGGAAGGGAGAGGAGGGGAAGGAAAATGAAAATGAATGAGGAGAGAGGAAGAGGGAGGAGAAGAGGAGGAGGAAGAGAAAAGGGAAAGGAGGAGAGAAGAGGGGGAAGAAGGAAAGAAGGAGGAGGGGAGAAAGAGAAGAGAAAGATGAGGAGATACTAAGGCCCCAGGGGAGGTCAAGTCTTTAAAGACAGTCCCTGTTCTCATTGGCTCACAATGGGTGATGCCTCAGTAAACAAACCATCTTGAAAATATCTAAGTCATAACTGCCCCAGTGCCCCTCGCCTATCAAACTCCAGCCTCAACTGCCCAAAATGTGCCCAAAGCTTAGGTTAGTCTCCAATAGAGCAAACCCATCAAACATAAAAACTCTGTTCCAGAAAAAAGTGCTGTGTGGTCACACACACACACACACACACACACACACACGGGTGTGAGAACCCAAGGTTCAGTGTGCAAAGAGTGCCAGCAGTAGACTGTACCAGTGAGGATCCTGAGCTCAGCCTGTGTGGTTCACTGCAGATGCCAGGCGTGTAAGAGCATCCCACCACACCTCTCCAACCTGGGAAAAGATCACAACCCCAAGTCAGACATCATGGTTTCTACTGAGCAGAGAATCACTTTGGCACCATAATGAATTCAAAGGGTGGTAAACCTGGCTACCATAAGCTAGAGACCCATAGTGGCCCCCGCATAGTCAGACTCCACTAAGCTCTGCTGCTGTAACAAATGAGCCTCAGCACTCTGACACAGTCAGCTGATTTCTCACACGTTGACATAATTAGGACGTCCCCGTCAACTGCTATCTGGTTTGTGTGACGTTCACACAAGAGGTTCATGTGCCCCACCTACTCACAGTCACAGTCAGGACCCAGTCCCACAATCACAGAGAAGCTGGGAGGGGTGGAGGAGAGCCTGGCCATTTGGAGAGCAACGAAGCTTTCCTGCCACACGCCCCGGCTCATAATGGAATGCAGGGTGATTTTAAATGGTATTTGCAGATAGTTTGCAGTGAGCATGGATAAGTCAATGAAAAACACTAATTGCAAAATGAGCCAACTGTTCACAGATCACTTGTCTCCAAGGCCCTGAAGGAGGAGGAAGTGTCTGCTTAGTGGTCACAGGCCCTAGTGTTTCTCTCACACTAACATCACTGATCTGTATCCGTGTCAGAGCTACCTCAGACCCCAGCTTTCAAGGCAGCGTCTTACTGGGTTTTCTTCTTTTTTTAATGTGCATCTGTGTGTGTACATGTGTGTATGGGTACATGTGTATGGTCTGTGTACATGTATGTATACATGTGTGTGGTCTGTGTGGGTACATGTGTTGTAGTCTGTGTATATGTGTGTGTGGTCTGTGTGGGTACATGTGTTGTAGTCTGTGTACATGTGTGTGTGGTCTGTGTAGGTACATGTGTGTGTGGTCTGTGTGGGTACATATGTGTGTACATGTGTGTGTGTGTGTGTGTGTAAATGTGTGTGGTCTGTGTGGGTACATGAGTGTGATCTATGTGGGTACATGTGTGTGTGTGGTCTGTGTGGATACACAGGTGTATAGTCTATATGGGTTCATATGTGTGTGGAGGTGACAGCCTTGGATGACAAACTCAGGAACACCACCTACCTCATTTCAGACAGGGACTCTCACTGGTCCAGAACTTAGCAAGGAGACTGGCTGGGTGCCTCAGACAGCCACCTGTCTTTGCTTTCCGAGAGCTGGGATTCCAAGTGCATGCCGTTGGGTCTGAATTTTATGTGGATTCAGGGAAACAAACTCAGATCCTCGTGCCAGCAAGGCAAGTGCTTTACAGAGCCATCTCCTCAGCCCATAATCATTTTCTCGATTTCCTCCTGCTTCTGTAGGAAGGCAGAGTCAAGCTTGCTTTGTTGTTGTTGGGGGGATTGTATTGAGAGGGTTGTTGTTGTTGATGATTTGTTTGGGGGACAGGTAGGACACAGTTTCACCATGTAGCCTGGGCTGGATAGAGCTGGATATGTAGACCAGATTGGCCTCAAACCCACTGAGATCTGCCTGACTCTGCCTCCAGAGTGCTGGGATTGAAGTGTATGCTACCACACATTTGCCACACATTTACAATGTGTTGCCTGTCTTGAAAAGACTATTAACAATGGTGGAGATGGCGCATAGGTACATAAGACAAACTGGGCTGAAGACAGTGAATGATTAAAGTCTAGGGAAGTTGCTGCAACTGACAGAAAGACAGGATAGTTCAAGTACACACTGTACTGACTCAGTGCACGTACCCACTGTATGATTATCAGTCAGCTGAATGCACCCAATGCAGCCATGCTGTCCCAGGGCTCCAGGCCCACTCACCTTAGGATGGGAGATCCCGCCCTTGGACCAACATCCCCCTATGTCGCCTTCCTCTCCTTCCACCTAAGTCTATATTTAGATCCCACACAAAAGTGAGGACACGGGGCAGGCAAGATGGCTCAGTGGGTAAAGGCACTCGCCATCAAGCCCTATGGCCTGAGTTCAATCCCTGGAACCTGCATTGGCTGTCCTCTTGCCTACATACACACACACACACAAATAGACAGACAGACAGACAGACAGACAGACGGACGGATAGATAGATAGATCACATTTTTATATATTTACTATTTATGAAGCTGGTCTTTCTGGCTCTAGCTTGTTTCCTCCAGCTGTGTCTTCGTTGTCCCAGATATCAAGACTTCCTTCTCTTTATGGCTGAATAATATTCACTGTGAGCTAGGGTCAGTGAGCTACTCAAGGGGTGGAGACAAGAGGCCCATGAGTTCAAGACCAATTTGAGCAATGTTCAAAAATATGGAGAACTCAGCATGGCTCAGGGGTAGCACACGGACCCAACATGCATGAGTCAATGGGTTCCCTGGAACCAGTAAGAACCATTGTTCATCGTGCATGGATTTATGTGTGTGTGGACCGTAACATGTATGTGTGGCTGTGGATATCCCGTTTTCTTTTTTATCCATCAGTTTCCACACCCTGTTTCTGTATCCTGATCCTTGGGAATGAGGGTAGGCCGCACTGGGAGGATCTCAAGCTTAAGGCCGGCCTGGGCTCCACTGAGCGACTCTCTCAAGAGGAGAAAGCAAAAATGAATCCCCTAAGGTGACTGGAGGCTGTCCCTGACAGACTGAGGGCCTGCCCAAAACACTGCCTTGCATGGTGTCACTACTGGCTTCCGTGCAGCCAGAACTGTGCAATCCTGCTTCCTCTACACTCTTGCCCATTGCCTGCCACCCTGGCTATTTGATAAAAGCCATGCTTCCAGCTGTGAGGTGACAGCTCCCGGCAGGCAGCATTGACTGGCACACTCCTTTGATAGTCAGTACTGAGGAATTTCCCTGGACTGCTGGTCATAGATGTAACTTTTTTTATGCTCATTTGGGCCGTTTGTCTCTCTCTTAAATTTTTATCACCTTTCTTTATTCATATGTTGGTGCATGTGCTTGTTTTAGCAGAACATCTTTGTACTTGTGTCTGTTTCAGCTAAATGTTCCTTCACAAGTCTGCCTTAGTCTTTCATCTGTGTCTGCTTCAGGAAAACACTCCTTTACGTGTTTGCCCCAGCAAAGCATCATCTGACTGACTTTCTAAAGAACCCTGAAGTTTCTACTTTATTACCCCTTATCAGATATGTGGTTTCTCAGCATTTCTCCCTTTTCGTGTGCTGCCTTCCTGCTCTTCTGATTTTGTGGTGGGAAGAAGCTTGCTAGCTGAACATGGTTTCACAGGCTTCTTGATGTTATCTTCTTATCTGTACCTTAACGTCACATCTGAGAAGTCTGTGGAGACCAATACCAAGGGGGTCATCCCCTAAGGTTTTTTTTCCAATTGTTTGTTTTAGGCACTCTCATTGGCTTCTGTCTTTGGGGAGTTGGCTGGCGAGTTGGTTACCTGGCTGGTTTGCTCTGTTTTGGAGTCTCTTGAGTCTCGGGGCTCTTATTATGAAGTGGGGATCACTGTTTCTCCTATCACAGTCTCTTCAGCAGCTCTGAGCAGGAGGCAGGAGAACTGAATGACTAGGATAAAGACTGCCTACCTCAGGTCGCATTATGGCTGTACCTGCCCCTGTGCCTGCATCAGACTCTCCCACTCTTCCTCTCTGTGCCCCCTCCCCTGCCTTCCTCCTTCTTCCCCTCCCCACCCCCCATATATTAGGATGAGAATTAGATCAGCACCAGGTGCTATTCTTAAGACATGGTCTCTCCTTGAACCTGGTACTTGATGGTTTGACCACACTGACCAGCCAGCAAGCCCCAGGGATGCACCTTTCTCCACTTCCCCGGCACCAGAGTTTTAGGTTCAAATCCCAACCCCCAGCTTTTTATATAAGTACTGCGAATTCAATAGAACTGGGGTTCTTAGGCTTGCATTGCAAGCACATCTATCAGCTGAGCCATTTTCCTCGCCCTGGCTTAACATTTTTGAGGAATTTAGAGCAGTGGCTGACATAAGGCTCAGCAAATTTCTGCTATTCGTGGAATCAGTTACCTGCCTCTTATCAGAGCCACATACACATCTGCTCCTTTAAGAAGTACACCAATACCTCAAGCACCTGGGGTTCATTCTGCATTTGCTATGGGCTAGATGAGGGAACAGCTCAGATATGCTGATACACCCAAGTTCACATGGGCAAACAGAGAGTATCCTGGGTGCTCTCCGAAGCCTGCTGTCTGAAGTGCCTGTGACTTTGACCATGGTGCCCTTCTAAGTCTAGTGATCCTAGCCAGTTTCCCAGCATGTCCCCACTTTTCTGTCATCCATAAGGAGCTCGTTCTATGATGTCATTCACTTATTTTCATGCTTATCTTCTGTATGTTAAGTGAAATGGGTCTTCAAATTTATTAAATAGAAACGAATGCTCTTTTTTTTTTCCATTAGGAAAGATGGTAGACACCATTTGCCGGAAAACGATTTGCTGACCACCCCTGGAGTTGGGTGAGCACACACTCCCACCAGACAGGCTATGACCTGCCTCAGCCAAGATTTAGGGGTAGGCACATGCCTCCCATAGTTTCCTCCAGAGATCCTCAAAGAGAGCCTGGGTTCTGGGGCAAAGATGACTAAATAGACCCACAACCAACACACAACAGCCACAAAATACCAGGGAGAGGCAAGCCTGTTCCTTGTGAAGCACAGAGGTCTGGGGAACATAAAGGCACAGCCTAGGCTATCTGGCTGATGCAAACAGTAGGCACATAATAATGCAGGGAGCACCGAGCAACAGCAAAGGCACAAAGACGGGATTGGAATGAACGACGGGAGACCCTAGGTCCACACACTGAGAAGAATGGAGGAGCGCCATGATACCTCCCTCACATCACACGCCACACTCTCAAGGTCCCTGGAAGATATGGGCTTGTCTGGTCCACACTGGGGCCGAGGGGAGAAGCCAGAACTCTCAGCATGTGTCACGCAGGTGTCTGAGTTCAGTTGATACAGAGGATGCTCTGTCCTTGGGTCCCAGAAATCTACAGCAAGGGTGGTACAGAAGAGCACACTGCCCACAAAAATGCCAGGGTAAAGTGGGTACACAGAGCGGCGTCCTGGGCTAACTTCCATGGCTTCATGTGAGTCACATAAAGCAGAGGTCATGCAGACAGGAAGCAGCAGTCCACAAAAGGCTGGGATTCGTGGCCCCAGGGTCTCAGGGGTCTGCCCAAGCAAGAGCCTTGCCACACATTCTTCATTCATGTGGCTGGGGGACCCCAGGTTTTGGGTGTTGCAGGACTCCTTGGGCTAGCGCACTATGGAACACCCTTCTCTAGGGGTGCAGAAACAGAGCCCAGCTGTCCCAGTGAGTCTTTCCTTCTCCCAGAAACTGCACCCCACAGCCCATGGTGTCAGTTACGCTTGAGAACTACATAGAAATAGAAGGAGACCAGGCTTACCCCAAAGGCTCCCTTTGGCAGCCCAGAAAGTGGAAAGGGCAGTTCTTACCTCTACATCCCAAAGCAGCTGCCACCCTGGGGCCTGCCTCTCTGTCCTTGGCACAGTCCTCTTGGAGAAGCAGCCTGTAGGAAGGCTTGGGGTCTTCCAATGCTTAATTGACAGTAAGTGCACCCCTGGGAAAATGCCAGCTTATGCCATGGAAGGAGATCAGAACGTTTAGAAGCTGTCATAGATAGTAGTTTATTGTTGTGGAGAGATACCATGACCTCAACAACTCTTATAAAGAAAAACAATTAATTGGGGCTGGCTTATAGTTCAGAGGTTCAGTCCCTTATCATCATAGCAGAAAGCATGGTGACACACAGGCAGACATGGTGCTGGAGACGGAGCCGAGAGTTCTACATCTAGATCTACAGGCAGCAGAAAGAGACTACTACAACTCACCCCATCTCCAAGGTCTCTGGGGACTTACCCTCCCGCTCCCCAGTTCATTTTCAAGATCATCCCTTACGAGGCCCTCTGTGCCCCCTCCCACTTCATTTCCCCTTGCCTAGATCTTATCTTCTCCCCATACCCAGATGCTACCCAACTCTACCAACTTCCCTGGCATTCGCTACAAATGTACTGTGCTCCGCAAACCCATTTGTCCCTAACGCACATGTAAGATAAAATTCGCCATGAGTTCAAATGTAACTGAAAGTTATTTTCCAGTGTCTAATTTGCCTTTTATCTATTTCAGGCAAGGAACCTCCCAACCAAAGCACCACGGTTGTTTACAGTGCCGGGCCCAACGAAGGCGGGAAGCTACATGCCCCAGACAGGGATGTTACCAATTCAGAAAGTAATTACAGCATTGAACACAGCCCTAAATAAAAGTAGAAATGCGGCAGACAGGAAGGAAGCAAAAATAGAAACTGGGAACATGTTGTTTCCCCAGTGCTCTGAAAATCCTCTTCTACCTGGTGCTGGCACACTGCCTGGAGGCAAGCGGCTCCCATCCTGGCTGAAGCGGCATCCCTGTCTTGTGACAGGCAGAAAGACGTGACAAGTGATTGGAGGTTCTTGTAACTTGGAAAGGACAGATCCTGAAAACCAATGAGCCATCAGAAGTGGGGGGTTTCAAAAGCCATTAGCTCTAGCTCATCAGTGGTGACAGCCCTTGATGAGCTCACGATGGCATCATTGTCACACACACACACACACACACATGCTAGTTCTTGTGAGGACAGCATAGATTTACATATGAGTAGATATGATTTACATTATAAAGTGAAACCAGCCATCCAGCAGGCATGGTGTCTTATGCAGAGGACTATTTCCCTTCCTGTTTCTCTGCCCTGCTGTGATGTAGACATGGGACTAATCACCAGAGCCCAAACAGAGGTGGAGCCTGGTTGGAGGAATTAGATGTCTGGGGGAGGGGAGGGCGGTGTCCCAGACACCTTGTCTTCAGTGTCTCCTCTGTGTGCTTCTGGGCAGCTATGAGGTAAGCACCTCTCTTCTGTCATACCCTTCCACCACAATGCCGCTGCCTCACCACGGACCTGAAAGCAGTGGAGCCTGCTAGCCAAGGACTCCAACTTCTGAAACCATGAATCAAAAGGAATCTTCTTCTTGAAGTGCTTTTCCTCAGGCATTTTGCTATGATGCCAAAGACAACTAACGGACATCATCTGCTGGCCTGCTTGCCCTTTTTCATTAGCACCTTCCTCCAGGGAGATCCCTTGTACTGGTCCGGAGATGGGCGCCATTATGACAAGTGACCCCTGTTAGTTCTTATGAGTGTGGGTCACAACATAGAGAGGCCATCTCTCCAGCCATTCTGAAGCACTCAGGGGACCCTCACCAAACAAACAGATCAGGCCATTTATTTGGACTTTCGACATCCAAAATTATAAGTCCTAAGCAAACCTCTTTTCTTCGTAAAGCCCCCACTGTCCATTATTTTGTTGTAGGGACAGAAAACGGACACATACTTGCCCAAAGTCATGTCACAGTGAAACAAGAGTCAGAACTCAAGCCTCTTGTCTCCATGATGAAAGCCCTGTCAGTACTCTAGACAGAAGAAATGGCAGGGGCATGCATGCTTATTATACCTCAGTACAATGTCCAGAGCTTGTCGATACGAGCACTCATTTAATCCTCCCCACAGACCTGAGAAGCCTCAATGTCCTTGCTCCATTTTAACATGAATCAAGTCACAAAAATGTAAAGCCTTTCCCTGGGTCACAGCAACAACAGCTGGATTCTCTGGAGGGAATGAGCATACAGAGACACCGTCATTATCCATGAGGGGGCTTCCTGAGCAGCAGGCCAGCAAGGCTTTGCCCCAACTCTCCTGAGACATCCCGGAGGCCACCCTTCAGATCCCAACAAATAGGCTCCAGGGATCTCAAAGGGCCCTAAACACTTGGGTTCATCCAAGAGATGGCTAGGCTAAAAGTGTGGTGGCAGTTGTGGGGAGAAGGAGCCGTGGGCCAATACTTGCTGTGCAGGCGCAGGGACCTGAGTTCCATCCCCAGGGCGGGATGTGGTGTTGGATACTTGCAGCATCCATGCCGGGGAGAAAACACATAGGTCTTGTTGGCCAATATAGCCTACTTGGTGAGTTCCAGGCCGGTGAGGCATTCTGGATTAAAAACAAAACAACCACAAAACCAGCAGATGATGCCTGACACCAGGGTGGGTGAGGGGAGAGCGGGGGTGGGGAGTGAGAGGGAGACTAGAACTAATAGAGAAAGGAAAGAGGATGACTGGAAGAGGAAAGAGAAGGAGGAGGAGAGAGCAGAAGAAATGAAAGGTCTTTATAAAACACACTAGCTCCTCCGATGAGCCCTCTGTGGATTCCTGCAAAGATGACTATAGGGGGAGTGGCCAGGGAGGGGAGACCCTGCCCTGACAAGGCAAAGTCAGACTCCCTGAAACACCAGAGAAGCTTTCACGGAGGTATGCATGGCCCAGACCCCAGAAGCAGCTTCCTGTGTGGACCAGGCCTGGAAGGAACAGCAGAGAGCCAGGAGCTCAGGTACCCAAGGCTCCAGAGAGCAACAAGAGAGGACCAGAGATAAGGCAGTCAGTCTGACACAGGGATTGAACTTGATCCTGAGGACCAGAGTCTAAAGCTAGGATCCTGAGAATCCTCAGCTTATGTGGAGGGATTCTGAGCTGTTAGCAAGAATCTGTTGAGTTCAGGTGTTCACAACACCTTACCCTTCTAGGCTGCTGCTCAGGACAGCATCACAGAGGCTTCAAGTTGCTGGTGCTCACAGCTATTCTGGGGGTTGCCATTGTCCTGAGGCAAGAGGAAGGCTGAGGAGATGCACTTGAGTGCTAACTGATGCACACGGGACAGATAAAGGCTCACTGGCTCCTGGGTTGCTTAAAGAAAAGGCCAAATAGAGCCCCCAGCCCAGCCAAGGCAGTGCACACAGTTGAGCCAGGCCAGCTGTGCCAGGGCAATAATTCATTCTGGCTAAGTGGTGGTTTCCCTCCAGCAGGACAGCATCACCTATCACATTAAAGAAATAAAGCTAAGTTTGAGTTTTAGCACTTTTATTTACTTCATGTCTAATTTGTTTCAGTCTGATAGTCCTTTATGAACTTCTCTTGTCCTTCATTATAAATGTAATTTTTCTCATGCTTTGGCTCTGGAAGTGGCATGTGTGTAATATCTGCAGGCTCTAATAGTCACGTGACCATGCTTTTGCTCACTTAACATCTCTCTGCGGGCCTCTGTAGATCAGTGCTGCATGCACCATTTCTGAATTAGTTGATGAGTGACTACCAAGGCTATAACTGGCCATGCTTCAGTCAGGGCAGAGGGTGTGTCCCAGGGAACATTCCTCTGCTATTACACACTCCTCTGATTTGAGTACCACTGGTGCTCCTAAAGCAAAGAAGTCTTATCACACATGAGACAGAGTCAAGTGTCCCTATAAGAAGACACTCCATGCCAGGCAGTGGTGGTACATGCTTTTAATCCCAGCATTCAAGAGACAGAGGCAGGTAGATCTTAGAGTTCGAGGCTAGCCTGATCTACAGAGTGAGTTCTGGGACAACCAGGGTTATACAGAGAAATCTTATTTAAACAGCGAGAAGAACAAGAGGAAGAGGCAGAAGAGAAAGAGGAGAAGGAGGAAGAAAAAGAGGAGAAGAGGAGGGGGAGGAAAAAGAAGAAAAAAAGACACTCCAGCATTGGCAGAAATACAGAAGGTTTTGCAGCAAGCCAAGTAAAATTTTTAAGGATCTAACCCAAAGAAGACAGAGAAGAAGAATGTAAGGCATGAGTGAGATGGGGGAGGGGAGGGTTGATGAACATGGTGGTCATGAAAGCAGGGGAATGGCAGGTGGTGATGGTGATGGATGTCACAGATATGGTCATGGCAGAGGTGTCAACAGTGAATGGTCATGGAGCGGTAATAAAACCAGCTTGGTAAAGAGAGTGGCAGTGGTAGTGTTGGTGATTGTGGCTATCACAATGGTGGAAGTGGTAGCAGTGATGTTGGTGGTAATAGAGATGATGGTGGTGATGGTGGTGGTGATGGTGGTGATCATGGTCATCATGATGGTGGTGATAATGGTGGTGGTGGTGATGGTAAAGACAATATTAGAATTTTCCTCACAATGTTTTTACTTTGGAGGCCTCAAAATGAAGGTGGCCATGCACCTCCTGCTGCCCCACCCTCCTGCTGCCCCAGCCTCCTGCTGCCCCACCCTCCTGCTGTCCCACCCTCCTGCTGCCCCACCTGACATGAAATGCCCCCTGAGGAAAAAGCTACTGTTACAGGATCCATCCAAGCAGAGAATATCAAATCTTCCTTCCTATCAAGGCTGTAGGAATCTCCCTAATCAATATGAAGTGAATTAAAAGCAAAATCTGAATCCAGCAATCCACACACCCACACAGACACAGCAGGAAATACCTATTATTTGCCCATAAAATATTTCAAGGGTTATTAGCATGTAAACTGTGATTAATTAAATTCACAAAAATTGTTTCTGATGCATGCAAATGAGCTAGTTCCTGCTGGGCAGGACCTAGGTGTGACTTCCCTGCTGCTAGAGGAGGCAGCTGGGGGCAGTCCTCAATTTGTCTCCTGCTCCAGAAACTTTAAAAGGCTAAGACAGCCAGACAGTCTAACATGCTTGTACCCTGAGAACTTGGGAGGTGAGGCAGGAGGACCGACAGTTTGGGACCAGCCTGGGCTACATGTAAGAGCCTGTGGGGGAGGGGGAGGAGAACATGGTACTCCCCTCTAGCTACTTGCTGCCCTGAACCAAACAACTCCAGATAAAAAGGCCAGCAACAGCCAGGCATTGCGGGGCGGGGGGGGGGGGGTTACCCCTTAACCCCAGCACTTGCGAGGCAGGAGAGGGTGGATCTCTGCAAATTTGAGGCCAGCCTGGTCTACACAGTAAGCTCAGCACAACCAGAGCTATAGTGAGACCCTGTCTGAAAAGGAAGAGGGAGGAAAGGGAAGAGGGACCAGCAACATGCGCACCCCTTGAGCCCCCCAAGCTGTGAGCTAAGTGAACTCTTTTCTTTGAAACTTTTCCAGCCTATGGCATTGCTATCAGCAACAGAAAAACAGACTAAGAAGCCTAAATCCAGTGTTTGAACCCCAAGACCACAAGTGCAGACTTTGTTCCTTGCACTGTAGCCCTGCCCTCTGCAGCCCACCACAGCCCAGACCTGAGAGCCTCTAAGCCGGACAGGCACCTCCTGGGCTAAGACACCTTCCAGGAGCCTCTTGTTGCAGGCTAAAGCTTTTTGGTAGAAAACTAAGCATACTTGGAGCCCCTCTGTCTCCCATCTTTATAGCAGGCCGGGTGTGCCTCCTAGCATTCCTGTGGTCATTTTAATCTTTCAAACTTACTCCCCAAAGACTTGAATTAGTCAAACTATGGCCTTATGTTGAGCGTGCGCGGAAATGTGTCCATCCCCAAAGTGCTTTCCTATGAGAATGTGAAGGAGCTCACCAAATAAGATCTCCCTTCCTTGGTTCGGGACACCAACTGACGGAACTCCTTCCCTCTCTTCACCGGCAGAAGGCACCAACTCTCTCTCTACTCCTTTATTTCTTGTTCATGTTTAGGTTTGCTCTGCACTTGCCAAGATGCAGGCCCACCATGTCTGGTCTGGTATAGACACCTCTTCTTGTTCCTTCCCTTTTCAATCTGCAGGAGACTGAATCCTGAGATGTGGATCCAGAGAACACAGAGGGCCGCCTGTACCAAAAACCCTACACACCCGGCACCTGCCTGGAGAGCTTCCACAGAGCTTCAAGAGTATGCTGGGGGGGGGGGGGGGATTAACAAGTGAATATCCCAGGTAGACCTTGTGTTATGATAATTGGACAAAATGAGGCAGAAGACCAGCATTGAGAATTTCTGCGTCTACACCACCCCTCCTCAACATCTCCACACGCAATGAGCCTGGGGGCCTGAGCACTGTGACCAAGTTCCTTCCGTACCTCTCAGAGCCCTTCCCTGTCTCCCTAGGTTATTCCTGCACATAGGGTTTAGGAATCATCTCTCATGGGAATTCCTTCCTTTATCATAAGCGGCATTTGGCAACAAGAGCTCTAAATGCTCCTTTCTGACGCTACTGCTGCAGCCGATGGTGGCTCCAACACCTGGAGTGCCCAGCTGTCTCAGAGGAGGGCTTTTCCACTATTAACAACATCACATAAATGAGGACTGCACATCCGCTGAGGCAGCATCACGATGTCAAACACTTCTACGGCCATAACTAAAATCGGCTTGCAGGAGAAAGTTTACTTTGTCTCACGGTTTCCAAGGTTTCTGCTGTATTAATTACTTTTGCCCAACTGTACTGGCTAGTTTTGTGTGTCAACTTGACACAGGCTGGAGTTATCACAGAGAAAGGAGCTTCAGTTAGGGAAGTGCCTTCATGAGATCCAGCTGTGAGGCATTTTCTCAATTAGTGATCAAGTGGTGAGGGCCCCTTGTGGGTGGTTCCACCTTTGGGCTGGTGCTCTTGGGTTTTATAAGAGAGCAGGCTGAGCAAGCCAGGGGAAGCAAGCCAGTAAGAAACATCCCTCCATGGCTTCTGCATCAGCTCCTGCTTCCTGACCTGCTTGAGTTCCAGTCCTGACTTCCTTTAGTAATGAACTGCAACATGGAAGTGTAAGCTGAATAAACCCTTTCCTCCCCCAACTTGCTTCTTGGTCATGAGGTTTGTGCAGGAATAGAAATCCTGACTAAGATACCAACAAAAGCACCTTTGTAAAGGAAAGATTTATTTAGACACATAGTTTGAGGGATGGGGTCTGTCAAAGCAGGGAAGAGCTGGCATCTGAGACAGCTGGTCACATTTCATCTAAGGAGCAGAAAAAAGCAGAGAGTGAATCTGCCTATAAGACCTCAAGCCCCACTCCGTGATCCCAGTGATGCTCCCCCTCCCAAGGGTCCCACAATCTTCTCAAACAGCTGAGAACCTATCCACAACACTGTGGAGACAAATGTATACCCATTTTACACTCACCCCAGAACACTGCGTATACAAATGTGCACACACACAGGAAAACACACGCACCATCCCTGACGGAACAGTAGTTGAACTCATGATCTTTTTGTTTTATGGTGATGTGAACCACACACATGTAGCCTTGCTGCCTCTTCCAACAAAGTACCCAATAGACTACATAATGTGTTCCATGCTCTGGTACAAAATGGGCCTTGTGCCAGGTGATGTTGGCCAACTACGGCGTGTAAACACTCAGTCGTGTTTAAAGTATACTAGGGAAGCGGTTTATGGTCTCAGTGAGTTTGGTGCATTACACACACCTTTTGAACTAGGACATTTCACTTTACAGTGAGAGCATGGAGACACGATCCACATAAGCCAAGGTGCATTTGTGCAAGAATATATGGACACGTCTACCCATCGTCCCCCTCAGAGGAAACAGACCACACACAGGCTTGCTATTCCCCTCATTATTTATTGGGGACTCTACTACAGCAGAATGTGTAAATCTGTCTCATAATTTTTAACAGTTATGGAAAAGCCATAATTTACTTAATGGGTACCCTTCATGAGTTATTAAATATCATAGCCGATCATCACAGTCTCCGGGACTCACTCTACTCCTGCTCCACCACAGCGGTGCAGAGAGTGGGAAGCCTCCATCCTACCTGCTCTGTAGAGTCAGGAGAAAGACTGTTTCTTCAGGCCCCTGAGTCCAATGGCGGGCTCTCTACCTCTTCTCTGGCCTCTACTGCTATCTAAGCTTCCCAGAGTCTGTGGGAGACCCACCCAAGGCTTACAGTAACCCATCTATCGGTTTTTACTTTGTAATAAAGTTGCTATGCCTGCCAGTGACACTTCTTCCAGGCAATTTTTTTGGGAGGTTAACCTATCTGGCCCTCCTCCTCGAAGCTTCATTGAATCCACCCAAAAGACAGCTGCTGCAGCAGGAACAGCTGGGTAACTGGGGCTCCAGAACTACCCAAAGGCTTCCTTTCCAAGTTGGGCTGTACCAGACACAAATGCAGAAAAAGATAGGTAGAGAAAATGAGACAGATACTGACAGAAAGGGAGGCAGGGTCAGACACAGTGGGACATACCTACAATCCCAGCACTTGTGCAGCTAAGGCATAGAATTGCAAGTTTGAGGCAGCCTGGATTATAGAAGGAGTTCTAGGCTAGCCTGGGATAAAATGAGACCTTGTCTCAAAAACTAAGAGAAGAGACTACTGTGCCCTTTGTGCCTCTGTCCCTAACTGTCCTAGTCTCAGTTCCTATAACAAAACACTGGAAGCTGAGTGTCTTAAAAATACAAAGGTCTGTTTGGCTCACAATTCTAACAGAGGGAGGGCCCACTGATGGAAATTAGAAACAAAAACTAAGTTAAGACCTCATAGAATCCACGGCCCAGGCATAAGGCAGGCCGGGGCAAACCCAGACAAGCTGGGGCCTTCTCAAGGTTGTTAGAATAGCAGGATGGTCCTCCCAAGGTCGTTAAGACATTCCAGAAACTAGCCAGCCAGAAAGATAAAAACTAGCCTAAACAACCTCCACTGAGTCATGGGCCATCTAGGCTCCCTCCCCACACCCTTTCTTTTCTCCTATAGTTTAACTCTGCTAACAAGATAAGTCTCCCACTCCCCTACAATCTACTCTCCTACACTGCTGACTCACGTACTACCCGCTGATGTAATTGTATGCCAATTACTCCCTCAATGTATGAATTGACTAATTATGTAAAGCACGAGAAACCCCCTTGCCTTTTCCCATATAAACCCCTAGCTTTTGAGCCTCGGCGCAGACCGCTTGAGACGTGTAGGCCCAGAGCTCCGCAATTAAACTGCCTCGTGTTTTTGCATCGAGCCGGTCTCCAGTTTAGCTCCGCAATTAAACTGCCTCGTGTTTTTGCATCGAGCCGGTCTCCAGTTTCCTTGGGTGTGCGCCGACCTGAGACTCGAGTAGGGCCTCCCCGTTCGGGGGGTCCTACATCACAACCAAAGGCTCTCATCTCTCCAAAAGCCCCTCAGCTGTCTCACACTCGGCAAAGAAGCAAAAGGGAGCCACAGGGTGGGACTTTGACTTGGTCTTTTGAGAATTAATTCAGTCACAGGAAACATGATCCATTCCATTTCCAAGGACAATCCCGGCTACCTAATCACCTCCATCGGGCCCCACGTCCTGAAGTCTCCACCACTTCAACACTGCCATGTTTGGAACCAAGCAATATGAAATAGCCAAGCTGTGAACGGTGGTGTTTCGAGATTCCAGTGGGCATTCTCTCTGGCTGCAAAGGGGCTGGGAAGAGCTGCGTGATGACACAATGCTGTTAATCGGAGCTTCCACCACACAGCTGTGACTGCTCAGTCACTCAGAGACTCAGGAAAGAGCAAATGGACCACCCCAGTTAGGAAGTAAAGGCTCACACACAGAGCACCAGGCAGCGCTCCTTTGAAAGGCATGGAACATGTGGGAGTAGGGTCTGGTTGGGGGCCCTGTGTCACTCGGGGCCAACCTTCGGAGGTTATATTCTCTTCTGGATCCAGTCCTGTACACTCTGCTGTCTCTTGGCCACCATATAAGGAAGCCACTATGTCAAGCTTCTATCACCACAGACAGACTTCTGTCTCTCCTTCCCCATGCTGGGAGATGGAATTAAAAGAAACCTTTCTCCCTTAAGGCATTTGTCACAGCAGTATTAAAAACAGCTTATATGGAAGTGTTGTGTTTGGGATGTCTGTTTCCTTTGGGTTGTTTGTTTGTTTGACTTGGTCCTTTGGGGAGGAGGAGGAGGTTGAAGTTTTTTTACTTTGTTGTTTTTTTGGGGGGGGCGGGGGTGTTTTTGTTTTTTTTGTTTGTTTGGTTGGTTGGTTGGTTTTGGTTTTTCGAAACAGGGTTCCTTGAGACAGGGTTTCTCTATATAGTGTTGGCTTTCCTGGAACTGGTATAGTGTAGACCAGGCTGACCTCAAACTGACATAGATTCGACTGCCTCTTTCTCCTGAGTGCTGGGATTAAATGCTTGTGCCTTCACCGAGTTGGTTTTCAAAAGGATGCATTTAACTGTGAATTTCCAATGCTTTAGCTTTCAGTGGAGGCTATGCTCAATAGTGGGTTCACTGGCTCCCCACCTTCCCGGCCCTGTATCCTCTGCTCCCTGTGAGCACAGATTCTGGGGAATCTGCCTAGGACACTTCACCCCAGGCAGTCATGGTAGAGTCTGTGTCTCTGTGAGCTTTCATACTGGACTGAGTCAACAGCACAAAACTGTCTGCAGCATTTTGATTGGTCTGCAAAGGAGAAGAAGAGAGATCCCAGAGGATATTATTTCTGCTCACGGCTCATTGGTCAGACTGAGTCACTACCTACTTTCCTCAAATAAGATGGCCAGATGCTCAGCAAGCAAAAATAGCAATGATAGTTGTCATCTACAAAGGTGATAGTTAACTTTCTGTTATGCAAATATCTGAGATAATAAACTTATAGAGAAAAAAGATTAGGCCAGGCATGGTGGCACCTGCCTTTAATACCAGCACCCCAGAATCCAACCTTGTCTACACAAGTGATTACCCCCTTTCAAGCTTTGAATCCAAAATGCCTCCAAAGGCTTGGTCACCAGCTTTTGTGCTTCTGGGAGGTGATGGGATCTTTAGGAAGGAAGTAGGACCTGATGGGAGAAAAGGAGATCACTGGAGGAACACACATCCTCAAAGCCGATGTTGGGATGTTGGAAACAACCCCCCTTCCATATTCATTCTATCCAGTCTTACATTTTGAGACCTCTGACTAATATGCACAGGCAGGAAGGGGGACAGTCAACCTGACACCCCCAGAGTGCTCATTACCAAGGGTTAAAAAGCTAGCCTTGGCCCAGAAACTATCCTAGGAATTCACTCGAAAAGTCAGTGATAGCTTAAATAGCAAAAAGCATTTATGGTGGGCCAAGGTGCAGGTTCAGTGAGAAAGCACTTGCCAGACACACACGAACCCAAGGTCTAATCCCCTGTCCTGCCCAAAAATAGCAAAAAAGGGTTGTCATTTACAAGGGTGATAGTCAACTTTCTATGTGACAAATACCTAAAATAATAAACTTATAGAGAATAAAGATTAGGCCAGGTGTGGTGGCACCTGCCTTTAATACCAGCACCCCGGAAGCAGAGACAGGAGGATATCTGTGAGTTTGAATCAAGGAGCTGTAGAATAGCCAGGACCATGCTACTCCTTAACTGTAATTGTACTACTGTATGAACTGTAATGTAAATGTCTGTGTTTTCTGTTGTCTTAGGCAACCCCTGTGAAAGGGGGTCAAGGCTTACAAGTTGAGAACTGCTGCTTTGGAGGCTTCTGTCTACAATCAGCTGTTCCCATTCCTTTATGTGACCGCAGACCACAGCAGGACAATGTAACAGAACCAAAGTAAGGGTCTAAACCCCTTGTTGGCCAAACACTAATCTTTTCCACGTCTGTGGAAATGCCAAGTGACCTGGAGCTTGGGACCCAGAGAACATTCAGATCTTCAGACCGGAGTGAGAGAGCCCAGGATGGCTCAACCAGACAGGAACAGGCCAGTGTGACCACGGTGCTGGGTGCACCAGTGGCCAAGGTCCAAACTCATTCACACTCTAAGGTCAAGTGCAATGCCTGGCATCGATTAGGCACGATTTAATACCTGTCAACAACCTCAATTCACTGTTAATACAAAGTGACTCACTGAAAACACAGGAGCTTAAAGCCACCAGCACTTTATCTAGCTCATGATTTAATAAGTTTTCTGGGCTGGCTCCTGGAGGAGGAGGCTGCTTCCAGGGAACATCAGCTGGCCCAGTTCTACTGCGCTCCATTGGCAGGCTCACCATCCCACAGGCTAGCCCGGCCCCTTCCATGAATCTGCAGGACCCAAGAGAGGAGCAGCCTTTGTGAGCAGTGGGTGCTTTTCCAGCCTCTGGTGTCACATCTGCCCCACAGTCCAAGATCATTGTGGGACCAAGCTGAAACTTGTGGCGTACCAACAGGGCTTTACTTCCTCATGGGAGAGATACACTGCAAAGACAGACACCCCAAAAGAAAAAGGGTTTGTGCCTGGGACCTAGAGACCAGCCAGATCTACAGATCTGTAAGACGCTACCTTCCACAGTGATTAGGGATAAAGTCAGTGGGTAGGTGACTGGGCACAAAGGGGGGAAGAAGCAGCTGAAAGGGCACATCGACACTGAGGCCCTGAATCCCACCTTTCCTCAGAACCTCCTCTATTCTGTCGGTGACAACCTTGACACGGGTGACAAGGAAAACTGCAAGGGAGTGTCTGACAGAAAGGAGCTGAGAGACTTCAGGAGTTAGCCAGGTCTGTGTGAACACTTCCATAACCTTGCCCTAAAACAGGTCATTGTGGGCAGTTGTCCCCTCTGCCCCAGGGTCTACACCCCCTGCCCCTTGCCCACTCAGATCCTGTTCCTGGTCCCCACTGAGCCGTGTGTGCCTCGAGATGCTGAGGGGTGTAATCGCTGTGGTGATTACTAACAGCCATTACATTAAGTTTTAAAATGTTCCCTTCAAATTGAACAATGTTTTTCAAAGTCAACAGCTGGTTCACAGCTTGAATGCAACCGTTAGGATAAATTAAATAAAAAGGGTAATAAAATCACAGTCTAAATTTAATTTCTGAAGAGTGCACAGGCTCAAAAAAAAGCGGCATTTAAAAAAAAAAGTCTTTAAAATACAGCTCAAAAAGGAGAAGTTAATTCACTTGCTGATTATACCAGCTAATGCACACACTGGTGCCATTAACCACATAACTTCCCTGGTGTAGACCAAACTCCAGGCTCACTCTTGAGTGTCTATAATACAAGCCTTGAGGTCCTCTTAGGAAGGGGTTTTGTTGGGACTTGTATATTCAGATATCTTTGTGCCTCTAAGCCCAGCACTGAGGAGACAGAAGGATTACCAATGGGTTAAATACAAACCTAGACTGTGTGGTAAAACCTTGTCTCAGGGAAAAAAATACAAAGTGAGTTCTCATCCCTTAAAAAAAAATAATAATAGTGGAAGTGATGGCCAGGCAGGCCTCTATCCCATAATACCATCCTGTCTGTGGTTATCTGCAACTCCCCTGGCAGGAGGCAACATGGCAGGGTCCCCTCTGCACGTGCTCCTATGTGTGCAGTTGCAAATTCATCTACAGAAACCTGAAACCTGAGAGCAGGTCCCTGAGTGACTCACGTAGAGAGACCTGAGCCCCTCAGCCAGGCAACCTCGCCAGCCACGCACATTCTGGAGTCAGCAGGAGCTTGAATCCCTCACCTGCTGGGTAAATGATTGGCTTGGCCTGCTGGGCCCCAGCGTCCTCTGTGGAGAAGGAAGTCCGTTTGTCTTTCCCACGTGCAGCACGGGTTACAGAGCCCCTGCTTGGAAGACACCCAGGGAGAGGTGGAAGGCAAGACTACATGTCCCTGTGAGGGGGATGAGCAACGATCAGGTTCAGAAAGTGATGCACCAAGAGTAGGAAAAGACAACTGGTGATTTTAGGAAAGCCAAGGAGGGGCGGAGGGAGGAGAAGGCTGAGATACTAAATAAGGCGTCCAGGAGAAAGCACAGAGTGAAGGAGCACAGACCTGAGGAGCAGAGGAAGTCAGCCGTGGAGACGTCTGAAGTGAGGCTGGTGAAGGGGGCATGCAAAGGTCCTGAGGCAGGAGTGATGCTACAGAGACCAAGAAACACCAAGGAGACCTGCGTGCCTGGATCAGGGTAATCAGAGAAAGTGGGAATGATGGCAGAGAGCAAGAGGACGAGCGGTCATCCTTCTCCTGATCTCTCTCCATTGTTTTAGTTACCTATAGTCAGTGCTATTCACCGCTGAGGCATCTCTCCAGCCCCCTTAGTTACCCATAGTCAACTGTGCTCTGAAAAAGACTGGCAGGGAAATCACACAAAAAGCAGGGAAGATTAAATCATGTGCTGGGGCTGGAGAGATGGCTCCCTGGTTAAGAGCACTTGCTGCTCTTCCGTAGGACCCAGGTGAGGTTCCTAGCACCCGTGGCAGCTCACAACCATCTGTAACTGCTTTCCCAGGGAATCGCTTTCCCTCCTTAAGCACCAGGCACATAGGTGCACATGCATAAATGCAGGCAAGCACCCATACACATAAAATACAAATAAAAATGAATAAATCTTATTTAAATAGTTTGCGTGTGCTATTCTGAGCTGCATGATAAATTCATCTGCAGGGGGTTGAATGAGAAGCCACCCTGTGATCCTACCACCTCACTCTGCCACCTCCACCAGCCCACTCCTCCCGCACCCCCACCCTAGACTCGCAGCTGTTTGGAGAGCTTAGGAGGTGTGGCCTTGCTGGAGGAGGCAGGTTCCTGAGATCAGGCTGTGAGAGTTGAAGTCCTTGAGCTACTTCCAGCTTGCTCTCTCTGCTTCCATGCTTGCATTTGAGATGTGAGCTCGCAACTCCCTCTCCCGATGGTCTGCCTGCTACACGCTGTCACGCTTGGGCCACCATGGTGGACTCGTATCCCTCTGGAACCATAAGCCCAGACAAACTATTCCTTCTACATGTTATCTTGTTCAGGGCATTTTTATCGCGGCAGCAGAAAAGTAACTAATACAGCCTCCATCTCTCCGGGACCACGGCTCAGCGTTGTCTATGTGCCTGGTGTCTGTGCTGGGTATTCAGCTTGTACCGGTGGCTCACTTAGCCATCTCCATTACAGGCTGGCTATTTGGATCCCAGAGCTTGTGTTCAGTAACCCTCAGCCCACTTGACAACAGCTCCAGTGAGCACCAGTATTCAAAGGAGGCACCTGGGCACAAAAGCCAGAAGAAGAGATCCCTGCTTGTGCTCTGTGGCAATGCCACAGGCCACCCAGGAAACACAAGCATGGTGTGTAAAGGTTTGAGACAATGGCTTGAGACATCTACTGGGGACTGGGGACATCGTCTCTACTTATAAGGGAGCCTAGCACAAAATCCAACTCAAAGGCTAATTCAGTTATTCATTAGAACTTATTGAGTGTTTAAAATGTGTCAGAGAGGATATGTGAGAACCCACTGTAGGAAGGGATGCAGCAAAGCCAACAGTGGACAGGCAGCCAGCAAGCACTCAACAAGGTTAACTAAGGGTTGGCAAGATGGCTCCGCGTGTAAAGGTGCTTGCCTTCTGACTGTCATGTGTGTATCATGGAATATGTGGACGCACACACTAAATAAACGTAATTTTAATGATTTTAAGTGTCAACTAAAAAGTGAGAAGAAAAAGGAAAGGAGGAAAGAAGGAAGGTAGGGAAGGAAAGAAGAAGGAAGTAAGGAAGGAAAGAAGGAAGGAAGGAAGGAAGGAAGGAAGGAAGGAAGGAAGGAAGGAAGAAGGGAGGGAGGGAGGAAGGGAGGGAGGGAGGGAGGGAGGGAGAGAGGGAGGGAGGGAGGGAGAGAGGGAGGGAGGGAGGGAGGTGCTAGCTGGCAGAGGTGAGTTCCCAGATCTGAGGAGGTCAGCTCATAGACACTCTTAGAACTGTGTCCTGCCTCTGATTCTCCCCTAAGTGAAGGTGTAACCTCAGTGTTAGAAAATCTGGATTTGAAACAAATGGTGCCCCAGCTACCAACTACCGCTTTGACAGAGTTCTTCATTAATATCTTTCCAAGCATCTAAACTAGAGGCCACCTCAAGATTGTTCTCCCATCTCTGGGAAAGCTGTGGCTTCGTGGAAAGGGATGTAAGCAGGGACTCCCATGCACAGGATCAGGAAGAAACCACAGCTAATAAACAGAATGTATACCTGCAATTTATTCCGCCACCTCTATGGAGCCTTGACTAGACAATGGGTCAGTTACAGAAGGATGGGGCTGTGCCTTCATGTGTGTGTGTGTGTGTGTGTGTGTGTGTGTGTGTGTGTGTGTGTGTGTGCAGATGTATACATTTGTGTAGTCTCCTATATGCAAATCAGTACACCCACTACCACCACCCTACTGCAACTTAGAACTACTCATTTATTTCTCTTTACTTTCCAATCTGAGCAACACTACCCAGATTGGCCACCAGGGGGCTCCCATGGCTGCCCTTTGCCCCTTTCTCCAATCAGCATAGTGGGTCTCAATACCAGGACATGGCAGGAACACACAGTGTGTTCAGACCTTCACCTTATATAAACATCCCCATCTTCAGTGGCCCTGTGCCCCACTCCCCATTTCTCCTGAATGTAACTCATAGAGTCCTGGCTCCAGGACTGGATGGGGGTCCAGGGGGAGGAGGGGAAGGTTGCAAAAATAACTTGAGGTCTCCTGGGTTTTTAATAGTTTCCATACTGGCACCTACTAGGTCCACTTCTATGTACACATTCTTTTTAACTCTGTTGTCCCTGGAAGCTATTTTTCTGCATCTGAGCATAGGGACTAAAACAAAAAACCACTCCTTTCCCTCCTCCTCATCTTCTTCCTCTCCCTCCTCCTCCTTTCCTCTCTCTCTTCTTCCTCTCCCTCCTCAATCCTGGCTGGAAGAAACTCCATGCTGATGGGTTCCACCTCTGGCTGATGCACAGGACAGATTGAAGGGAGATCTCACTCAAAATAGTCCGTGAGCACAGAGACACTGAGGCTGCAAACAAGGTCCAGTTCACTAGGCCTGGGTCTGTAGGCACCTTAACTGAACTGGCCACCACCTGAAATGGGGAGATTCAATGCTGCTGCCGAAGCCATGGGCCTATGGCAGTGCTGAAGCCATGGGCCTATGGCAGTGCTGAAGCCATGGGCCTATGGCAGCGCTGAAGCCTTGGGCCTGTAGCAGTGCTGAAGCCATGGGCCTATGGCAGTGCTGAAGCCATGGGCCTATGGCAGTGCTGAAGCCATGGGCCTATGGCAGTGCTGAAGCCATGGGCCTGTAGCAGTGCTGAAGCCATGGGCCTATGGCAGTACTGAAGTCATGGGCCTATGGCAGTGCTGAAGTCATGGGCCTATGGCAGTGCTGAAGCCATGGGCCTATGGCAGTGCCTCCAGCAAGACAATAGCAGGGCCAGGAGTGTATGATGCCTGGTTTCTCTAGGCTGTGAATCAGGTCTTAAAGTGATAGGCCCGTGATCTATAGGCCCACAATCTTACAATGAGCAAAGAGCTGGGAAGAGACCAGGCTGGCCTGACAAACTAGCTCCAACCACCCAACCTTAACAGACCAACAGCAGGTAAATAGGAGAGAAAATGGCCCTCCTGGAGAGAGGGACAAAATATCAACAAGGTCAGGTCACCTCCTAAGTTCATCTTCCAGGTTGGAAGGGAAGGCGGGAGGTATGCATGGCTAAGCAGTCCTAGCCAGGGTGGGGTCACTCATCACTGACCGACAAGTGTCCAGGCTCAGGCTCTCCTGCACTGTGTTCTAACAAGTTGTCAGAGCTGTGTGAAATCTCTTCCAGAAGATCCTCTGGTCACAGCAGCTTCAGCCTATTCTGTTCCAGGTGGCAAGACTCCAGAGGAAATGCCAGTTTCTTGGATACATTGTCTCAAAAGACAACAGAAAGGCCACAGGCCTCTCTTTAAAATATATCTCTCTCCTGCCAAGCTCTTCTCATTTCTAAATCAAATAACGCGCCTATCAGTGTGGGCACCGTGGCTCCCAGAGTCCCTCCTCTCCTCTCCGTGGTCTTAGGGACACTCCAGGATTTGGCTTCAATCCACCGGGCTACCATTCTTCCATTTCTTGTTTGAAGCTATAAGGTAGAGCATAAAGGAGACTCTTGTCCCCTCTTGCCTGCCTACAGTCCAAGGCTCTTTCTGTCACTACTGGCTGTGTGGCCTGAAGGAAGTTGCTAAGCTTTTCTGTGTGCTTCAGTGTCTTTATCTGTTAAACAGGGGTAATAGTGAGACCCATGGGTGGGAGAGCTGTGCCTGGCACTCAGCAAGCTGCTGGTCAGTGCTTGCCAGCAAGGTCACCATGGTATACTGTCCATCGGCACCTGCCCTTGAGGTAGCCCCAAGGATCCTCTGCATGGTTGCAGGCCTGTTTCAGGTTCCATGTACTACAACCCAAGCTTCAAGGACAATGAGGCTGTTCCTGCTGACACCTAAGAGAGCCCTTTGCAAAAGAACTACATCTGAGTCTTTGTCTTGTCCAGCTATAGCCCCACTCTGTGGTGCTTTGATGTGAGTGTCCTTGACCCCTAGGCTTTTGTTTGGTCCCACTGGTAATGCTATGTTGGGAGATGCTGGGTATTTTAGGAGGTGAAAGGCAGCTGGGGTGGGAGGACCCTGGGTGAGCACAGGCCCTTCTGCCCCTATGCTTCCTGACTGCGGTGCCATGGCAAATGGCCGCCACCGCATGCTCCACCACTGTGATGTTCTGGCTGAGCCCAGAATGCCTAATGACCAAACACTCTGAAACCGTGATCCAAAGTAGACCCTTCCTCTCAGAAGCCGATCCTATCACACATTTTGTTCCAGAAACAAGTAGTGACACCCTCCCACGGAGCTCACACACCCAGCGTTCTTACTGCTCACATCAAGGTCTTGAGAGAACAGTCTTACAATTGCAGAGTCCTGGCCCACCTGTGTTCTTGTGTCTGCATATTTGTGTGTGGTGCGTGGGTGTAGACGCCAGAGCAACATTTAGTGCCTTCCTCCATCACCCTTGCCTTATTTTAAGACGTGATCTCTCACTGGACCATAAGCTCACTGGGACAAGATGAGATCCCAGGATCCTCCTGTCTCTGCCCCACAATGCTGAGGCTATAAGGCATCACAGGTTCTCCAACATGCACAGCCATGCCCTGTTTTTGACATGTGTGTTGAGGATTCAAACCCAGGTCCTCATGCTTACACAGAAACTGCTCTTGCCCAATCGGCCCTCTCCACAGCCCCACCCTCACCTCTGATAGCAGTCCCCACCACAAACGTGGAGGACCAGGACTCAAGCAGAAACTTCTTAGCCCCCCCCCAAAAAAACCCTTCCTATTCACAATCTTGTCAGGGACCCCCAAACCAAGCATCCCACATTATGCAAATTTGCATTATGAGGCACAGAAATTGGGCATTTAAAAAATATTAATAGAGACTTGCCACATGCTCAGAGTTTGGAATAGTGCAGATCCTACTTTATATTTACCATCCACTCACCCCTGGGAAATGGAGTCTGAAGTAATGCTGGCTCCAGAAATGAAAGCCTTGCATAAATTCTTATAAGGCCATCTGCTTATGGCTTAGGACTCACAGTTAACTCTGCTCCCCCTGCTGTGGCCCACGACTCCCACGGGAACCCAGGCCCTCAGTCCTGTGTACTCAGACTAGCCAATCTACTAAGACCGTATGTGCTCCCTCACTCCACACAGATCTGTTAAGCACATGCCCTGTGCCCTTACTGTCAACTGGGTGCTAGATAATGAGTGTCTTTGTTTTCTGTTGCTGTCATAAACACCATGAGCAAAAGCAACTTGGGGAGGAAAGGATTTATTTCAGTTTACAGTTGTCCCATCATGGAGGGAAATCAGGACAGGAACTCAGAGCAGAAACCTGGAGGTAGGAACTTAAGGAGAAGCCATGGAGGAATGTGGCTTACTGGCTTGCTTCTCGTGGCTTGCTCAGCCTACTTTCTTATAGTGGCCAGGACCACTGCCCGTGGGTGGCCCTCAGTGAACTGGGCACTCTTGTTTAGCCATTTATCAAGAAAATGCACCACAGCTTTGCCCCCAGGCAATCTGGTGGAGTCATTTCTCAACAGAGGTTCCTCCTCCCAGATGACTCCAGTTGGCAGACACCAACCAAGACAGGAGCAAGATGAGTATGTTCTGTCCTTGGGTAATTGACAGCTTTTTGGGTGTCTCAGAGAGAAGCCTGTGTCACTGCTGTTCTAAGACAAGGAATCTGATGCTCAGACTGGGGTCACACAGCCAAGAAGCTGTGTGGGAATGTAGCCATCCACCCACCTGCTCAGTGTTTGGATGATGCTCAGAGAGTCCAGACCAATGCTCTCTCTCACACACACACTCTCTCTCTCTCTCTCTCTCTCTGACTACCTACTACCACCTCTGGACAGCTTCTGAGGTGAACAGCATGTGTGAGACCAGAGAGAGAAGAGATATGCTTCTGCCTTGTTGGCATGTTCTTTATCACATGAGCTTGGGAAGTCATTGGCTAAGTAGCCAGCTTAAGCGAGTCCTCAGCCTCATCTGGTCTGGGAAGCAAGATGGATACTGGGTAAGATACTTCCAGTGTCTGCTGCAGAGGAAGCCTGAGGGTAGTCTGGAGGAAAGCATGGACCACCATGGATATACGAAGGATAAAGAAAGGGCAGAGAGTAGACCATGAAAAACAGAGGTGGGAGAAGGCTCTGACGTCTTCAAATATCAGAGAAGACAGGAGTGAGCTGGAGGCAGACACCAGGACCAGAAGAGGCTTTGGGGTAGCACATGTATGCTGTGTGTGCATATATGTAAGCATGTGTATGCTTGTATCTGTGCATGCATGTGTGTTCATGTGTATACAGGCATGAGTTTGAGGCTATATATGTGTCTGTGCATGTGGATGTGTGTGTGTCTGAGGTATATATATAAATATATATATATATGAGGTGTATACAGGCATGAGTTTGAGGCTATATATATGCCTGCGCATGTGTGCATGTGTGTGCATGTGCGCATGTGTGCATGTGTGTGTGCATGTGTGCATGTGTGTGTGTGCGCACGTGCACATGCCTGTCTGTGTGCTGTTGTTGTTATAATGCCTCATATCAGCATTAGTAGCATGGTGTGGCCCAGGGTCGGGTAAAACAGGGTTTTGTTTTGGTTTGGTTTGGTTTTTTTCCTGACAAGGTCTCACAATGCAACCCAGTCTGACCTTCCAGTTCTCCAACCTTTAGGTCCCAGGCCTGGGGCTCCCGGCTCTTCTCTTATAGCCATATGGCTCCCACTGGGAAAACTCCACACAGCTCCCTCGATTCCTCCGTTCCATGCAGGGTTTTGTTGTTTTGTTCATTCCCATAGACACCTGGGGACCCGCTTACAGTGGGTTCTCACTTCTTAAAAACTGCACAAGGAAGGAGAGACCCAACAAAACCCTTTATAAGACCCAACTCTCCTCCCTCCCTTCACACTCGCCTGGCCACGGTGATTTCTTGTGTTGAGCTTACCACATAGCTGTTTCTTGCTGCCTTAGTCCTCTCTAAGACTCAGAAAGCTGGGTGTGGTGACACAGACCTGTAATCCCAGCATTCTGCAGGCTGAGACAGGAGGATTGGGAGTTTGAGGGAGGACTGAACCGCATAGTAAGACTGTCTCCAAACAAAGACTGGGGGTGATGATTGTATCTAACATTCACGGTGCACTGACCAGGAACCTATGAGCCACTCTCAGATGGGGCTGTGAAAATACTACAGCGAAGGGTGCAGCCGTCACTCTGCCTAGGCCCCAGGATGCCTGCCAGGCAGGCCCCTGTCAATCTACCATCTAGGAGCCCAGTACTACAAGTTACAAGGTCAGCAGGCTGGGAAGGAAGGTCCACTGGAAAGAGACTCTCCCTGGGAGTCAGAAGGAGTCTCAAAGGAGCTCTTTTAGTCAAGAAAGAACAAAGTTAGACCATTTGCAGAAAAACAGATGCAACTGTACCCATTACATGTCTCAGAAAGACAAATGTCGTATTTTCTCTCCCTTGTGGCTGCTGGATTTTATGGTGATACATATGACATGAGAGCAGAAGTAACACTTTCCAGGGGACAGAGGGGACCAAAGGGAATGAGGGAGTCTGGAGGGAACAGGCTCAGCACACGTACATGCTATACAGAATTTATAGAGAAACGTCCAGAGCCTGACGGAGTTTGGTTCTCTTTGCAGACTCCCATACACTCACTGGTGCTGGCAGTGGCCATCATGGGGCCTGCCTCAGCTCCTCACTACTGTGGCATGGGTGGGCGTGGCTTCTTTCCAGGGAGGGAACTAGGAAGCAAGGCAGGCACTGCCCAGTGCCTCATGTGAGCCTAAGGAGGCCTTTGCTCTCAGGTCAGTGGGCGGGCACACAGGGTCACCCCTGAGCGAAAGGGCCTCCTGAAGGGCCGTTTCCGGATGTCTTCCCTGCTCACTTCCTATTCCTGGTCCTGCTTTCTCACCAGACTTCCTGTCAGATCCCAACATATCTGAATCCTCTTAGAGTTTGCTGGGCCGACCAGTGTGTTTGCCTGGCTGCCTGATGGACTGATAATGTAACAGGATACATTTCCTTCAGCCTAACGTTGTGATAAGCACGTGGCCATGTGACTATTCCCATGTTACAACTTCTGAGGTATAGAGAGGTTAAGGGGCTGGCCCAAAGTCGCACAGCAAGAAAGTAATAGATTGAAGATTTGAACCTGTCATCCCACTGCCTGTGTCAAGTCCTCCCAGGAAAATTGTGGCCTGGCTGTAAGAGCCGCAGGAAGTGGGAACTATGGTTACTAGATTAATAACTCACTAGTAGACCACACGACCACCGAGTCATCTTAGAACCTAGTTATCATTACTAGCATTTGTGTCTGTTTTAATAATGTCATGATTGCTAAGAGAGACCTGGCCATCGAGCTGCTGCTCCGGGTCAGGTGACACGGCAGGGTTCATGTCACCCTCAGTACAACAGAAGTAGATGATATTACTGTTCTCTATTTTACAGGTGGGAAATCCAAGACACAAAAAGTGAAATGAGTTGCTCGCGTCACGCAGGCAGGCACGGAGTGAATGAGAACACAGGGCGGGGTAGAGATGCAGGAGGCTGGAAGGAGAGGGCAGAGCAGAGCCGACCATACCTGTCCAGCCCACCCACCAGGCGCTGGAAATGGATGAGATCTACTACCATTTGTGCTCCGGTGCTGACCCTGGCTCATCGCTCCACTCTGAATCCAATTAAGAGAATAGATGTTTTCCTTAGAATCCCTACCCAGGCCCCCAGAGACAGCAGCCTTCCAACAACAAGAAGCAGATTTTCTCATCTTTAGCGTTCAGCCAAGAGACAGTTCACTGCACTCCAAAAATCATGTAACATATCATAATAATCACATGACATCACTCACACATGATAACTGTCGAGTCCTGACTCCCAAGATGGCGGCTGGGGCTCAGTTCCAGCTGCACCAACATTCCTCTGAAACTATGTAAAGGGGGTTTCTGTTTGCCAGGAAAAGCCATTGCTTTCTTTCTCTTATAGCCCCCAACCTCCAGAGAGTGCAGTTAGTTCTCTAGTCACTCCCAACAGCCCTCCCACAGACCAGAGCCCCACGCTAGTTCCTAGGCTATCCCAGCTAGCCCACTGCAGCATAACCTCTATAACTAGCAGGCCCCCACCATTTCCCGCCATCTTCTCTGCTCTTATCCCTGACTTTTCTTTCTGACCCTCCCTGTTTCCCAAGAGGTAGCCATGGCAGGCTCCCCAAATGCCTCGGGCTACTCTCAATCTCTTATCCACAATTAAACCTTCCCCTATCCGTGGTATGTCCACCCAACTCAGTGGTTTCTTTACTATCTTACAATCATGATTCCATGACATCACTCTACAGGGCTGAGAAGCATGAAAGTCCAGGACCAAGTTAATCGAGGACAGACACAAGATGTGGAAAGGAAAGAGGGAAGGGAATATTCTCTCAGTGTCCCTGAGGCTGACTGAGGACAAAAAGAGTGGGCAGGAGCTGGATCCTGTCACAGGGGCGGGGGCGGAGGACAGATGAGCTCATACATTTGCAAGAGTGAAGCAACGATACCTGGCATTCCCAGCAGTGGACACTGGGCAAGAGGACTATTGATCGCCTTTCTTTTTGCTGTCACCAAATACCCAACAGAAGCAGGTTATTGAAGGAGGAAGGATTTCTTTTGGCTCATGGTTTCAGAGGGTTCGGACTATCATAACAGAGAAGGTATGGTGGGGGCCCTCGGTTCACATGGTTGATAGGAAGTAGAGAACAAGAAAGGAAGTAGCCAGAGATAGTATATTCCCAATGGCCTATCACAGTGACCTATTTCCTTCAACTAGGTTCCGTCTTCTAAAGCTTCCAGAGCCTCCCAAAAGAACAGTGCTGATTGGAGACCAGGTGATCACCATAAGCCTGTGGAGAGCAGTCCATGTGTGCTCCTCAGCGGGTGATGAACATGAATCATGGTCCTCTTCCTCAGCATGGCTGACAGTGTCTGCCTTTAAGAGGCTTGAGAACATGGAGAGCATCTCCTGTTGGCCCGTGCCTGAAGCCTCTCATGCATACACATTCCACAAGGACTCTGAGCTGCCTAGCCTAGCCTCTCAGCCTGCTGGACTCCTGAGCAGCAGTGAACACTCGGATGCTCTGCTCTTGGATTGGAGTGAGTAGCTGCTTTGAGCTCCTGTCTTGCGTCCTCCATAATGGTGGACTGTAACCTGGAACTGTAGGCCAAAGAACCATTTCTCCCCAAGATGCTTTTTGTTGAGGTGTCTTGATTCAGCAACGGAAATGAAAATAGGACACTGTGCTTGCAATGCCAGGCATTGTATGATAGGACATGTACTCTGAGCTCCAGGACAAACCATCTTCAAGAATATTGGTATTTTGCCCCATAAGTCATATATTTCTTGCTCACAAATACTCCAGTATGGGGATTTCTGGCATCTAGAAATGCCTGGCTCTACCCATATGTGGCTCTGCCATCTTCCAGAGCAGTTTGCCATGAAAGGCCATTTTGGTTAGTGTCATGTGTCTCTGTCATTGTACTCTGCCTTGTCAGACAAGGTCTTTGACATTTAACTCTGCCATTGTAGCATAAATGTCTCAAAGACAGCATGTACATGAGTGACAGCTGTGCCCCCCAAAAATGTTATGGACACAGGCAGAAGCCAGGGCCTTGCTCAGCCATGCTCTACTGTCTTTGCTAGAGTATCAAAGCTTCCTTCTCTCCAGGAGACAGGAAGAATGCCGTATCCGTAAGGCCAGCGCACACACTATCTGGGGGAGTGACGCAAACAGGCAAGGACGATCCACCTTGGGGCCGAGGAGAATATGAAAAAAGGTTTCACAAAAAGTTCAGACCCAACCCAAGCCTAGCAGTCATCCCTATCTCTCCCCTTTCCTTGCCTCATGTGTCTCCTCCATGTAGGCCAATGGCTCACTTATTAGAGATCACTGCCTGGCTCTCCCAGCCACTATAGAACCCTAAGGAGTCTACAGCATGAGGCAATCCTGGCCTTCTGGATGCCTAGAAAGAGATAGCTCCCAGGGCAGGAAACAGAGTGTCGCTGGATGGTAGTGTTAGCTTGAGTTACGCCTAGGAAACAGCATTGTGCACAGGATCTGTGAGCCTCTCACTCTTGCCTTGGACATGAGTGGAAACAGAGGACAGGTGATTACCTGCTTGTAGGACAGTGACCCTGAAGCCAACACACACACAACACACACAGAGAGACACACTAAAACCCCTGCTCTGCCACTAACTACAGAATCTTGAGAGATTTCTAGTCTTCTGTGCTTTGGTTTCCCTTGCTGTAACAGAACGATGAGAACAGTACCAAGATCATAGGCTTGCGGTACAAACTTATTTGGGTTAAAATCCATAAGCCACCTTGAACTGTGCCTGGCATCCATAAACTTCAGATATATGAATGGTCCACTCCCCTGCCCCCTGTGACCGCAGGCAATGGCCTTCTGGGGAATAGGACCTGAACAAGCAGGGTCAGAGCATGTGTGTGGCTTTCTTCCCTTCCTGGAAGTAACAGCCAGGAAGCGGCATTACTGACTCTTGGCACTCCTGCAAAGAGAGCTGTCCAAATGTCAGCTGCCAAATGTCACCTTAGCTGATTGAAAGTTGTTCCACCGGGTAACAGCCCAGAAATTAAGGTGCTTCTATGTTCTACATGAACACACGCTTTGGGGCTGGTTGTAGGCTTTTGCACCTGCCATTCTCAGTAGAGCAGACACTCGAGAGAAAAGTGCAGGCCCCAGCAGGCTGGCAAGGAGGCAGCCTTTCCCCTGTGGGCTTTGCCTTGAGGTTCCAGGGGAACTGCACCAGGCTTCCTGCGGCAGGCCCTGGGCACCTGGCTCAGAGAGGTTCTGGGCATTTACTGTGAATACTTCTGTCTCTTCAGCTCCTGACCATTGAAACTGAGGTGACTCAGGAAAGAGGCCAAGGACAGCCTCAGCTCTACCGTCCTGTACACTGGAAAGCCTGGATCCCACTTCTGACTAAGGGCAAAGCTACTAACTAGTGCATTTCCATTGACAGCCACCCTCCTCCCTCAGGGAACACTCATAGCCTGGTTGCCCATGGCAATGACCTGAGAGAGGAGAAAGTGCCCTTGAGGGGGGAGGGGTGCCAGTGTATTCAACACTTACTCCCTGACTGGAGGCACTATTGAGGGAACCTGTGGAATCTTTGGGAGGTGAGGCCTAAATGGTAGAAAAGGGTGGGGTTTTAGCTTTGAACCCTGACCTGGTTCTTCCTCCCTCCTTCCTGCTTCCTCATCCACTATGGTGTGGTCAGCCTCGCCACAGGTACCACTGCCACAGACTGCGCTGCTCAGCCAGGAGTCCCTACCTGAGCCGAAGGAAATCTTTTCACCCTTAAGTTGTTTGTTTCAGGCATGTTGCCGTAGCCACTCTAAAGTAATTAACAAAATGCCTGAGTTGTGACCTCACCTTGGTCAAACAAGCTAGATGGCTTGAGGATGGAACCCTGCTTCAGATCATGTGTGAAGCTCTTGGGGGAGTTCCGAGTGGGGTCCCAGGTGGCACCCGATTGTCTTCCCCATGGTGTGGCAGGCCAGCTCAGGGCAGGCTGTGGTGCTCACCTTACCCACACACAACCTGCTAGGATGGATCATCATGGTGCTAGGATCACACAGCTCAGGGAGAGAAGCCACTTGCCCAGGATCACACTGAAGTGTCAGTGTGATTGGTAAGAAACACACACACACACATACACTGTGCTAGAATTCCGAAAGGACAAGCTCCAGGCAACTCTCGCTCCTCGCCCCTCCTCTCCCCCAAATTGTAAAACTGCTCTGAGATAATTAAGTGCCTGAGCTGGCTTTAGTGAGCCCACTTATCACTGTGTACCGGGGAGTGAGACAGCCCCTCATCTCCACATACAGGGGAGAGAGACAGAGCCTCACCGCTGAGGGGAGCAGAAGCAGTTTTTCACTCAGCTACACATTCCACATAAATGAGGTAATAGTGGTTCCTACCTTTAAAAAAAAAAAAAAAAAAAAAAAAAAAAAAAAAAAAAAAAAAAAAAAAGCTTCTCTAGCCTCTTCTGCCCAGCACACCTTCGGATTTGGCTCAAGGCTGACAGCTTGCTAGCAATAATTGATCAAGTCATATAATTATAATTTAAATAGAGTCTATGGTCTTTTCCCAGTAGATTCCAACTCTAGCAACAGCAGCAAGGGTCTAAAATGCCCATCTTCAAGCCTCTGGGCCAGTCTCTGCTGATTGACACCTCTACTATGTTGAGCCTGTGAAAGTCCCCCTGAAAAAAGAAAAATCTACCTTCCAGAGAGCAGGGCCACTTGGGAAACTGCTTAGCAGCCAGGAAGCCTGGGAGGAAATGAGTCTTGCCCAGTGTTTGTTTTGGGACCTGGGAGAAGGGACTGGAGGTGCGTATTTTACATACCAAAGCAGACCTGACCTCCAGGTTCTCCCAGCATCCCTCAGTTCCTACCTGGCATCCCTGTCCCTAACCCTGAAGTTTCCAGCTGGGGGAGGGGGGGGCTGCCCTTGCCCCAGAGGCTCCTCCCTATATAATCCAGATATTTTGATCTTCTTGGACTTCTATTCTCTCTATGCATGTGTGCCCCTTTCTCTCTTATCCCTCCCCAACTCCCCACTTACTTTTTCACGTGGCAACTTCCCTGGCCTTGGTCCTTGGGGCCAGTGAACTCGCCTGAGTGCAGCTTCCCAATGAACCTGCTTTGAATATAATTTAATCTGCTTTAAATTGGTTCATTTTAGTGGTGGAGAAATGACTTATCAGCCAGTACTTGTGCTGTGACCCTGGGCAAACTTTCTCTTCTTCCTCCACCCCACCTTGGCCATTTCTTCTCTTCTTCATCCTTTTATTTCTTCTCTTGAGCCTTTCCCTCCTCCTCTTTCTTGCCCCTCTCTACATAATAAGATTAAGAAAGCTATTACAATGATCCTCCAAATGAGTCAAAGTATGGCCTCTAGACCTCTAGCAGCCTTGGTGCCAGCCTTCCCTACTGTAAGAAAAATTAGGGGCCAGTTCACACCTGCTCCAGCCTCTGGGACTGGGACTAGCAGCCTTTCTGAAGGCTGAAGGCTGATGCTAACTACAGAAGGCATACACAGGGCTCACAGAGGAACAAGCAAGGCTCCTCTGTGCTGGGAGCCTCCCGGGCTAGGAGACTCTGGTGATGGCTTTAAAGTCTGAGGGCCTCAGGGCTTTCTAGTTCTCTAACTGTACTGAAATGCTGATAACTTCTGAAGAGTCCTAAAAAAATGTCCTTGTTCTTTCTGAGGGTAAAAGACTGTGGCTTAGGTGATTAACACCTGTAGCCTAACAGCTAAGAATTAAGCAATGTGGCCTTTCTTCTATCTCAGCAGGAAATGCTGGGCTCTAACTTTCAGCCTGCTAGGTGGAGGTCTCAGGAAGAAAATGGGACACCTGGAGAAGTGCTTATAGAGTTTATTACTAAGTTGCAAAAAAATTTCCTATGAAAGCTATCTAAGAGGGAAAAGTGGAAAGTGAGGAAAGGGAAAAACTCTTTTAAGTGGGGAAAGGAAAGGTGAAAGAGAGAGAGAGAGAGAGAACCTTTCTCCTTTGTCTTCAGTACTTATACATCTTTCAGAATACACGATCACATGTTACAAAGTTCATTACAAGTTCACATGCAAAAAATATCAAATCATAAATTGAGATAGAAGTTTACAACAGAGAATGTTTACATGCATATCCATTAGGAGTAATTATCTAGCTAGACATCCATCACCTGTCTCAGCTTCACAGGTTCACTTAAGGTTTAAAAGCATAACTAAGTTATTAGTGAAGTTTTGTATAGATAAATCCAGTCAATATTTTAGCTTCTGTCCTAGCACCTATAATAAATCATTAGTTCCCTTTTATGACATTTGGTCGATTCTTTTACAACCTCTTGGAATGTGCTCTGAGGAGAAAGTCTGGTTATCATCTAAGAGCAATTAACTGGTGACACTTGAGAAACTGGCAGAGTTCTCATTGTAGTTTTGACAATCAGAAAAGGAACTAATAACAGTTCTTGTATAGAAGAGCTTAATAATCACAGATATAATTTTAGGAATTCTTATAGCATCATCATAAAAACTTAAGTCATCTATTTGTCTATATAGCATCACTACAAGACAGTGGATCTGCAGAGCTCTGCTCCAAAGGGGTGTGCTATTACTTATTGATTATCATATATGTTTAATAATAACAGGAAAGCATATTAATAGCAGGAACATTTCCTTAAATGAGTCCCTTACAGCCTTGCTTAATAAGGGCTCACCTGTTGTAATATAATAATCTGAAGCAGGCCATTTCAGGATGATCACCTGCTAGTATATTAGCTTGTTCCATTTTGATTCCTGACACCTCTGCAGCAAATGAATTCTTGGTCTTTGACAGGGACAAGCTGGACCCTGAACAATGTGTGGTGTGTGGCAGCCGTCCAGCTCACCAACAAGCCTGCTAAGGAAATGGGCTTCTTCCTAACCATTTGCTGTGCTGTGGGGGTGCAACCCAGTTAGGTAAAACAGTTACCTATTGTACACAATGTCCCAAGTCCAATAGCCAATATAAAGCAACTTAAAAGCCCATAGCCCACTGGCTACAGACTCTGACCCTGCTGTCCTAATGTAATTTAGTCTTCTTTGCACTTTCCTCTCTTTTGTGAGGCTGGGCCTTAAAGAGGTTGGGGGGGGGGGGGCGGTCAGGATCAATGCTGCAGTTGCAGTGGGCTTGGCCAGAGTCTGTGCACTCCGAATGTGGTAACTATTAGGATGCCCACCATTCCTGACCCCGGGGCCTCCTCCAAAACATAAGCTCTTTGTGGATCTTGGAGCACACTCGGGGATCCCAGAACCATCAATAAAGCTGCCTTTGGGCCCGTATCCAAAACTGTCCCTGCCCCCTATACACATACAGAGAGAGAGAGAGAGAGAGAGAGAGAGAGAGAGAGAGAGAGAGAGAAGAGAGAGAGAGGAGAGAGAGGAAGAAGAAGAGGAAGAGAGAGAGAGGAGAGAGAGAGAAGAGAAAGGAGAGAGGGGAGACAGAGAGAGAGCAAGACACAGAGAGACAGAAAGAGAGACAGAGTAAGGAGAGAAAGAGGAAAGAGGAGAGAGAGAAGAGAAAGGAGAGAGAAAGAGAGGAGAGAGAGGGGAGAGCAAGAAAAAGATAGATAATATGGAGAGAAATAGGAGAGAGAGGAGAGAGAGAAAGAGGAGAAAGAGAGAGAGAGACAGAGAGACAGAGAGAGAGAGAGAGATCCCTAGGCCAAACTGAGGAGGCGGCATAACAGGCTACAGCCTGGCAGACAGAGGTGGTGGGAACTGTAAATGCTGAATTTCTGCCAGGCCCCAAGAGGACCCATTGCCACATGGTCTCTTTTGCCAGGCAGAGGGGTCTGAATTTCCAAGAGAAATCTAAAATATCCAATCTTATAAATGTCAACCACAATTTTTTTTTTTTAATTTACATTCACTTCCACAGAGGACAGCGTAGGAGAACCGGTTCTTCCTTCGACCATGTGGGTCCTGGATAACAAACTCTGATCATTGTGCTTGGTGGCAATCACCTTTGCCAGCTGGAGTCATCTCCTCAGCTTTACAATTTTTGGCTCACCTGTATGGGCCAACGCCAGGATGACCCGGGACTCAGACCTTCCACAAAGCTGCTTCTGCAGGTCCTTGCAACTGCCCCAGTGAGGTGCAGGAAAGGAGAACCCATCTGGCTCCTGCCCAGCGCCATAGCTCCCTCCCCTCCTTCCCTAAACGAGAAGGGCTCTTTGTCATCTGCAGAAGGGAATCCTGATCCCCTCGTGTTGCTTGAAGTCCCCGGTGGTGCTTCACCTGCCCTGCTTCCTTTTCTGAGGACTCTCTGGGTTCTCCTGGAAGAGAAGAACCAGAAAACTACATGGGCTCTTTCTGCCCTCCCTTCCGCTCTAGCCTTCCCTCCAAGGCAATAGCTACCTGCTCTGATCAATAAAAAGGAGACAGAGAAATCAGAACAAAAGATATAAAGGAATATGTCAAAACACGCTGCTTTGTGCACAAAGGCAGAAGGAAGGCCATGGAAAGGTCTGGTTCCATCTGGATGGAGCCCTCCATTGACTCCCACCCCTTTCCCCTTGGGTTGCTGGTTTAGGTAGACCTCTCTAAGAAGGTTACATTAAAGGTGGTATCTGAAAGGCAAAGAGTCATTCATGAAACCTTCCAGGGAGAAGATTTGTAATTATGAAAGGCCTGGATCACAGTCAAGGAAAGAATAGCATGGCCAAACCCAGTTAGTGGGAGGAGAAGGAGGGCAGATAAACCAGACTGGATTGTGATGAGGATAATAGTCAGGGGAAGGGATTCATCTTGACAGTCATTTGGAGGATGAGCTTCATCTGTGTGGTGGTTTGAATAGATATGATCCCATATATTTGTGTTTGAATGCTTAGCATACAAGGAGTGGCATTATAAGGAAATATGGCCTTGTTGGAGTAGGTATGACATTGTTGGAGGAAGTGTGTCATTGTTGGAGGAGGCATGTCTCTGTGGAAGTGGGCTTTGAGGTCTCCTTTGCTTCAGCTATGCCCAGTGTGTCTTCTTCTGCTGCCTGCAGATCAAGCTGTAGAACTCTCAGCTTCTCTAGCCCCACGCCTTGCCCGCAAGCAGCCATGTTTCCTGCCATGATGGTAATGGACTAAATCTCTGAAACTATAAGCCAACCAATTAAATGTTTGCCTTTATAAAAGTTTGCAGTGGTCATGGTGTCTCTTCACAGCAACAAAACCCTAACTAGGACAGAAATTGGTTCTAGGAGTGGGGTATTACTGTGATAGCCCTGGCCATGTTTCTGTTTGAGGGAATGTGGATTTGGGGACTTTGGATTAGGAAAGCATCAAACCCATTTTAAGTGCTGCTTACTGGGCCATGCTAATAGAAATATCAAAGACAATGATACTTACGGTCATTTGAAGTGTGGTAGCCTGGCTCAAAAGGCTTTGGAGGAAAAAAATTTTAGTGTGCTGCCTAGAGATCTTTCTTATGATATTTTGGTGAAGAATGTGGATACTTTTTGCCCTTTTCTAAAAAATTCTGTCTGAAGCGAAGTTAGGGTTTTGGATTAATTGCATTTTCAGAAGAGATTTTGAAGCAGCATAGTGTAGACTGTGTCCTATGGTCATTAATGACTATGCTTATAATGATCTAAAATAAAAAGGGACACCAGGAAGAATGGGGATAAATCCTGCATGCAGATAAACAGATAAAAGAAAAGCCAGGCCGGGCGGTGGTGCACGCCTTTAATTCCAGCACTTGGGAGGCAAAGGCAGGCGGATTTCTGAGTTCGAGGCCAGCCTGGTCTACAGAGTGAGTTCCAGGACAGCCAGGGCTACACAGAGAAACCCTGTCTCGGAAAAAAAAAAAAAGCCAGATGTTAAATTAAATAAAGGCAGTGGTGACCTCAGGGCAATACCCCCACCTAGCTAAGCTTCCAATTTGTGAAAAAGAATTAAACAACAGTTTAGGTCTGTGGTGGCTTTGGCTACATGGTTCTGGCCTTAGAGTAAGGAACAGAAGAAAGGGATTATAGAATCTCCCTCCATGACTAAGGAAAGTTGCTGAGACCAGGTGTGTGGCAGGAGTGTCCTTGCATGGAGGCCTAGAAGGTCACTGTGTGGAGCTGTGAAGGTGAAGCCTGGATTGCCTTGGAGACCCAAGACGTTGGAGATGCCAGAGCCCTGGGGTTCCTGCCAAGGAAAGCTGCTAGGGGAGTGGAACCAGCCCAGGAGCCAGACATGCGCTGCAGTCAGCAAAGCTGCAAAGAGTTGGAGAATATAAAGAGCTCTTTGACATCAGACATGGAGATGCTGGGTTCAGTCTTGCTTTGATCCGATATTTCTACACTATGCTCCCTTCCCTACATTTTGGAACAGTAATGTATATCCTGTGTCATTATATGTTGGAAGTACGTAATCTGTTTTTTAATTTTATATTATAGGGGATTACAGTTAAGAGATTGCATGAATCTCAAAAGAGGCTTTGAACTTTGGACTTTTGAACATTGTTGAGACTGTAATAGACTATGGGGACTTTTGAAGTTGAACTAAAAGCCTTTTGCATTATGGTATGGCTACAAGTCTTTGGGGGCCAGGGAATGGAATGTGCTGGTTTGAACAGGTACAGCCCCCATGGACTCGTGTGTTTTAATGCTTGGACCATAAGGAGTAGCACTATGAGGAAGTATAGCTTTGTTGGAGTGGATGTGACCTTGTTGGAGGAAGTGTGTCACTGTGCGGGAGGGCTTTGAGGTGTCCTATGTTCAAGGTACACCCGGGGAGACACACAGTCTTGCTGCCCATGGATCAAGATGGAGAGCTCTCTCAGTATCTCCATAACCATCCCTGCCTGCGAGCTGCCATGTTTCCCATCATGATGATATGGACTAAACCTCTGAAAGTGTAAGCCAGCCCCAATTAAATGTTCTCCTTTATAAGAATTGCCACAGTTATGGTATCTCTTCATTGCGATAAAACCCTAACTTAGAGAATCTGATTGACAGTTTTGTGGTATTATTTTGTTCATAGATCAAAGTGTGTGTGGGGGGGGGAAGAGGGATCTCCAAAACGTGAGGGAGCTGAAGGGGCTGAAGGAAGGTGATGGTGGCTGGCTTCCACAGAGGAGCTTGAGGCAGGTCGTATGCAGGGTAGGCATGCCTCAGAGCTGCTGTCGCCTGCCCCTGGTGTGGAAAGGAAAAGAATCCAGGTGTCCTCTGCTCTTAGCCTTAAACACGGTTAAGTGTCAGCCTGGGTCATTTACCAACACCTGCTGTGCTCCAGTACCTGGCACAAAAAGCTTAGAGTCAGGGCTGGTATCCCCAGAGAGCCATCCTCAGTGGCCTAGGCTTTCCGTGGCCCCGAAATTTCAGGGAAGGGGTAGAAGAAAGCAAAAGCATGAAAGGCCTGTGCTTTTGCACACATTAAATATTTGTTTCACATCATTGGTGGGTCAGCAGTGAAGGCTGCACACCAGGTCCAGGCCCCGGGAAAATCCATTCCAAAAACAGGAGACTACGCTAGAAAGACTACAAGCATTGGAGGGGAAAACAAAAACAAAAACAAACAAACAAAAACCCTAAAAGACAGGAAGGAGGAGAGGGGGCCGAGAACACAGGGATGTGGTATCAAGATTAATCAGGGAGTTTAAGCAATAGCCTGGGAACACAGATCTGAGAGTGACAGGCCAGTGAAAGAGCTGAGAGGGGAGCATACAGTAAGTGCTCTATAAATGCTTCTACCACAGGTTTCCCTGGGTTCCAGGGAGGTCACACAAGCCCGGGATGGGCTCTCACAGGCTCTCCCCACCCACCAGCTCCCCAGCCTCTTCCTGGGGCTGGCAGCCTGTGAGTTACTGGTCCCTCTGGGGCGCTGTGTGTTTGGGGGGCATCTGTTCCCTTTTTATTGCTTCTGGCCAGGGCTTTGAAACTCCACAGAGCAAATCACCACCTCCCTTCCCACTAATGCAAACAGCTGCTTCCTGCTTGCCAGCTCCCCTGCTCTAATCACCAAGGGAAGAATTATAAATAAATGTGTACAAGCAAACAGATGCTGTCATTTAAAAAATTGATCCATCCAGCAGAAATGCCCCACTTAGGACTGAAGTGGTGACTGCGGAGCCCTGTCTCAGCGGCATTTTAATGAAATCAGGCAAACAGTGGCAGAGCTTGAGAATGGATTCCGGAGGGCAGGTGACTGAGGGAGACAGAGGGAAGAAGGGGGGAGCAGCTGGGTGGCAACTGTGACACCAGCCCAGGGTAGGAGAGGAACCCCCACCCTAGGCACTCTCCCGTCTCTTTCTCTTCTCAAATCCTCCTCACTCCTCCCTGTTTATGGCATCAGGTCAGACTCAGTCTCAGAAGCATTTAAGATTGTGTTGGCTTCCTGGTTTCTAGGGACCAACATCCAGGGGAGATGCAGCTCTCCCGTGCTGTCCTGGGCACGCAGCTAGACAAATCTCTCAGCCCTCCCGGGCTCAGCAATTCACTGAGAGACTGAGGGAATTGACGACAGAGTTGATGATCACCAGACCTGGCCCATTACACCTCCCCAGAGGGCCTGCGGGCTCTACCTCCATCTTCCAGAAAAAGAACACTGAGTTCTCTAGAGGAGGTGGGCATCCTATGGAGAAGTGAGGCTCCCCGGATGCTTCTGTCCATCCACCAACATCAGGATGTGATTTGTTACTGAAGGGACTCTACTCTAGAATGCAGAAAGTTCCAGAATTCATTTCATTCATTCATCACCTGCTCACTGACTACATAGTAAAAGGATGTTTAATGATCATCAGAGAGCTCAGTAACCAAATGGAAGGAATGGTATGGGCCTATTTTTCGTTCTTCTTAAAATTTCTTTATTTTACATGTATGGGTGTTTTTGCCTCATGTATGTCTGTGGACCACATGCATATAGTGCCCATAGAGGCCAGGGGAAGACATCAGATCATCTGGGACTAGAGACTGCTTGTGAGCTGTCTAGTGATTGATGGGAATCAAACCAAGGCCTCCTTGAAGTGCTCTTATCCACCAAGCCATCTCTCAACCCCAGGGCTGTTTCTCAGGTGAGCGATTTTGGTTAGGGAAGGCCAAGCACCCTGCTGTAAAGTAAATGGTGATGATGACTACTTATTGAGCACTTGCTGTGTACCAAGTGAAGTGCTGGGTGCTTCCTGCATATGAGACTCCTTACCTACAGGTACCGTATCCTTGGCTTGCAGAGAAGGAAACATATGCGTGGAGGGATGGATATACTAGGTCAGGAAAGATAAGGAAAGGGGAAACAGGGTGGAGAGGACTGAGAAAAGGCAAAGAGTATCAAGTACACACATATTTACAAACACACACACATACACACACACACATATACACACACATGCATACACATTCACAGGTTTACACGCATACATTCAGTAAAGGTTAAACCCATTACATCAAAGTAGAACATATGGCTGCCAAAATTCTCATTTATGACACCTAATTGGAAGGGATGCATTCAGGACAATGACTGTTTTAGCACTTTCCAATGTGCAGAGCACTGTGACAAGACCCAGTTACTGGCTGTGCTAGAGAGTTTTGTGTCAACTTGACACAAGCTAAAGTCATCAGAGAGGAGGGATGTGGGGCAGCGGACTGTGACAGGAAGCCTGGTAAGGTCAAGCTAAGGCTGGAAGCCCCAGAGACCGAAGGAACGGTAGGAGCTTTGCCCTACTGGCACCATGCCCCTGTGACACACACAGACACACACACACACACATACACACACAGACACACACAGACACACACAGACACAGACACACAGACACACACACACACATGCCACCCTGTAGAGAGATTTGCGGCCATCAGTCGTGAAGGGGCAACACCCCAAGCTCCTCATGTGTAGATGAGGCATACCTAACATCTCAGACCAAGCCAATAGGAAGCATGTACTGTCAAACCCCAACCCACCCCAAAACTGTACATAAGATCCTATCCAGAAGGAATAAAGGTGTGAGAACTACTCTGTAGTCTGAGAATGTCTGCCATGAGAGCTGTAACACTGCCAGAGAAGAGAGCTGCTCTCCCAAAACTTTTGCCACCAAAATCTCCCCTGCATTTCCCTCAGTGGTGGCAGTAGCAGCAGCAATGGAGGCAAGGCAGGGGCGGTGGAGGCAATTCCCTCTCCCTGTTCGCACCCTTTCCTCTTCACTTTGACTCTCCCACCTGGCCCTGCCAGAGATCTCTGCATTTAGCCTCCAGTACGAAGGCCCACAGAAGGAGCCTCGATTGAGAAGATGCTTCCTAAAATCAGGCTGGAGGCAAGCCCATAGGCCATGTTCTTATTCAGTGATTGATGGGGAGGGCTTCGTCCAGGTGGGGCCACCACTGGGCCGGTGGTCCTGGGTTCTATAAGAAAGCAGGCTGAGCAAGCCATGAAGAGAAAGCTAGTAAGCAGCCGCCCCCCCCCCCCCAAGGCATCGGCATCAGCTCCAGTCTCCAGGTTCCTACCCTGCATGAGTTCCTGCCCTGACTTTTTTTTTTTTCAGTGATGGATGACGACGACAATGGCGATGATGACAATGGCAACGATGATGACGGGGTGGAAGTGCACTTGCTTTTGGTGGCGGTGCTTCATCACAGCAATAGAAACCCTAAGACACGGACTAATGAACTTGTGCCTGGCTTGAAGCACTCGCTGCTCAGTAAGGAGTGGCCCAGAGACAGGAAGACTCAGAAGCCCTCTGACCTTAGCATGTGTATTTATCAAGACACATGTGCCCCCAGTACACACACACACACACACAGCACCAAATATGATAGTAATACTTGTAATCCTAGTGTTGCAGAGACAAACAGGTCCCCAGAACTCAGTGGCCAGCCAGCCTGGCCTAATCCACAAGTTCCTGGCCAGATGAAAGATCCAGACTCAAGAAAGGTAGGTGGGTCCCGGGGATAAACATCCAAGGTTGACTTCTGGCCTCCACATGCACAGATACACACACTTGCCCACACACAAATCAGTAGTTCAGCACTGGGACATTGAGACTGCTCGATGAATAAAGGTGACAGCCACTAAACTTGAGAGCCTGAGTTTAATCCCTGAGACCTACATCACCATGGAGGAAGGAGAGAACTAACTCCGCACGATGTCCTCTGACCTCCACTCTTGAGCTGTAGCAATGACCACCTCCAAGAACACAAGAAGAAAGGAGAGGGGGAACTTGACTTTGGAGAACATTGACGAGCATCCATTAGCCAAGTACTCGATATCAAGGAGGGGGCTACCATAGTTCTGCCAGCATGGGTGTTGGGGGTGAGGACACAGCTGGGTGGTCTTCTCCCCTGAACACATAACCCCAGCTTAATTCTGAGGAAAAACATCAGAAGTACTTCTGTAATGGGATGGTCCCCCAAATACCTTCACAGAGTACAAAATGGTACTCCTCAGAATCGGGAATGTTGGGGGATCTGAGACTGCTGCAGCCAAGAGCAGATGTGGGGATAAGTGGTTGTTGGATGCCAGGGAATCCTGGGAAGAAAAGAATGCTAGGCATCTGCAGGTACGCCAGGGCTTTAATCACCAGCGCCTCTCCATGTTGTTTGGTAATTGTGACAACTGTATGACTGTCACATGTATACAGAACCAGGGGTGTATAGAAATTCTGAACTATCTTTGCAACTTTTTCCTGAATCTAAAAGTATTCCACAATTAACTTTGGGATGAGTTTGTAGTTCAGTGTTTAGCATGCATGAGGCCCGTCTTTGTTGGGATACCCATCTTGTGTGCCTTGAGACAAAATGCAGTGAGTCCAGCTTCCAGAGGCAGACATGTCAAAGAGATGGTGGAGAAAGACCACCTGGAGACAGGGATGCCAGACGGCTCACAGACCCTGCCCATATCTGCTGGCTATTTCTCAGCCCAGGTATCTGAAAGAGGTGCTTTGATTTTTCAAATCCTACTTTTAATATGGGTTCTTAAATGCTTTAACCTCCTTTCTAGTCCACCACCCAACAGAGGTAAAGGAAAAGAAAGGTTATTAGGATACGGGGGAAGTGGACCTGCTCAGAAATTGTTCTATGGAGCAAATGCAATCTGCATTGTCAGAAAATCAGCAGTTCAGTTCACAGTGGCAGCTCGGCAGCTCAATCCACTCGCTAACGCTTTATGAATATATTAGCAGTCTAGTTCAGTAGTGTCAGTATAGCAAACATGAATCAGCAGCCATGGTATGACCTAGCAAAAACAACCAGGCCTCAGCCAACCTGGCATGAGTCAGCAGGGGCAACCAGGACCAGCAGGGACACCAGGGGGAAGTTCTCTGCCAAGCCTCTCTCAATGAAGTGAAGATGGTTGAAGACTCGAGACAAAAAAACATCACAAAGGTAGATATGCAAGACCCCATCACTGTCCATTGAGTCCTATTTATACTCCCTCCAAACATCACGTGTTCTCCGTGGGTCTTGCCTCACCACTCGAGTCTGTCTTAGCAAAACTCCACATGTGTCAGTATCAGCTGGCATCACTCTGCCAATGAGCGCAAGTCCATAGAATCAGCAAGAAGCCGCCAGAGCACCCCTGAAGTATTTTGTGAGTTTCTATAAAGTCACAACAAGCAGAGCTCAGCAACACAATGTATGCAATACCAACACACATGCGTTGTTAGCAAAGAATCCTTCAGCACGCATCCTGTCACGTGTTTACTTTAGCAGAATGCCCTTTCACCTGTGTCTGCTTCAGTGAAACACTCTTTCACACATCTGCACCAGCAAAACACCATCTGATACAGCTGACTTTCTTTTTTCTTTCTTCCTTCCTTCCTTCCTTCCTTCCTTCCTTCCTTCCTTCCTTCCTTCCTTCCTTCCTTCCTTTCTTTCTTTCTTTCTTTCTTTCTTTCTTTCTTCCTTCCTTTCTTTTATCGAGACAGGGTTTCTCTGTTCAGGCTGTCCTGGAACTCACTCTGTAGACCAGGCTGGCCTCAAACTCAGAAATCCACCTGCCTCTGCCTCCCAAGTGCTAGGATTACAGGCGTGCACCACCATGCCCGGCGCAACTGACTTTCTAAAGAAACCAGAAATCTCCACTTGATATGTGAGGAAGCCTTGCGAATGTCTTCAGCCCCTAGGTTTCTCCTGGCCCCAAGTAGACACAGCAGCCTGACCTTACCAGGTCCGTCTCAAAAACACCTAATGTGTTTCCACCCACTAGCTGCCAGGGAGGTTCATTCCACAGCAGTACAAAAACACAGCTGGTTTGAAAGGCTGACTCCAGCGACTGGTTGATGTCTGCTACACATGTGCACTGACATGTGCTGGGCAGCTGAGTCCCAGGGTGTGGCTCCTGTCCTAGAAGAGCTAGAAGGCCCCAGCCCTGGAGGAGGACAGTAAGAACAAGGGGCATCCCTTATTCAAGAAACTTGGAATGAGTGGGGTTTCCTATTGGGTATATGTTTTGGATTTTAAAGTATTTGCATATGCATAATGAGAACCCAGTTTAAACATGAAATGCACCTCAGTCACCATTTAAAACAATACAGTGAATGAAACTATACATCATGTCAATGCCCAGAGCTTCCAAGTTTTGAAGTATTGGGGTTTAGGGATTTGGGTTAAGGATGTGCTGTGCTAGATTAGGGCAAAAGGATGAGTTAGTATTTATAGTAGCCCTTGTATGTTACTCTGTTCTCCATTCAGTGATCTAGCCTTCCAGTGAACCCCGAGATGCACTCATTACGGCCATTTTAGTGATGAGGAGATTGAGACCAGGCAGAGAAATGACGAGACTGCTCAGGACTGGCCAAGTGACCGAGATGAGACTTTGAAGGTATGTTCAGTTTTCCTAGCTGGGCATTTACTATTATGCCAAATCTTTCTCTGGTTCCTCACTTTGTCTGCCATTCAATTAATTAGACATCACTTATATACATGGGTGCTTCCTTCTACAAACTAACTTTACCTTCATTGTTCCCAATTAAGTGTGTGTGCTAAGGCGTGTCTGTATTCCAGCCTCAGAGATTAAGGGTGTGTGTTAAGGCTGAGCCACAACACAACTAGAAATGGGTTTGTTTTGTTTTAAGTAAAGAAATCAATCTCAGGGTTTGCAGCGTGATCTGTCATCCTGTAACAACTTCCTCCATGTGAATCCTGAGGCTCAAACCTAGGATATCAGGCTTGAAGGCAGACACTCTTACCCACCCAGCCTTCTGATCAACCCAACCTTCTTCTTTTCAGTTAATCTTTTTAGTTATCTTTTTATTGGAATATAATAAACTACATTTGGGCTTTTTCTGTCTGCCCCAGTCCTCAAATAATGGCACGAAGGCTTAATTTTATTTACAGAGCTTATGGCCTTAGCTTGCTCCCCGGCTGGTTCTTAGTTTATGCTAACCCATTTACAGCATTCTGTCTGCCACATGGCTAGTTAGTTTCCTCTCCTCAGCTTCCTAAGTGTAACTTCCTCCAAGTCTGGGTGGGGAATCTTCCTGCACCTCACTCTTTCCCAGAGTTCTTTTCTCTATGCCAGGTATCCCACCTTCTGGTCTACTTTCTGCTAAAGGCCATAGGCTTCTTATTTTGACCAATCAGAAGGTATCTTAGGCAGGCATGGAAGGACAGAGACATAGCTTCAGTGTACAAAAACATGGTTGTTATAGACATTTTTAATCCCAGTCCAGGGTTTTTACCTCACCTTGATCACTCAGTTCCCAGATAAAACACACACACACACACACACACACACATCCTTTATGTTTAAAACAAGCTTTAAACAGCACAAGAGCTGGGCAGATCTCTATCTACCCTCTAAGCTATTAGAATTTACTTTCCTATAGATAACCCCAAGTTATTACTATGTTTCATCTGGGATGCTCTTAACTCCAATGGCTGGCCCTCAAGACCACATTTTCATGAACTTACCTAACTCCTTCTTCCCCTCCTCTCTGATCCCAGCTATTGGCTGACAGCATCTTCATTTATCAATCAGAAGTAACTTGGGGCAGGGTTACATAGAGTCGCTTGGATCTATGGGTATCCTCCAGGTCTTAGGGGCCCCACACTCAACCCACTATATGTTGTGATATAAATTTAACAGTAAAGTTAGCCTTAACGCCTGCTCCCTTGCTCTGAGCAGGAGTCCCATCATTCCTTCCTGTTAGCTAAGCATATCGGTGTGCGCAGTCTCAGACAGTCACAGCAGTATCACCACTGTGATGTGTGTCACCTATGGCAGAGCAAGTGCCGCCTAGTTTTGCAAGGACTCTTGGGAAACAGGTCCTCTGTTTTCCCCTGAGATGCTGAGTAAACACAGAGGCACCAGGGCCACCATAGAGGAATCTGCCTGGAAACAATGTCTGTTCAGAGGCAAGGAGACACTTCAGAGGCGTAGCTGAGATGTGACCACGCCATTTAAACATAGGTCCAGCCTTAGTAGATGCCAAAACAACCCCCAGGGTTTTCTGCCATGGTTCATAAAAGTTTACTTTCTGACTTGTGTCTGTTGTTGTTTGCCGTGCTGGGGATGGAATGTAGGCCCGTGTGCACACTAAGAAAATATTCTCTCGAGAGCATTCCCAGGCCTACTTGGAAGGCCCGGCAGTGTTTTCTTGGAGATATTATGTTCATTCCATGGAGGAGGGAGATGGCAGTAAGTCCTCAGCCAGCCTAACTCTATGTCTGAGCTTTTACTGTTGGTCTTACATTCAAAGCCGCTTTTGTTTGGAAATGCTACGGTGACTGCGCCTTGCTGTGGTTACTGTAGGCTCTCTCACCAGCTCTTTGCTGGCAATGATGTAGCCTGAATAAGGACGCCACATGATAAGTGGCCATCACACACAAGACAAGAGCCAAACACGGGGAAGTCTCCACTCTCCTCTTCGGGCCACTGAAGTGCATTAAACGTCTCTCCCGCAGTCACACTAAATGTTGGTTTTGAGTTTAGAGTCTTGTTTGTGTATTTTAAATAAATTTCATAATTAAGCCACAAATGTTCCCAGAGCACTTGGAGATATTTAAATTATAGGCTTCTGATCTAATGGAGAAAAATCACAAATATGGGCATAAATGATTCCTTTTGTTTGCTTGGCGGTGCTCAGGGCTCTCAAATGGGTCTGCCAGCTTAATGGCCAATTCCAAAGCTAGGACTGGAGCGGGTGGCGGTGCAGAGATGACAGGAGGTAAAGCCCCCACAGCGGTGGAGATTACAGTTCTTTTAAGGAGACATCTCCTTTGTGCCTGTGACTCATCCTAACAGGCCGGCTTTGAATACACAAACGGGGTTGAGGTGCAGTTCAGCGGGAGAGTGTGTTAATACAGGTAAGACCCTGGGTTCTATCCCCAGCACTGAACAAAAGACACAATCAAGCTGACAAAGGAGTGTTTGTCTCTCTGGCTCGCAGCACTCCAAGCCACACACTGCTGCCTAAATCCCATCCCCAAACACTGTGTAGGAGGGTTTTGGGAACTGCAGGTTTTGGGTTCAAGTCTCCTTTGGCAATTGTTTGGAATCTGTTTGGACATCTCAAAAACTAAGGTCTAGGCCGGGCAGTGGTGGTGCACACCTTTAATTCCAGCACGTGGGAGGCAGAAGCAGGCAGATTTCTGAGTTCGAGGCCAGCCTGGTCTACATAGTGAGTTCCAGGACAGCCAGGGCTACACAGAGAAACCCTGTCTCAAAACAAAACAAAACAAAACAAAACAAAACAAAACACCAAAACAAACCTAACGTCCACCCTACCACAGTATCTTTGTAGCAACCTCTCTTCCACTAACCATTGTCAAATAAAGATCAAATTCTGACTTAGTAAAGAGAGTGGTTTTTGTTTTGGGTTTTGGTAGGTTTGGGGGGGGGCGGCGGGGGGAGATATTTGAAAAGAGAAACTGAGGAATGCTGGGAGAACCTGGAGACCAGATCTGCTTTGGTGTGTAAAATATGCACCTCAGTCCCTTGTTCTGGGGTCCAAAACCAAACAAGCATGTCTCACTGAACCTTGATCTCACTGACTCTGCTGGACTGACAGCAAGCCTGGGAACCCTCCTGTCTTTACCACTCCAGCTCTGGAATTGTAGGTGCTTGCCCCTGTACCTGACTTTTTACTAAGAATTTAAAAGCCAGGCCCTCACACTCGAAGAGCAAGGACTTAACTGACTGCTCATCTTCCCAGTTAGAGTTTTTCCTTCACAGGAAAGAAATCCAAAGCTAGAAAATTCAGGAAGTGAAACAGAAAGGTAGCCTGCTGGCATTGCAGGCCAGACCTACTGCAGCCTAGGGTCATGTATGGGACCAACATGCAGCAACCTAATTTGGCTGTCCAGAATGTTGCTGATAAGTGGGGACAAGTAGTTCCATTAATCACTTATTAAACCAAGCATGGGACTTTAGAGGGACAGAGAAGGAAAGCGAATCCCGGAGCTCCAAGTCCTATTGGAAGGATGCAGTACAAAGGGATGGGCTTTGCCTCCTCGCTGGTTTCCAGGGGCACTGTGCTCAGGTAAAATTAGCACTCACTACTCAGAGGAAGGAAGGTAAGCAAAATCCCCGTGAGCCTAGTGGGTATGTCAGCCTTTTGTTCTTTATTTCTTCCCTCCAATGCTGAGGATGCTGATAGCATCAACAGCTAGGTAAGATTATAATGTTTTCAAAGGGTGTGTGTGTGTGTCTGTGTGTCTGTGTGTCTGTGTCTGTGTGTCCCTACTGAGAGGAGACAGACAGATTCCAGGTAGGCAGGCACCTAGGGAGAAGAGCCAAGGGTACCTAATAAGGTGTCATATTTCCAAGATGGCCGACTTTCTCACGCTTCTGACTTGAGACAAGTCTGACAGCTTAAAACAAAAGCCTAATAGGCTTTGCAGTCCCACTAGCAGGTCCCCTGCTGATGAATTAGCTCAACAAATTCAAGGTCAGATCAGGACACACAACAGTTGCAGGACAATCAAACATTCTTTCTTCAAAGCTATCAACCCTAAATTGGGGGTGGGGGGAGACTTTAAAATGCCAGCCTTCAGACTGTTTTTTTCACACACACACCCCACCACCCGCCTCAAATCTGCTTTGCATAAGTTCTTTTTCTTTGCTAATTCTATCTATTGCTATCTGTAGTGTTTGAGGTTACTCTGCTACCTGTTGAGCGCAAGATTTTATTTATTTATTTATTTATTTATTTATTTATTGCCTTTTAATTCTTTAACCGGCACAGAAAACGTGCCGATCAAGACCCCCTAGCCTGTATACACTACCACAGCACCTAGAATATGACTCGTTGCACTGGCCTTGAGCAAAAACTCTCCCTAGTTTCATCTCTACTGAGCAGCGTTCCTGAGAGGATGAGAACGAAGGAGTGTCGCACCCTGACTCAATCCCTGCTGACCAGTATAAGAATTCACTACACTTTTCTAGTCACACTCCAAACCTAGGGCTAGCAGATCGTTGCAGGGAATCAGTTGCTCCAGGCACCTCTGGAGTCCATCAGGAGAGAATGCTTGAAACACTGACTACCACACCACTCCACAGTCTGTCTCTGCAAGGAAATCATAGGCACAGGAACCAGCCTTGAACGCTGTACTTGTGGGTTCAAATTATATATGTGACTTCTAAAACCATGTGAATATTTTTCTTCCACCTCGGTTTTCTACTTTGTGAAATAAGGAGAACTCATTATCTGAGTTGGAAGAATTAGGTAAAATCGCAAGCGGCAAACTGCTTTGCAATGAATGACCCGGAAAATAAAGCTCAAGCCGCCCAAGTATTTGACCCGAGGAGGGCGGGGCCGGGCATTGATTGCTCGGCGCTCCTCTAGGCACCCGTCGCGATCAGCTGAGTCAGAAGTGATCGATGCTCTCGGTGTAGTCCCTGATAAAGCCAGTCGAACAATCTTCGCTCCGACGGAACCAGTCATCTCCAGCGACGATAGGCACAAACCTATCCAAGCGCCAGAGAGGTTAGTTGGAGCCCCGCGGCAAGCAGGCAGCTGGAGTTACTTAGACTTGCAGCGTGGGCCGTGAAGGGCGGATTGCGCAGGCGCCACACTAAAGCCCAGAGCGGGCGAGCCGGAACGGTTTCGCGCAGGCGCCTTGGGAGGCCTGGGAGCCGCATGCGTAGTAACTGTCTGCGCCACAAAGGGTTGGAGGAAAAGATGCCGAGCATTATGTAAACTTCTAGAAGTGTCAAATAGAGCATGCGTGAATCTACCGCGCCCCTACTGTTGCCTTCAAGGCTTTGGACAGTGGTTCAAGGGTGGGGACAGGTTTAGTGGCGAGACCGGCCCACACGACACGCCTGCGCTGTCTGAAGGCATGGCTGCGGCCACTGCTGCCTGTCTCCAGTCTCCACCCTCGAACCCGCCCGAGTCCGCCTGTCCCCCTTAAGCAGACAGAGTTTCACAGGCAACGACCAAAGACGTCTGGGAGTCAGGCGTCCTCTCCTAGGCCACATAGCCAGCTCTCCAATCCAGACTGTGCAGAAGGGCATGAGCCGCTGGATGTGGCAGTACTTTGCCAGAAGGACTGCACGTGCTTTCCCTAGAAGTTTGTTCATGCTAAGGCCTCCAGCAACTGGCATGGCAACCAAAACCAGTTTCTGTAGTTCGTCCCCCAAAAAAGTGCACTTAAGAAGCAAGGATTGAATATGTTCGGGGGGCCCCGTTCTCGGCTCCTTTGGTTTTGGTGTGAGCAGCTTAGTTCACGTAGGAAACCCGGATAGAAACACGCAGATTAGATCCTGCACCCTTTAGCTGACATCCTTCACAAAAAGGGGTATTTTGCGTACCAACAAATGGGCCTTTATCTAAAGACCTTTTAGAATTAAGGTTACAGAGAAAAGTTGTTTAGTGCAACCTGCACCTGGCCATTACTTGAAAGCAGTGCCTTTTGCCTGACTCGTGGACCTGGAACACCAGAAGGCCACTTTGCAAGCAAGGACACAGCCCCTACCACCTTCAAACACAAAGCAATGGCCAGCAAGATGTCTTTAAGGCCTGTAACTGTTGCACTGTGGGAGAGAAACTTAAAATGGAGTATATGAGGCCATTGAGGCTGGTACATGTGGCCTGTGTTTGGGTAATTATAGGTGTCATTTTACCAGTAATAATCTCCAGTTTTGTTTGTCTAGGCTCCTAAATTTATAGTATCCTGGTTTAGATGGTGAATTCCATAATTAGCCCATCTATACCTGACTATTGGAAGACTATACAACTCACAATAAACTTTTATATGGTACTCTGGGAAGCCAGTTTAGAGGCTAGTCTAGGTACACTATGAAAGCCTGGCTTATGAACCAATGACTACTCCCTCTGCTTTGGGCCCACACCAGACCAGTCCCTCTGGAGGCATTCACAGACCTTAGGATCCTACACAATGGACAATTGCTGAATCCTGGAGCTCTTTTAAAGAAATCTTGACAAATTGGTTGTAAAACCAAGGCAAAATGTGGCTTCACCCAGTGCATGGATTATACCTATTAGCTGCCGTCTTAGTGTTTCCATTGCTGTGAAGATACCCCATGGCCAAGGCAACTCTTATAAAGGACAACATTTACTTAGGGCTGGCTTAGACTTTTAGAGGTTCAGTCTATTGTGTTGGGAAACATGGCAGATTATAGGCAGACATGGTGCTGGAGGAGCCAAGAGTTCTACATCTTCACTGTAAGGAAGCCAGGAACAGACAGACTCCCAAGTAGTTGGGAGTAAGTTCTCAAAACCCACCCCCACAGTGACACACTTTCTCCAACAAGGCCACACCTCCTAATAGTGCCACTCCCTGGGCCAAGCATATTCAAACTACCAGAGCTACTAACGTTACCAAAATATGAGTTGCCAAAAATATGTCAGTGTCATGTTAAGGAAGGAAAAGCTCTTGCCCTTCCAGTCACTTAACCAAGAGTGAGTCCAGATTTGAATTTTCTCCTTCATGCTCCCTGTGTCTTCTGTCCTCTGTCTGTTGCACACGTCTGGATCAGTGCCTGCCTGAAGGCTGGCTAATGAATCTCTTCAGCCCTGTGTCTATGTTCTATATGTGTCTGTCTTGTGTGTGACTGTCTATGTATCTGGGTGTGTTGTGTGACTATCTCTCATAAAGGGCTTCACTCTTATCTCTTGAACAGTACAGAAAGCATCACAAGAGGAAGGGATATGACACGTTGTAGGCATCTGTAACAGAGTCTTACATGGGGTAAAGTTACTGACCAGCTCCCGCTCACCAAGACATTAACAGTCACTGTGTTTCAACCAATATCCACAAATGCAGCTTTCCACTGTCATGGTAGATTGGAGGAGGATTCTTTCAACTTTCAGCAAATTATTCAATGGCATCGTCCGATTCAGGGGCAGGTAAGAGTACATTACTTAATATGATAGTTCTGCGTTAGTCTAGGTTGTAAAAGTTGAAATTAAGAGAAACCCAATACAAGTAAAGTTGATTGTACAGTCTTCTCTTAAAGGCAGGTTAAACAGTTTGAGTACACAGTAGAATGATAGCCTTAAGTGACCTCAAGGTGTATTAACTTTGGCTGTGAGGTCCAGCAAAAATTCCAGTCATTTAGATTATGAGATATTTACATAATATTGCCCCACCAAAACATGGCCCACAGCAATTAACTGTATTTTTTTGCCTCATCAATTTTTTTATTGATATATTTTTATTTACATTTCAAATGATTTCCCCTTTTCTGGGTCCCCACTCTCCACAAGTCCCATAAGCCCTCTTCCCTCCCCCTGTTCTTCCATGTACCCCTTCCCACTTCCCTGTTCTGGAATTCCCCTATATTCTTGCACTGAGTCTTTCCAGAACCAGGGGCCACTCCTCCATTCTTTTTGGACATCATTTAATTTGTGGATTATGTCTTGGGTATTCAAAGTTTCTAGGCTAATATCCACTTATCAGTGAGTGCATACCATGATTGATCTTTTGAGACTGGGTTACCTCACTTAGTATGATGTTCTCATGCTCAATCCATTTGTCTAAGAATTATATGAATTCATTGTTTCTAATGGCTGAATAGTACTCCATTGTGTAAATATACTACATTTTTTGTATCCATTCCTCCGTTGAAGGACACCTAGGTTCTTTCCAGCTTCTGGCTACTACAAATAGGGCTGAAGAATCCTCTGGATATAAAAAATATGGAACGCTTCACGAATTTGCATGTCATCCTTGCACAGGGGCCATGCTAATCTTCTCTGTATCATTCCAATTTTAGTATATGTGCTGCCGAAGCAAGCACAATTAACTGTAATTTAAATTGCTTGTAATTACTAAGGCTAGCTCTTGTGGCTGAGAGATGATGATTTACTATAGGCAGTGTGAGGCCCTCTCCCAGAACGCTCTTTCATGTAGTCTACAACAGGAGGTCCTTATCTTCAAGGCCATTGGGAGTAGCAGCTTATAAATGTTGGGTTTCTGGGGCAATATAAAGAGACAAAAGGCAGAAGGAGACAGAATCCGACATCAATAGATGGGACCATTCATTTCAAACAGTGGAGGGCAGACACTCTCCTGTGGGAAAGGTGGTACCTGTAAGAGAAAAGGCTGCCTTCAAAGAGGCAGGGTTCGAGGCTCAAGGACGAATAATTTGTTGCAGCTGTAGAGAACTGCACGTGGGTCTGCAGTCCCTCTTGCTGGAATTCTCTGTCTCAAGCAGGACAGATCATCTTGGAAGAAAGGCTGTCTCTACAAACATTCCTGTCTGGGCTGTGATGGCTGTCACTTGACTATATCTGGAATTAAACCCCAAGTTGACTGGGTACACTTCTGAGGGGTTTTTCTTAACTAAAACATTTTAAGTGGGAAGACTCGCTTTAACCTGTGCCACACTTTCTGGTTGGCGGTCTATGTATAAAGGACGTGGAAGCAGGAAACTGTCTCTTTGCCTGCCTGCCCTCACGCTTGCTGGCCAGTTCATTCCTTCACTGGCATTAGAGCCTATTTCTTCAGGATTTGGCCATATACTGAAGACCAGCTGAGACATCCAGCCTAGTGAACAATTACTGGAGTCTTGGGCTTTCTGTTGGTAGACAGCCATTGTTGGACTAGTTGGACCACAGCCTGTAACCACTTAACCCACCTTAATAAATCAATCAATCTCTCTCCTTCCCCCCCCCTCTCTCTCGTACACATACACACACACACACACACACCACACACTATTTTATCAGTTCTTTTCCTTTAGAGCAACAGTTCTCAACCTGTGGGTCATGACCCCCTTTGGATCAAATGATCCCTTCACAGGTGTCACATAGTCACATACAGATATCTACATTACTATTTATAATAATAGAAAACTACAATTATGAAGTATCAGCAAAATAATTTTAGTATTAGGCACAAACCACACCCAAATATCTGTTTTCACAGAGAGATCCTTTATTAAGCAAGAAAGAAAAGTTGAAGTGGCCACTTTCTGACTCAGGCAGAAAAACAGCAAGTGACCTTGCACGTGTGATTTTAAGAGGAGAAAAGGGAGGCATGTAGTGGTAGCATGGGCTAGCATGTGGTGGTATATTTTATTGGGGTATTTATTAGGTGAACCAAAGGGGGCTTTTGATTGCTGGACTTCAGTACTTTGAACGCTGGACCTTGGTAGTCAGCCTCAGGAGGAGGGAGTGGCCAGATAATGGACTAGCCAGCTTCTGTAACAGTGACATAACAGTTGTTAGCAAGGCAGAGGGAATTGGAAAGAAGAACAAGCAAGGCCTGCCAGAGCCAAGCTCACCACACCCAAACTGGCCAGAGTCCCTTCAGGACCTGTTTTTCTGAGCTGAGTGTATGTGTGTGGGCTTAGCCAGGTCCTCTGTGCTAGAATCCCTTACAAGGCTGTGGTCTGGGCCGAGCTCTCATACAAAGACTCAGCTGCCTAGCGGAAGTGGCTGCTTTAACACACCTGTGCCCCGTGCCAGCTCTGGGGGCAGTAGTCCATATGGTGTGGGCAGCTACGGACACGAGCCTCAGCTCCTTGCTCTCTGTTAGCTACAGGCTCCCTTCATCTCTTTGCCATGTAGCCTTTCCAACATGGTGGCCTGAGCCAACGCATACTAGCTGACTGGTTAGGAGAGAGTCATCTAGCTCCAGGCTTGTGTGGCCTGACCACAGAAGCAGAGTCCTGTCACTTCCTACTACCACTGCTTTCTTGTTTATCTTGTGTATCTTATTTTATCATGAGCATGGTGACTGAAAACTCCAGACTTGCCACCTCACAGATCTGTGGGCTGGGATCTGAACTGTCTTGCTGGACTGAAATCGAGGGATCAACAAGGCCCCAGGAAAGAATCTATTTCTTTTTTCTCAGCTCCTGTAAGTTGCCCTGCATTCTCTCAGCTTCTAGTCATCAAAGCCAACCACTTTGCCTTTCTGTGACCATTCTTCTGAAGTCACGAGAATGTAATACTGAGCCCACCTTGATAATCCAAGATAATCTTCCATTTTAGCTCCCAATCTCAGTCACACTAGGAAACATTCTTACCACTCAGTCGGGATATGGCCATCTGTAGGGACTGTCATCTGTTCGGCAGCACAGACTAACTGCTGTAAGAAGCACCAACTGCAGTCTGCTAACTGGCTAAGTGTGTTTGTTTTTGACTCAGGCCATTCCCATGTGGTTCTTCCAGGCCTTTCCACAATACCCCGTTCTGTGTGGCAGCTTTCTGCCACCTGTAACTTTAATTCCCTGGAGCCTGAGAACTCCCCACTCTGCCTTTAGGAGACCTGTAGGAGGTGTCTATGGCCAGACATTTGTCACTGAATTCATCTCTGTGGCATTTGCTTCTACTCCAGTAAATTACATGGGAAGCTTATCTGACCGGGCCTTTTATGGGAAGCTATCTTTACCTTTCTGCCTGCTGGTGGTGATACACACTTAATGCCAGTACTTGTGAGGCAGAGGCTAGCAGATCTCTGAGTTTGAGGCCAGCCTAATCTACATAGTGAATTCCATGATGGCCAGGGATACACAGAGAGACCCTGTCTCAAAGGAAAATATATAAAAGGTATTTTTTTCTTTTTATTCTTTTCTTTTACCCCAAGTCAGGGGTGAAACCCAGGGATAAAACTGCAGTACACAGCAGAGCAGGAGTCAGCAGACTGCATCTGGCAGCCACTGTTTTTTATAAATAAAGCTTTAATGGAATGCAGCCACCCCTGTTTGTTTATTCTGCTTTGTGATTGGCAGACTAGTGGCAACTGAGACTGTGTGGCCAACAAAGCCTGATGTTTCATATCTAGCCATCTGCATTCTCCGCCAGAAACAGGACAGCCCTGTCACTCAGCAGCACAGGAGGCAGAGGACATGTCCCACGCTATCTGGTGCTGCTGTAAGACTGTCTGACACACACTGGGGGATGAGTGTTCCTTGGCTCACAATCCTGATAGCCACAGAGTCCCAACAGCTTGGTACAGACATCTTATGAGAGCCATCCAGCTGTCACCACATGGTAGAGAAGTGGGGGCGGGAGCACAGACACATGCAAGGAGCCAACATGAGGGTCCTTTATAACAACCAGCCTTGTAGGACCTAGTCCACTCCTGTAAGATGGGCATTGACCCCTCCCACAGCGGTGCCCTTAATGACCTCATCACCTCCCTGGCCCCATCTCTAAAATGCCCCTCCTAAGGCCCAATCTCCCAGCCCACAAACCTTTAGGGATAAATCACATCCAACATAGCAAATGCCACAGCTGTTAGGATGGAGCTGAGAACATAGAGCAGGGCAGGGAGCCACGGTTGTCTGCAAGCTGCAGAGCTATTAGTGTTAGTATAGCAGCATCGTCCACACACAACACTCAGGCTAAGCCACCCAGGAAGGAAGGAAGGAAGGAAGGAAGGAAGGAAGGAAGGAAGGAAGGAAGGAAGGAAGGAAGGAAGGAAGGAAGGAAGGAAGGAAGGAAGGAAGAATTGTGTTGACTCATGATTTTAGAATATCAGCAGGTTGTATGGTCCTGTTGCTTTGGATCTGTGACAGCTCAGTACATCATTGTGGGAGCATAGGCAGAGGATGCCTCTTTTATGGTGACCAAGAAACACAAGACTGGGGTCATAATGGGTCCAACTGTAAGGCCATGGCTCCATGACCTTAGTTTCTCCCCCCCCCCCCCGCCCCCAGGCTCCAACTCCTAAAAAGGCTATACTACCCCCAAGTCCCATGATAGGCCGGGGACTAAGCCTTCTAAACATGGGCCTTTGGGGACACTAAGACAGAGCACTTCTTCCTGCACCTGTAGCTTTAGGCTCTAGGGGAACCAAAATGGATCTGCAAATGGATCTGCCTCTACCCTTGGAGAGGCTAGTCACAGAGTGTGTGTGTGCTTGTAGATGTATTTTGTGACAAGTGCTATAAGAGAGCCCAAGGGCTGTAGACACACAAACACTGGAGAGAGTTTCCTCAGACATCACATAGATCATTCAGGATGGGCCTAAAAGGTTGGGTAGGAGTTTGCCAGGCAGAGGAGGCATGCTGGAGTTGTTCCAGATAAGGACAGCGCTCACCTCTCTGAAAAGGTATCTATCTGGTGCTGGGCACTGTGCAGGCCCTGAAGACAGAGCAGCGGCCCCAAAGGAAAGGCCTGCACCAGCGAGGCATTCAGTAGCAAAGACCTTGTTGGACTGCACTGGTGTGAGCTACAGGGGCTGTGAGTGGTCTCTGATTCCTGTCTTGTTCCTCTCAGGTGTTGAGCATGTCAGAAGATACTACAGAGCCCCTGGTGGTGTCCAGCACCCTCTGGAAGGACCTCAGGGCTCTTCTGCCTGACACAGAGGAGGAGCTGAGGCTGGACCTCGGGGAGAAGGTGGACAGGAGTGTAGCTACGCTGCTACAGCAGGCTGTGAGTCTCTTCTATGTGGGCCACTGGCAGGAGTGCCTGCAGGCCAGCGAGGCCGTCCTGGACTACTCCTGGGAAAAGCTCAACACTGGTCCCTGGCGAGATGTAGACAAGGAATGGCGCCGGGTATATTCCTTCGGCTGCCTCCTGAAGGCCCTGTGCCTGTGCCAGGCACCACAGAAGGCCACTGCTGTGGCTGAAGCACTGCGGGTGTGTGACATGGGCCTATTGATGGGGGCAGCCATCCTTGGGGACATTCTTCTCAAAGCTGTCTCAGTCCTCCAGACACACCAGCTCCCAAGAAAGCAGTCTGCCTGTGGCCCCCACCAGGATCAACCTGCTACCAAGGTGGGTCACTGTTGAAAGCTGCCATCCAGCAGCCCAGCCCGTCTTCTAGAAGAACCCGGTCCTCTCCAGGGTAGTCTCACACGGCAGCCTCTCTGCTGAAGAGTATCGTGTAGATTTGGGGAATTAGCAGCTGCAAAGGCAGCACTTTTTAGAAGGCAAGGTGGCAGCTTCCTTAATCTAAGAGGCAGCTCTGCAGGAAATCCAGCGCGACTTCTCACCACCTAGCCTCAGAGACCTACCTCAGCCAGCTGACTGAGGTTCCGGGGCCAGTGTGCTCTCCCCTCCAGCCCTCATGGAGGTTGGCCGTGGTATTTCAGTGTCCCAGAGCAAAGGTTGCAGACATGTAGTCCTTACCCAGCTTCCCATCTCCCTTGGGCCTCGGTGTCCTCATCTGTAGATTGTCAGATAGGTCCTGAGCCTCAGAGAAGAAGGGCTGGGGCTGTGTTGCATGCCAGCCATGGAATTCTGGACTGTTCTGCATGTATTTCTCAGTGCTTTCCTGCAGTCTTAGAATGTCCTGTTGAGTGTGACTTACACATAAGATGGATGTCATTGCCACTTAAGTGTGACCACAGTGGGGAGAGATCCACAAGCCAGGAAGAAAGGCAGGGCAGAAGCCTTCCCATGCGGAGCTGGAGGGCTCAGCAGGGAAAAGCTGAAGCCTGGATAGCCAGTCACTGAGGACAGAGAGCCAGGAATAAATGCACCTGGCCTCTGCTTCGCCATCTAAAGAGAAGCTAGGCGTGATGGCGCACACATCTGTAATCCCAGCACCTGGGAGGCAGAGGCACAGACTGGAGAGTTTGAGGCCAGCCAGGTCTGTAATGAGATTTCCTCGTGGGGGAGGGAATAAATAATAACAATGATAAATCACAAGTTAAGAGAGAAGCAGGCGGCCTTGGAGATTATCATCAGACATTGTGTATGTGATTCTCGGTTCCACTAAGATCTGTATGGCTTCAGGAGAGCATGCTGCTTCACTCTAGAGAGCAGGACAGTCCACAGTTCAAGAGACAAACATGTCCCCTTCGACCTAAGGGTACTGGCCTCCATCTTCCCATCAGTGTGTCCCAAGGGGATATAACAGTGAACTCCTGCCCAAAGTGGTCCTCACTGGAGTAGGGGGCAGGATGCCTAGCCAAAGAGAAGAGCACAGGCCGTTCTGTCATCCTGCCTGAGCTCACTTCCCATGCTACACCCTATCTGATCAGATAGGGTCCCTTCGTCTCTGTCCTTTGGTACCTTATGGAAGAGGGTATGCCCTGGCTGAACTGGCTGAACATGTATACAGAGTATCACCACCTCCACCCCCACGGCCTAGGTTCCTATGAGGCTGTAGAAGAATCCTCTGTTGCTAGAGGACGGGTGGGGGCTTCTATGAGGCTGCACATACAAGGCCTATGCTGAGTGGGGACAGAGTAAAGGAAGCAGGGACAGTAGAGGCCAGCCAGTGGTCCTGGGTACCACATATGGGTGCTGTTGTCACCGCCCGTTTACAGATGAGGAAATGGAGGCTCAGGCATGGTAAGTGACCCACCTGCTCAGCTTACCCAAGGGAGCTGTACTAGGAAAGTGCAGTGCAGCCATTTGTGTGACACTGCAAGGGCTGTGGCCTTGTGGAAACTGCCTAGGACACAGTGTTCAGGTGCCAGGCAGAGCCTCTCACTCTGTAGGACTGCTGTCACCTCTGTGCTCTAAGTTTGTGAGATGGCTAAGGAAAAGGGGACCTTGAGTTCATGAAAGCAACGGTGTAGAAATGTTATCTACTGCTGGGTGTGGTGGGTACTCTGGAATCTGAGGCAGGGGAATTCTGTGTTCATGGTCATTCCAGGCTTTCCTCCTGAGACCCTGTCTCAAAAATACAAAACATAGCCCCATGTGGTGGTGGGCACCTTACCCTTTGCACTTGAGAGGCAGAGGCAGGAGGTGTCTGAGGTGAGGCCTGCTAGGCCTTCTAGGCCTGCTAGATATGTTTAGACTCTGTCTCAAAAACAAAACAAAGCTCAGAACTAAGAAGATGGCTTGGACAAAAGCTGGCCGTACATGTAGGAGCACTAGAGTTTGATCCCTGGGACCATGTAAAAACTTGGCATGGTGGCATGTTCTTGTCACCCCATACCTGGGGAAGTAGATTCAGGTGGATCTTGCTAGTCAGCCAGCCTCTCTGGAGTCAGTGAACCCCAGGCCAGGGAGAAAACCCCATCTCAGTAAGGTGGATGTGCACGATACAGAGTACTAGCCAAGGTTAGCTTCTGCCACACACTGCACACAAATAACTGCCATCTGCTGTTAACGCTACCCAGACATCTGCCACTAACACAGATCCTGAGACAGTTGCCATCTTGCTTTGTTTGGATTCTGAACAGAAGGCCAGGCCTGCCGTCAGCTCAGCCCCCACCATGGTGCTGGAGCGGGCAGTGCCCAGGCTTCGCTGCCCGCCTCTGCAGTACTTCAGAAAGCATTTCCTAGTTCCCGGGAGGCCTGTGATCTTGGAAGGTGTGGCTGACCACTGGCCGTGCATGAAGAAGTGGAGGTGAGTAGTCACTGTGGGGAACTAAGGTCCTTCCTTCTGAGTGTCCCCAGGACTCATAAGTCACTGTCTCAGACCAACCTTCAGAATCCCTTGATTGATTACAGAGGATTAATGAAGACTTTAAAGTGGGATGCCCTGGGGCTGGCAAGATAGCTGCAAAAACCTAGTGGTCTGAGGACCAAACCCCAGGACCCACACAGGTGGAAGGAGAGAACTACAAAGTTGTCTTCTGGCCTCCACACCACACAGTGGCATGTCTACCTCCCTGCACATGGAGTATTCTATTAAATTAACAAAATGTTTAATGGGCCATCCTGAGTGTGTGCAGGGGTCTAAGCTGTCACCAACACGCACTCACCCTGAGCATAGCCTTGCAAGTGCCTGAGTTATAGACTCAGAGCCGTTAGGTGTTCATGCAAGATCTTAGAGATCCCACTGCTCTTCCTTCTATGGGCCCTGAGGCCATGACTGCACTCACCCAGGAGACTGCTGCTGCTAGGATTCAGAGAGGCCACACTAATGCTTCCTGTAAGGACTGGAGAATCCCAACATTTCAGCATCACAGGGTCATGTAAAAGTACCCTGGGCGCTCTGTGAGACAGCTGTAGCTCATGGGAGTGGGTTGGGTCAGGTTGGCCTGGTGTGAGTTTGTGGAGGAAGTCCCCGAGACTCCAGTGAGGAAGAATGCTGTGGGAGCCACAGCAGAGCAGTCACACTCCAGATGGGGGTGGGTTCTGGCATCCTCCTTTAACCCGGACTCAGGAAGGCTAACTCATTCAACGATCCCGACTCACCCCCGGCTAACAGAGTTCAGAGCCTGCACTCATCACCCCATACTGCCTTCCACTTGCCCCAAGGCTTCTCAGCAGTGACAGCAGAAAGTGAAGAGCCAGCAGGATTATGGATGGCAGAGGTGGTGAGGACAGTCTGTGTGACAGGTTGAGCCTGAGGGTTGGGCACGGGCAAGGCAAAGCCACTTGAGCTGTGTGGTCTCAGGTACACAGCCTCGCCTTTCTACTGTGAGAATGTTGTCAGGGGAGTAAGGCAACAGTCCCTTCCTCAGGTTCTGCATGAAGAGAACAAAGGAAAGCAGTCCTAGATGTGAGTAGCAGTGATGCGTGCTGACACTATGGTGATGTTCTTGTAGTCTCCAGTACATCCAGGAGACTGCTGGCTGCCGCACTGTCCCCGTGGAAGTGGGTTCAAGGTACACAGATGAAGACTGGTCCCAGACTCTCATGACAGTCAATGAGTTCATCCAGAAATACATCCTGAGCGAGGTATGTACAAGTTACTATGTAACAGATGCTAAAGGCATGTCACACCTCAGCACGATTTTTAAAACAACTTCCAGTGAGAAGCAGCAGCACTTGGCTATGTGCTGCACCTGCATTGTTTTCTTAAAGGAAAAGCTAAAGGGACTGGTGGCTCACTGAGACAGAGCAGGGCTGCGTCCCAGGCCCTAAGTCTCCTGCCCTTCAGCTCTGTCCTGCCTGGGAGGTCACTGACCATGTCAGACCCCAAGCTGGGGAAGGGGCCACACGGGACAGTGGTAGGTGGGGCTGAGGCCAGGACTTAGCATCCAACTAAGCAACAGGGCCATCAAGAGATACTTGACACGAACTAACCATGGTCACCTCTGCTTTCTTCCTCTGGGTCAGGCAAAGGATGTCGGGTACCTTGCTCAGCACCAGCTGTTCGACCAGGTAAGTGTCAGACCATGCTCCTCTGCTCCTGCGAAGCACCCATTGGCTATCTGCTGGAGCATCTTCCTGATTACCACAGGCAGCAGTGAGGCAAATCAAACTGCCAGGCTTGAGAGATTGAGTATGCGGAGACTGGGGTCCAGGCCTGCCATGACTTAAAGGTACAGCCTGGCTGAGCTGGAGTAGGACTGGGTGGGAGAATAGTCCCATTAGGAAACACCCCAGCACCTCACCATTTGAGCTGCCTGGACCTGGGTGTGGTGTGTACACCTTGAATCTAAGCGCTTGGGATTCCTTCCAAGCTGTCTGGTTAAGACACTGAGACAGTGGCTGAGGGCTCATCCTGAGGATGTCCTTACCTGCTTATCTGGAGCCTTGACCCGGGCCAGAAGGCAAGCTGCTGTTATCTTCAGGGTGAGCCTAGAATGTGTAAGACTATTTCAGGCAGATGACGCTGCCTGTCCCTCAGCACTCACAGTTGTCTCTGCTGTCCAGCACCCCAAGGAGTTTGAGCAGCCATGTATCCTAGGGACAGGATACAGGCTGTCTTCTAGGACCTCTGTGTCAATAGGAAGTGTAGGCTACTGACAGGTGCTTGCCAGGGACCTTGCACTGACTTTCTTCCTGCTGTGGTATCTTGGAAGCCTCTGGCCACTGCTTTGAGTTTGTCAATAGTCACATTGCTGGAACATGTGTTTCCTGAGGGTCTCTGAATCCTTGGCCAATGATTTTGATATCTAGCCAACCAGTCACCCTTCAGAATTCTGATGACATCATCAGGAATCCATCAGAGTTATGCTCAGCATCCAGGGGCAAGGTTTGGTCGCACTCAATCAAAGCAGTAATGGGTATGCTAGGTGCCAGGGTTTTAGCCCCATTGGAGACTGTGGGCTCTCCAGCTCTGCTCACATGCTAATAAGACCCGAACCCTTCCTCGCCACTAATTTGCTTCTGAGTGCTTGCTTTAGTCCCCTGGTGGCTAGGAAATGTACTCAACTTGGTCCCAAGGCTCTCTTCTCTGGCTTCTGAACACTGTTCAATAAACTCCTTTCTTCTCAGAGTAAGTTTAGTACAAAGCCTACTTTGCCGGTCTTTGTAGTAATTTATTTAAAATATATCAGTTGCGATTTCCTCACTGGTAGTAACTTTTTCAAAATTATCCTCCAGAGATCTGATAAATATCCAGTACATTAGACTTTTGAGGATTGTTCGTTTTTTTGAAATAAGATCTCACTGTGCCACCCATGCTTACCTCCTGGGTCATGTTTTTCATGCTCCTGTCTCAGTTTTCCAAGTGCTGAAATTGCAGGTATGCACCAACAAGCCCAGCACCTGTGGGGTTTTTGTTTTGTTTATTGAGTTTGTTTTGTTTTGTTTTTTGGTGGTGGATGGTGGTGGTAACTTAACTCTTGCCTGGTGTGGTGACTCATGCCCTAATGCCAGCAGAGGCAGATAGTTCTGTGAGTTCAAGGCCACCCTAATCTATTTGGTGAGATTCAGGCCAGCCAGAGCTACAAAGTAAGCCCATCTCAAAACAAAAGAAAGTATTAGTCATTAGTAAATTAGTATGACATTATGCTTTTTGTAAAAAGTATAAAGCAACAATGCCAGGTTTCTAAAAAGAATATACCTATATGATATAAAAACCAATATGAAGCAAGATTATAATTCATCCCTATTATTTCTATCTCAAGAGTTTATTAGACTATGAACCTGAACTAGGCAGGGCGGCACATACATGCTATATCTGCATTTGGGTGGAAGAGGATGAGAAACAGAAAAACTGTCTGAAAAATTAAACTAGAAGTGCATCTAGGAGTGTGTGTGTGGCTGTCAGCAGTCATGTCAGCTGGGCCCTGGCTGGCATACCTAACCCTGGCCTCTGCTTTCTGCCGCTGCCCTCAGATCCCAGAGTTGAAGCAGGACATCAGTATCCCCGATTACTGTTGCCTGGGCAATGGAGAAGAGGAAGAGATCACTATCAATGCCTGGTTTGGTCCCCAAGGAACCATCTCCCCACTGCATCAGGACCCCCAGCAGAACTTCCTGGTCCAGGTAGGAGTTGCTGCAGACAGGGCTGACCAAGGAGCTTGTGATGGTAAATACTCATAATCCTAGCACTTGGGAGCTTCCAGGTCACCCTCAGCACATAGCTAGTTCAAGACAAGCCTGGGCTACATGATACCTGGTCACAAAAGGGAGGGAGGGGGAGAAGAAAAGGGAGTGGAAGGGATATAGACAGAAAAAACAGCCCTATGACCCTGGGAAAGGGCTTCACCCAGGTCAAGCTACACCCAAGTGGGATTTCTCCGGGGCCAGAGAGGAGAGCGCTTGGGTGGAGGCCTAGCACATTCTAGTGTCTGCCAGCCTCTCTACTCCTGCTGCCAGCTTGCACCTGTGGATAAGGGCTGATGGAACAGGCCTCTCAGCCACTGAGAGATGTTTCCAGAGACTCAGTTTTGTTACAAGGGAACCAGCACACACTGCTGTAAAAACCTTGTCACGGGTCCAACTGCTAGAAACTCAGTAAATGAGAGCATTCTTGACGAGCACTGGGCCGGCCCTGCTATGCAGCTCAGTAGCAACTAAGAGCCAGCTCCAGAGAGCCTACTGCCTGGCACAGGACCAACTGTCACCTTAGTCAGCTTGGGCAATTCACTTCACCTCTGTGTCATAAATCCTCACAGCCAAGGTGAAGAGGAAACCGGGATTAAACCAGGTCAACACTCAGTGCTGGGCTGAGCTTGGCTACACGTAGAATGCTGATCTTTAAAGTACCTGAAGGTGAGCGCCCTCAGAATGTCAGAGCATGTGGTAGGGCAACAACAGGCAGACCACAGGAAGGCCTGGAAGGGCAGGCCTACAGACCTGTAGTCAGTGGGTACCACTGCTCACCTCCTGAAGCTAATGGGCCTTCTCTCCCAGGTGTTAGGAAAGAAGTATATCCGGCTGTATTCTCCACAAGAGTCTGAGGCAGTGTACCCTCACGAGACACACATCCTTCATAACACCAGCCAGGTAGGCACCCAGGACATCAGGGTGACATGGTGCCTTCTGTCTCTACAGAACAGCAGATGACTTCTGTTGCTTTCTGCAGGTTGATGTGGAAAACCCCGACCTAGAGAAGTTCCCCAAGTTCCCTGAGGCCCCATTCCTGTCCTGCATTCTGACCCCAGGAGACACCCTCTTTATACCTGCTAAGTACTGGCATTATGTGCGCTCCCTGGACCTGAGCTTCTCTGTCAGCTTCTGGTGGTCCTAGCCAGGGCCAGAGTGGAAAGGGCCCTCCAGGCAGACACCTTACCCAAAGGCAGTAAACTAAGATCAGTGTGGGCCCTGGATGCCGATAGACTCCAGCAGTCCTGCCCCCCAGCCAGTACATTAAGATATGCGTGACAGAGCTGCTGTGTACCCACGTGTGTGTGGCCCAGCTGCTGTGTGCCCAGGTGTGTGGGGCAGAGCTGCTCTATGCACCCAGGCTATCCAGATTATGGATGCTTTGTTTTCTTTTTAACTGCTGGGCTGAGTTTTAACTGCTGGGGTACCCAAGTCCCGTTGGCAAGGTGCTCAGCGGAGACAGAACACAATCTGTAATATGGGTCTGCGGTCCATGTTTTCTTAGGTGTAAAACAGCAGGGTCTGGGATGGTTGCTGTTGTTCCCAGTCTTCTGTGTATCCAGGTGTTACTGCCAGCTTACTGCTAGGAGTTGGAAACAGAGGTCCCTGGGTCCATGCTTCCCCTCGGGGCATTTAAGCACCAGGCTGGAAGGCAGCGGAATTGGTTTGGTTCTGAGTGAATGTGGAGAATCTTCCCGGGGATATATAGGTGCAGCCTGTCACAAGGAAGCCCCTGCTCCCAGGCAATCCTTGGTGAAGAGGTAGTCCCTGCTCGTTCAAACTTTTATTTGATGGTGGAGGTGAATGCATACACCTTATTCAGGGTAAACCAAGGATTAAAAACCTCTGTGGGAAGGATTGCCCAGGAAGGGAAGCTCATTGGCTAAACACTTGGAGCCTAACTCATTAGCATGGAGAAGGTTGGGTCTTCACATTACCAGACCCACTGTCATGGTCCTTTCAGTGGGGTGCATGGCTACTTGTTTCACATCAGATAGTTTGGCAGAGAGCTGGCTCTACTCCAGCCAGATTTCCCCAGAGCCTGCTCAACCTTACCAGTTCTTCTGTCCAGTGGCACTGTCAACTTGCCCCATATGTAACTTAAATATTTTTAATAACACAATAAAATATATTTTCTTAATTAAAAAAAGAAACATTTCTTTAACCAAACTCCCTTGCCGTCTGTGGGTAAGGCAGGCAACAAAAGAAGCATTGGGAAAGGAAGAGAAGTGTGGATCCTGGAAAGGAAACACCCCCTTCCCTGGACTCTTGTGGGAAGTACTGAAGGAGGCAGAGCCACATGTCACACAAAAGAGACTGGCTCAGAATCAGAGACCAGAGCAGTCAGGACCATTGATGAACTGGTAGCCAGGCAGGAGCGGAGTCGTAAGGCCAAGGGCCCTGCACGGTGAGTGGGAGGATGGCTAATAACTAAAGGTGCTAGAGTACAGGCCCAGCTTCGGCGGGATGGGTCTGGCTTGTTAGTGGCTCACGGAAGGCCTGGGCTTCCTACAGAGCTCGGCCCGTTCCCTGCTCCCCTCCTCCACCTCGGGTCTCTACTTAGTTTCACTGTTTTCACCTTTCTGGAAGAAGGAGAGGAGAACAGCTCTGACTCTATCTCCCTCGCCATATCTTGACCCCTAGTATCAACTGCTGGTCCTTTCAGTTCAAACCAAGAATCAGGCCTCGGGGACGGCTGATTGACAGGCCTAGCTCACAGCCCCAGCTCATCCGACATGACAAGAAGGTGACCAGGCCAAAGAATCTGAACCTGGTCACACAGGGTCCGGGAGGGAAAATCATCAGAATATGCCCTTTTATAGACAGGTAGCTTTGGCATGGAGGAATGCACAGCAGGCTGAGTAGCCAGAAGCCCAGAGACTAGGTGGCAAGGGCTTCAGAGGCTGCCATCTGTCTGGTACAGTTAACAATCTCACTGGGACAGTTTACCAGAACCATTGCTGCTGGGTCAGGCAGAGTAGGAAAGCTACCATGCCAGCTTGTGTAACCTGAGGAGCCACACATCCCCAGGGGCTCACGCACTGACACACTTTGCTAGGTGTGCAGAGATCAGCTATGTGGCTGCAGCATCCTGCAGTGACCTGGACACTTTATAGCATCACCTGCTTCCGCTGACAGGCTCCATGCTCTCCTGGGCCATTGCTGAGCAACAGATGGCCATCAACAGGTGGGGGGCAGGGGGATGAAATGGCTCCATCTATGGGCAGGTCCCAAGAGGGCTGGAACCTGCCTGTAGGGCTCCCTTCTTACTCAGGAGTGTGGACTCTCAAGTTGGTTTGGAACCACAGTGCCAACAGGCCCTTCAAAGCCATGAAAAGAGCAAGTGTGAAGATCCACCAGCCTGTCACTCATAACACCCAGGATCCGCCCCACACTGCGGCCCTGGGCCAGGCACTGGAGACATGGCACTCAGCCCCATGGGCTCCTGGTTCTCCTGGTGTTGGACACACCACAGAGTAGGGATCAGCAAGACCAAAATATGACAAGTAGAACCAAGAGTGACAGGACAGGCAACACGGAGGGCTGGGGGACATGTTGGGTGGCTGACATGGATGGTAAAATGATAAGGGACAGAGCAGGACTTCAGACTAGCATTAGAACCCACTCACAACAGCAGGGACATGGCCTGTCCTGGTTGGTTTTTTGTTTGGTTGGATTTTTTTGGTGTCAACTTGACATAAGCTAGTCATTTGGGAAGAAGAACCTCAACGGAGAAAAATGTCTCCATCAGACTGCCCTGGAGGCAAGTGTGTGGGGCATGTTATTGATTGATGACTGATATAGGAGGGCCCATTGCAAGAGGTCCCGTCCCTGGGCAGGTGGTCCTGGGTTGTATAAGAAAGCAGGAGAGCAAGCCAGAGAGCAAGCCAGTAAGCAGCACCCCTCCATGGCCTCTGCGTGAGCTCCTGTACTTCAAATGGGCTGAAAGCTGAGATAAGAAGTAAACCTCTCCTTCCCAGATCCCTTTGCTCATGGTGTTTACATCAATAAGGGTGAAGTAGGACAAGGCCAAAGAGGGACAACCAGGCCTGGGAAACGAAGAACAGTACGACTGGAGCAGTACAAGCCTTCGGTGAAGCCAGCTAACCAGTCTCAGATGTCACAGTGTAGACAAAGGCCTGCAAGTGGGAAGGTTGTGGATGGGGCCTGGTCTAGTCAATGATTCCCACCCAGTGGCACCAGAGGGACCAGAGGGCTGGACAGATTGTAAAGGACAGGACAGACTCTAGTTGATGAACATCAAACTAGGACCTGGAGAGGTGAGGGTCGTGGGTGGGGAGTGTCAGTCCTGTGGGATGCTTACACTGACTGGTTGGTGCTATGGTAAGACAAAGCGTAGAGGCATGGACGCAGGTGGCAGGAAGACGCTATCTCCAGAGCTCCTGGGTCACCCTCAGGGATGGCCTGAGCTTTACCACTGTAACATTGCAGGGGCAGGAGAGCCCCCTTGCCCAATGTGGTCCTGAGGGCAGGACTCGAGGGACTGCCCCTGACCGTCAACTTGAAGGCTGTGAGGGTACAGGGGATCCTGGGACCAGGGACTCACACTCCAACCCAGAGCCCCCAATTCCAAGTCCTGGCTATTCTATACCAGTTCTGCCTTCCTGCCAGAGTTCAACAGAGGTAAAAAGTAGGGTGACCTGGTGACATCATTGGAACCACCAGCCTAGGCCTCTCCAGAAGGAACAGTAGCATGTCCCTCCTCATCTGGGCCAGTATGGGCCCTGACATGTTGGGGTGAATAGAAGCAGGCAGCAGGGGACCACAGTGCCACAAGTGCTGATCAAAGAAGGGCAACGGGTCCTATGGTGGTGAGCCCCGTCCTATGGTGGTGAGCCCGTCCTGTGGTGGTGAGCCCGTCCTGTGGTGGTGAGCCCCGTCCTGTGGTGGTGAGCCCCGGGACCAAAGAGCAGCAGCTGAGAAAGGAAGGCAGGCTGAGGGGAGCAGGTGAGAACCCTCACCCTGAGTCCCAACTCAACACAATCATCTGAAATCAAACCAAGGTTTCAGCAGGGGATGGCGTGTGCTGTCCAGGGGCATGGGGCCAGGAGCAGAGCAGCTGCAGCAGCTGGAAGTGAGAGGAGGGATCTGGGCTGGACAGCAGTTGTGAGGCCACATGGCAGGGGCTGGACAGGGTTTGAGAACAGCCTGATGTAGACGCAGGGGCACAGGCTGGACTAACTCTTAGGCTACTGCTGAAATAACTGGTGGGGTGATGAGGACCAGGCCCCACAGAAACAGCACAGATCTGGTCCAGCCCGGCCTGCAGGGGTCTGCTGCACTTGGGACCAGAGTAAGGTCCTATTGTAGCTGTGGACACCAAGGCTCACACCATGGGCCAAACTGCAACAAAGCAAAGGCACCCAGAGTCAGACAAAGAAACCCTGCCCAGGGCTGCCTTTCAGGGCCAGCCTACTCAACTCAGCAAGGGGAGCTCGCCCTCCCACCCCAACCCCCCCCCAAACCCTGGATTACAGAGCACAGCTCCATCAGGAAACATTTAATAAAAATGTGTTAAAAGCAAGTATCAACAAAGGAGCAGGGCAGTTGTAACTGGGCTGTGTGGGCCATCCCACCAAGAGACAACTGCAGGCAGGGCACGGCTAGTGCTGCCGGGTCCGCAAGGACTTCCTGCTTGACTTGGAGATGCCAGCCTCCCTCTCCTTCTCAGGGTCGTAGACTTCTGCGTATAGAACAGCATGGAGACACAGTGAGCAGAATGGACCGATCACACACAACACCAGCTGACATCTACAGCTGTTTCCCATGAGGACCTGCCACTGTTAACCCTCCTCCCACAGCACCGTGAGCTGGGCAGCACAGCTCACTGAGGGAGCTGGGGAGCGCTTTCCCATCCCTGTTCCTGGATGGCTATACAGACAGCCTTGTTTGACCCTACCAAGCCTTGAGTTTCTATTGGATTTTAGAGCCCTGTAGAACAAAGTAGGCAGGCAGGCAGGCAGGAAGCATTAACCTGTGCTTCAGCAGGTCACCAACAGTGACCTTCATGCTCAGAGTCCTCAGCCCTCCCTCCAAAGGTGCTCTTGGGACCCAGACTTAGAACAGAGGTCCCACAGACAGCCCATCACAAGGTCACCCCATCCCATGAGCACTCTGGGGACCACATACCTGGTATGTCGTGAGGCCAGTAGTCATTACAGTGGGGGCAGCGTGGTTCAGGGGTGGACTGGAAGTACTTAGCCACGCAAGGCAAATGCATCCTAATTCCACATGTCTCACAGCTTTGACCCTGAAACAAGAAAGCCTGATGACCAAGGACCAGCACACCTCTCAACTTCACAAACCTTCAGAAAGCTGCAAGAAAATGGCTAGCAGGCCCCAACTTAATGCTGGCAATAATCCCAAGCCGTTTCACTATAAAATTTGAACAAGTAGACATGAATGGGAGATACTGAAAACCTCCCTCCCTGCCAAGCACCTGTAGCCCCAAGCACAGGCTCCCTGATAGAGGCATACAGCTTTTCATAGGCCAAGTGGTAACATGGTAACACTTTAAGGTCAAGAGAAGCATGCTGTAAGCCAGAAACTCCACCTCCAAGAATCTGAACATAGAAATATCATGGGCCCCCTGCAGATACGCACAGAAGATCAGAATGTCTGGTTGCCCAAGACAATCTAAAAGAAGCAAACCCAGGCAACCAGCCTGACTGAGTCACAGGACGCCTGCGAAGCTGCAGTTGAGAAGAATGGTAGGTAGGGGACCACGCATCACAGAGATCCGCCGGCGCCCAACAGCACCCTTGGGGTAGAGCTGAACGGCCAGGGAGAGAACTAGGGGTGCATCAGTAGGGGAGCACATCACGGCCTGTCCGGAAGGGGCCGCATTCTGAGGGAGCTAACAGTGGAGGTCCAGCGGGCCGAGCATCAGGACCCGCTCCCACTGCTGCCTGCAGTACCTGGATGAGGAGGCCGTGGCAGATGTTGCAAGTCTTCACAGCATCTGGGTAGCTCTCTCGGATGAACTGCTCCATCTCCAAGATAGCTCGGCCATGCAACGTGAACTCCCCCTCCTTCTGCAGGGATACAACACACTCATGCTAGCTTAGGGCTGACTCTCCTGGTCCCACAGCCCAGAGTGCACGGGGACTAGGTCTAGATGCTCTAGTAGTCACTGCACGTTGTCAACCAATCCCAGCCAACCAATGTCAGCAGAGTCTCCTTGGCCAAACCTCAAGAAAGGGAAAGTAACTGTCAAACAGACAATGGAGGTGAAAGTCTTCTTACCCTCCAGATCTCAGAACCCCCCTTGCCTTCACCGATGTGATGACCACAGCTGCCCCACAAGCTAGTCACAGTCAGTGTCTTCAGCAAGGGAAGACAGGCCAGGGAGGAGAGCAGTCTCCCCTGGATAACCCCAGCAGGGTGCCCACTTCCAGACCCCTTCCCACCAGTGTTGCCCGTCACTGCCAGGCCTGCCTGCCGCTCTACAAATGAAGCTGGAGGTGTCAGCGTGGAGTCTCGGGTCCTGGGCATGTGAAGTGGGCAAAGGGAAGCTGACAGGATGGCCACACAGAAAGGCTGAGGAGACAGCCTGACAGAACAGTCCCCCTGATATTGCTGTTGTCCACACCTGAGTTCCCTCCTCACCCACCACACAGTGGTGCTCGTGGAAGCTGGGCTTCCTTTCCAAGGCAGAAGTGGTAGGGTGGGAGCAGGGCATTTATGAGGGGGCCTGGTGACCAAGGAAGCAAGTGAAATTAGTTCCAGGAGCCAGAGTGGGCAGTGGGAAAGGAGTTCAGAAATAGAAAGACCTTTGTACACAAAGCACTAGTCCAGTATCCTGAGCAGTGGTTACTGCTAGGCAGACAGGGACTTGGAGCCTCCTCAGGTGTGGTAAGAGCATGGCTAACTTTCAAGCTATTCTCAGTCCTGTGGGAGTCCCAGGTCTACTAGTGGCCCACTACTCAGCCAGCTCCCTGCTCCAGGCTGCACCCCACCAGAGGGAGCCAACCTGGACTATGGGGAGATATGGGCCAAGCTCTGATGCCTGACTTACCACCCTCCAGTCCAGAGCCTCCTAATGGGCCATCCAGCTGCACAACACCTATGCCCTTGAGTGATAACACCTTGTGGGAAGCCTTGGGAAGCCTTAGCAAAGGGAGGCTGCATTTCCGAGGCCAAAGATGACTCTAATCAAGGAACCGGGTGCCTAGGAAGGCTTGGCAGGGACCAGCCAGCAACCTGGTCAACAATCCTTCAGTGGGTCCCCCACAGAACTCACAGCAGCCCTGCCCTGATAGTAGAGGAGCCCAGAGGGCTCTCCCAGCCACGCCCCCTACTGCCTGAGCCTGTGTCTTCCTTCACCAGATACATGGTGAACAAGAACTCAAAGGATGCCCAGTGGCAGGACTGAGGAGACCAAGGGGCTCTCAGGTGCCAAGGTGGAGGCCCTCCATGCTCCCCTCCATAGCAGCTCACAGATTTTTTCAGGACTCTCATTATACACAGCCAGCATCTTCATTCTGAAAGGCACTAGAAGGACAGGGGCCTGGAGGCCCTGGACACCATGGTAGGCCTCAGAAGCTGGAGGGGGGACTCCTCCTCTCTGTCGCCAGCCTGCGAGCAGCAAAGAACTCACAGGGAGTCCATCTCTGGCCGGTCACCCACTCAGCAAGCACTTGCTGAGCACTCAGTTGTCAGGCACATTCGGAAACAGGACGGTGAAGTCAGAACCCCTGCTCTCAGTCTACCTCAAAGAGAGCACATCTCTCAAAGAGAGAAAACATTCTACACTGACAAACCCACCCCAGAGAGGACAAGAAACTGAAGAGTCAGTGATAGTTCTGCTACAGGCACCTAACCAGGCTTGTTACCTGGGCTGCATGCTGGCAGGGTGTCAACACAGGCTAAACACCCGAGCTGTGGTCAGCACACACCTTCACAGGGCAAACAGAAATGTCCCCAGGATGCTCCTCAGTCCCCGAGGCCACTCCTACCTCTCTTACCAGAGAAGGCAGTGAAGGGTGGTGGATGCGGCCACAGCCAGCACTATCAGGCCGGCCATGGACTGACTACCCAGGGAAGAGGCTGGAGGCAGTATGCTGGGGCTCTGGTGGGGCAGAGCTGTGAGCCATGGGGCCAGCCTGAGTTCAGGCCTGGGCTTCTGGAAACAGTAGTGCCTTTTCTGGGGAAAAACCTGGGGCATGTGCCTCGCTCCAGCCGGGCCTCCCCACACAGCCTGCTCCCCCCAGACCCACCTGGGTTTCCATGTACTCTGTGCACCTCTAGCGTCAGTGTCCTAAGTGGAAGGGCCAAGAGCACTGGCCCCCGGCAGCACAGTGCTAACAATGCTGTCACAACAAGCATTCTAGAAGCCTCCTATGGCAGGTGGCCCAGCAGGGCCCTTCACACTCTCACGCTTGCCCCTCCCACACCAGGACTCCTGTCCCCAGGCACAGGAATGAAAGAGCAGTGACCTGTACTAGAGGTCAGACCCAGGAAGGCGTTGGGGCCAGGTTCATCCCACAAACTTCATCTCTGTTACTTGTCCATAGCCGTGCGTGAGATAACTTATAAAAGGAAGCATTTAATTTAGGGCTCGCAGTCCCGAGGGCTAGAGACCATGGCGATCATGGCAGGGAGCCCGGCAGCCGGCAGACAGGCATGGTGGCGGTGCAGTCGCTGACAGTTTGCATCCCAATCCATAAGCAGGAGGCAGGGAGCACAGGGGGATGATGGGAGTAGTTTGGAACCTCAAAGGCCACGCCCTAGAGACACATATCTAGTAAGAGCGTGCCCCTGCCCCTTCCCAGACAGTTCCACCAACCAGGAGTGTTCAAACACACGAGCCTGTGGGGCCCTTTTCATTCACACCACCACGTGATGCCTGTCTGCGCCAGAGCTCGGATGAACCTTCCACCGAGTCCAGCTTCTTCCACTTGTGGCTGCAGCACTCAAGACAGACCACGTGAGTGTCAGGGAGCACAGGCTCTCCTCTCATAGGTCACAGAAAGCCTACGGTGGAGAAGGGCCCACATGACCAGCTGAGCGCACACCCAGGGAGCGGTGAGGCCGCCAGGGTACCTCGATCAGCCACTTGCTCTGCACGAACTTCTGCAGCACCTGCTCCGCTTCCTTCTTCCTCATCTTTTTGCCTTTGAGCTGATCAACTAGGTTCAAAATGTTTGTCGAAGAAGCAAAGCCAGTTTCAGAGTCAACAATCAGTTCCAACTGCAAGGGAAAGAGGTGTCTTAGCCGTCTATATGAATAAAAATCACAGCACCTAAGCCTCCAGCCAGCCCTGGCGGGGATGGGGTAAAATGGTCTCAACACAAGCAAAGTGGTACAGACAGCCCTTCAGGAAGAGAATGCATCATCAGTGGACATGTCCAATCCAACTCCTGTTGCACCGTCCCGAGGAGCGCTCCTGCCCTGCCTCCGTCTCCCAGAAGAAGGAGAAAAAGCGAATGACTGGGCACCCAAGGGAGCACCTCCCCTCTCTCAGGCAGAGGAGCAGAGCCAGTGTGCGTCAGGAGAAGCTGCATGGCCTCACACCAGGCACACCTAAGACTTTAAGACGCCTGTGGCAGGACAGGAGCTGGGTATCCTATGTCCACACAGGCTGTGGCCCTTGTCCTAGCCTTATTCTCCACACCACTGCTGACAGCCTAGGGGCACGATGAAACCATAAAACTAGAACCTGTCTCAAAGGGCTCAGTCACGCTGGGGCTGGAGAGGGGCGCTCCTTTCCTCCCTTTCCAGTAACTGCTATGTGCTCCCAGGACTCAGAACCAGCGTTAGCCCGGTGTGCGGCAGACGGCTGAGCTACGAAGCATGGAAGAGCGGGGGCCCTAGCACGGCAACCATTCAGTGAGCGCCTCACTGAAGTGCAGGGCTGGGTTCACAGCATTCTGGGGCAGGGACTGGGACCCACACACTCCAACAAGTTCTCAGGTGATTTGTCTGGCAGGTAGCTTAAGGCCTGTCGCTCCCTGTGAGACCCAGGAAGTTGGGGAGCGTGACAGTGACCGCCACAACTGCAGATGAATACTGTACTCACAGCCTTTCTAAACAGATCCAGCTCGTTCTCTGCAAAATCCGTAGCCATTTTGGAAACTGAAGTTGTAGCAAGATTCACCTAAAAATAAACCACGTAAGGATCAGGCCACGTCTCCACCACAAAGTTGATCACTTTCTCCTCCCTCTCAGAAGAGTGGGTCAGAATGAGCCACCTTGCAGAGCCCTCTGTGCTAGTTACTCAAAATGCCAGTAGAGGGCGCTGCCTCACATACCAGCGCATAAATGGGTCTCCCATCGTCTTCTGTGACTCCTTTCTTTATCTCAATATACAGAGACTCCAGGACACTGTTGATGTTGTTGATGAAGTCCTCTAGCTTATCTACAGTAGCATTTCCTGGAAATAAGCAGGCAGGGATGAGAGTGGATTCATCAGAAAAGCACACACAGCCTGTTTCAATCACTGGCACCTGAGCACACTAGCCGCCTAGCCAGAAATGGTTTGGCTTTCTTGGTCCAATGCCAATACTGTGGTTTCTTTCTTCCCGGAGTGCTCGAAGATAAGCTGAGACAGAGAGGGTGCAGTGAGGCAGAAAGGCCGCCGAGACTGTTATCTCAGACCACTGAGACAGTGGCTTCCTTCCTCTGTCCCAAGGCGTCTTTGCTGTGCCAGTGACCCTCCACAGCTCCCTCCTCCAATGAAGCCATCCAGGACACACCTGAAGGCCTTGGGCCAGTCCAGGCCTAAATAAAGAGCCACAGCAGGGCAAGAGAGGCTCACTGAGGCACTCACAGGAGAAGAAGCCCTGTTCTGAGCATAGTCCATGTGGCTATTGCCCAAGTGTCCTTCCACTGGCTCCGCTGAGCACGGGCAGAGATGGTGTGAGCTAGGGGAGCCTGGCTGTAGCAGAAGCTCACGCTATGCCACTGTCAGGAGGCCACAGACAGAGACCTTTTTAAGAGCCCTGAGTCTGAGGAGGGAAGGAGATCCCGAAGCAATGTTGTGGGGACTCAGGTGAACAGAAACTAATTAGCTGGTGAGAGAGACCAGGAGAGGCTGCACAGGGAGAAGACACACGGCACACACCCCAGCTAGGACAGCCAGCCCTGGGGAGGCAACAGAACCTTCCTTAACATAGCGAAGGCATATGGCCAGCTTCAGATGCTGGAATTACCTATCTGCAATGTGATACTTTCAAGGCAAGAGTATTACTGTTTTCAATTATTAAAATAATTTCAAAAGATTTATACTTTAAAATTACTTTGGGATGCCCAGCAGTGTTAGTGCATGCCTTTAACCCCAGCACTTGGGAGGCACAGGCAGGCTTCTGAGTTCAACAGTCAGCCTGGTCTACAAAGTGAGTTTCAGAACAGCCAGAGCTACACAGAACAACCCTGTCATGAAAAAAATAAGCAAAAAAAAAAAATGTTTTTAATTAAAAAAAATAGAACCACTGAGAAAAAACTGCAGGAAAAAAACAAAACAGAAACAGATACCATGCCACCATTTATGCTGTAAACCATAATAAAAACAACAAAATCAAACCCAGGACACAGGCCAGGTTACTCCGCACTATGCAGGCCACTAAGGCTAGCACGAGAAAGAAGACTCATCTAAAGGGTCATCACCGGGGTCTGATCCCTGACTGTTTGGCTTCCCACAGAAAGTGGGCATTTCTAACACTGTAAAACAAAAATGAAGTCAGCTTAAAAGACAAAAAAGATTGTATTGGTAGCAGGGGAAGACATGCACCATTAAGAGCATATGAAGACCCAGGCTCATGGGTTCACAGTAATAGTCACATACGTGTGCTGCATTGGCTCTTTTTCCTTTTGTTTAATAAATGCAAGCTAAATGAAAAATCGGCACCAGCTATTAAGTGGAAGGAAATGATGTGGAAGAGGCCTTTCCCAAGAAGCACTCTCCTGGGCATGTAAGATGGCTGACGCACGGCGAGGAGCCTCTCTGATCCCCAGGCACCAACTCTGGAAGACTGATACTGATTCTGGCAAGGGACTCGGGTGCTCAAGAGCCACTGTAATAGAAACAGCACGCCTTCCCAGTGAGGAATTATCTACACACTTAGAAATGAAGGGTGTGTCCAGCACTGGCTAACACCCAAGGAATAACTGGCCTTGAACAGATGATTTTGCTAACTTATGTAAACTGACCTCTTTTTAAAAAAAAAAAAAAAAAAACAAAAAACCTTTTTTAGGTCCCAGCCCCAAGTCACACTTAGAACAATTTAAACAGAGACAGGTGGAGACTGCAAGTCTGTCCACTTGGGCAGATGGGAAACTTACACAGCAAAGACACTGCCAAAACTATCTCTTCCGTACACAAGTGTTCTTTTCGAATAGCTGTTACCCAGGTCCACTTATCCACCTAGCAGACTACTGATGATTATTGATGGTTGTGATCCTGCACTGCCCCCTTTGAGCTGCCATTAGAGGTATATCTTTGGGGATGGGCCTAAAGGCTGGTTCTAAGTTAGTAATGTCTCCTTTGTTATAGGAATAGAATCTCAAGGCTTGTCCTTCTGGTAAGCAGGCATTTACATCCTAGGACCCTAACTTTCCCCTACCTCTAACAGACCCGGTTAGAGACCACTTACTTACTTTTGGGTGTTTTGAAGGCAGTGTTCCTTTAGCTAAATTCTACTTGTGTGACTTAAGTTCTCCAGAGCAAATCTATTACTGAGCCATTTATAACATCGAGTTTTTTTAGCATCACTACCCCTCACTGGGTAAGTGACAAGATCCTTTGTGATCAGGTTCAGCCCAGTCCACCTAATGTGACACAAAGAACAAATCTCACCTCCCTCTGAAAGGGACAATTCACATTTTCCACCAAAGAGGCACCTCAAGGTGTCATTCAGAAAACTCTACTCTGTGGGCAGATCAAAGGCGCGCTAACACACTGTACTTTCCAAGTACTCCGGGGGGTGGGCTGAGGTCAGCCTTCTTTTCACACAATCCCCCAGGAAGGCCACATCCATGCGGCTGCCTCCACCAATGACCTCATGTCCAACAGGTCCCCACAACCTCATTAGCTCCAAACTGGCTTTTCTCTTTGGTAGCAAGAGGGCCAGTAGCTTCTTTGTGAGCTCATCTCCCCTTTCATCCCTGAAAGCCAACGCTACTTTTTACCTCAAACCCTCCCTTAACTGCTGCAGATGGCCTACACAGCTCTCAGTGTCCTCTAATCTCCTCAGCCTCCTGGCCTGGCTCAGCCCTGACAAGCTAGCCAGAGTTCCCGGCACTACCCCCCAGAGATCTCAAACAGTAACCTCATGGTGGTCACCAATTACCACATCTGGCCACCCACCCAGGAATCCCAAGCCTGGCTCCAGATGCCAAGCACCCCCATGTCCTTCTAGAAGCTTCCCAGCACACTCCACTCTAAGCTTGCCAGCTCTGGGGTCTCTCTTGTGCTACCAAGATTGAGGGTGCTGCCACTCAGCACCAAGGTTACCCAAGGTGCTGCTGCCCACCCTGCAGCCCTTGAACAGCAAGTGGGCACTGCTCTGTCTCTATTGCTCCAGGAGGTCTTGGCCAAGAAGCTACAGTGTGTAAACCTGCCAGCTACATGTGGCCCCGTGTGCCCCCAACTGTGCCATGTGACGCTAAGGCAAGTATTTCCAGTCATAAAATTCTACTGTGAAAGATTTAAGTTAATTCCCACTACTCACACCAAACCTCTCTTCAGAATCTTGAACCTACTGAGAAAATGGGACATACTTCAAACACCGAGGGTCACACAAGCCAATCAGAGACTGCTTCTCCCAGCAGCAGCAGCAGCAGCAGCAGCAGCAGCAGCAGCAGCAGCAGCAGCAGCAATGTGAAATGTGGTCTGCTCAGCCACCAGGTGAGCAGGCTCTGGGCCTAGCCAGGGTCTGTCTCTTTACTTGTCACGCAGCGCCTGTTTTTCTTCTAGGCTGTGATCATGAAACTATAATTAATGCACCTTACGGCCTGCTGGACACTGGGAACTGGTATGGTGCATTTATCATTACAGCCACCCTACCAGGTGCATTATTAATGTCCTCTTTCTCCACTGGTTGCCTAAAGAGAGTAAACAGCTCAGAGTTTCCCTAACTTGGACATAGAGTTGGGCTGCCAAACTCCGGATCCTCAGCCCAGGCACTAAGCCATACACGCTCAGCAGAGAAAACCTGAGAGCCTTCACCCACCACATCCCAGAGCTGTCTCGGTCTTCAGTCACAAAAAGGGGGCTCTGCCAGGGGATGGGAGGGGAGCACAGAAACTGCAGTGCCTGGATGAAGTCACCGGAGAGGCTGCTGAAGTTGGAGACGATGTGCCGGAAGCCAAGTGGCCAACATCGGCATGCAGGGCATCAGCTCAGCCTGGTCTGGTCCTACCCCAAGACGGGCTGTAGACAGGGAAAGATCCGCATGGGCCTGGGAAGATGCTCTGCTGCTTTTCCATTAGGACAGGCTTGACAGGACCAGTTAGAGCCTGGGGCCCGGCTTCACAGGGCGGTGTCCCACTAAACAAAACAGGCCTCTCGGACTTGAGAGTTTAGCCCTCTGAGACCGCTTTTCTCTGGCTTACATGTATTTTCTCCCTTTTGTATAGCTGAATCTAGTGTGCCTTTACTAAAGAACTTCCTGCTAAATCAGAGCCTACCTGCCTATACAGGCTGTGGGGCTTACAGTTCACTACACATTGGACCCTAATAGCAGATGGTCAGGAAGTCTGCTGCCCTAACCTCTGGCTAAGAAGTATTTTTGTTCTAAACGAATCACCAAAGATAGGAAATGTTATTTTTAGACAGAGAAAATAAGAGTAAAAATCAGCCTCAGGGGCCCAAACTGTTGTCCTGTGACAGCAAGAAGGCCACCTGAGTTTACTAGCAAGGCAGGCCCTGCTACAGGTCCGAGTGCCAGGCAGAGCTGACTGGAGCCGGAGCGATGGTTCCCAACCTTCCCAATGCTGCAACCCTTTCATTCCAGTGATTCCCAGCCTTCCTAACACTGCAACCCTGTAACACAGTTCCTCATGTTGTGGTGACCCCAACCAAAAAATGATTTCATTGCTACTTCACAACTACAATTTTGCTACTGTTATGAATAATAATGTAAATATCTGATATGCAACTCCTGTAGTAAAAGAGTCATTTGATCTCAAAAGAGGTTGAGACCCACAGGCTGAGAATTACTGAGCTGGAACAAGGGAAGAGCTGGCAGGACAGACACAGAGGTGCATGGGGACCCTTGGGTTTCCCTCTCAGAGTATATCACTCATCAGCCCCGAGGGAAAGACCATCTTGACCTTTGGACATGCAGGCGCAAAAATGAGAGGCACCGCAGTGCAGCTGTGTGCTCTGCTGCACAGGCAGCGAGAGAGGACAAAGAAACATCTTCCATGAAGCACAGAACACGCCTGGCAGTTCTCAGCGCCAGCATGTCAGGTCACCCCAGCACTGCTCATTTTTCTCAGCAGACCCTCAGGAATCGCCACCCAGGATGGACACATACTGATACATCCAAGAGAATCAAAATCACACAGGGGCCATCCTTCTGGTTCAGCATTAATGATGGGCCCTCCTGCACTGGTCTCCTCCTTCCCTGTGGTTGTTCTTCCTTGTATCAATGATTCAAAAAATCCTTGGGCTCACAACTGCCTAACAACTCCTCCACTTTCAGGAGTCAAGGAAGAGGAAAGCAGCCAGCCTGGGACTCGATAGATAGACTCTAGGGTGCAGGAAGGAGATGGACTGGCTTAGCTGGGCTTCCTGTTGCTGTGATACAACACCATGGCCAAAGCAACCGGGGTGAGGGTTGGGGCTCAGCTTACATTTCCATATCACAGTCCATCACTGAGGAAGTCAGGGCACAAACTCAAGGCGGAAACCCGGAAGCAGGAGCTGCTGGAGAGGCCATGGAGGAGTGCTGCTCACTGGCCTGTCCTCATGGACTGCTCATGGTCCTCACGCAGTCTCTGCATGGACCACCAGCTCGAGAGTTCAGGTTTTAGATGCCTTCTTTGTTCAGAGGCCCAGTTTCCAGCATGCCGCAACCACGACCTAACAGACATTCTAGCGAGCACATCTACACAGCTGCACCAGAACAAGACAGGACCACGTGCTCACTACAGAGCACCTAACAGTCCTGCCTGTGTACAGAATGTCCCTGAGCACTGTCATGCTATATATATCCATGCAAGGACACTCCTGGCCAGAGGTCTGCTGTGCAGCACTGCTCCTCACAGACATATTCCCATCCTGGTTGAGTTCTGAACGTTGACGTGAAGCGTCACATGCAAACCACTTTCAGCAGAATTTTACTGTTGACCGTGTCAGTTTGGACTCCAGTGCGGCTGCTCTTGCTGAAGCAGGTGTCCATCTACCCGTTCATTACAGAAGCAGCCATGGTGACAGCTCTGTGCCACCAGGGCAGCACGAGAGGCCCAGCTGAAACCAGAGCGCCTCATCTTGCTGTATCTGTAACATGGAGTTTCTTCTCTGGTTTTGTGAGAGCAAGGCGGGCCTCCAGGCCAGATGGCAGCAGGAGATACCACTGTGAGCACGGCATCCCAAAAGGGCGGGCCACAGCAACTGCACAATCAGCAGGGTCTTATTAAAAACAAACATACAAAACCCTGGGGTTTTCTTTTTAGCTTGTTAGCTGACTTAGACCACTACAGGGCACCACACACCACAGGGCTCTTCCAGTCTTCAGACTCTGACATGGCCTGAGACCCTCCTGTGAAGAAGTAAACAGATCCACCCTATTCCCTGGTTATCTGTCTGACAAAGAGCTAGTTTCTGACTTGAGGCAGGATGGGAACACTCTCCCCAGAAAGCCATACACAGAAGCTTACCTGTGAGTAGCCGCCCGGGTCCCACCCGTAAGCCACAGCCCTCGCTCAGGAAACCAGCTTAAGCCCCAACTAGACCTGTGCTAAGTCCGATCACAACTCTAACAACCGGCCCGGGAAACCAGCCACTTATCCAGAGCTAACAGACTCAGGGTGGCCAGGACCTACTTAACACCTGAAAGCTCCCCGCTTCAGCTCCAGTGTGCGTCCCTAAGGGTCTGCCTGCTTCCAGCTGCCCCAGGCCAGCAGCCTGCCTTGGCCCCTAAAAGGCCTCTGCACTCCTCCTCCACGTACAGCACCGGCTCACAGCAGCTGCTCTGCAGCCCAGATCCTCAGTACCTTACCCTGCAGGTCTGAGGCACCGCGCGATCCCTGGGGCTAGACGTGGGTATGGGCATGCACTGGCACAGTAACCCTAGGTTCCCATTCTGCACAGGCCACTCACTCACTTTCTCTGAGCCCCTGTGGCCTGCACTTGCGCAGTGGACTAGTCCTCCATGTTGCCCGAGTAGAGCCAGATGCCTTGTCCACCTTCAGGATGATCTCCTTACTCTTAACCAGATACCTTTCCCTCCACAGTTTCCCTGATGAACTCCAGTACAGTGACCCTCCTGTGGCCCATGCCCAGAGCTCCACCCCATCTAACACTCCCTCCAGGGGAAGCACCCACTCTCCCAACTCCAGTGAGCTTAGAAACTGCTCACCACAGCCAAGGAGGCCAGGTATACAGTAAATTCACTAAAAAAAACAAGAATATTTTGCTTGGAATTAGCTTCTAATTGTTCCTAAGACCTCTCTGGGAAGATGTGTTTACATACTATGACACAGCTAGAATGCCAGCATCGCATGTGACTCACCACGAGAGAAAGGAAAGGGGCGCAGGCGGGTCAGCTGCTTGCTACCATCAAATCCAGGGAAAGCCGGGAAGGTTTACAAACACGGGAAGACGCCCATGTCCTATGGATACTGAGTTCACCAAACTGTTCACACAGATCTCAGGGACTTGTTTGTTGGGCTTACTGGAGAGTTTTCCAATCTTCATTTTCTTAGATATATTTATTTAGTGCCTAGAGGTCTTTTGTCTGCATGTCTGTCTAGCACATGTCCCATGTGCTAGAGAGGTCAGCAAAGGGTACTGGATCTCCTAGACTGGAGTTACTGGTTTGAGCCACAATATGGGTACTGGGAACTGAACACCCATGTCCTCTGCAAGAGTAGCCACCCCATATGCTGGGAGTGGTGGTGCAGTCCTTTAATCCCAGCACTTGGGAAGCAGAAGCAAGTGGAACTCTGTTTGAGGCCAGCCTGGTCTACATAGTAAGTTCCAAAACACCCTGGATTATATAGACTCTATCTCAGGGGGAAAAAAAACAAAAAACAAAAAAAGAGCAGCCATCCCTGACCTCTTAACCCCTAAGCAATCTCTTTAGCTACCAATCTGGTTGTCTGTCTGTCTATCTGTTTTTTAAAGACAGGGTTTCTCTGTGTATCCCTAGCTGCCCTGGAACTCACTCTATAGACCAAGCTGGCCTCAAACTCAGAGATCTGCTTGCCTCTGCCTCCCAAGTGCTAAGATTAAAGGTATGCACCACTAAGCCCAACCCTTAATTTTTTTATATCTAAAATTTTGAATATTTTATCTTCAGAACAATTTTTCCACTTTACTAAAAATTAACATAAAACTTAAAAGCAAAATCAATTACAATATGTCAGTGGCACTAGCAGCCCCTAGGCAACAAATCTAGGGAGAAATCCTAGTGAATTATGAGCCAGAGAGTCAACTGAACAAACATTTACCTGTCTCCAAACGGCTCCCATTCAGAGATGCTCGGTTGGTGAATCCTGTGTCATGGAAGTGGGAGATCCCCAGCACCCAGGGAAAGGAGGAAGGACAGAGCAGACCTCACGAGATGCTACCCTCTACCTCCACAAGCACACCCTCCAGAGCAACCCTACACTCATCATACCACACACATAGTAGAAAATGCTTCTAGGGGGCTAGAGAGATGGCTCAGCAGTTAAGAGCACTGACTACTCTTCCAGAGGTCCTGAGTTCAATCCCCAGCAACCACATGGTGACTCACAACCATCTGTAATGGGATCTGATGCCCTCTTCTGGTGTGTCTGAAGTCAGCTACAGTATATTCATATGCATAAAATAAATAATCTTTATTTTAAAAAAAGAAAGAAAAAAATGCTTCTAAAGCATCTCCCCATAAGACACACACTGGTCACATTAGTGAGGAAAAGCCTAGCAGACATCACCTCCTCCACCTGACCTCCACCTCATCTCACCTCCTCCGAGCGGCGAGGACCCAACACCAGTTTTACAGGCCTCCGCACACTCCTGAAAGCAGCCTGGATCTAAGCAGGAGCAGGCTTCCTACGAGAGAAGCTGAGGAACTTTCTAGAGCTATCTCATGAAGCTACTGTGCACTTCAGCTGTGGCCGCTCCAAACTGATATGCTCTGTGTGTTAAAAATTCACACTGAATTCCACAGCTACAGCATTTTTGAATATGTAAGATATTTCTTAAGTAACCTTATATGAGTGTGCGATGTTGGCCTGGAACCCTAATTGTTAAGAGGCTGAATTACATAATTTTATGAGTTGACTTTCTTTTCTTCTATCATGTATCCCAGGCTGGCCTTGAACTGTGTCTGTAGTGAAGGAAGAACTTCTGATCATCAGCACCCACCTCCTAAATGCTGAGATTACAAGCGTGCACACCACACCCAGCTCACGTAGTACAGGGCTACAACCCAGGCCTCATGTGTACCAGGTAAGCACTCTATCAGCTGAGCCCCGTGACCTCACCAGCTGACTTTTCAAATACTATGGTAGTTTGAATAGGAATGCTTAGCCATAGGTTGTGTCACTACTAGGAGGTGTGACCTTTTGGAGGAAGTGTATCACTGTGGAGATGGGCTTTGATATCTTATATACTCAATAGTATACTCTTATATACTTATACGCAATCTCCTTCTGCTGCTTGTGGATCAGGATGTAGACCTCTGAGAGCCTTCTCCAGCACCGTCTCCCAGCATGTTGCCATGTTTCCCATGACAATAATGGACTAAACCTCTGAAACTGTAAGCCAGACACAAATTAAATGTTTTCCTTTATAAGAGTTGATGAGGTCATGGTGTCTCTTTATGGCAATAAAACCAAAATAAGACAAATACCAAACTAACCCAACATTCTTCAGATGACCCCACTTGATCCCGCTGCATCATCTTTGCGTTAGAGTCAGCAGATCAGCTTGAGAATGCTCACGGTAAACCATGGTCTGTGATCTGTCTTCACAAAGCCTTTGACATGACAAGGATGCGGCCCTCATAAACTAAGGGAATAGCACTCCCTTCTCATCACACTTCACTCAGTCAGAGCAAAATCGGTATTACAGACAAGAATTTGGCCCTCTCTTTGACTTTGGAATATCTGACTTTATACAACACAACATCTTGGGATGAGACCCCAGTCTAAATATGAAATTCTCTCAGGATTCCTATACACTAACAGCTTAAAGAATGTTGTACATGAAAGACTGAGTATGGAAACTTCTACTGTGTCAGGCTGGTGCTCAAAAGATTCCAGATTGTGGAGCATTTGGTTTAGGAGTGCTTAATATGTATTTTAAATTTTATTTTCCTTTCACATTTGTTTATTTTTGCAGCAGTCAGAGTTGGTTTTCTCCGTCCACCATGTAGGTACTGGGGACTAAACTCAGGTCATCAGACTTGATGGAAAGGAAACACTTTCACCCACTGAATCATCTCAACAGCCTGATGTCAACTTATATCTCTTACTTAAAATTATGGCAGGAGGTTCTTGAACTTAGAAGAGGCAACTCTTCCCAGTCCTCGCAGAAGCTACCTGACCTCTTGGACTTCAAGTGGTGATTTCTCTGGTGACATAGACCTCCTGATACACTGGGTACCTCTTAAGCGTTCTAGATGTGCCTGCATCTCAGCCTGGTCAGTCTGCCAAGGCTGACACCCTGCATAGCTGAGCTAGGACAGCCGAAGTATCGCCCCATTGCTGCCTATCATACAAGAAACACCACCCAGCCTCTGCCCCTGGTTCCTGGCATAGGACTCCTAAAAGCCCTGAATTTCCAGGGTGAGGATACCTTTTGTTCTAATGAGGAAACTCTAGGTAGTTTCAAGGTAGGAGCTGGTCACCAGAAAGACAGAGCTGGTCACCAGAAAGACAGTGCCAGCATCAGAATCCCCCCAAACTATAGAAAAAGGAAGATCTAAAGAGTGAGTTAGTCATAGATAGGATGCTCTAATTAATCAGGCCCATGTAATAAGACCCTCATAAAACCCCTGAACAGTACTGGAACCCCAGAAAGAAACCTGATGTTCTGGGAGGGCAGCACACTTAGAAGGCTCAAGAGCACCACACCATCTCCCCTCCCAAGTCCCACCCTCCACATTTTCTCTATCTGTCTATGTGTGAGTTATACAATTATGGCAGACATGTCCAGTCCACAGCCACAGTCCTGTGCATCTCAAAGTACTTTCCTGAGGGCTGGGTCAGTCTAGAAAATTAGCTAGCAGGAAGATGGACTCACAGAAGCCCTTGACTTACAGTCAAAAGTACATGTGACCTGAAACTCGCAGCTAGCACCCTGAATTGGGACAGTGTGGGGGACTGTCACCCTTTAGCTTATGGAATCTGATGCTTCTCTCACAAAGACAGTGTCAAACTTAAATGACCTGCTGGACACCTGTCCTGGAGAATGGACAAGGCAGCCTGTCTAGTGGGGGGGGGGGTCCCAGTCAGTCCCCCCGGAATTCGCTGGCCTTTGCTGACATTCTGTCCTTTCTGGACTGTTTGGAGAAGGAAATGTCGCCATTACTCCACCTAGATCCAATGTGGACATCCTCCACTTAGCTCCTAACCTCTGTTTTCTAAACTTCCTGTGCCTGTGACCAGCAAGGGGCTTCTACAGACATGACGTGACTCATGACTCAAGGTCACCAGTCCCTAGCACAGAGCTGAGCTGTCAATCTCAGACACTAACACTGGACAATCGACATGCCCAGGGACATAAGCCTTGGATAGAATCCAAGGTCTTTAGCAACATATACAAGTCTCCAGATTCTTTATGAGGAGCCAGACGGCTCTGCACCAGGACTTCAGGTCAAGGAGAATGGGGAATAAACATCCCCCAAGGGCCACAAGGAGAAACTGGGACAAACAGTGCTTCTAATGTGCATGAATACAGCCATGGCAGGGCGTGGCCTGCACATCAGTCGCTACTTTGTATCACATTTCTCTTACAATGTTTGTCCCACTGTGCAAGGGACTTTCCTGGGCAGTGCTTCAGAATAGAAGAGAAATAATACTGGGTCTTGTAAGCATTTTTGATTTTTATATCATTTTAGTTCCATCATCAGTTGTTTTAAAATCTCTCCAGTAACAAGAATTCTTGGATGGCAGACAGGGAACAACAGCCTGGCTATACCCTGCTTACCTCAGCATAGGCAAACATAGAAAATAGTGCACATGGCCAGGCGTGGTGGCACAAAATTTAATCCCACCACTCTGTGAGTTCAAGGCCAGCCTGGTCTTCATAGTGAGTTCCAGGACTACATAAAGAAACCCAGTCTCAAACAACCCAGAAATAAGAGGAAAGTGGGGGGGGGGGCTTGAAGGGAGAGACAGATAGACAGACAGAGTGCACAAAGTCACAGAGGCTTCCTCCAGCCAAGTTGCTACTTTCTGATGTCACCTGCAGTGGCAGTCACCTTGGTACAGAGCAGTATGGTGGTATGAAGACAAGAGTACACACTCACTTGACTTATCACTGCTAGTCTTCTGCTCAGTGTGAGTCTCCTGTTGTGCTTCCTTCACACACTAGACGTCACTGTGGGTGTGTATGGACAGGAGAAAGCGCAGTACACTCGGGGTTTAATACTAGCCTAAATTTCAGGTATGCACGGGGAGTCTCAGAACAAGCAGACAGGGGCTACTGCTATGAAATCACTTCCTAGACAAATTATATAGGACTTTCCTAAATTAGGTCATAGCAACTTAGAGGTTAAATAAAAGTAAAACTGCTTTCATTACTAGCACTAAGGCATCATATGGCTCCAGCACAGCACCACAAAACTGTGCTGTCAACAAGAAACCAAAGGGAAGAAGGAAAACAAACCCTGCCCTATAGCTAAGAGGTGGCCTCATATTAGGGAGATGGGTCTTAGCTGGGAAAATGTTAGTAGTGCAAGCCATGAGGACTGGGTTCAAATCCCCGGCAACCATGTAAAGCCAGGTAAGGGTGTACATATGGGGAAATGGGGCAGAGACAGAAACATTCACATTCTCATTCTCTCTCTCTCTCTCTCTCTCTCTCTCTCTCTCTCTCTCTCTCTCTCTCTCTGGAGGCTGCTGAGTGGTAGACATGAAGTTCTGTGGGGCTTGAAGCATGGAGGACAGGTGTGATACTCCTGCTCAGTGAAGAGTCTCAACCAACCCCTCTTCCACTGCTGCTCAGGCAAAGGCAGCTCACAGGCTTCCTAGAGGACAGTTCCCAAGCAGACACTGATCACAGTTCCCTGCTTCAAATCCTCCCAGAGGTCTGCACTGGGCGCTGGGCTCTTCCCATCTGGAAACAGCACCTGAGCAGAGGACACTTCAGTAGGCCGCCCTGCTCAGGCCCCCAGCCTCTGATTGCTTCTGCGCATTCGCTCCCTCCAGGAATGGTCTAGAGTGACCCGTGCCCTCTGCTTGGAGAACAGGCTCCATGCTGTGTTCTCACATTCTCTCCCCTCTGCAGGTCTTGAAGGAAGCCCGTTTCTCTGTTCTGCCCCCCTCTCAGCCCACGCACCCCCCTCTCTATGGGCGCTACCTACCTCTACAGAGCCCTAACTCAGCGCTTTCCTCATGTCTGCTCCTCCCAGTCCTCCACCCATACCCCCTTCCTCACTCCTTCTGCTTGGCTCACTTTTTTAAAACCATGTTGTTGTTGTTGTTAAAATTAGAAATACAGAAAGGGAAACAAAACTGCAGAACAAAGCAAACACTTCAGTCAAGAGTGCACTGACACAGCCAGGCGGGGCTTGTGCACCTTTAATCCTGGCACTCGGGAGGCAGAGGCACGTACATCTCTAAGTTTGAGGTCAGCCTAGTCTACAGAGCGAGTTCCAGGACAGTCAGGGTTACTGGGAAGGAAAAGAAAGCAAAACTCTTAGCAGTATACTATGTTCCTGTCTAGCTTCCTTCTTTAGAAAGGAACGCAGCATAAGGTGAAGTGTCTCTGATTCCCACTGACCATCCTCTTCTACACCTCGCAACCCTGCGGCCCACAGCACTACCTTCCAGTCCACACTGGTACTTTCCTAAGAAAGGAAAATAACTTTGCACTGCACTTTCCTAGAACTTAACACGGTAACATCGTAGAGTAGGGTCAACTTTCCTTCTCATTCACAAACTCTCCCATGAGGACACTCAACAGTCAGCTTCCTGTAAGTCTAAAGAGCTTTCTTGACTGACCCCATCACGTCCACTGCCCTTCCAATGACTGGAGGCATCTGTGTGTGCCAAGCCCCGTCACCAAGTACCATCTTACGCCTCCCAGTGACCTGCAAAGGAGATGCTCCAAATGCATACGGCTAGCACAGGGCACACAGCAGGCCCTCGCACCAGGCAGGCTGGATCTATGGCTGTCTGCCCATGTGCTAAGCTGCCCTCTGTCTAACAACGGGCCCCTGGGCACTCTTCCTGCGCTAGGCTGAAGTCACTCCTCAGCTCTCAGGATCCTGTGAGTTACAGTCACTCTTCCCACCCTGAAGACATGGACACCAGTGCTGGAGTGCACACGGGAGCCTAGCTGTGAACTGTCACATTCAGAACCCAGGCTTCTGCTTCTCTGACTAAATGGCAGAGTCGCTTCGGGGAGGTAGAGAAAGGTGAGATCAGAGTCTTGAATGGTTGGGTCAGGGCTACCAGATTATTTTCCTCATGTTTTTATCCCAGCATCGCTACTCCCTGATCATCCCAGCAGCCGGGCTGTGGGGAGCAGAGCACAGCACTTACGGTCATGGACTTGGTAGCAGTGGTTCTGCAGACGCCGGACCTCCCACTCCTCCAGCACACCGTGAGTCATCAGCAGCTGGAGGAAGCGCCGATGCACATCCGTCATGGCTCCTCCTCTTCTTGTGCTGCCCTGCATGTCGGAGGGAGCTGGAAAACAAGTGTGGCCGTCACCCGCATGCACATTAGAGCAATGGCGGAGGGTCTGCAGTCCATTATGTTCAGAAACACACACTGATTGGGACTGTCAAAGTTCAGCTTGTGCTGATGACTCCAGAAGTAAAAGGACCAGTGGTAAGCTCAAGTCCATCCCACTGGTTCTGGAGACTCTGGAGCCATAAGCACTGATGCTCAGCCCTCCTAACTAATTACTTACAAAGTGGTGACCCGGACCACTGACGTCTCCATCTTATTCAGTCTCTAGCATAAAAAGTGGAAAGATGCCAGAAATGTTCTCCTAAGAACTCCTGTAAGTTGGTGAGTTAACACAGGCGAGAGGACAGCACAGCGATAAACAGTGTAGCCAGTCACTACCGCATAATTCTTGAGTCTGTACCCTGTACCGTGAGACTGGACCCTGGCGAAACTAAGCCAAGGCCTGTGTTCTTTCTATAAAGCATGGTACCCACGGCCAAGAAGGCCTTAACAGACTCTAGCTTCCCCTCTCCCCAGCTGCCAATAAAACATGTATCAGGAGGACTATGGGCCACTTCTGCATTCCTCTGCTCTCTCACAGAAAGCTCTCTTTTGAGCCCAGCAACATGGCCTAGCAGGTAAAGGCAAGTGCCACAGAGGCTCACATCTTGAATTCAATCTCCAGGACCCACATGGTGAAAGAGAACCGATTCCTGCAAGTTCTCCTCTGACCTCTACAGGAATACTACGACATGTGTGCACCCACACACGCAGAGGGACATGCATATATACAAAAATAAATGTAATAAAAAACTTATCTTTCTACAAACCGCAAAGATCAGAGCTGATAAACAAACACATGACACAAGGCAGATCAAAACACCTGCTCCTGCCAGGCAGGCGGGGCCGGGTAAGCACTACACACATGGGTTTGAAGATGGGTGGGTGATGCAGGCTATGCAGTCACACAACCGAGATCACACCCCAGTCCCTCTCTCTCCAAACACAAGGAAAATTCCGCAGAGGATACCCAGAAAAGCATCCAGAGTCTCAGAAGCTAGGCTGACCATGTGACCAGAGGTCCAAGACCATGCTTTGGAGTGACTGACAGCCTCTGTTTCCCAGTCCGTATAAATCAGTTTTCTGCACATGAGGAGAGGAAAGCAGATTCTTGTTTGTTTTTGAGAAAGAGTCACACTGTATTGTCCTGGTTGGCTTAAAACTCACCATGAAGACTAGGCTAGCCTCAAACTCATAGAAATACTCCTGTCTCTGTGCGCCCCTGTTTCCTGAGCATGCTAAGATTAAACGCATGAACTACCATGCCTGTCTCAGAGGTTTCTTTTTAAAATTTTATTTGTCTTCTCTGATTTCCATCTCAATGAATAAGCACGGCTTAAGGATTCAGTTTCTGCCTCTGCGTGACAGGCAACATGAATTCTGGCTACACAATTAGGTTAATGATAACAATGAAGAAAAATAGCTCAATAACAGAGAGCTCACCTAGAATGCACCAGGCCCTAGGTTCAACCCTGGGATAAGGGAGGGGAGAAAAGGAGAGGGGAAGAGAAAATAAAGAAGAAAACCAAGTTAAAGATTAAAAACAAATCTATCCTGCAAACTGAGCTAGTGTGGTTTTATTAATGAGTCAAATGTACTTTATGTTTTTTTTTAAAAAAGGGATTAGCAGAAATAAAGTTCATCATAAAGTGGCAAATGGTCATACAAGCGCACACCATTTCTTCAAATGCTGAGGCCTTTACAGGAAGCCTCACAAACCTTCACGTTAAGTTATCAGGGTTGCAGCAGCACACACAAATCCACCGTAGGATGGGGAACATGCACTTCTCGGAATCATGAGGTGACAACACAGTGAACACAGGGAACGCTAAGTGCACGGGAGCCCGAAGAACATAGGGAGAGGTGACCTGCAGGACAACAAAAGCTAAAAGGGAGGGCCATCCTGCCTGCCCTGCTGGCTGCAGAACAGGACAGGCCAAGGCAGCCAGATCCAGGCTGCAGACTGGGCTGACTATGAGACAATGAAGTTAGAAGCCAATATCCAAGAGGTGACTAAGGAAAGTCCATCCGCTCAGAACTTAGGGAATGCAGTTATAAATAATCCTAGCCAGGTCTGGTGATGCAGGGCCTCATGAAGCCAGTCTTTGGGGGGGGGGGGGGGAACAGGGGAGAAGCAAAGTAAAGACAAGACATCTGTGCCAGGCTTGGCAATGGTCAGCCACTGCAGCAGAAGTCAGAAGAAAGGGAGAAAGCAGGCACTGAGTCAGTACACACAGAAAACAAGGTGATAAAATGTGCTCAAGCTACAAAGTATTTGCTACAAAGTAGCAAAGACATAGAGTAGGAAAGGATGTCCACAAAAGCCACAAAGAACAAAGCATAAAAGAATACAGTACTGGCTGACTTCATTATAGAACCTCACCAAAAATACCAGAGGAGGGGAAGGAAGGGGAGGAGGCGACATGCTGGAAGGTGTTTAAAATACACTAACCACAGAGCCTTCTTCAGAATACACTAAGAAGCCCTGCGGATCAAGAGGAGGAGAAAAATAAAGGCAAGAGCAGACGCAGAGGCAGCATGAGAGGTGATGCATAAACAAGGACACATTAAAAGCTGTGATCACACAAACACATGTGATCACACAAGACACGTGTGATCACACAAGCCAGCCAAAGACACGCTGGCACGGTCACTGGAATGCACACCAGCATTCCCAGGACTCACACAACTTTGGCAAGAGGATAAGTTTGAAGTCAGTCTGGACTCTGGATGGAGGGAGTTTCAGGCCAGTGTGGGCTACAGACTCTTGCTCAGGGGTTCAGAGCGTGTGCTGCTTTTACTAAAGACCAGAGTTCTGTTCCCAGCATCCTCAGAACCACCTGTTAAGTCCAGCTCGGGGGACCCAAGGTCTCTGAGGGCATCACGGACACACCCATACTCGGACATACCAAAGGAGGGAAGAGAAGAGGAGTGGAAAGAAAGAGAAGAATCTTCAGCTGGGTAAAAGTGGTGGAATGCCTGGACCATGACTTTCATCTACTTCTGGAGGAAAACAGATTCTAAAAAACTTGCATGTCCCCAGAAACACCTGGCAGTGCTATAAATAAATGCCTTATCAACTAAGGAATAACCATATAAAGGGATTCAAATCCCACTGTGGAATCCAGGACAGTGAGGACGAAAGCAAGGCTACTGCATCCACACCAGTGCTGCTCACAGCACACTGTAGCAAGCTGGGCATTGTGGCACACGCCTTTCATCCCAGCACGCTGAGGCAGAGGCAGGTGGATCTCTTTGAGTTAGGGCAACCTGGTCTACAATGCCAGTTCCAGGCCAGCCAGGGATACAAAGAAACTGCTATAAAACAAAACAAACCACAAACACACAAAACCACACCATATGCAAAAAGCAAGTCACACATTTACACAGGATGCCAAAGACTGAAAGAGCTGTCTGTATACAGTGATTGTCACAGGGCCATAGCAAGTTAGTGAGGCCTACCAGCAGCAAGGGAAACAGAATTCAGAGCAGTGGGAAACTTTGGAAAGGGGATTCAATGGGGGAGGGAGGGGCGAGGTGGACTAATACCGCTCTTAATCTGGTGGTGGCACACAAAGTGTTCGTTTTATTTTTATAAGTATGTTACAAAACAAAAATACTTGAAGGCAACTTAAATATTCATGAGTGAAGAGTAGTAAATGGTGTGATGTAGGGAAAGGCAGTAAGAAAATGGGTGTGGAACAGATCACAGGAGCCATGTTTGCTGTGGCTATGATAACAACTATCTGCAACAAGGGACTGTGCAGAGAGGATTAACCATAGATACGCGCAGCCCACTCAAAGGACTTTAAAACCCAAGCGTCTACAGAGTAAGAGAAGCTTGCCCAGCATGGATAGCCTGTGCTGGGCAGTGTTAAGGCTCTGATGGCACAGCCTGGTTTGAAACTCACCTGAGGAACTGTGTTTTACAAGGAGGGATCTAAGGCCACTAAAGCACACAGGCAGAGGTGATGGGGCCCTGGAGGGTACTACAAAAGCAGTCTCTCTTAAGGCACTTCCAGTCCATTTTTTTTTTCTAAAAAAACTGGACAAATAATAAAACCATGGTTGCTGGGCAGAGGTGGTGCACCTTTAATCCCATCATCACACGGGAGGAAGAGGCAGGCAGATCTGAGTTTCAGGCCAGCCTAATTTACAGAATGAATTCCAGGATAACCAGGGCTACAAAGAGAAACCCTGTCTAGAAGACATAATCATAGATTAGATTGCTTAGATAGGTAGGTAGATGATTGACTGACAGACAGACCAAAAACCATGATCTAGGTTCCTTATCTAGACTTCTCCAGACTTCTGTTTGAGAACTTGGTCTGGGTTAGAGGTGTTATTGGGGGTTATCAGGACAAAGTGCAACACAGAGCACAGGAATCCTAGACTTTTCCAAAATCGGACAAACGGATGATTCTGAACACATTTAGCCTCGGGCTTTCAAATACTGGCTCCACAAACAAAACAAAAGGGGGTTTGGGTGGGGGGTGCAGGCACGAGGCGGGTGTGGTCGTTTTGGATAGAACGATACAAATGGCTGTCACCTAACACTGCTAATGGCAAGGCACACTTTCACCGCCTGACCCATCAGGAGATCGAGACAGAAGCTACTCGAGCTCCAGGTCAGCCTAGGGTGCATGGTGCGAGCTTGTCTCAAAAAGACAAATTGTTCAAATTTAAATTAAAAATGAACAACTTGTTATGGAGTTGTTCCAACCCATGCCCTTTGTGGGTTTCAGTATCTCGCCAGCGCCAAAGCCCGCACCGACCCCACGGCCGATCCCATCGCCCACAGCCGCCCGCTCTGGTCCCCGCAGCACCCCAAAGTCTTAATACGTACCGCAAACCAGCGGGGTCACGCCGGAAGCCACTCTCGGAGCCCGCCTCCTGGGCGGAGAGATCGCCAGTAATGAAGCTCCTATTGGTAGTCTATGCGCACTCTCCTGCTCACTAGGGGAGTACTTCCGTTTCCCCAACCTGCGCTGTTGCCATGGCGCCTCCGCACCTGTGGGCTGCGTTCCGAGCTACTCGGTTTCCCGCGCGGTTTTCGTACTTCCCGGAACGGCTTCCGCCGCCCCCGCCTCTCGCTAGCTGGAGGAGCGCCCACGGCGGGACAGTCCACGGCCTGTGTCGTAGTAAAATTAATGCAGGCTTAAGACTGGAGAGGAAGAATGTGGCTTTTGTTTTCCTGTAGCCTGTGCTAGAAACTTGGTTCTGCAGCTACTGGTTGAGCGGTGACCATTCAGGAGCTACTACTAAGTGGAGTTAAAACAGTCGGTTCTGGGGTTGGCTAGCACAATCTGTAAAGTGCTTGCAGGCCAGGCAGAGACCTGGCCAGGCAAAGAGAGTCCTTGTATCAAAAAACAAAGTGAAGACATTCTGGGGAACCACATCTAACCGTGCGCGAACCCACACACAGACACACCAGTCCTGAGTATGAGATTTAAAAGAACTAATTGTATCAAAAAACAAAGTGGAGGCATTCTGCGGAACCACATCTAACACTGACCTCACACAGGAAAAAGCATAAGAGAGGATATCACACACACACACAAGTCCTGAATATGAGTTTTGAAAGAACTAATTATATCAAAAAACAAAGTGGAGGCATTCTGGGGAACCACATCTAACATTGACCTCACATAACACAGGAAAAAGCATAAGAGAGGATCTCTCTCTCTCTCTCTCTCTCTCTCTCTCTCTCTCACACACACACACACACACACACACACACACACACACACACTCCTGAATATAAGACTTGAAAGAACTAATTGTTAGTACACAGGTGATCCCACTGGCCTGCTCTTGGGGACCCAGCTGTTGCTTAAGTCCTCACCCAGTTGCGGGTTGCAGATAAAAGGCCTCCTCCCCAGCCATCCTAAAACTCTGTTCTCTGACACTCTGTTCTTTGTCTCTCTGCCTTCCGTTTCTTTCTTTTTTGCTAGGTTCTTTTCTCCATCTCATGGAGAGTTCTTTGGCCTCGTTCTCTGAGACCACTGAACCTGCCCAAGAGTATGCTCCCAATAAACCTGCTTTTATATTTTTAATTTTGCTTGATCTGGCTTATTCCATCAGGGGGGAAATTTACTACTGGGGCAGAAACGTTTTACCAATGTGCAGGGAGAGCTAGGACAGCAGCTGAGGAGTGTGGCCCAATACCGCGGGTTAAGCCTTAGCCACCCACCTAAGAATTGTGAGGCATGATGATGAAATTGCCAAAAGGAGTAATTTCAAAGAAATCACTTCAGCTGACTGCTGAACACATTTCCTTTCCGTGCATCCCAAACGAGAATCTCAGAGCTGGAAATGCACAGGAAAAGTGACTAATTATACAACTGTACAAAGTGCACGGTCCAATCTCTGAGAGCACACGTAGCCTCTCACCACCCCTGGAGTCTTGGACAGCTTCTTATCCTCTGGAGAGGTCTTCAACTGAGAAGGGAGACTAACAGTACAGAGGTCATTAAAAGATTGATCTCTGGAGGTGGAAGGCCAAGATCAAATAAATCCTGGTTCTTGAACCCAAAATCTCTGAGCTCTCGGACAAAGCTCTGGGTCAGCCCCTGGCCTGAGTCTTTATACATCTATACAGAACCATAGTATCAGACTGAGGACAGGGTTGTGAAGATGAACTGTGAACCACTGGGAACGGTGAATAATAAATTCTTGGTAACTGAAATATCAATGAAAAAGAACTTTATATAAGCTGGCATGGTTGGTTTGCCCTGCAGTCTGGAAAAACCTTTCAAACCATTGTCAGAATTCAGAGTCAAGGGTATGTCTCAGTGGGTAAAGACGCTTGCTATGCAAGCCTAAAGTGAGAGATGCAGTCATTTCTTTTCTTACAGACAGGATTAGAAGCTGTAAGCCTACTTTCCCTGATGCTCCCAGCTCCTGAAAAGTCCTTTTGTTACTTGTTTGTCCAACATGCTTGTTGAAACAGGTGTAATCTGCTACCTGGATTCCCTGAACTGCTTAAACCCCTAAGATAGTCTACATTATCCCTGGACGTTCCGCCCCTCCCCGGCTGCTTTCTAGCTTACTTAGCCAATCAGGAATAGATTGTGGGGTTGAACCTCAGCCATTAGGAACTGCCTTGAATTGAAGATGAGCCAGAGGACATTTTGGCTAATTGTGATCTGATAATCAAGCATGGCACACTGTTTTAACAAGAAAGCACTGCCTTGCTGGGTAACTTTTATCTGGTGGTGTATTTCTTTTGTGACACCACAATACTCATTTTTCAACTAGATCCACATGGTAGAAAAACTGACTCTCAAAAGTTGCCTTCTGATCCACATATGTATCACACATACACACACACACACACACAAATAAATGTAATCAAAGTAAGGGCATCTCACAGAAGACTGGCATAGCCAGCCAATCTGAAACCACGGGCCAGTATTTTGCCTTGGCAAAGTCTGTTTGCAGCTAGGGAGAGCCTCACCTCTGTTGTCATGACAATGTGTTTTCCTCTTGTGCAAAACAGAAAAGCTAAGGAGCAAAGATAGACCCCAGGAACAGCAGCAATCCCAGGGACCAAGGCCCAAGAAAGGAGGGGGAAAGAAGTGGAGGCTGTAAAGAGAGCAATGTGCGGGAAGCCCACACCACAGTGACCCAGGCTATGCTCAGGAGAGACGGGAGTGGGAGGAGTTCCAGCAAGATGGTCCATAGGTTGGCAGTTTAGGTGACAACGTTTCCACGGGGCAGCCAGGAATCCAGAGCAGACTCCAAAAGGAGAGAAGCCTCGAAGCAGGGGCAGCTAAGCATTGTCTTAGGAAGTGTGCTGTAGAAAGGGAAGCCTTGACAACTCAGTGGCCAGCTGGAATAAAGGCATCAGTGCCTCAGTGTCTTCTGTTTTCTCCGCCATGAGGTTTTCTATTTTCTCTCTAAAGGAGTCTCACACTGCCTAGTGGTGCTGAGGAGATGCTGGGGAGGAGGGTGAGAGGATGGAGCCAGAAGATTTGGAGCACACATCAAGACAAGCGCCGAAGAGGAGCAAGGTCTGACACTGTGACTGCAGGAGCAACAGCTATCTGAGCCCAGAGGCAAGGCTGACCCGGAGACACCTTAAAGTGCCCTTCGGTGGGCCTGTGCAGCTGACTCCCGGAAAACACCTGTAAGAGTGCTGTGTGGAGGCGATGCTCTGTGGTTATGACCAAAACCAGAGGATAGTGGATATTTCTGTTCAACCTAAGACACGGGAAAGTTCTGGCAATCAAGAATGAAGAGGCTGAGTCAGTCAGAGGGCTCAGTGAGGTGAACTGGTTCAGTGGGCCTGAGAATGCGGTGTTGATATCCAGCCACCTTGCTGGCAACAGTCCTTCCCCTAGCACAGGCGCCCTCTGAGGCAGGCTTTTCTTCCAGCTGCCGGGCTCCTCACCCGGGGACATGAGCTTACAGCAAAGAGAGCATTGGTCTTGGAAAGCTGCAGCCTCGAGCTGCGGAACTACCCCATCCTCAGGAAAGTAGTCCTGTGGCCTCTGCTCCTGCCGCCTCTCCTCAGAGCCCCTCCGTGCCGTCTGCCCGTGGCATCGATAACTCTTCTGATAAACTTCATAATCTCAACAATTCATCTCATTGTCTCTCTTCGGCTCATGTCCAAGATCTTTCTACAGAAACAAATATGAGAAATGACTAGGGTCGACCAGGGAGAACAGGTTCCCCCACAGGACACACGTCACCCCAGGAGTGAAGACGTGAAGTCTGTTTTTGGCTCTGTGTTTACCACTTTGATATGCCAAGCACTGACTACCCACTCATGACAACATCTAAGCTCAAATGCTCCCAAAGAAAGTCAGAGAGCTTCACACACACACACACACACACACACACTGGTGAGATGCCAGAGGAGGTTGAGGTAGGAGGACAGTGGAGGCTGAGGGAGGAGGACAGAGGAGGCTGAGGGAGGAGGACAGTGGAGGCTGAGGGAGGAGGACAGTGGAGGCTGAGGGAGGAGGACAGTGGAGACTGAGGGAAGAGGATAGAGGAGGCTGAGGGAGGAGGACAGTGGAGGCTGAGGGAGAAGGACAGTAAAGGCTGAGGGAGGAGGACAGTGGAGGCTGAGGGAGGAGGACAGTGGAGGCTGAGGGAGGAGGACAGTGGAGGCTGAGGGAGGAGGACAGTGGAGGCTGAGGGAGGAGGACAGTAGAGACTGAGGGAGGAGGACAGTAGAGACTGAGGGAAGAGGACAGAGGAGGCTGAGGGAGGACAGTGGAGGCTGAGGGAGGAGGACAGAAGAGGCTGAGGGAGGAGGACAGAGGAGGCTGAGGGAGGAGGACAGAGGAGGCTGAGGGAGGAGGACAGTGGAGACTGAGGGAAGAGGACAGAGGAGGCTGAGGGAGGAGGACAGTGGAGGCTGAGGTAAGAGGACAGTGGAGGCTGAGGGAGGAAGACAGTGGAGGCTGAGGGAGGAGGACAGTGGAGGCTGAGGGAGGAGGACAGTAGAGACTGAGGGAGGAGGACAGTGGAGGCTGAGGGAGGAGGACAGTGGAGACTGAGGGAGGAGGACAGTGGAGACTGAGGGAGGACAGTGGAGGCTGAGGGAGGAGGACAGAGGAGGCTGAGGGAGGAGGACAGAGGAGGCTGAGGGAGGAGGACAGTGGAGGCTGAGGAAGGTAGCCAAGGCCTGGGCTGATGAGGAAGCTTCAGTTCAAGGGTCGCACTGAGCAGGTGGGTCATTTGCCAGAAGACAATGGAAGCAGTCAGAGAGGAAATGATTTTAACTTTGTACTGACGAGAAAGGGTTTTGATGGCATCTAGGCTTTTCAGATATTCTTGGAACAGGTACGGAAGCTGACTGCGTGCTGGGCCTCAAAGCTTTGACAGCTTCCAGAGAATCTTCAGTTCACACTCAAGGAACCACAGCACAGAGAGACTGTAAGTCAACCCCAGGCCAGGCCAGAAGCCCTTGCGCAAACTGCACCTAAGTCAGTTAGGGCAGCTGCTTCCGAGGAAGGGGCCAGGAAGTCAGACGAGTTCTTTTTTTCTTTTTTCTCTTTTACTGTACGCACCTATTTGCAAAAAAATAAAATTAAAAATTGTAAGTATACATTTGAGTTTCCTTTCTGACACTAAGTGATGCATGAGGCATGTATGTGCAGGTGTTTGCTGTGTTCATCTTTATGGCCTTTCTGAAAAAAGTATTTTTGGCATACTTTAAAAAAAAACAAAAAAACACAGAAAAATAGCTTATCTAGAAACTGGAAAACAAAACAACAAAAAAAAAAAACAGAAAAATAGTTTATCTAGAAACTGGAAAATACATGCAGGTTAACAAGAACAGCAGTCTGGAAATTACAGACCACTCAGGAGTGAGCGCTCGAAGATGACAAAACATTCTGCAGACCCAAGACACAGGAATTAGAAGGGGGTGAGGGTCGGAGCTGGGGTAGCAGGGCAGCCCGGGATCCAGCAGACCAGGAATTCAAGACAACAGACATGATCATGTCATGGGGTAAGTTACTCAGTTTAAGTAGCAGGAAAATGTCAGCTAAACAGAAAGCAGAAGGAAGGGCATAATAATAGAAAAGAAGAAATAGGTTCAAAATGAAGTCAGAAACCAAAGGCTGGGGCTCTGTTACAGTCCCGTGAAATCAACTTCTAAAGTTGATCAGGAAAATGGCACAAACAACATTGTAAATGGCAAAGGGGACACAGCAGATACAGTAACACTCAAGGCAGCACGAGAAGCTGACCGGCAGGTGGTGGTGGGGGGAGGAGGGCAGACCTTCAGTGCTTAGCTGAGACTGGCCAGGACCTGCCAGGATCACTTCAGGCTGCTGGGGGTCTTTCTGCCCTCCAGCTCCAGGGGCTAGGATACCGGCTTGCACCACCAAACCTGACTGAGTATAAACAACTTGTGGTGAAAGTTTTTGGAAAGTTAGGTTAAGTTGAAGAGATACTTTCTTGATAAGAGTGCAAATTCTGAAACTTGGCTAAAGAAGAAAGGTAGAGCAGTAATTATCAATGACATTGAAATAATAAGAAAGGATTTGCTCCAGCTTCCAGAGTGCACAGGCCAAGGTCCAAGAACTCAACCACAAGGAAAGAGCAGAGGAGAACTGAAGGGGGCAGGGAGAAGAGGAAAGGGCAGGGAAGGGGAGAGGACATGGGAGGGAAAGAAAGTGGCAGGGGTGGGGGAGGGATCATAGTAAACAAGTGTCACAAGAATACAAAGATAGAGACGCTATATAATACATCCTCTGCGGGTAATGATCTTGGCATCAAAAGAACAAATACAAAATTAGAGAACTCACCAAGTATAACTACTTGTGAAAAGATTTGTTTTTAATTTTTTTTGCATCTGTGTGTCTGAGTATATGTGTCCTGGAACTGGAGTTATAGTTGGTTGTAAATCACTCAAGGTGGATTCTGGGTATCAAACATAGGTCCTTCTGCAAGAGCTGAATGTCCTCCTAACCACTGAGCATCTCTCCAGCTACAGCACATCTCTATCACAAACACAGATGCCAAAGGTCAGCTTACTGGTTGTATGCTACTGCTATTCCTGTAGACAACATGACTGTATCTGGAATTAACTAACGCCCTAGTTGCTGGATACACTTATGAGGGACTTTTCTTAATGAAATTATAAATCCAGATTTTTTTTTTTTAGTTGGGAAGATTCAACTTTAATCTAGCCACACCTTCTGTGGCTGTCTATTATAAAGGACATGGAAGAAAGACACTTTTGTTCTTTGCCTGTTTGTCCTTGATCTCAATTCACTGGCATTAGAGCCTACTTCTTCAGGATTGCAATGTATACTGAAGACCAACTGAGGCATCCAGCATCATGGGCTGAACAACTATTAGATTTTTCTGTAGAGAGACAACCATCGTTGGACTAGCTGGACCATAGCCTATAAGGAACTCTAATAAATAGCCATATATATATATACATATATATATATATATATGAATATTCCCATACATATGAATATATATCCCATATATGAATATTCACATATGTTCACTCTATCAGTTCTGTCCCTTTAGAGAACCCTGACTAATACACTGATGTAACAAAAGATGTGGAGAGGTCTGGAGAGATGGCTTCATGGTTGAGAACACTGGCTGTTCTTCCAGAAGTCCTGAATTCAGTTCCTGGCACCCCCATAATGACTCATGACAGTCTATGACTGCAGTCCTTTTGGATATGTTTCTCTCTTTTGATACACAAATGTACATGCGAACAAAACACCCATATACATAAAATATGTAAATAAATATCTTTTAAAAAAAAAAAAGGATAGAGAAAGGGAAATAGTCAACCTTACTACTCATTGAAAACAAAAACAAGAAAAAATATAAAACTTTACCCATAAAAGTGGTTAACTGTTGCCAAGAGTTAAGAAGAGACCAACATTTATGGGCATGTGCTGGGGTAGAAGCTTCCTAGCTACAGTGGAGGACAGTTTGGCATCTCTGATGTTGCAAGAGCTCATCTAGCAAGTCAGCTTGTCTGAACTCAGCTGGAGAACCCCACATGTGTGCCAAGAAGGTTGATGCAACAGAGGAAAGATGGGGATAGTCTACAGTTCCGCTGTCAAAGAAATGAAAAAGTAAAACATACTTGTGTCATGATCCTGTGACCTTAAAAGGAATGTGCTAACCCATGCTCGTAAGTTCCTACATATGCAATTCCTAAAAGCATAGAATGAAGAAGGAAAAGAGAAGGAGGAATGGTGAGACCTGATTTTCATCCCTGGGGAAGGAGAGAATTGACTCCTGATAACTATCCTCTGACCTTTGCACACACATGCAGTCACTCACAAGCACACACACACACACACACACACACACACACACGGAAATGTAAAACCTCAAGAGAAAAGAATGCATGCATCAGGTTATCATCTATGCAAGATTGGTGAGATGCAAGAAAAAAAAATAAGAGGTGTGTGTGGCATCTCTCCAGTCCAGAGCTCTAGTTCCTAAAGATTTTAGATGATTTGTGCTATTGGTTTTTATTTGGTTTGGTTGGTTTGGTTTGGCTTGGTTTTGAGACGGGCTCTCTCTGTTTAGTCCTGCTGTCCTGGAACTTGCTCTGTAGACTAGACTGGCTTCAAACACAGAGATCTACATGCCTGGTACTGGTATTAAAGGAGTGTGTCCCCAGCTCTTACTAGGCCTTGAACATTGCTTTAGACTTCTGAGTTGCTGCGATTACAGGCACAAGCCCCCAATCCCCGCACTAATCTCTGTCCCCATTTTAAATATGCTGCATTATGGTGTTTTGTTTTGTTTTTTTCTGGCACCAAATACTTGCTGACGTCACGCTTTTTAGGCGACCTAGTATTCCCAGAATTAGCATGTGCTACCATCACTCTCTTGAAGCACTTTGCTGACAAGAGGATGTTCCCTGACAGAGAAGACTAAGATGCATTGTCTGCACATTAACTGCTGAGGACATCCCTGCTTGCTCAGATTCCCAGAAGCAGAATTACGGGTTGAAGAATGCACATGCATCTGGGCTCTTGGTGAACAAAGATGAATCATTTACACTCCCACTAATGCCTGTCACTCCATGTCTGACTCTTGGCTAACTTCAGGAAAAGTTGGGGTGGGAGGCATCACCCCCTCTAAGATGTTAAGCTGACTGCTCCAGAGGATTCTTTGGCTGTGGCATTGTGTATAACTGAAGTCTGGTTGGTACCTAATGTAGGAGAGCCTGAGTGGCCAGTGGTGGAGCTCCCTCTAGTAGGTCTGCTATAGTGGCTTCTTCACGTCTGTCCAACGGTGTTGGCTTATTGCCTTAGAAACAAAAAACCCTAGCCAGGCATATTGAGACTGTCAAATAAAAAAATAAAAAATCAGGACTACCAAATGCACTCTAGGCCAGCCCAGGCAACTCAGTGAGACTCTACCTCAAAATAAAAAATTATCTGGCAAGATGGCCCAGCAGGTAAAGATGCTTTCCAAAAAGCCAAACAATCTAAACTCAATTCCTGGAACCCATATGGTGGAAGGAGAGAGCCAACTCCTGCAAATTGTCCTCTGACATCCATATCTGGGCCACACACCACACATGCACATACAATAAATTGATAAGAGTAGCCCTCTGGAGCAGCTGGGACTATAGATGCCCAGCTAATTACATCCTTATAAAGCCATATAGCCTGTGTGGTCAAACAGAAAGACTGCCCAGGTGTAAGAACGTGTCCCACCTGTTTACTCTTCTCTCCTTCAGTCTGGCCTCATCTGGCCTTCTTGACTATTTGACTGCTTTCTGAAAGGTAGTGAAATTACCAGAGAAATTATTTCCAGAGAAGAGGCCAGGTGATAATGATTTTCCAACATCTCAGCCAATACTAATGAAAAGCTGATTTCAGAACAAGTTAATCAAAGCCTCAGATCACCCCCAAGGAGGCTCTAACACCGCCCCTCCTATCTACAGTTGGCCTTCTATGCATCATCGGAGGACTTCCTGGGATCTAGGAGGCCACCTAGCCAGGTGTCTGGAGTCTCCACCCTATATCACGGTCTCTGCAAAGAGGTGCAAGGAGACAGTGTGATCCACCCGCATCCCATGGTGACGCCGTCCCACATTCCCTTCACTCTTCTTGTACTTATTCTCTCCTCAGGAATTATCTTCACACTCATCACTTTCAGAAGGAACAGAAGTGAGGAGTGGCCTCCTCGCCACACTCCTCAGTCTACAGCAGCCTCCAGGGGCCTTTTTTGTCTGACTTGAAGTTGAGTCACTCCTCTGGGAACAGCAGACAATTCATTCCAAATTTCCAAATCATTCCTGTTTCCTTTCTCTCCAGTAATATGTTGGAAACCAGCCAGGGAAGGGGTGGGATGGGCCTGAGGGCTGAATGCATCTTGTTTGTCAAAGGTTAGGAGCAGGTGAGCAACATTGGTTTAATATTTCAAAAGTCTTTACTCTTTGGAACCTAACAACATCTTTTTTTGAGGTGTGACAGGGCATGAGAGTACAGAGATTTCAGGTTTAACTAGAATTTGATCTCCTTGATGGAGAATCCCATAGAAAATTTCCCAATCCTATTCTAGGAACTCAAGTTGCCCCAGCTAACTTATCTTAGCTTCTGTTAAACTGCTCGAATGTGCAGAAACCCCTCCAGCCAACTTCTTATCTCAGCTTCTGTCAAATTGCTTGCTTCCGAGAAGCCCCCACCGCAGCTGCCAGAGCTTGGGTTTCTGCCTTCAAACACCCTGTGCTCCAGACACTCTGTGCTACACTTAGGACCCAAATTCTTGAGTGTAGTCCCAGCTGGCTGAGATAAAGAGTTTCAGTTTGCTTGCAATTCTGAGAGGGAAAGAGCAATATAAACTGCTTCTGAGTGGTCATCTCTGGTGGACTCCCCATAACAGAGGTATGAACTGTAATACGGGTTGACAACATAAAAACACAAACCTCTATCATGTTAAAACAGGGGTTCACTGCCATGTGACCCAAGTTGCGATGATAGACTTCTAACACATAACGCACAGGTGGCGTTCATCTTCCCACAGATGGAAGTCAAGCCGTGTTTTTAATTCTCATTTACTTAGAACTCACTTGCAAATGAATGAGGGAACCACAGCTGAAAAGAAAGTATCACGTTGACTCACGTAAGTTTTCGTTTTCATTCGCTTTGGCACCCCTCCTAGGATTCATCAAGAGCTTTACAAGCAGACAGCTGGAGTGTTGGGTTGGAGTGTTGTACGTACTCGACAAAGCCACATCTCAGTCCTGCAGAGAACTTTAATAGTCTTTAAGAGGGCCAACAGAAAAAGGAGCTTGCTGCCAAGCCTGAGGACCGGAGTTCAAGCCCCAGGACCCATACGGTGGAAGGAGAGAAGCAGCTCCTGCTGATGCCTCAGGCTGGCCTCTGACCTCCACATCTGGGCCGAGCATGTGCCCACCCAGCCCCCACCCCAACGCATACACATGCACACACAATAAATTAATGTCATAAAAAAACTTTTAAAAATGGTCTTTTTAAATCTCCCATTTAAAAATGGGAGCTTAGTCAGTAAAACATAGAAATCGCTGAATGCTGATAGAGTACTTACTAAGTCACTGAGTACAAGGATATCATCATTTAGGCAAGAAGAGTTTATTGAAAGGGTATTGGCACTCTGTTAGACAGGATGGGCTAGTGTAGGGTACACCATTGCTGTCCTAGGTTATGCTGCAGAGACCCTGTGGCCTGTGGCTTATGCTAGCTTTCTGTCACTACTACAAGTACTTGCGACAATAAGATTCGGAGTGTTGTGGATTGCCCTGGTACTATTTGTATTTTGATGCTAATTCTGCTTCCTCAAGAGGGGCTGCCCTGAAGAGGAGTGGATCACATACAAAGTGAACATCCTCCCCATTTTAACTGGTCAATAAAGCAGAAGCTAATCTCTGGGTGAAGGATAAGGTGGGATTTTCAGGTCCCAGGAAGAAGAGGAAGAGAGAAAGGGGGAGAGGGATTTCCACCAGGCTGTGGAACAGAGAGGAAGTAGCAGACTCGTAACTCGCAGAGACTGATAATTTGTAGCCTCCACAGGCAGCTTCAGAGGCTCAGGAGGATGGGGTAACATATTCTTCACCCAGCCATTGAGTTATCTCCCTAGTTTTAAAATATAAAGGCTGCCTGGTGTTTTCCATCTGTGGAGACTCAGATGGCCCAGAGAAAAGACACTGACTGGGTGGTTGTTAGAGGTTTGACGAAGCTAGCCATGGGAGCTGGGGAGACGGCCATTGCTGGCACCCGGCAAGGGGCAAGCATGCATCTTAAATTACATGCGCATTAGAGAGTGTGTGCTTGGCTCACACTTTGGAGGTCTTGGGTCATGATTTCTTGGCCCCATTGCTTTGAGGCCTCTGGCAAGGCAACCTGGCACCTAAGGGTGGAAATGTGTTCACGGCTAGAAAGGAAAAATAAGACAGACAGATAGGCTAAGGGTTCATAATCGCCCTTTAGGAGCGCGCCCCAACAGCCTAAAGGCCCAAGACCCTGTTTCTGAAAGACTCCTCTACTTCCCCAAAGCAGAAAGCTAGAGAACCAGCTGTAATTCATTAGCTTTTGAAGTGTTCTAGACTCAACCAATAGTAGGTGACTGCCCTAAGTTCACTCAGCTCAGTCAGAGACTCAGAGAAGTGGAGGGTCCGCATGGGCAGCCAGGCCACCTAAGACACAAAGTCTATGTGACAGACCAAAGCCTGACACAGGCTTTAAATATGTGTATGTTTACATATGTTACATATATTTACATGTTTGCATACATATAAACATATACATACATATACATGTATAACTCTGGTTTGTTCTTTTTGTTTTTAGTTTATGTGTGTGGATGTTTTACCTGTATGTACATCTGTCTGTAAACCATCTGTGTGCCTGGTGTCCTCCAAAGCCAGAAAAGGACTTCATATCCCTTGGACTGAACTATATGTAGATACTGTTGAATCAACCCATATCTTCTCAGAGAGCAGCCAGCACTCTAAAGTGCTAGGCTATCTCTCCAGTTCTCTCTTCACAAACAAACAAACAACAACAACAAAACAAAAGGTGTGACCATTAATCTTCATTGACAACTTGATTAGATTTAGAATGACCCAGGGGCCAGCATGATGTAGGGCAAAGGCACCTGCCACCCAGGCTGATCAATTGTGTTCTGTGCCCAGGCCCCACATGGGGAAGAGAACCCACTCCTGCAGCTCGTCTCCTGACCTCCACTGGCATGCCTGCTGCAGTGTGTCAATAATAAGTATGGAAAGAACTTAGAACTAACTGGGAGACCTCCGGGTGTATCCGTGAGGCATTTCCAGAGACAGAAAAGCTACCTGAGTATAGGTGACACCATCACACAGAAGAAGAGAAAATCAGTGGGTGTGGGTGTTCCCGTGCCTCCCCTTCTACCCCACTGTGACATTCACTGCTCTGATCTCTCCAGACCACCATGGCGATGTCCAGGACCATGTAAAACCTAAGCCTAAAGAAATTCTTCCTTCCCATCCAGTAGTTTGTCACAGAAAGAAGCAAAAATACCACAAGGCTTTTACAAGAAGAGGTAGCAATCAAGATGAGGCTTGAACAATGGGGTGGAGTCATTGAGAAGGGAGCTGGGGCCAAGAGGCCAGAGTGGGCTTCTGCAGGGAAGAGAGGCTGTGCAGATGGCTAGCAGAAGGGACCTCTGGCTGCTTTTCCACTCCAACCCCCCTGGTTCACTAATGTTCTGAGTGATGGAGGCATTTGGATGACAGGAGGGGGATGTGAGGGAGGCATGAGGAGGTGGGGGCTGGGAGGCATGTTGCTGAATTTGGAGATCCAGCTATACCCCCACTGGGTCCATTATTTTACATTTCCTCATAGGCTGTCTGGGAAAATCTGGGTTTCTTGTATCAGTGGCTCAGGGCAGAACGGGAACAGCTTTAGCTAGGTCACATTAGGGCCATTTGCTGTTGGGCAGTGTTGTTCCCTTTGAACCCTGTACTTCCTCGTTTCTATGACAACATGTTGTCAGGTGACAACTGCAACCTAAGGACTAGGGCTTTGTTTGGCTCACAGGTTGAAGGTTTAATAGATCCTGACTAAAAGGGTGTGTGTGTGTGTGTGTGTGTGTGTGTGTGCGTGAGAGAGAGAGAGAGAGAGAGAGAGAGAGAAAGAGAGAGAGACAGAGACAGAGACAGAGAGACAGAGAGACAGAGACACAGAGACACAGAGAGACAGAGAGACAGAGACAGAAAGACAGAGATAGACAGACAGACAGACAGACAGAGAATATGGTGGTGCTAAGCTTGCTTTTCTCTTTTTTCCAGGACCTCCACACATGGACCGGTGCTGTTCACATTTAAGGTAGTTTTCTGGCCTCAATTAACCCAACCTAGCACTTCCTCTCAGACAAGCTCAGAGGTTAATCTATGTTCCAGGTTCCATCGAATTGACAATACTAGCCATCACAGTGCTGTGAGTCCATTTGTTCAGAGAACCTGTGCAGGCTTCTGGGTGGGGTGGGGGGAGGGGGCGAAGGGTGGTGCCCAGGAACAGGTGTGTGGGAAGCAACTCCATCCCATGATTTGGGAGGATGTAAGCATGTGCTACATGTATGCTCATAGCTATGTAGTCCTGTGCACAGAAGAGAGGCTGTGCAGATGAGTAGCAGAGGGACCTCTGGCTGTTCAGAGGAAGAAGCTGGTGAGAATCAGGGAATGCTAGAGGAAGGGCCAGTGTAAACAGGACCACACAGGCAATCAATGGCAGGCAAAAGAGCCAAACCTACTAGAGCCTTCAGTAGGCAGTCTTTGTCTTCATCAACCTGATTTCAGATTCATTCAGTCTGTTTGCTTGTGTCCCTTCCCCATCTTCTCTTTTGGTTTTGTGAGACAGGGTCGTGCTCTGCAGCCTCAGCCTGCCTTGAGCTTATCACGTAGCCTAGACTGGTCTCAAATGCATGGTGCTCCTGTGTTCGTCTGCAGAATGCTGGGATTGCAGGCAACACAGCCACAGTAGGTTCATTTGCTTTCGTTAACAAAAAGGATCTCAGTTAATTCGTTAATACACAGGCAAATAATCAATTGCACAGCTGGAGGTTTAGGGTGAAGCCTTGTGAAAATGAGCTTGATACACAAAATAAGTGATGCAGGGTGCTCTTACTGCCTGGGGGCGCTGCATGATGGGGAATACATTTTGGGGTTGATTTTTCAAGAGGAAGAAGGAAAAGGATTTCAACAAAATTAGGAATGAACACAGAGGACATGTGATGGTGTGCAAAACTTTATTTCCCACGATGGACAGAACACAAAGCCTTGTGTGTAGGCTACAGTCTACACTCCCCTGGTGGGCCATGACTCCATAACAGGCATTTCACAGCCCATATGTCCCAACATTCCATCAACCTCGAAATAACCCAAGATTTCATGCTTGCTCTTAAAAAATCTCCAGGAAAACAACACCTAAAAATAACACTGACCGTTTTCTCAGCCATTCCAGAAGTGGGCTCTATAAAGAACGCAACCAAATCCCATGCACATATTCTCCCCCAGATAGTCATGTTAGAAGTCATTGATGCATTTTCTTTGTCTTTTCTTGTTCTGTTTTTTGTTGTTTTCATGACAGGGTTTCTCTGCGTGGCTCTGGCTGTCCTGGAACTTCCTTTGTAGACCAGGCTGATTTCCTCTGACGACCTGCTTCTGCCTCCCTTGCATTGAGATTAAAGTCATGCGCCACCATACCCGGAAGAAATCATTGATTTCAATGGTAGATGTGATCTTGGGTTTAGGGCAAAACATGCTCTGGGCACAAAGAGTCATTCCCTTTTCCTGTTTTCTTTCTCCAGAGACGAGGCAGAAGGGCATCTTTCATGTGCCTTCCATTTTTGTAAGCTTAGTATTTTCTTTTGTTTTGTTTTACATATGTATAAAGTCCTTTTATTGTTTGACAACTTTGTATATGTTTGTCATGTGTTTTGATCAAATCTATTTCCCATTTTCTCCCTTCCAGCTCCTCCCTCTACCACATTCCCATCCAATTTCATATGCTTTTATTTAAAAACTCACTAAGTCCACTTAGTGCCGCCCCTATGTGCGGGCATGTAGGACCATCTACCAGAGCACAGGCGGCCTCTCAGAGGCAGCATCCTTGAAGAGAAGAGATGAGAACTTGAAGAGAAGAGAACTCTGCCTCTCCTAGAAGCCCAGAATTGTCATGGCCTCCTCAACTAGGGGTGGGACTTCATAAGCCCCTCCCCCAACCATGTGGGAACATTGGCTGGCTTGATCTCGTGCAGGTCTTATGCTGTCATAAGTTCTGTGAGTTCATTTGTGGTCCTCTTTGTCAAATGTCTGTGCTCACAGGAAGAGTCATGTCTTGTGCCCATAAGCTGAGTTGTGCCTATACTGCAGACAGGTCTAATGTTGAGGTCCTTGATCCATCTGGAGTTGAGGATTTGCAAAGTGAAAGGTAAGCATCTAGTTCCATTCTTTCGTATATAGCTATCCAGTTTTACCAGCACCATTTGTTGAACATGCTGTCCTTTATCCAATGTGTATTTGGGTCTCTTTGTCAAAAATCAGGAGGCTGTGGGAGCATAAACTTATTATAGTTGAGTCCTCAATTCTAGACTATTGATCAATTTCTCTGTTTTGTGCCTGTATCAAGCTGTGGTTTTGGATTTTTGACTTGTTTTCTTTGTTTTGTTTTTTTAACCATCCCTCTGTAGTATAACTTGAAATCAAGAAATAAAATGATTCCTCCAAGTAGTTTTGCTGTTGTTTTATTTTTACATTTTAATTTATGTAATTTATTAAATTAATAAAATAATTTAATTTATTAAAAAATCAAATTTTATATTTATTTTAAAATTTAAAAATTATTTTTAATTTACATAATTTAATTTACATAATTAAATTAAAATTAAAATTAATAAAGTGTTTGATTTAATTTTAAATTATGTGCACATCTGCATACCTATGAGCTTATGTATGTGTACCACATGAGTACAGGTGACTCTAGGGGGAAGAAAGCTTCATGTCCCTTGAACTGGAGTTACAGGCAATTGTTAACAGCCAAATGTAAATGCTGGGAACTGAACCTGGGTCCTCTGCAAGAGTAATACATGCTTTTAGCTGCTGCTCCAATACTTCAGTCCCTCAGAAGTATTTTTAGTCTTCAAATTTGTTTTGGTTCCTGGGTCTTTTGTGTTTCCATATGAATTTATAGGAATATTTTTTGGTTTGGTTTCTTTCTTTCTTTTCAGTTTCGGTGGAGTTGCATTGGAATTTTTATGGGGATTGCACTGAATCTGTAGATTGTTTTTGGCAAAATGTCCATTTTCACAATCTTAATCCTGCTAGTCCAGGATCATAGGGTATCTTTCCATCTTCTGGGGTCTTCATTGTCCTTTCTTCAGTGTCTTAAACTTTTTGTTGTACATTTTTCATTTCCTTGATACTTCTTATCTTTGTCTGGGCTTCTATTTGCTGTGATAAAACACCATGACCAAAAGCAACCTGGGGAGGAAAGCATTCATTCAGCTTCCATTTCCACATTCATCATTGAAGGAAGTCAGTCCAGGAACTCAAATGCTCCTGGAGTCAGGAGCAAATGCAGAGGCCGTGGAGGGGTGCTGCTTACTGGCTTGCTCTCATGGCTTGTTCAGCCTGTTTTCTTGTAGACTCCAGGACCACCAGCCCTGGGATGGAACCACCCACATTGGGCTGGGCCCTCTCCCATTAATCACTAATTAAGAAAATACCTTACAGCTGAATCTTATGGACACATTTTCTCCCTTGAAGTTCCCTCCTCTCAGATGACTTTAGCTTGAGTCAAGTTGACATAAAACTAACCAGGATGCTTCCCATTTCTTATTGCCAGAACTGAGTTTCTTCAGCAGCTCATGCTGTAGAGGAGCCAGGAACGTGACTGTTGATTTTAGGAATTCAATCAGTTAATTAAGAAAGACAGCGTGTGTGGGCAGATGTGCTGCGTGTGTGTTGAGAAACTGTTTAAGAAGCTTCTAGTGTCTGAGTTTCCATGGGCTTGAGGGGGAAGACTTCTCTCAGTATGCGTGGGCAGCATCCAGTCTCCTGGGGGCGGATGGACCTCTGCTCTCTGTCCTCCTGACCTTGGGTGGCCTGAGAACTCACAGAGGCAGCATTCTGTCCTCGGGCCTTCAGAACAGGATGGACTATACTCAAGAAGGAGACTTTCAGACATGAGCTGAGCCAGTGTGTCAGCAGCCTTCACAGCTCTGAGACCAAATACCTAGACAGACATGTTAAGAAGGAAAACGATTTGTCTGGCTCACAGATTCAGGCATTTCTGCTCATAGTCCCTTAGCTCTGTGACTCCTGGGCTGTGGCAAGGCACAGCATCACTGTGAGAAACATATATGACACGGCATTGCTCCCCTTATGGAAACTGACAAAGAGACAGAGAGGAGGGTCCAGGAAGAAGACATACCTTTCAAAGGGACACCCAAGGGCCCTTCCTCCAGCCAGAGCCCTCTTAATGGCCTGCTCAGTTGGGAATTGATCAATCGGTCAACAATCCATTGTTTGTGTCAGGATCCACTTACTTAATTTTTAAATTACTACGAACTTTTAAATTAAAATATAATCACATCAGTTCCTTCCTTCCCTTTCCTCTAACCCCTATGTCCCCTCCCTCTATCTCCTCACTTCCTCTCAAATTGGTGGAGTCTCTTTTCCTTTTATTATGACTGTTACATGTATATATGCATAGATATATGCATACAACTTGCTTGGCTCATTCAGTGTAGCTTGTGTGTACATGATTTTAGGGCTGACCACTTGGTATTGGATAGCCAATTAGGTAACTCATCTATGAGGGAAGGTAATTCTCCCCTTCTTGCACACAGTTGCTTCTAGTTCTTTGTCTAGAGGTAGGACCCCATGATATTGTTGCTTTCTGTGTTAGCATGTTGTTTTAGATAGGGCTCCCATTCCTGTGAAGTGATACCATGACCAAGGTAACTCTTATTAAGAACAACATTTAATTGGGGCTGGCTTACAGTTTCAGAGGTTCAGTCCATTATCATCAAGGTGGGAGCGTAGCAGCATCTAGACAGGCATAGTGCTAGAGGCTCTTAGAGTTCTACATCTTGTTCTGAAGGCAAACAGGGAAAGACTCCCATACTCAGGCAGTTAGGAGGAAGCACTCAAAGCCCACCCCCCCACAGTGACACACTTCCTTCAACAAGGCCACCACGCCTTCTGATAGTGCCACTGCCTGGGCCAAGCCATTGGGCCTGGGCCAAGACATTCGAACCACCACACATGTCTGTAAGGGATCCACTCTCAGAAGCCTATCAGATGACAGGCTTAATGTAAGCCTTAGGAGATACCTGAGATTCCGAACACAGTACTGGTCAATCAGCATGCTGAGGTCTCCAGCCTGCAGAAGGTTGCTGAATGAAATATCTCATCATCATCATCATCATCATCATCATCATCATCATCATCGGAGCCAGTCTTGCAACAATCCACTCTCAGCTTTTCTGGACAGGCATAGATACACTATCGGTGCTGTCTCTCTGGGGAACCCTAATAAACAGAGCCAGAACCCACTAGGAACAGTGAACTGCCAGGCCCGAGTCACTCTCTGAGCAGGCATCAAACAGCAAAGGAGATAGAAGGGGGAGGGGTATTGTCAGGATCCATAAAAAGTACATCTCAAGCAATGGAAAGTGACTGGGAGATGTCACTTCAGTCCTGGTGACGCAGGTGTGAGAGCCTGGCTGGGACAGGGCAGCAGGAAGGAAAACAGGCCCTGAAAGTGAAAATGAAGGCAGTGTGGAGGAGACAGGCCACACAGGTCATGGTGGTCACCAGAGAACAGGAAGGGAGCGAAGGCCAAGGTGACGAATCACATCGGCTTGCTACACTGGATACTGCCGCCAGTCAGGAGGCTGAGCGTACAGGAGACGTGAACCTGGGCGCCAAGAGGCAGCTGGAGGGAAATGCCCACAAGGCTGGATCATGAAACTCTGGCGTATGTGAACAAGGAAAAGCTAAAGCTAGAGTGAACTCCCACAGAGCACTCCTCAGATCCTTAAAATGCGTTTTAACACCACTTGATCCATCGGTGGAATCACAAAACATCTGGGCTGGCTACCTTATAAAGAAGACTGAGGTGTTCATGCTTTGGAGGCTGAAAGCCCAGAACAAGGGAGCTCTATCAGCTCAGCATCTGGTGAGAGTCCTCTTTAATACGCCACAATATGGTGGTGGCCACACGTGGGAACATGTGCAGGAGAGGGGAAGTCATGTGGCAAGATAGGAATCTAGAGCGACACAGAAGCCAGGCTCCCCACGTCCATCCCCCCTTCTTCTTCTCCTTCCACTTCCCCTCCCCGCCTCTCTCAGGGAAGGCTTTAAGCATGCTATACAAGCACTTTACCACTAAACTCCATGCCCAGCCCCCACTCATTTTGAAAATAATTTATTTTAAAGATTTGTTTTTTATGTGTGTGATTGTGTGTCTGTGTGTCTATGTCTGTGCATGTGTGTGTGAGTTCATGCATATGTGTGTGAGAGAGAGAGAGAGACAGAGACAGAGACAGAGAGACAGAGAGAGAGACATCTATACAGGTACCAGTAGAAGACCGAAGACAGTATTGGATCCCTGAAGCCGGAGTTACAGGAGGTTGGTGATGGACCACCTGACATGGTTGCCGGGAACCAGACCGGGGTCCTCTGTGAAAGCAGCAAAACATTGCGCCATCTCTCCAGCACCCTCATCTCTATAATACATTTCTCTTGTAACCAGAGAGTTGCAAAAGAGCTAATGACCTAAAGCCCTCATATTGTTGTAAGAAGTTGCCACCCTTTACGGGCCTCCCACCTCTCACATCACCCCCATTGAGAACCAAATTTTCAACATATGAAGCTTTTGGGGGACACACCATGTCCACGGGTGCCCAGACAAATGAAGATGGCTGAGATGAGAGGAAGTGGAAACAGCCTGCAGACAGGAGCTTGCTGGCTGTGATTTGACTCCATCTCCCTCTCCCTCTTCTTCCCCCTCCTCCTTATTCAGCCCCCCCCCCCCCGTGTGTGTGTGTGTGTGTGTGTGTGTGTGTGTGTGTGTACAGGTAGGTGTCTAAGAACAACTCGCAGGAGTCAGATGGATCAAACTCAGGTCATCTGGCTTGGCAACAGCTGCCTTTCACCCACTTCAACACATCAACAGCCCTGTTTTGTTTTGGTCTTTTAAAAGATTTATTTATTTTATGTATATGAGTACATTTTAGCTGTCTTCAGACACACCAGAATAGGGCATCAGATCCCATTACAGGTGGTTGTAAGCCATCATGTGGTTGCTGGGAATTTAGCTCAGGACCTCTGGAAGAACAGTCCGTGCTCTTAACTGCTGAGCCATCTTTCTAGCCCAAGCTCTGAATCTTTTATACGTATATCAGGGCTGAGGATGGAACCCAGGGCTTCATGCATACTCAGCAAGCACTGTATCACCAAGCTACACCCCAGTCTGTACCTTACTCTTACATCTGTCTGCTCTTCCCATCTTCCCTAAGTGGTGTACCTGGAAGCATGCAACACTCTCTGAAGGGTCTTGGCTCTTAACTGTCTTTTAACAGTGACTATCAGTAAATGTCCACAGTAATATATTCACTAGAACCAGATTACCCAACCTAAAAGTCATCTTCATAGCGAAGACATTTCAGACCTGATCTGACAGTCTTGCAGAGTAGGAGGTCTTATGTTATGAAAACATTCAGCATGTTGACTTTGCCCTTAGCTCTGTCCTCATGGTTACAAGATAGAGGCCATAGCTCCAAGCTTCCTTCCTCTTTCCATGACAGCATCTAAAGTTTCTCTCCTTCTCCCTCTCCTTCCCCCTTCTCTCCCCGTTAATTGTAAAGGAAATACTTGTAGACACTTCCAACACACTCCTAGTCAAGTTATGTTGCCTCAGGTTGAATTATAAGCCCTTGTCCTAGCTGCAAGAGAGGCTGGGATGAGCATCTGGCATGTTTGGTTGCTGTCGTAGAAGAATGGAGGGAACCGGAATGACTGTTTGATAGATGATCCGCTGTCTTAGTTAGGGTTTTACTGCTATGAACAGACACCATGACCAAGGGAACTCTTACAAGGACAAGATTTAATTGGGGCTGGCTTACAGCTTCAGAGGTTCAGTCCAGTATCATCAAGGTGGGAGCACGGCAGCATCCAGGCAGGCATGGTGCAGGAGGAGCTGAAAGTTCTACATCTTCATCTAAAGGCTGCTAAGAGAAGACTGGCTTCTAGGCAGCTAGGATGAAGGGCCTTAAAAAATCACACCCACAGTGACACACTTCCTTCAACAAGGCCACACCTCCAAGTGCCACTCCAGGGCCAAGACTATTCCAACCACCACATGCACCATCACAATAATCAGCATAAAAACCACTGCTACTGTCAGCCATGGCCACACCATTTTGTAGAAACTCCATGTTGCTTAAACGATGCCAATCTTAGAAATGCATGGAATGTGGTTTTTCTCAGTTGTTGCCTGCTTCCCTCTGTCCATCCAGTGGCAGCCAGCGGGGAGAGGCTTATCGTTTGCCTCATTGCTCACCTCACTGGCTCTCCAGCCCCCCCTAAGCTATTACCAACTGTAGGCCAAATAAGGAAACCTGTCAGCCTTCTCCCTCTTCTGCTTATTAACTATTCCTGTATGTGAACAAACGTTGGTTCTAACTCCTACATGACAGACTCCTCCAAGGGAGCATTCTTTACCAAACAAGGCTTGCCTTGTCATAAGACACTTGTCGCCTCGTCTGTCTTCCTTGATGGCCTGGCAGTTACTACCCATTGGACACAGTGCTACATAATCATCAGGCAGTGGCTTGGTTCAGGCCAGCAATGCTGAGACAACACAAGATCAATGTTACTGGGGGCTGGGAAGATAGCACAGTGGCTAAGTGCACACACTGCTCCTCCCAAGGACCCTGCACTGAGGTTGAGCTGCTCACAATGACCAGACTCCAGCTAAGGGTTTGACTCTTCACATGAACATACTTACACCCCCATACTCTATACACACAACTAAACATGAAATCTTCTTTTAAAGTTAGTGCTAGTGCTCACTTCGGCAGCACGTATACTAAAATTGGAACGATACAGAGAAGATAAACTTAGTGCTATCTCTCCCTTGCAAACATAACAATACAAGTTATGTCTCCCTTTATTATCAGGAAAACAGGCTCAGAGAAGCATTGAAACCTTGCTACTGGCCCTGTAGTTAGAAAGCCCAGATTCAGCCTTTGGATGCTAAGATTAATGAGACCATCTATGACCTCAGAAGACCACAGTTCAGAAGAAGGCCCCAAAGGGGAAATAAATTCTTATAACACAGTGAGCTAAGATAATGAGCAGGGGTCAGGGTGTGGCCTCTCCTGCAAGCCAGGCCAACAGGAGGGACTGGATACTGACCAATGCTCAGAAGAGCCCAATGGAAACAGGAGCATTGAAGAATCAAAGAATCAGAAGACTGTCCCCATTCCCTGTCCCCAGACTCCTCACCCAAAACCTTCCAGGACCCTACCCCCCAACCTCCTAACCCCCACCCCCACAGTGTGTATGTCACACTGCCTAGATGGCTCTTCCCCCACATCAGTGTAACTCTGGAAACACAGACTGTGTTCGGCCAACCACCACAAAACGTTTGTTAGACTCTAGAGCTTTAAGCCTTGGCACCAGACTTTATTTTATTTGGAATGACAAATTCTATGGTATTTCACACATTTTGAGAAAAGTCCCACCCACCAGGCTGCTGCTGCAGACTCAGGTCTGTAGAAATGAAGAAAAGAGAGCTGCTGTCTGTGCCTAGGAGGGAATTCAGGAATCCAGGGACCCACATGAGAGAGGTTGAGTCAGAGCTAGATTCTTGAGGCTGAATAGGAATTCCCCATGGGCTCAAACAGAGGGGAAAGACATAGGTATGAACGAGTGGATTTTATCTTGACCTTCAAACCCTGCAGTGGGACAGTATGACTCTTAGGAAAGGCAGAAGTGGGTTAGGGGAGCAGCTCAGAGCTAAATTGTGGCTTGCATAAGGCCTGGCTCTCCCTGTACCCTGGCCACTGGCTCCCCATCTCTCTTCCTCTCCTGAAACATCTCTTTTCCTCTCCTGAAGCATCACTACTGCATAATAGGACAGCAGCAGCAGACCCTGCAACTTCAACACACAGTAGGTGGGCCCTGGAATAAGCAATCCAGACCCAACTGTGCAGCCAACCAGCCCTGCTTGCATTAGCACTCAAACCTGGGAATTGTTCCGTTACTGTGAGAGCCCTTCCCACTGGAGTCAAGTGTAGACAGGCCTGACCTAGGTCAGATGGTGCATTGCTGTGTGAGGCTTCCAGAGTGTGGCTGCTCTCTACCTATCCCCGCCCAACTCCCTGGTACAGAATTTAGGTTCTTTCCTGAGACTCCTCTCTGAAGAGTCTAGCTTCCCTGGGGCCAGAGGCAGCCTTGTCCTCTAAGCTCCTCTCTGAGAAGACTAGGAAGGAGACAAGTCCTAGTTACTCTACCCTATATCCCAGGACCTTCAACTACCAGTCTTGGGCCCAATGTTGGAATTAGGTTACCATCTCCATCTTCTGACCCTGGGGCTACACTCTGGCTACAGCCTGCTCTAATAAACTGAAGCTCATGGCTAAGATAAATTCAATATATAGAACTGGGATGTCACATGCCTATAAGCCCAGCCCTCAAAGGCGGGGGGCAGGAGGATCACTGTGATGATAATCTCCATTATCGACTTATCCTGCCTTAGGATCCACATGGTTGAGTCTGTTTCCAGAAAGCTTAACCGAGCAGGGATGACCCACCCTAAATGTGAACAGAACCCTCTCTAAGCAAGCACCAGTATTCACCTCACTCTGCTTCCTGACTGCCCACGGGGTGGTGAGCCAATTTCTGTCTCTGTCACCATGACTCTTCTGCCATGACTGACTGTGAGCACAGATAAACCCTTCCTTCCTCAAGTTGCTTCTGTCAAATATTTTGCCACAGTGATGAGGGAAGCAAATAATATAACAACGTCAAATCAAGGCAAGCTTGGGCTGCATAGCAAGATCTGTCTCAAAAAAATTAAATAAGGAGGGGAAGGCTCAGTGGGTAATGTACATGCCACACAGTATGAGGGTGTAAGGGTGAATGCCCAGAGCCCGTGTAAAGCTGGGTACAGCAGTGGCAGCCTCTGTCATCCCAGGGTTCCTATGGTGAGGTGGGAAGCTCTGGGGCCAGCTAGCCTGGTACAGACAGCATCAAACAACAAAAGAAACACACTGCTTCCAACAAAACAGAAGGCAAAGACTGACGGCCAAGGTTGTCCTCTGACCTTTCCATGTGCGCTAGAGCACACATGTATCTACATACTATGCTTATACACACATAGAGATTTTTAAAATTATCAACATATTAGGTGATGTCTTAGTCCGGTCCTCATGACTAGACTCTCAGCCTGCAGTGCTCTGTGTGGTTCCGTATCCACCATAGCCAATGCAGAATAGTTTACAGAACCCAAAGCATTCTCCCACACCCTTTGCACTTGACCTTTTTCCCCACCCCTGGCAGCCATGCCTCTGTTTTCCATCCCTATACTCTCTCACATAAATAAAACCATATGGAGGTTTGCATTTGGAGCCTGGCTTCTTTCCTGATGCATAACTCTCAAAGCATCTGCAATCCATCATGGTGCTCTGTGTACCACAGACCTGTCTCATGGCTGGGCCCTTCCCTTGTATGGGCAGATCCACATGTTAACCCATGAATAGCTAAGGGGCAGCCAAGCAGTTACATTTCTCAGCACTTGTGAATAAAGGCACCCACATATTTGAACACACCTTTAAATAAAATACGAACAGGAGATTTTATTTCTCTAGGATAAATAGATAGGGGCGGGGAGTGTGTCTTTTACCGGATGTTTAAATGAGAAACCAAACAGTCTGCATTGCCATCAGTAACACATAGAATTTTTAAGTTATCACACTATTGTAAAAAAATTTGTATCACATTGTATGTGTTTATATGTATGTGTTTGAATGGCATGCGTGTGGACATCAGAGGGAAATTTGCTACTGTTGGTTGGAAGCATGTAATTTGCTTTTGCTTTACAGAGGGTTACAATTAAGAGACTGCCTTGAGTCTCAGAAGAGATTTTGAGATTTGGACTTAAAAATGGTGTAGAGATTGTGAAAGACCAAGGGGACCTTTGAAGCTGGACTATAATCCTGGTCAAAATATTATCCCAGTTCTGACTCTTCAACTTGGTCCCTATTGATTGAGGTATAAATTTGCTTTAATTGATGACTGTTCCTACTGAAGGACACATTTTTTTCTATTGAATAATTACCCTCCATATAGATAAGAATACCTTATGTCTGTACTTTTAAATGTATTTTATATGTTTGAATGTATGTAAATATATACATTTTAAGGATTATTTTCACACTATGACCTCTTTAAAAACAAATGAATAAATGGGTTTTTCAAGACCTTAGTTTAGCCAAGCATATATTAAACAAACAAAACACTAGTATTCACCTCTTAAAATGCTTCTGTCCTGTCTTTTAAATAAACCACTGCCACCATTGTTCCTTCAACTGGGCCAGGCTAAAATAATCACACTTGTTAAATGTTAATATTCTTTCACAAAAGAGGAAATTAATGGACCAACCCAATTTTATATAGACAAAAAAGGGGGGGCTGCTCCATCTATATGCAGACAGAGTGAGACTCTTCAGTGTGACTGCTTCTGGGTCGCCCACACTCCATCAGTAACCGCTTACCAATCATTTTTTTGTTTTTTGGCATTTTATTGGTTCTTTTCGAGTTTCACATCATGCACCCCAGTTCTGCTCATCTCCCCTTCCATTCATGTCCACTCTTCACCGTTGCAACCTCCACCCCCAAAACAAAGAACAAAGCATGAAAAGCATTTCATCACAGAAGCTGCAGTGTGTCACAATGTGTCCCACAGTATACCCCTCTGTCCACACATCTTCACTTGCCAATGTGCATTGCGATGAGTTAGTGGTCTGGTTCGAGATCTCCAGCTTCTATTTTTTATGATGCCATCAATCCTGAATCCTCACCAGGAGTATTCCTGGTGTTGTTGCACTGTATCATGGAGATTCTACAGCCTTGGGTCAGCAGGACTGGCCCTTTGGTGCATCCTCATCACTTGCAGATGATACAGATTTGGATGTGGACCTATTCAAAGCCCTGGATCTAAGCCTGCATGGTAGCTGAGCCCATCAGCCCACCAGCTCTCCCTTATCCACCACAGATAGTAAATTCACAGATAGTTAATTCTATTGGATCTCATGATGTTAAGAAATAAAAGAAAATGTAAAAGAACATAAAGATGAAAACTGTTCATAAAGAAAGATTTCTACATACCATGCTGGGTAAGTTTTATACCAACTTGACACAGGCTAAAGTCACCTGAAACTTCAATTAAGAAAATGTTTCCTTGGGCTGGAGATATGGCTCGGCCATTCACAACCAAAAATACAAGAAAATGCCCCCATAACATCAGGTAGTAAGCACGCCTATAAGGTATTTTCTTAATTAGTAACTGATGGGGAAGGGCACAGTTCACTGTGGATGGTGCTATCCCTGGGCTGGAGGTCTTGACTCCTCTAAGAAAGCAGGCCAAGCAAGCCATGAGGAGCAAGCCAGTAAGTGGCACTCCTCCATGGTCTCTGCATCAACTCCTGCCTGCAGGTTCTTGCCCTGTTTAAGTTCCTGTCTTGGCTTCCTTCAATGGTTGACTCCAATGCAGGAGTGTAAGCTAAATAAACCTTTTCTTCCCTAGCTTGCTCTTTGGTCATGGTGCTTCATCAAAACTATAGAAACCCTGACTAAATCATATACAGAGATTAAGATGGCTGCATGTTTCCAGAATGGAGAAGAAAACAAAAGGTTTTGTAGGTTATGAAGTTTTGGGTAAGTTAATTAAGATAAACAGAGAATGAGCTTAGATATAACATATATGGTATCAAAGTTTCTAAGGTCAAAAATAAAGTATTAAAACTAGCTAAAAATGTATGCTTAATCAAAGTTTATTTAAAAGTGTCTGATTTAAAATATTATGCCGTAGTTAAAAGTACAGGCTGATATAAATGACATTCTGTGTGTCTGATAACTATTTCTGGAGGCTGTCTTAGTCACTATTCTATTGCTGTGAAGAGACACCATGATCGAGGTAACTATTACAAAAGAAAGCATTTAATTGGGGGTTGCTTACAGTTTAAGAGGCTAGTCCATTATCATCAAGAAGGAAAGAGGACAGGCGTGGCACTGGAGCTATAGCTGAGAGCTTGCATCCTGACCCATAGGCACTAGGCAGAGAGGGATACATGAGCCTAACATGGGCTTTCAAACCTCAAAGCCCACCCCCAGTGACACACCTCCTCCAACAAGACCACACCTCCTAATCCTTTCCTAACAGTTCCACTAACTGGGGACCAAGCATTCTAACCTGTGGCAGCCATTCTCACTCAAAGCACACAGTGTGCTAATGCAGTCAGAGGGATGAAAACAGAGAGTATTTCCCCCTTGCCTCTCAAGGTCAGTCAGCAAGGTCCCAGAGGACTGTGGAGCAACTCTTCAAATGTTCTGAACCCTCTGGAGTCATCCGTTCTCTTCTTCAAGGAGGCCATGGGGATCTCATCTGGTGCATTTTTAACCAGTGTCCAGTCTACAAAGGGAAGGAGCAACACAGAAGAGAAGTTACAAGTTTTGTCCACACTCCCAAGTCAAACAGTGGTCAAACCTTTGGCTCTCCTCTTATAGACAACTAGTTTTAAAAAAAGAAAAAGACTTAAGGAGTTCCTCCCACACCAAGTGACCCCTGGGGGAGTTCCTCCCACACCCAAGTGTACCCTCAGGACAAGTGTCTTGTCAAGTGTTTTTGACAGAAAAAGCAATAAAAAAAAAGATTGATTTTGGCTATGTAGGTGGTCTTAAACAACCAGCAGGAAATATAACTAAGATTAAAATGGTCAGTATGTTTCTTTGACAGTTGAATAGCTTCAGTCTTGAGACATTATACTTAGCTATATGAGATGTTCTTGGATAATTGTTTCTCACTAATGATTTGATGTTTTTCTGATACATATACAGACACACACACAGACACACACACACACACACACACCTTCTTAAGAACTGAAGTCAAGTCTAAAGCCTGTATCTACCAACTATGGAACTCTGTAGAGCACTTCTCACAACTGCAATGAGTCCTTTTGTATCCTAGGCAAACACGTTACCTGATTAAAGGAGGCTGCCAGATACTCATCAAACTCAGGATATTCAAGTAGGTGCATGGGACCTTGCTAGATAACCCTATAAAAATGATCCAATAGGATTCTGTCTCTATTAAATGGTCAATAGATGCTGCCCTTAACTGACTTCTCTTAGGAGGGTTCTTGTTCCTTAAGCAGGAGTCTGATGTAACAAATCGCTGATTACAGTTACCTTGTCCTACAGGGCTTTGGTCCATGGTTCATCCAGTTGTTTAATTACATTTATCTTACTAAGCAAAATGTATGTTCTGTTAATTGTGTTATGAACTATGTATCTTAGTGTTCCCCACATGGTCATAGTGGAGGAGACTCAATGGCTGATTCTAAACTTATGCTGCTGGCCTGTTTCCCACTCTTCCATCACACCCCTGGCCTCACATCCTACAGTAGGCAACAGTGACAGAAATCCTCAGTCTCTCTAACACCTAAGACAAGGCCAGCAAAGGTTCTTTAGATAGTTTTCTTGCCTGTTCCTTCCTTCAGTAAAGTAAAACTGCCCTCAAATATTTTTCTTAACTACACTCTCATAAGAATTATCATGGTACCAACAGTCTCATTTTTTTTTATGTTACAGTTGCTACCTCCCTCATATAGCCCACTCCAAAAATATACATTATCACCAAATGACTGTCTTATGTTCTGGATCTTAGCTATCTCAAGTTTTATGGTCCCTTAGATGGACCTTCTGAGGCACTCGTAACTGCTGCCCTTCCTACATCACCCCTACTGACAGCTTAAAACAGTTAAGAGAGACCTGTACCCCCAAACCCCTAACAGCCATTCAGGTGACCCTTGAAAGGTACTAAGAAGCCATCCAACCTGTCCTGCTTCTTACCACTCTGCGCATTTTTTTTTCAGGACTTACAATTGAAAAGGCTGGGCTGAGGGCTTCTTTGCATCCATTAGCCTCTGACGAGCCAGCTCTCAGAAAACCCTAGAGAGATTCTAGAACGGCTTAACGTCCTTCAGGACCAACTCCATTCTTTGGCAGCTACAGTACTCCAAGTTAAATAGGACACCCTCCTCCCCAAATCTGTTTTATCTGTTCTCAGGGAGAGAATGACCTAAAAGCCTCAGGATTTGATGTCATCTACAGGCAGCTAGGAGCTGGGAAGCTCCTGATAACGTTGACTTAGCAACATTGGTGTTTACAACGTGGAGACTGCAGAGGAACAGATCTTCACATGGAATCTTCTGCCCCCAAAGTTCCCTTTTCTACCCTATAACTAGCCCCCACTCCCCACCCCTGACCCCACGTCTATGCAGTCTTCCTGTCTGAGGAGAAACTGCTGCCCTGCATGGTTCTGATAAAGGACAAACTGCTTCTGTAGAGGTTGGTCTCTCTCTGTCTTGTATATTCTTCTCTTTTTAATTTATTTTTTTTTGTTTTTGTTTTTTGAGACAGAGTTTCTCTGTATAGCTCTGGCTGTTCTGGAATTCACTTTGTAGGCCAAGCTGGCCTCCAACTCAGAAATCTTCCTGTCTCTGCCTCCCAAGTGCTGGGATTCAAGGCGTGCACCACCACTGCCTGGCTCTGCCTTATTTTCACGTCACCTCAATCAATCCCACTCTAACAATCTTTAATAAACATATAGGTCAGGTCCCAAAGAAACCAGGGATGGTTGGCTGAGGTGCTATTAACTTATTGAAGCCAACACTGACACCGGGTCCTGTCAGCACCACCTGTTACAGAGTCTAGTCAACACTTCTCGCTCCACACCTTACCCTAAACTTCTCCAGCCCTGAACTTTACTTCTTCTCCCCCCACCCCCATCTCCATTCCCATCCCCACCCCCACCCCAAGCCCCAGCTTCTGATTTCTATGTAACCCAGTTATTTTGTCTATGGTTATATAGGTTATTATATAGGTTATATCTCGGTTCTCTTTGTTCTCCTGGTTTTTCAGTTTGCTTTGGTTTGATTTGGTCTCCCTCTCCTCTTCCTCTCTTGCTCTGCCTCCTGCCCGCCCCATCCACCTTCTGGCCCTGGGTCCAGTCTTTACTGCTGGCTGTGTTCAGTCTGGACTCTTCCAGATACCTCTGCCTCTGGCTATACTCTCCCTCATATCTACAACAAAACCCTTCTCCTCATCAAAACGAGTCATGTCCTCATTCCCATCCAATATATATTAATTTATATGTATTGCAGCATAAATAAAAAACCCTAATTTTTAACAGTGTTTTTGTTATGTTTTTGGTTTTGGTTTTTTGAGACAGGGTTTCTCTGTGTAGCCCTGCCTGTCCAGGAACTCTCTCTGTAGACCAGGCTGGCCTCAAACTCACAGAGATTTGCCCACCTCTGCATCTGCCTATCAAGTGCTGCCACTATCACCCAGCTGTTCTCATACTGTAAAGAAATAACCTTTTTACTCTTTTTTTTTCCTATACTGGGTGCTCCTAATCTCAAATTGTGTTTGTATGACTGTGACAATGAGTTACAAATGGTTTTTGGTTGTTATGTTGTTTGTGTGAAAAAGATACAAACTGGTTTATTTGGTTTTTTTTTTTTTAACGAGCTGTGACCATTTCAGTTTTCTTTTTTTTAAATTCATTTTTGATATGTACTAAATAAAGTTTTTCTTGCCATACCCAATTAAAATATATGTGCAGATTCACAAATTTAAATATTGTGATCATATATCAAGGCCTGAAAAATACACACTACTTTATAAATTTGGGTTCTCTAAACATCTTAAAATCTATTAAAATGATATATTTGAGTATATTAAATGTTTCATAACCCTTAAAATGCTAATTGTTTATATAAAACATTTATTAGAGTTGTAAGATTTTATTGAGTTATAAAATTTAATGATAAGGGTTGCCTTGTAAAATAGACTTTAAGTATATATACTTACATAAATTTTTATTTCATTTAAATATTGAGTAATATAAAATTCATGTGATTTCTTCAAAATAGACAGTATAAAACTGTTAAGCTGAGTGGTGGTAGCCCATGCCTTTAAGCTCAGGCTCAGAGGCAGAGGCAGGTAGATCTCTGAGTTTGAGGTCAGCCTGGTCTACATAATGAGTTCCAAGACAGTAGTAACACAAAAGATCAAAAAGCAAGGTGTATCTTATAGACTTATATGATACAACACACCCAAATAGTTGCTTTTTAGGAGGTAAGAACTTGGCTGAGGATGTAGAGATGTTATCAAACTTGTAAGTCACAGTTCATGCCCTAAATCAGTTTGGGGTATCTCTTTCTCCATAAGCCAATTTAAAAAGCCAAATTAAAGGTAGAAAGCAGAAAAGGGCAATTTATTTAGTGTGGCCACTCTGGGGAGAGGAGCAAAGAGGTCCAGGAAACTGGTCCTGAAGTGAGATCAAAGTTCAAATGATGTCCAAGGCTATGCAAATCTTAGTAATCCCTGACACACCGGGCAGTTCTCAAACCTGGAACAAATGGCTAACTGAGGTGTCCACGAACATCAAAACAGACACGGGCCTCTGGGTTCTCCGTGCCTTCCTCAGTCTCTGCCTGTTCCCCTCCTGGCTGTTATACCCCACCTCTACCCTGAAGTCTCAAGTCCAGGTATCGGCTGGGCTGCCCTTTCCCCATCTCCGCTGGCCCCTATATAACTTAGCCATTGTGGCTATGCCAGTCTCTCGGTTCAGGCTACACCTCTTGGTCAGTGACTTCTCTCTTCCTCTCTCCCTCTGCTTCCCCCCTCCCGTGGCCCAGCTCAGGGTCATGTTCACTCTGGACTCTAACAGACATCCCTGCCTCTGGCTGTGCTCCCCCTTCTATCTACACTGAGCCTTCTCCTCCGCATACCTAGGAGTAGTCTGCCCTTCCTGTTTTCATTTAATCCCACCATTGGCTCATTAGTATCTAAGTTTCAGTCTCATCCTGAAAGGTGGTTGACAAGTTGTTGGAACTGTGTGAGACCTCTTTCAGGGAGCCAAGGTCCCCTCTGGCTGGCAGCTTTTCCTTCTCTCAGCAGGAGACCCTTGAGAAAGTCCCATATTTTGGAGATCCAATATTTCAGTTATATGATAGTCTGCTTGAGAGACACAGTGTCTCTTTAGAATATCTTTCTTTCTGCCAGACCGGTTACATGGGGTCTTATAAAGCTATTCCCTAGAAAAGCCATATGTGAGTACACGTGACCCAGGGTCTAGGAAATGTTGATTTCTGATGTCAGTGGCACTCAAACATTTAGTAGGTTTCTGGTTTAAAAAGCAGAGGCAAAGGGAAACAGATTCCATGTTTAATGGGATGGGTTAGCTAAACAACAGACAGGGGAACTCATCAAGGTGCTTGAAGATGGATCTCGGGATAAATCCCCAGGAAAGCTGGGGGCGAGGGGCACGCAGATGTAGCAACATTTGGTTATCTTAACAGTTAGGGGAAATCCCCTAAGCTTTGGGGGCCAAACTGAGCGTTAAGGCTGGAAGGAATTTTAGGACTGGTTTGTGTAACACAGAACTCTACTGTAAGCACGAGAGTGTACAAAGCTGATCAAGAAAAACGATAAGATGGGTAGGAGATGAAAAGGTGAGACGGTGAGGTGGGGGGAGAGCAGCTCAGGAGCATTCCAGAATGTGTCTTTAGGGTTTTATTGTTGTTCTTTTTTTCGATGTTCATGTTCTTTTATTATTTTAAACTTTTTATTTATTCTTTGTGAATTTCCCATCATGCATTCCAATCCCACTCATCTCCCAGGCCCTTCGTATCCACCCTCTGCCCTTGCAACTTCCCCCCCACCACCACCAAAAGAAAAAAAAAACCTCACTGTGGAAGCTGTAGCGTGTCACCGTGTGTCCCACAATATACCCTTTAGTCCACACATTTTTTACTTGCAAATGTTTATTACACTAAGTCATTGGCCTTGAAGCAGAAGGCATCTGGCTTCTGCTACACTATCAATACTGGCTCCTCACGGGGATTCCTTTAGGATATGCTGTTGCTGCCCCGTGTCGTGGAGATCCTGCAGCTTTGGATCTGCCTCTTCCCCCTCTCCGGCTCTCATGACCTTGAGGCCAACCCTCTGGCCTGCCGTGGGTGGCCAGGGGTAGAGAAGGGCGTCTCTTCCTTGTTCACGCCACTGTATGGCAGATAAGTGTTAGGGGCCAGCTCTTCTACACGTATGCCCTCAGGGCTGGCTCACCCACCCCCTGGCTACCAGGGCCAGTTCTACTGTGTAGCCCAGATGAGGTGCAGGGCCTACTCTCCCAAGTGCTACAGCTTGTGAAGGGTAGGGGCAGGTCTCCAGATCTCAAGATCTTGAAGCCAGACCTCCTGCCTGCTGTGGGTGGTGAGGTGTGAGTGGTGAGAGAGGACACCTTTCCCTTGCACACAACACCACATGGCAGAAGAGGGGCAGGGCAAGCTTTCTTGTGCTCACCACACCCTTCTACTGTGCTGCCCAGGTGAGGGCTGGGACCAGCACTGTGTCTCAGGGGACAGTTCAGACCAGGCACATCTGCATGGCCCTTGGTGATAACAGGAACTTGGGACATCAATACAGAGCCAGGCTTCAGAAGGACCACAGATCCAAACACGGCTCCTGGCAGCAGCAGGGTCCTAGATGTCACTCACTATGGCCTCAGGAGACAGCACAAGCCACTAAGAGCAGCATGTCCTTCGGTGGCAGCCCAGACCACAGATATCTGCATGGTCTTTGGTGGTCACTCAGGCCATAGACCTCAACACAGACCCCAGCTGCTTCAGGACCACAGACCCAGACCTGGCGCTGGGCTGTACCCTGAGCTGGGATCTCACCATGTTCCTAGGTGGTGGTGCAGGCTCCTCAAAGCCACCTGTTCCTCACCACCGCTGAGCCTCCAGTTCCACCTTTCTTCACAGTGTACAAACCGTCAGCTTCGCTTTCTCTCCCATCTCTCCACACCGAGTACTTGGTGTGTGTGTGTGTGTGTGTGTGTGTGTGTGTGTGTACTCGTGAGCATATTTTCTCCTGAAAGATTTGGGATCAGTTTTGTTTGCTGCTTTTTTGGTGTCAATTTTCTCAGCTTTCTCTGAGCCCATCTTTGATGTCTGGGTCTCCGCATTTTCTTGCACATTTATGCAAACATGAGTTGGACTCAAATCAGTGGGTGCCAAATCTCTCATATGTGTTCCTGGGTTAGCTAATAAAGTTCTTTCTGATCCAGGAACCAGGGCTGAGTTTTCCTACAAGGCTGCTGTCTGCCCTGGGGTGTTCCCCCTGACGTGGCCAAACTTGGGAGTGGGAGGGAGCAAGTGCCTCTTATTATTCATATCTATTATCAAGTGCTCACGAAGTTTAACTATGTAACTTGGGCAGGCTTCAGACTCATCATCCTCCATCCTCCACATCCTGAGTGTTGGGATCACGGGCATGAATGACCAGAATGGACTTGTATAGAGTCCTACTTTGCTACTGTGGTGACACACTGACTAAAAGCAACTTGAGAGAAAGGGCTTACATGTCAAGATCATATGCCAGGATGAGGAGAAGCCAAGACAGATTCAAGGCAGGAACCTGGAGGCAGGAATTGAAGCTAGTCTTTTTTTCTTAATGAATTGTCCCGACAGACATTAACACTTTATTATATTAGTTTTATCACAGACCTGTCAATCTTTCCACACCTCTGACTAGCCACCAAACTACTGTATCTTTTGAGGCGTTTCCAAACCAAGCTGCAGATGCCAGGGCACTTCCTCCATACATGCTATCAGTAAGAACTCAGTCTGTCCATAGCCTTTCACATTTATTTAGTGTGTGCGTGTGTGTGTGTGTGTGTGTGTGTGTGTGTGTGTGTTGGCTTACAGACAATCCTGCTAGGCTCCACCCAACAATGACATAGCAACAGCTTACAATCACCTGCTGCCAGGTGCCAGGCAGGTGTGGCAGCCTATAAAGACAGCTCGCTGCCCCACCCTCTCTCTCCATCTTCTCTTTCTCACTTTCTCTTCCCCTGTGTTCCCAGCAGACCTTTTTTCCTCCCTTCCTCTCTTTTTCTTTCTGTCCTCTTTCCCTTTCTCTGCCCTCATAGCTCTGTTTCCTCCTTTCCAGGTCCCTGTACCTGCACCCCTGTAAATCCTCTTTATATTAGGCCTGTCCTATGGCACGATTCCTCAGGGGACACCTCAGCATGGGCCCAACAGGTATCTCGTTGCCAGTGCCTCAATTATAATGTGTTATAAAACAACAGTGCATACATGTATGCCCATGCATGTGTATGCCATAGCACATGTGTGATAGGAGTTAGTTCTCTTCCTTTCACCATGTAGTATCAGGGGATGGGACTCAGGCCATCAGAGTTGTTGGCGAGCAACTTTACTTGCTGAGCCCTCAGCTCATTTTCTGCTCCATGTTGTTAGAAGCATGAGACTAATTTATTCTTTTGAGTACAAAGTTTATAGTAAAGCACTCTTCTTATTCTTATTCTTATTCTTCTCATCCTCCTCTTCCTCCTCTTCCTCCTCCTCCCCTCTTCTTCCTCTCTCTCTCTTTCTCTCTTAAGTCTGTAGCTCTGACTGTCCTGTTAGCCTTGAACTCAGAAATCCACTTGCCTCTGCCCCTCCCCCCGCCATATGACTAAAGGCATACCACACCATGCCCCAGCTAAACACACACACACACACACACACACACACACACACACATCTTAAGCAGCCATTCTGATGCAGGCTCCAGCTCCTGCACAACCTCAAGTTCTATCACATGTGTTTATTTTTACATATTTATTTTTTAAAAAATGCTTGTACCTGAGAAATCACTGCTAGAATCAAGGCACAAAGCACTTCCATCTCCTAAGAGTTTCCAGTGAACTCAGGCCCACTCCGTCAAAACCCAGGTGGCCTCAACTAATCTCAACACTGTAGATGAGTTTACCCAATATGGACTTTCCCATAAATGAAAACAGATGATATGCACTATTTTTGTGATCAGTTTATTTCATTCCTGACAAAGCAGAAAGTGGATAGACCACTGAGTATGATGTTTTGCTCTGGCAATCTTCATTTTAGAACATAAATATTCAGAATAAAGTATTAGAGAGATAGAGTACGTGGTGTGTGTGTGTGTGTGTGTGTGTGTGTGTGAGAGAGAGAGAGAGAGAGAGAGAGAGAGAGAGAGAGAGAGAGAGAGAGAGAGAGATGGGGGAAGGAGGGGGAGGGAAATTGATTGACTGAATGACCTGGGTCGAAATAGAAAACATTTCTCATATAGCCAAGGCTGACCTCAAACATCTTAGATAGCCAAGGTCAACTGTGAGCTTCTGATTACCTCTGGAATGATATACACAGTGCTAGAAAGTGAACCCAGGAATTCATACATGCTAGGCAAACACTATACCAATTGAAATATACCCCAGCCCTGAGAATAGGCCTCTTACTGTGGATTATAAACAAAATGACTTAAAATATTTTCAGCCTGGAATGCAGCTCTATAGTAGATCATGTACCAAGCATATTCCAGGCCTGAATTCAATTCCTTGCTACAGGCTTAAAATTTTCAAAATCAAATAAGTATATTTAAATGCTTTAACTTCCCTTCTAGAACACCACCTACCAGAGGTAGTGGAAAGGAAAGGTTAATAGGGCAAAGGAGGATGTAGACCTGTTTAGAAATAGTTCTTTGGGGTTAATCCAATCTGCTTTGTCATAATATCAGCAGTTCAGGTCACATGAACCAGCAGCTATAGCTCAATCCACTCAAAAATCATCACCATTCACAAATCAGCAATGGCAGTTCAATCCAGAAGAAACCCCAAGGCTCTGCCAATTAGCAGAAGCAGCAAGAAGCCACCAGAACACCACCAGAAGTTTTTTGGTGTGTTTCTCTCTACAAAGTTATGACAAACAATGATCAGCAAAGAAGGCAAGGCAATCCAATACCACACAGTGTCGTCAGTGAAGACCAGAGTTAGCAAAGCCCAACTAAGACCAGCCAAGTGGCAAGGTGAACCAATACCGCAGAATGTTGTCTTCTGTCTGTTGAGTTATATTAATACCCTTTCCAAACACCACATGCTCTCTAGAGCATATTTCCTAAAAAAACATCACATATCCTTTTCCCAGGCTGCCTCCAGAAAAGCACTATGCGTATGTTCTCAGCAAAACATCCTCCCACAGGTCTGCTTCAGCACAAAACATTCTTTCTTACAGTTTCCAGAAAACATCACATGACAACTGAGTCTCCAAAGAAATCTGAAATTTCCACTTCACCTTGTACCACAACACAAAGAACAGTAAGTCTTTCCCTTCTTTCTCTTTTTATTTTGGATTCCTTAGGAGCTTGAAGAACCGTACACCCACAGATCTCCATGGAAACCAGGATGTTAAGTATACAGAATTGTCCTATCAAAGGAAAATATGTAAAACCTGTTTTACCACTCAGAAAGCTGAGAGATGGAGGTGATTAATAGTCTGGAAATCTTCATTATCTGTTGGGCAGGCCATATCAAGCTCCCATAACCAGGACTGGATATGACTAATAGCCCAAATGACCTTTATGTAGCTGCTCTTTACTACTTTTTCAGTTATTTTTCCCCATCCTTCTCCACCTTTTCAACCCCTTAGCTCTGGATAAAAGAGAAAGAATATGGAAGAAAGGAGAGAGGTGTCAGAAAGCAGGGCAACATTATCACTAGGCTTTCCTGCTGATTAGGGTCATAGAGTTCCTTGGAGCAAGTTTGATCTCTGCCATTAGGATCTCTAATTGCTTCTTGTTGTTATTTCTTTTTTGTGAACCACAATCCTTAAGAAACCTCAACCAACAACAACCAATAAGCAACCAATAACCCATCAACAGCCCTTCCTCTCAGGGCCCTAACATTTATATACTGACTGAAAAGTCCCCAGAATTCCAAACATCACACAATTGCTGAAACTATCTGCATCTGGTAAAATCACACCCCTGATAGAGCACAGGCCTCAGATCTATCATTTTTATAGGATGTTGTGGTGGTTTGAATATACTTGGCCAGTGGGAAGTGACACCATTTGGAGGTGTGGCCTTGTTAGAAGAAGCGTGTCACCGTGGAGGTGGGGATTTGAGGTCTCATATATAAGCTCAAGTCTGGCCAGATTATTGAGAGACCCTCCTCATGGCTTCCTGTGGAAGACAGTCCCCCCTGCTGCCTGTAGATAAAGATGTAGAACTCCAAAGTTCTCTAGCACCTTGTCTACCTGCATGCTGCCATGCTTCAAACCATGATGGTAATGGACTGAGCCTCTGAACCTGTAATCCAGTCCCAATTAAATATTATTCTTCTGTAAGAGCTGCCTTGGTCATACTGTCTCTCCACAGCAATGAAACCCTAACATAGATGCCATTCTATCTTGTCATAACCTTGTTCCCCACTGTTAGCAGGCATGTGCTGTATGACTACTGGGAAAGCTGATGGTGGTGGCCTCAGCATCCCAGGCCACCCCTTCTCCACTCTGGTGGCTTAGTTCATCTGAGATTAACCCTTTCTCTCAAGATGGGCTGTTTTATCAGATTGTCCTCTCCTCTTCTCAGCTTTTCTTTGACCTGACTGCCCTCCACCACAGTTTCTTTCTCTATTTATTCCTGAAAGAAACTCCCACTCTCTTGCTCAGTCATCAGGACTGCGCCTTTTTGTTCTCCCTTTTTGAGTGTTCCTCATCTCAGTGCTTCCACTTCTACAGTTTTTCCAGTTGCACAGCCAACTCTGAAACCCTTTCAGAAATAAGAGAGCAGAGCAAACCCTTTAGGTTTCCTAGTCCAGCCATGTTACGTTGCTCAGGCCCCTCTACTACCTGCAGTTTTTTCAACTGCTCAGCCATTCTCTCAGCCTTTTTTTTTTTTTTTTTTTTGAAACAGAATATATGAAGAAGAAAAATTTTAAACAGAAAATTCTCTCTGGAGCAGAGTGGGGGATATCCCAGTGGTAGAAGTAGCAATATTTTTTTTGCTGGTATCTTCAAAAACTATATCCATCCCTTTGTCTCCTGCTGGTTTCTCGATGGCATTTGAAATAAAATTTCCCATTCTGCTTGGCACCGCTTATAGCTGATCTTTGCTACTCTGAGGGCTCTTTTTCTTCTACCCTTCTCCATCCCTTTTCTTCCACCCTTTCAACCCCTTAACACTAAATAAGAGAAAAACAGATAGAGAGGAAATTTAAAAAATCCTGAATAAAGTCAGGGTTCAGAAAGTGGGGCAATATTATCAGTAGACTACTTCCTGATGATTAGGGGCATCAAGTGCCTTGGGGCAAGTTTGATCTTTGCCATCAGGATCTCTAATTTCTTGCTGTTTCTTCTTTTCCAACAACTAACTACTTAAGAATCCTTGACCAACAACCCACCCCAACCCTACCTCTTGGGGCCCTAGCATTGATATATTCCCTGAAAGTCCACAGAATTTTAAGTGTCACACAATCACAGAAACTATCCACTGCTGGCAAAAATCACACCCCTCCTAGAGCACAGGCAAATCACAGTCAGCTGCTGTGGACATTTTGAAGCAGCCTCATATCCCACACCTGGGATTTAAAACGAGAACATATTCTTATACTATTTCTGCATATTTTTTAAAAGAAACTAGAATTCCAAAATTGTCACTAACCCTCTATGCTATCTATGTGACTGAGACTACATAAGATTCTTCCCTAGGTCCTTAAGCTAACACAGGTAATCTGTCTCTAAAACTCATCTTCTTGGAAGAAATGACATATATTTTGAGTTGAATTTTGTTATAATTGTGTCTCCATGTGCACCAGGAACTGGATTACACCAGGAAACTTTTTTCCAAATTGTATTGTGTTTAAATATGCTGGCGATACGACCCCTGGCATCAGACTCCTAAAGTTTGACCTAGCCCACCTAAGTCATCTCACCTCCTCAAGGATCAGTTTCTTGCCAGTCTTGACACCTGCAGGGAAACCTGCTGATTCCAGCTAAATAAATAAATAAATAAATAAATAAATAAATAAATAAATAAATAAGAGGGGTGGAAATAGGAGGTGGAGAAGGAACAGGAAGAGGAGGTGCTATGGGAGGAACTTAGAGAATTAATGTTCCCATGGACTTTCGGCTCTTCCCAGCTGTCCTGACACTTGTGCCTGCCTCAGCTCTTTTGGTCACTTTCTGTTCCTTCCCTCAGGCTATGCTTTTCACTTCTATCCTGGCCCTGATGCTAAAGAACTGCTCGTCTATCAGATGCCCTCTTGATTAGTTCTCCCTCTAGAACACTTCCTTACTCCTAGCCTTCTCTCATTAAACCAGTGCTACACATAACCCAAGTTCCTTGGTCATTCGAGTCTCCATCTATCTATCTCAATCGCTCTCTGCTTTATAACTGAGTCTCAAGAAGTAAGCTCTCAGTGACCAAGGCAACACCATGCCTGGCTGTCTGCTACCTGCTGCCATGCTTCCCACCATGATGGTCATGGACTCACCCTCTGGAACCAACCGTAAGCCTCCAATAAACTCCTCTTTAAGTTGCCCTGGTCGTGGTATCTTCACAACAATAGAAAAGTAACTGAGATAGTTCTCTCTGTCCACCTTTATATGAATCCCTGGATTAAGCACAGGAGATTAGGCTTCCTTGTTACGCATTTTACCCCCTAGGCCATGCCTCTAACCCCAAGGCAACTGGGTTTAAAGAGCCAGATTCAGAGAAGGAAGGAAGTGTTCATGTTTCCATACCCTTCATTTCAGCAACTTCTATCCTCAGTGTTTTTCCAGGGCAGACAAGTGTGCTCCGGCACACACAAGACACTTAACCTGAGAGCCTGTGAAGGTTGTCACACACACACACACACACACACACACACACACACACACACACACGATGAATTGTCAGCCTAATGAGAAGTACAGTCTCCTGAGTGACAGGGTCTGGGCATGTCTAGCAGATTATCTTGATTAGGTTAGTTGCTATAGGTGGCACCATTTACTGGCATGGAATCCTAGACTAAGAAGAAATACTGAGCACAAGTATTTACCTCTCTCCTTTCTGAGATGCAGTGTGGCCAATTGTTTCATGTTCCTGCTGGCTTGTCCTTGTGAACCAAAACCAACCCTTCCTCCACTAGATACTCTAGTGATATTTTCTCACAGCAACAAGAAAAACAGACAGCTCTGGCATCTCCCAAAGCACTGCAGAGCAGATATTTGACGTGGGCCTTTGGGACCAATCTAGGTCCAATGCCAACAGTGGTGGAGGCTGTCTGTGGTGGGGAAGCAAACCTTTCCCTCAAATGCTCGTGAGAACGGCATTGAAGCTTCATGGGCTGGGCTTTCCAACACAGCCCCTGTTGCCTCTACGCCAACCCACTGAGGTTGAGCTAAGGCAACTGTAGGTGACGTGTGAGTGTATGGGTATGTGACTGTTTACCAATAAAAGTTTATTCAAATTTCTCATTTAAAAATGAGCAGTAGAGCAGATTGGCCAGTAGGCTACAGTTTGTTGCCCTCTGAGCTCTGTTCACAAACAAGGAGAAATGACCAGCATCCCTGAGATTGGTGAGCACTTCAGTGGCTTGTTTATGTAAGCATTGTGTGTGGCTTCTTCATTTGCATATGTACATTCAGAGAGGTCTTTATCAAAACTTCACCAGTGGTGACTTCTGAGATATCACATGACTTCCAGTAGTTTCTATACAACTTCAACTTTCTAATTGAAGGTTGTGGCATCTGTGCTGATGTCATGCCTTGGGAACCTCAGTAGTGTTCAGCATGGCTGTGGCTTCCAGATGTCACAGATGTCAAGTGGCTACTGTCTGGTCTGGGCTCTTGCCTGGTCTGGCTGTTTCAGATTGGCTTTAGTCGGGACCACTTGCAGCCTTGTTCTCCATGTCTCTGTTCCTCATGGGAAAGCCTAGCCCTGAGACAATTCTCCTTGCAAAGCAGAAGTACAAGGGGTTCAACTGAGCAGGCTCTTGGCCACTTGCCAGATAATAACAATCATTGGCCCAAACAATCCCCACAGTGAGGAGACAGAGAAAGGGAGGGAGAGTGGAGGGGGAGGGAGGAGAAAGAATCCTCGTGAGTCCGATGGTGAGGGACATTGATGGAAGATGGGGTAAGAATTGCAGCTATCAGTGCATGCCTTCATACTCAACAAAAGAAAGGCTGTGAAGTAGGATGGATGCCCAATCTCCCACTTGCCTCTACTACCGTGCTACAAGTGACAAAAAAATTCAGAAAGGATAGTGACTTTATCTCAGCATCCCAACAATCCTCAGAGGGCCTTGTTGGCTCTAGTGAGACCACATAGCCATCTCTGAGTTCACCAGAGGCTGGAAGCTTTTAATATATTGATTTGCTACCCTAGAATCATCTTCTGTTCTTATTGGCCACCATGTCACCACCCTTGTTCTAATTGGCTACTTTGGCATCACCTACTGTTCTGATTGGCCACCCTGGCATTGCTTGCCCACTCTGCGGGGGACTCAGTTCTATCTTTATGGATGAGAACTGAGGAGAATGCTGACTACAGGCATATTAAGAATGCCTGTGTCTCATGGCAAGCATCTGACTTAGGTTAGACATCCCCAGTTGCTGCCCTCAGATATACATGGCGGTGAAAGTGGTTCACCTGTAGCAGAGATGTGTGTGTGTGTGTGTGTGTGTGTGTGTGTGAGAGAGAGAGAGAGAGAGAGAGAGAGAGAGAGAGAGAGAGAGAGAGAGACCGAGACCACAGAAGACACTAGGCAGGTAGGAGGAAGTAGTGGAGAGATGAGGAAGCTGGTTCAGTGAGCACGCTGAGCTGATATTAGGGGAAGTAACACCGCCTGGTCACTGCTCTGAGCCTGCATCTCTGTATCCGCGTGCATACACACACACACCCGAAGCATTCATCTACCATTTCCTTCCTTGCCCATTGTGGCCTGCCTTGGTTCTAGTTGAACAGGTTCGTAGTTCAGGCAGAGAATAGCACATCTTTCAGCAGGAAACTGGCCATGGCCCATACTGGGGACACAGACGAATCAACTCATATGACACTGGCTTATTTCATTCTGTGAGTTAGTTTTTCCTAACCCTATAAGAAACATCCAAGAGAAACAGCTCTCGAGCTGTGGGTGGCCCCGTACTCTGGGCTAGGAGCCTGGACCAAATAAAGAGGAGAGGAGGGATAATCCATTTTGGCTTGCTGTCTAAGAGAGCTCAGTTCGCCACAGTGGGGGTGGCGGCGCTATGCTGAAGCAGAGCGGTTCTCATCATGGCCGTCAGGAAGCAGAGAGAGTAACTGTGCCAGCCAGTGGGACCTTGCAGCCCACAGGCAGGGCAGGTGTCCCTTTAGTTAGTCCTTTGTGGAAATGCCTCACAGACATGAACAGACACGTGCTTTCCTAATTTGTTAGGAAGCTCTTGATCCAATCAACCAATAATCAAGAAGCAGAGCAGCCTGCATATTGCCTTCCAGGCAAGGAAGCCAGAAGTGGGGCCTCTAGACAGAAATCCCAAAGAGGAAGTGTGGCCCAGTGGTTCTGGCACACCGTCGGGGAGGGGCGGAGGTGCTGAACTCTGTGTTGCCAGTTCTGGATAGAAGAATGTGGACAGTGGGACCCATGGCAATCCACAGGCTATGAGGGGAGTAACTGAGTCCCAGTGAGCAGTTTGAGTGGGCTGTTCCAAGAACTGAGAGTGAGCGACAGGCCGAGACTGCACTGGAACATCTCTGAGAAGGATCTCCATGTACTCCAAGACAAGGAGAAGGGAGAAGACACAGCGTGAGAGAACAGAGACTGAAGACGTGAATGCTACAGTGAAGGACATCATCAAAAATGATCAACACAGACGCTGGTTACAGGCTGTGGGGAGCAGGGCAGCCCCTCCATGTGGGAGACCGCCATGCATGCCCCTTTTCAGAAAACCCCTCAAAAGATAGCAAGACAGAAGGTGGGATGGGGAGCTGCCCTGATCACAGCTCAGCGTTAGGGTCTTCATACGTCCTCTCCTGGAGACCAGTCCATCTCAGCAACGTGACGGTGAAGATGGAAAATCCAACCAAGTAGCCTAAGGAAATAACCCAAAAGTCCAGATGAAGGTGTGGGCCTCAGGCCTGGCTGCATCCCCAGAAGGAGTGTATTCGTCATTTATTTCATGTGGACCTGCATCTGGCAGGGCTTAATTGGGACAGCTGTCTCTTCTAGGTACTGGGTTAAACAACAGCCACATTAATTTTGTTGATGGTTCAGCAACTAGGCTGGACTTCAGTGGGTTTAATTATCTCTGTTTCACTTGTTATCATCAGGGATGACTCAGGACTGGCAGTGGGAGTCATTTGAAGACCTGCCCAAGTCTCAGTACTCTCTGGGCAGCTTCATACTTCAGTCCCTACTGTCCATGGGCTCCCTAATGTGCTCCTCCCAGTGTAGTGGCTCTAGGGTGGACTGGGCTACTCACATGTCACTCAAGGATCTCAAAACATAAGGAGAGCTGGGTATGGTGACACAACCTGGGACTCGGAGGAAGAAGAGGCAGGAAGTCTGCAAGTCCAAGACTAGACCTGACTATAGAGTGAGGGGCAGCCACAAATCTTGTGTGTGTGTGTGTGTGTGTGTGTGTGTGCATGTATGTGCATGTGTGTGTGCATGTATGTTCATATGTGTGTGCATGTATGTTTGTATGTGCGTGTGCATGTATGTTCATATGTGTGTGTGCACGTGTGTGTGTGTGTGTGTGTGTGTTTGGGGGCAGGGGATGCTGAAGAAGTTAATTCTTATGTTCAGCTCAGGTTTAGAAGGCACGGCATCATTTCTAGCATATTCTATCCATTGAAGAGAATCAATGACTCTAACCATGGTGAAGAACGGGGGAAATTAGACTCTTTATGAGAGAAGCCATGAAGGATGGCAAATGTTTTAACAGTGAACTGTGTGGACCATGGCTCTCACTGACAGCTGGAAACATGGATGGACAGTAGAGCATTAGTACTTCTCTAATATGCACAATACCCTAGATTTGATTCCTGGCACACCATAAATTCAAGACCATAACCCCAGAATGCCTAGGATTCTAGGCATTCGGCAGCTAGGGCAGAAGCACTCAGCTGTTAGGGCAGAAGGGCCAGAAGGGAGATCATCCTTGTCTATTGTGTTGGTTACTTTTCTTTTCTTTCTTTGCTTTTTTTTTGGGGGGGGGCACATTTAAGAAAGGGTTTCTCTGTGTCTGTTTGTCCTGGAACTCACTCTATATAGATCAGGCTGCCCTCAAACTCAGAGGTCCACCTGCCTCTGCCTCTTGAGTCCTGGGATTAAAGGAGTGTGCCATCACTGCCTGGCCAGTTACTTTTCTTGATGTTGCCCCAAAATATCTGACAATCAACTTTAGGAAGGAACAGTTTATTTTTACTCAAAGTTCCAGGGGACTTGTGCCCACCAAGAGCCTTGGCAGGTAAAGGCACTTGCCATCAAACCTGAAATCTGTGTTCAGTTCCTAGGACTCACATGGTAGAAGGAAAGAACCTTTTGTTGAAAGTTGTCCTCTGACCTTCACACAAGAGCTGTGGTACATACACCTGCACATATATATACTAAACAAACAAACAATAATAAAAGGCCCTGGGTACAGTGCACAGCAGTAGGAACTTGAGTCCACAGTCAGGAAGCAGAGAGCACCAAGTGCTGGCTGTCATCCTGTTTCTGCCTTTTATGAAGCTTGGGACTTCATGCCAGAGAATGCTGTCCACAAGAAGGACAGACACCTCTGTTACCTAGCCAAGAGAACCCTTCATAGACACACAGAGAATTGTCCTTATCCAGTCAACAACCAGTATAAATGACCTCAGTTACATAGTGAGGTCCTGACCAGCCTGAACTCTATGGGGCCCCCTTCAAAACAACAAACCTGGGAGACAGGCCTCCCAGCACAAAGGGCCCTTGAAGCCACCTCTTTTGTAGTGCAAGTGTGATACGGGCCTACAGGCTCTGTGTGGAAGGTAAGCACAGCCCGGTTGCACCGACATTATCCTGGTTATAATATTATATAAAAGTCACCTTTTTGATTGATACTAGCCCTGTGATTCCAGCAGTCACTTTATGGATAGTTGGTATTAGCATGGTGGCATCAGCAGACAGCTTTGGATGGGTATACAAGACTAGTTATGCCAGGAGTTCCCAGTGACATGATTTCTCCATGCCTAGTTGCACCACTATCAGCCCAGTTCACACACATTTCCTTTCTGGATGGTGGAGATGGTTCCAGATACTCCAGAGGTCATTTTCTGAATGGACTATATCAACCATTCACTGTGGCATTTACCTGGTGAATGACTGATGCTAACTTAATCACACACACATTAGTTTATTGTTGTTGTTGTTGGGTCAGAAGTGATGATGTGCACCTTAAATCCCAGTATTTAATGAAGATCTCTGTGAGTTTGAGGACAGTCTGGTCTACATAGTGAGTTCTACACCAGTCAGGACTACACAGTGAAATCCTGTCTCAAACAAACAATCAAAACAACAACCCAAGTAGAGATTGTTTATAGAAAAATAAATATAAAAGCAAATTTAAAAGAAACCAGGAGTACCTACATTTATTTCTAATAAAGTAGACTTCAGATAGGAATTTAAAAAAGAATGTAAGTACATATTTTAAAGGATCAAAATAATAATGAGTCAAGTCTATACAAAAATTATAAATTACTTGCATTAAAGAAAATATTCCATTGTGACCATCTTTTTAGCTGGTTTATTTACAGTAGTCACATTTAAAATGACCATTGGAAAAATGTCATGGTGTTCATGTCTGTACTCACTAGTAGAAAAGCTAAGGCAGGAGGATTGCCATGATTCAAGCCCAATATAAAGTACACAGGAAGCACCAGCCCAGGCTGGCTACAGTGTGAGAGCCTCTCAAAGCAACTGAAACAAAATTTAACAAAAACAACAATAATAAAAGTGTATGCAATCGAGTTAGTGTATGTACTCCCTCCAACAGAGTCAACATGTGGGAGGCACAAACCAATGGGAGTTTAAAGAGAAAGGGAAATCTTCAATGCCTCAGTGGGTGTTAGAGGCTGACACCTCCAATGGTGACTGATGTACAGCAGGAAGAAAATCAGCAAGGCTGTATTACATTGTAACATTGTATTCAATAGTACTGTCAATCACTGTCTTAGGGTTGACTGCTGTGAGCAGACACCATGACCAAGGCAACTCTTACAAGGACAACATTTAATCAGGGCTGGCTTACAGGATCAGAGGTTCAGTGCATTATCATCAAGGTGGGGGCATGGCAGAGCCGCCTTGTGGGTACTGAGACTCAAACATGGCTTCTCTAAAAGAGTAGCCAGTGTTCTTAAACTCTGAGATATTTCTCCAGCTCTCTTAACTCGAATTTGATAGAAAATAAAACAGATAAAAATCTTTGAAACAGTACTTTGCTCAGACCAGGCCCAAGCCAGCATGATCCACTCAGCCCCTAGCTCATCCCTGGAATAGGCCACTCTCCCAGGAATAAAGACCATCCTTTGGAAGGATGACTGAGACACTGTGACCCACTTAGTTATATGTCTGCTTCCAGGGAACTATCATTGACAATAAGCATTTCCTCTTCATCTACAACTTGGGGGAGGGTGGGGTCAGCTATGAGGACCTGGTGCAGGGGTTACAAGGTAGATACTTCTATATCCTGAATCAATTTCTATGCCATGAGCAGTAGAACCAGGAAGAAGAAGACATGCACCATCTCTTCCACAGTCTGAAGAGCATCCTTTGCCTTGTTGCTTACTGTCCAAAAACACGAGGTGCTAAGCATGAAGCCTGGTTGCTGCTGCCCTTCTTCAAGAGAGGCACACTGTGAGACAGATGACTCAGTGGGTAAAGGTGCTTGCTTCCAAGCCTGGTGACTGGGAGGAGACAGAAGGGGAGAGCTGATTCCCAAAATGCATACACAAAGCAAATAAACATAACTTTAAAAATTGTTAAAGGTATGGTTACAACAGTGGATTCCAATAAACGTTTAAGGAAGCATGATGGTGGGTTTCTATGACACTTTCCAGAAAATAGTAGCAGAAGGAGTCCTCACTGGGTGAGTCTGTGTAGCTGGTATTGCTCTAACAGAACCCAAAATAACATTATAAGAAACGAACACTGCAGATCAGTACATTTCGTTAGCATGGAGGCAAAAACCCTCAGCAAAATGATCAAGTCAGATTAAATTACATATGGAAAGAAATATAAGCTGCCATTAGGCAGGATTTATGCCAGCAGATTCCATAGTCAGAAGAGAATTAACAGCATTTGTCACATCCACAGACTGATAAAGAAAATACCATGCCCACTGGGTCAGAAAGACAATTTTACTAAATTCCAATGTTCATGATGAGAAAAAAAAGATAAATAAAATCTCTCAGAAAACTAGGAAATGGGTGTGGGGGAAAAAGGAGGAGGGGGAAGGAGCAGGAGGAGCAGGAAGAGCAGGAGGAGCAAGAGGAGGACGAGAAGGAGGAGGAGGAGGAGGACAACAACCACAATGACGATGAAGATGCGAAGACAACAGCAAAGACAGCAGGAACACAGTGAACTTTCTTCAACTTGGCAAAGATCATCTGCAGAAGCCCCATAACCAGCATGTCACGTACTAGTGAGATGTTAGATGCCCCTCCACACCCAGATTAGGAACAAGAGTCTCCTCTCCCACTCAGCATCACACCAGAAATCCCACCTAATGCAAAGCTACAGAGGAGGCCCAGGCATGGTGATGGCAGCGCAGGCCTTTAATCCCAGCCACCGTGGAGGGGTAGGCAGATCTCTGTGAGTGTGAGCCCAGCCCGTTCTAGATGGAAAATTTCTGGCCACCCAGAAGACCCTGTTTGAAGGAAACAAACAACAACAAAGACAGAACGAAACAAAAAGAAACAAAGGAAAGAAGAAAGACAGCTTGAGAAGGAAGATATTATGTATATTTTTGAAAATCTGGGGGCTTAAGAAATGTCTGAGGTTAAGAGTACTGGCTGCTCTTCCAGAGAGCCTGAGTTCAATCAATTCCCAGATCCACGAGATGGCTCACAACCAGCTCTGACTCCAGCTCCAAGGGCTCTGACGCCCTCTTCTGGCCTTCCTGGGCACTGCACTCATGTGGTAGACATACTTTCGTACATGTAGGCAAAACATATAAACACATAAAAATAAATAATTCTTTTTTTTAAAAAAAGAAAATCCTAAAAACTCAACAACAACAAACTCTGAGATGTGGTGACTGTTTGAGGCAGAGATGCAAGAACAGCATAGCAAGACTTTGTGATGAATGTTGTGAAGAATGAAGTGGGGGGGTGGGAGAGGTGCTACTGCAGGCTGCAAACTAAACATACCAACAGCAACTTAGAAAGAAAGAGCATAGATTATAGGAAAAGAGTGGATAAGATCCAAAGGTCTACAGCAGCAGATACCAGAACAGATGAAGTATAATCAAACAGATGTGTTATCTCACTGCTTAATACTTATATACATACATACATACATACATACATACATGTTTGTAGCCACTTGCCATGCTGCTCTCAGCCTAGGTCAGAGAAGCTTCTTCTTGCAGCAGGCAGCAGCTAACACAGACTCATAACTGGTCCAAGAGTGAGCATAAATGGCTGTCCAGTGCTCAACCCTAAGCAGGTCATCTCTGTCCCCACCCGCAAGCCTGGCAGGACCCTGGGGAAGAGGGGCTGGAAAGACCGTAAGAGCAAGAGGCTGGAGAGGGGCACTGTGAACCACTGTCTTCTGGACAGGACATGGTCACTGCACTCAGGAAATTACAGCAGCCGTGGTTGATCTTCACAGGGTTGGACCCTTTCCACAACAGAGGGGAGCAGAGGCCTGGGAGATCTGAGGGGCCATCGGCAGTTAAAGGCCACCAGAGGAGAGGATTTATTTTGTCCAGTGATACAGCTACTGGTTAGCTGTCCATGTTCTGGTAAATAACTCCCCGCCCATGCTCAGGTAAGAACCCTCATTAAACTCAGTGTGTCACAGAAAAAGACATCAAAGTAGGAGGGGAGACTGACTGTAACAAAGAAAGGGTTCTGTGGAGGGGGATACTCAGAAAGGCTCTTGGAGAATGTACGTGCCTAAGGTCATCAAATAATACAGCTTATTACATCTATTTATTCATTTACTCTCAGGGAAAAGGTGCGTGCCACAGCACATGTGGAGGTCAGAGGGCATCCTAAAGGAGTCGGTTCTCTCCTTCTCCTGGTGCCAGGGATCCAACTCAGGTCACCAAGCTTGGCAATAAGTGTTTTGTTTTGTTTTGTTTTGTTACCAGATGAACCATCTTACCAGTCCTGTGCTCTGAGTTTTGATACATGCATGATGTATGGACCTGTATGGAGTGAACCAACTTCACGAAGCAATTCTCTGACTTTCCCATGCATGCCACGCATACATGCACCTCCATCTGACATTAATAAATAAGATAAAGGTTAAAAATAATAAGCTAACACTATACAAGAGAAGACTGAACATTAGTGTTGAGTCTGAACACCAACGGTAACACACTGATGTTAAGAAATGTTCCACTCTGTGCCGAATGCTGATGTTGTTAACTTTGGGAGACAGTGTGTGTGATGTCTATATGTGAGTCAGACAGTTGTCATCATCACCGTGGCAAAAATCCTGGCATAACTTAAGAGAAAGTTTCAGTTCACGGTTCCAGACGTTTCTATTCAAGTTGGGCCTGCGTCATTGCCCTTGGGCCTGTCTATCTGAACTGGTGGGATTCAGGCTCAGTTTGCATGCAATGGTGGAAGGGCAAAGTGGAGGAAAGCGGCTTGTCTCAAGGCAGCCAGGAAGCAGAAAGAAAAAGAGGAACGAACCAGGGAGAAATCTCTTCTTCCAAGGCATAACCCTGGCGACTCACCTCCTCTCAGAGTCCACCACCTCCCACTGGTGCCATCAGACAAAGTATCTACTGGTGGGCCAGTCTAGGGATTAGGCCTTAGGATCGGGTCACCTCTCGAATGACTGTGTCCAAGGGTTGGAGACCAAGCTGCAGCACATGAACTGTTGGAGGACACTTCGCATGTGAGGTGCTCTAGGCCCTGCCCTAGCCCCAGCCCTTACCTTGTGGTTTGTGCTTGGTTTTGAGCCAGGGTCTCAAGTAAGGCATACAGACTTCAAACTTTCTGTGGAAGACCTTGAATTTCATCTACCTCCGTTTTCCCTCCATCTTCAATCCTATCCCAGGATTACATGCATGTGCCTCCGTACTAAGATCATGCAGTGCTAGTGACTGGACTTAGCGTCTCGCACATGCTAGTCAGGAACTCTACCCACTGAACTACTTCCCGTCCCTCATCTTGGTGGTTGAGACATGGACCTAGGTCTCGCTGAGTAGTCTGGGTTGGCTAGCTGGCAGGCGCGGACATCCCTGCCTCCTTACTCCTGGGGTTACAAGTGTATGCCGCCATGCCTGGCTGCTGTGGGGATGCGTGTGTGGTATATGAACATGCCCGTGTACGCGCTGGGTGCCCTGGTATGCCACTCTCCGCCTTATCCACTGAACTTAGGCTAGGCCGGCAGCCAGAGAGCCCATGACATCCTCCTGTGGCCTTTTCCCACAGCGCAGGATTACAGGCAAACCCAACTTTTTACTCGGATGCTGGAGCTCATGTCGGTGCAACAAGGGCTCTTACCTGCTATGTAGTCTTTCAAGCTCCACTCTAGTTTTGAACTTGGGGACTGGGGTTCAAACTCGGAACTACTGAGGGAATCACACAGAGCTTTCTCCCCAGCACTAAGTATTCTATCACACTACATCTGTTCCAAAGATAGTCTGCTGTTAAAAACTGGGGTAAACTCAAAGGCAGCTCTATCTGCTGTGCTGTGCTGGAATGGCTCTGAGCTGGTAACAGGCAAGCTCAGGAAGCCCTTAAACTTGAAGGGGAGCCCGGACTAGCCGGGGCTCCCAGCCTGCTCTTGGGCCAGACAGAGTGGCCACTCAGGAAGGCTGGGACTGTGCAGGGAAGATAAGCTTCCTGCTATAGTCTGTCTTCTTGGACAGCTTCCTTGGCTCTCTTCTGACATCAGCTTAGATACAAAGAAAGGTATTTTTGCAAGCAGAGTGCTAAGAATCCCATCCTTGTGCCCCGGACATTTCCAAATGCCTTCCCTGAACACATGTGAGCTGGCCTTCCTGCTGGCCTTCCGGTCTGTCAGCACTGTCTAGATTCTGATTTCACAACCAGGCACGCAGGCTCTGGCCCAGCTGCTTTCTCGGCCTAGTTCTGCTGAGCTTCTCTGAGCACCTGAGCCAAGCAGGGCTGGCTCCAAGCGCCATCACAGGCTAGCCCGTTTCTGTCACATACAGATGTCTCTCACATAGACCCCTCTTCCCTGGGCAAGGGTCATATAATCTAGTCACTATAAAGTAGAGTTGACATGCAGACGAGTGGCCAGTCGGGAGGGATCAAAAGGTGACTTGCAGACTCAGAAGACAGCCTGATGTGGTGGCTCATATCTGCAATCCTACTTGGGAGGCTGAGACAGGATTGCCGTGAGTTCAAGTTCAGACTGTGCTACAATATGACAGCCAAAGCTGTACTGCAAGATCCTGTCTCAAGAAGCAAAATACTAAGCCAAACCAAACCATAAACCCCCAAACAGGATGCCCATGGGATGGCTTAACCAGCAAATGTGGGTCACAGTTGCACCGTTGTGGGTGAGAGGACAACTTTGTGATGTCAGTTCTGTCTTTTCACTTTTGAGTGGTTTCTAGGGATAGACCTCATGCTCTCAGGCCTGCAGGCCATCTCATTAACCCTTAAGCAAGTTTCTTAACAGATCCATGTCTCAGCTTCTTCATTTGAAAAGGGATGGTTGCACACCACTCCTTGGTAGCAGCAGCATGGAGTGCCTGAGCCTGGCAGGAGGCACTCGCTCTTAATTGATGAGCTGTTTTGCTTTCTAATTTCTCTGGCACAGGCGCTGGGTAAACATTGGGAAAATGAGCAACAGCCGCAAACACAAGCCAAGCTGGTCTGTAGGGAAAGGGCAAAGATTCCCAAAGTCTTGAGACTCACAGGCTGGAGCAGACGGCTGCGGACGCTTGGGGTGGGGCATGCAAATAAGCTGGAGGTCAGGCAAGGCGGGGAGGACCGCGGGTGAAAAATGAGCTGGCTGGGGGCGGGGCATGTAAATGACTGCACGGGGCAGGGCGTTGCATGTAAATGAGGGGCACTCTAGGCGGCGTAGGAAGCGGGGCGAGGTCCTTAGCGCAGGAAAGCCCCGCGCGGCGCGTGGAGCCTGAACACGCAGGTAGGAACGGGCGGTGGGGAAGACTGGGGACCGGCCAGTGGTGGCTATAGAACAGATCTGGGCTGGAACCAGAGCCCGCAGATCCTCGGGTGATCGTGGGGCTGCTGGGCTCCTCTCTCAGCCAGGGTCGGCTGCCGTCGGGAGCCGGTCGAGCAAGTGGACAGCTCTCGCTCTGAAACTCAGAGAGTCGCGGTGGTCCGGTCTTCACAAAGACTCTCCAGGGATCTTCTAGAAGCCGAGACTACCAGGCTCCTCCCAGGTTCCGGTTCAGTAACCCAGGAACCTGAGTATTTATTGTGGCAAACTGGACGTTGTATAAGCCTGTGATTCAGTCTGTCCCCAAGCCAGCACTCCTGGGCCCTGCCCTTCTCCAGCCCTTTGGGAGGTGTGAGGCTCACTATGGCCTTCCCCCAACAGGTGGTCTTTTGAGAGTCTGGGAGCATTTGCTGGGACATTTGTCCCATCCTAAAGTCTTATGGGAGAAACTGAGACTTGAGGATACGTTTGGCCAGAACAGAGTAACGAGATTCCGCAGTCCTGGTAAGGCCTCTAGGAATCGGCCAAAGGAGTCATGAGTGCTTATGGGGACACTGAGGCGGAGACGGGAGGTGACCACTATGTGTTTGTTCTCCAGCTCATCTGTGCTCTGCTCGCTGTTTTAGGCTGTGCTCCCTGACTGAGGGACAAACACACAAGACAGGGAGGAATGGGCAAGCAAGACACCCCTTCCTAGGGCAGTGCGACTCCTGAGGTAGTATGGGGTGTGGGAGAGCACTTTGGCAGGTCAAGAATCAGAGACAAGAGAAGGCATGCTGAACTGTGGGTACAGCATGGGCAAAGGCAAGATGGTGGGACGGCTCAGTGTGCCACCTAGCTAACATCGAGGGGCTAGATTCCTGGAAAGGTAGACAGCACTGCAAGGAGCCCCTGAGTTCGCTGCTGTGGGGCTCAGGGAAGTCACAGGAAGGATTCCTGGTCCTGGCCCAGCTCCTGGATCTTCAGGGTAGGGATGGGGAAACCCAAGTGAGTTGCCCAGACCACACACTGGTAACTGGGCAGGGTTGTGACCGTCTGAGGCTTTGCAGTGTCTGGGTTGTGCTGAGGTCTTCTACAGTGCCATCCCAGACTGAGGAAGGCCAGGTGGGTAGGGGGGCTGTCCCTGAGGCAGGCACAACGACTACTGCTACAGTTGGGGATGAAAAAAGACAATGTTTGGGCTCCTCCAAGCCACACCCTGCTTTTCTGCCTTTGGGGCCTGGGGCTGGGACCTAGCTGAGGTACACATTCACACTTGGCATGTGTAAAAGGAAGCTTTTCATGGTCCCCATGACACAGGGTCCACATGGCAAGTGAGGTTCGGAGGTTGAAAGCCAGAACTCCTTATCCAGCAAAGGCATGACTTGTTTCTTGTGTGCTCTAAGCTCAGTCTCTGTCGTAAAGTTCTGCGACCACTGGAGCCTTGTGGGGAGGGTCCTTGGGGGTCAGGTGTGCCCTATTCAACACTACGCCGAGGGGCAGCAGGCATGAAGGATTGTTAAGTGAACAAATCTTTATTGTTACCCCCAAGGATTTATTTGGCAAAATGAGAATACTGACAACCAGGGATGTGTGCAGTAACCTTGCTGGTGGGGCGAGGGGGAGGGGGGGCGGTCCTTCATCAGAGACTGACAGAGGCAGGGGCTGCACTGTGAGTGTGCCTACTGTGACAGGACACTGTTGAGCCTTCCGCAGGGTGAGCCTCTGAGACCAGCCTAACCGTGTCTGGCCGGATTCCCAGCTTCATGAGGCTTGCCTGGGTGGGCACAGACTCACGGTGACCCGGCTTCAGACACCCAATGTGGATCAAAGCCCATTGTTCTGGTTCTCAGAGCTGGAGGCAGGGAGTGGGGCTGGAACTGGAGACGGGGTGGGGAGGGTATCCAGATATTCACATCTGTGTGATCTCAAGAAAATCACCCCACATCCCCACACCTCCCATTTGCCAGAGGTATCTGGGATGAAATGTTCATGAAATGACTTTTCTAAATCATTGCTCATGGAAGGGCAAGGCAGTTGGTTGTCTCCTTCCGCATAGTGTGGCCTTGCTTTTCCAAGCTGCCCCTAGCACTTCTTGCTCTGAGGGACCAGGAGTGCCAGGTGCTTTATCAGGCCAAAGATGAGATGTTTGACAAAGCCCTTGCAGTTTAGACTCCCAGAGAGGAACAAACTCTCACACCAGACCAGATTCACAGCCATGCTCCCCTGTCCTGAAGGGTAGCCGGGGCTCATGCTATAGACCGCCTTTGCAGCTGATTGAGGGGCGGTGCCGACCCTGTTGGGTCATGAGTGGCATTTCATAAACTGAGGTGAGATGGTGTGTCTAAGCTCCTGGAGTTTCACAGGCACCGCCAGTCAGTGACAGGACCAGGCAGGGGAGGAACAAAGGTCACCCGGAGCTTCTAGGGGTGATGACACAGGGCTTCCTCCAGCCTGTGTGCTGAGGTGCAGTGCAGTCTCTTAAGCACAGTCTTTCTAAGAAGTGCTGATGTCAAGTGCTTCCAGGTGCTACCTCCACTGACTCACGCTGCCTCTGAGGCCCACAGCCTCTTGGAGATGGCGAAGCTTAGAATGGGGGCCCAGGCAGAGGGATCTCAGTTTCATGAGGTTTGTGGGAAGGTGGGGGGCTCTGGGACTGAGGATCTCCAGCCCCCAGAATGAAGGGCAATACAACCCTGAGTGACCCAGCAGTAAAGGCCCCCAGGAAGCTGCCAGTCCTGAGGAGAAGGTGACTCCAAGGACTTCGCCTTGTAGTTGAGACCCCAAGTAGAGAGGGCAGACGCAAAGGCTCTGGGCAGGGAACAGGCTCCTAGTGTTTTACCCACATCAAGGAAGCAAAGGGATTGGTTGGGACTGAGGGAGCTGGGAAGGGCAGGAGCAGAAGTCAGGAGGTGTGGGGGCAGGGACTGATAGCTGTATTATCTTAGTTTGTTTAAGCCCTGGGAGGTGAGGGCTGTAAGACACTCAAGTTTTCCCGGATGAAGTGACAGAGAAGTCCAGTCACTTATTTAGGGTCACATGTCAAGCCTCCTGTCTTCACCACTGGTTAAAAAGAATGAAAATTAGGCCACAAGGTGAGCCACCACCAGCTGCCACTAAGATCAGCTCTTTACTCGACTGTGCTCTGCCCTGTAATCTTGTGAATACTGCCAGACCTCCACGCAGTCAGTTTGCAATCAGATTATTGTTAGATGAGCGCCTTCCTCAGAGCCCCAGAGAGTGAGGAAGGTCTGAAGGGAGGAAGGGAGGGTTCGGTTCATAAGGAGCCAAGTGTTTGCTGGGTTGAGTTCCTACCTCTAAGGAAGAAAACAGGCTGGTGTAGAGAGCTGCCAGGTGACACTCTGACACCAGTCACCCACAAGCCCACATGCTTAATTTCTGCCCAAGCTCCCAGACTGAAGAGGAGAGTTTAAAAGAACCAGATTGTCTTGCTTGGATGTGGGAGGCATCGTTCACAGGTCCATTTTGGAGAACTTGAGTGGCCTGAGGTTTCCTAGGGTAGCCAGAGGGGTGTCTGCCTTCTCGAAAGAGGAAGTAAGACCGTGGGAGGAGGAGAGCCACGGCCATGGCCGTGGGCTGGGTGTCCTCCCAACCACAGAGCCCCAGTCTCTTGCTCACTCGCCTCTGGGAACAGCAAGGTCCTACTGTGTGCTCACTCTGGGGGTGATCTCTGAAACTGGCTTTATAGGGACCTCAAGTTCCTGGCCTTAGTCCCATCCCCCTGAAGGTTCTGACCATTGTTCCACTCCAGCCCAGGGGCCCTCCAGTTCAGGCAGTTCTACTACAGTTATTCTGGGCATTCCCTCTACCTTTGGTGACTTTGGGTTTTAGTCTGGCTTCAGACTTGGCTGGGGTCCTGTTAGAGCCGCTGTCGCCTCCTTGTATCGTTCTCATGCTGTGTGCAGTCATAGTTTGTGAGAGCCTTTGGCGTTTGCGGTGGTTGATCTGAGGAAGCCTCCTGTCTTTCTCTTCAGTGTGTCTTCCCATCTGAAATGCCTTGGTTGAGGTTACATTTGTTTTCAGTCTTTCTTGTTTTCCAGTATACTGTTGGCTAATCAAGTCTGTGCTGGCCATCTGTCTGTTGCTGCCAGAGAGTTGCTCATTCCTTGTGTCTGCTGCAGGAGCTTTTGGAAGTACTGTGTGGTTTTGAAGTGTTTTGAGGGGGGTGGAATTTTCTGTTATCTCTGTTGCTGGATTCTAACCCTGGCCATTCAGGCCGTTGTGGTAGGCACATGTGACTTCTGTCTCAGTGGCAGAGACTTTATTGATCTTTCAAAAAGTTTTTTCCAATTGTTTTTCCCCCCCTGGATGTTCTGATGTATTTGATTGAAGGGTGTGTGTGTGTGTGTGTGTGTGTGTGTGTGCGCGCGCGCGAGCGCGCGTTGTATGTGCAACAACTGAAATCTGAAATCCTCAGTCGCCATCCACCTTGTATGCATAGTCAGGCTTATCCCCCAGAGTTTACAAATGGTGTTGGTCTCCCTAGCTGACCTGACTTGGGGATATCTTGTCCCTGCTTTCCTCGTGTTGTGATTATATGTGTCACTACATCCACCCAGCATTTACATGGGTCCTGGGGACCCAAACTTTAGTCCTCTTGTTTGCATCACACGCACTGTAACTCTTGAGCTATCCCAACCACCAATGACAGATGTAGTTGAAGTTCACCACATATGCCTGTAATCCTAGAACTTGGTAGGCTAAGGCAGGAGGGGCCTGAGTTCAAGGCCAACCAGGATGACATAGTAACTAAAAAAGTGTGTTTTCTATTGAGAGTGAAGTCCTAGAAAACACAGCTGTCGGTGTGAGCCGATCTAGCTATGCCAGCTGTTTTCTGTTTATGTGCGCTCTCCCATACACACACACACACACACACACACACTTACACACACACACACCACCTCCCGCACACACACCCCAGCTTATTGATCTTCAGTTTCTCTGGATCTTGTCCTAGCTTTGGAAGTCAGACGCACAGCAAGCGAGCACAGCCGACTTTGACTGTCATCTTCCCTCCCTCTATGCGAGTCAGCCTGAGTTCCTCCCTGTCACATTTGAACTGTCCTATTCTCTGCCAGCCACGCTTGCTTTTCCCTTGGTGACTTCGTTCAGTTTGCTTCCAGGAGACTAGCGCTCCATTCTGCTCCGGGGCCAGGATCCTGAGCATGTCACTTTGCTGGCCGTACAGTGGTGTACAACTTGCCCTGCCTGTCTGTGGTGGGGCTGTAGCTCGGTGGTAGAGCCCTTCCTCCAGTGTTTGCTTATGGGCCTGGGTTGGGTCCCTAGCGTTACAGAAAAGTCAGTGCGATAGTGAAGAGGTCAGGCATTGCAGACACTGTACTTGTGTCAATCCTCGGGCGTGGGCTGCCTGGCTGCTGTTTCAGACAGTGAGGCCGGCACAGGCAAAAGCCCTGTACTGGGAAAGCACCTAGCCAGGCTGACTGTTGTTAGACAGCACATCACTCCAGTCTGGCTGCCTCCTCCTTGTGGATATGAGACATGGACCTTGAGGGACCTTCTGTGGAGAATTGGCGCAGAACCAGCAAAGCTCAGGGGGTGGGAAGGAAAGGGCTGGTCAGACTGTGGAAGGTAGACCGATGTGGGAGTGGGCTCGCCCAGGGCGGTGGAACAGCGGTGGTAAGGAGATCTGTGCTGGGGAAGGAGAGTAGAAAGTGAAGGAGACAGTGTAGGTGACCCAGTGAGCGGGTCCACCCCAGGTGTGCATGGGGACCTGGGTGGCAGGGGCATGTAGACTGATAAGGACAACTGTTGGGCTCCTCATCTGCCCAGTGTGGAAGATGGTAGTGAGGGCTGTAGACACTCTAGAATCTTCTCTGGCTCCTTGATGAGCAGGTGAGGAAGCATCTCCAGTCCACCTCCCATCCCATCACCATGGTACCCAATATTGGGATGTGGTAGTAGTCATAGGAACAAAGAGGGTGGACATTCCCTGGTGGTACCAGTTCTGGAGTGGGGACCCCCTCCTGTCGTTCTTTTCCTCTCTCTGGGGTCTCCTAGCATCTCAGGTCTGTTCCTACTCACTGGATACCCGCTAACAATGGTGGCCACATGGGGACCACAAGCTTAATTTAATTATTTATTAGTTATTTCTTTACTGTTGGTCTCAGGGCCGGGCACAGGCTAGGCAGGGCTGTTTACACATGTAGCAAGCCTACTGCTGTTCTCGGCAGGCAGGCTCTTAGCTCAGCATAGGGAACTGGGGCTCTCAAGCGTGGTGGGGTGGCTGTGGAGTGTAAGAGGCCTGTGTGAATGCTCGTGGGACCTAGACAATAGTCAAGGGTTCTAGGGACCCTACAGGCCCAGCATCTTGCTCTGTGGTCTTCGTAGGCTGACCCTGGAGAATTCTTTATTTTCCCTCACTTTGCCCATTTCTGAGATAACTCTAACCATGGGGTTTAGGCTGGCCTTGAACTCCTGACTCAGGCTGTCCTCGTGTCTGACTGCAGGGCACCCTGCTCCCAGGCTTTGTGTCAGCTCCCTGCAAACAAAGCCCTGGCTAGTGATGTAGCCTGCACCTCCACAGCAGGTCACTCCATCTCCCCAGGACATGGTCCTAACTTCTCACCCTGAAATTCGTGCCCCACCCCATGCCGTGTGCTGTGGATTGTAGATCCTGTGCTTTGAAGCCTGTATTCCGCAGTGGGGTTTTTTTTCCAAGTCTTAGACTTTTCTCAGTGGATAGAGGTTAGCCTTTCTCGCTGCTCTGTAAACCCCGTCCCAGGCGACAGTCAGTTTCTTTGTTTTCTTGGAACTGCCCACTGAGACAAGTAAATCTATTCCCACTTCCCAGAGAAGGAAATTGTACTCTGATAGGAGGACCTCAGCCTGCGGGTCTTGGGCAGTCGAGGTGGAGCCACACTTTGTTCTAGAGTCATGACTTATATATATCTTAAGTGCTCTGGGGTCCCGGCCCACATGAGAAGCCCTCGCTGCCAAGGCTCATAACAATACAGGGCTGAGACAGCAGGAAGAATGCAGACGAGTGCCCCTTGCCCTCACCGAACCTGTCTGCAGCTGGCACATAGGGGATTTAACTATACCCAGGGTTTTCTGCTGAGGGTAGGGAGAAGGGCACAAAGTCCCAGTCACTACTAGTCAAGTTTCCTGTTGAAGGCTATGGAGACGATGCCAGAGTCTGAACTTTGGTTTGGCCACTCCCTGCTACCTCTCTGCCAGGCATCAGACCAAGAATTACACAATCCAAGGCCTGGGTTAAGATCTCAGCCACAGTAGTCACCAAGTGTGCATCCTTAGACAGGTTCAGAACCTTTCTGGGCCAGGTTGCTCCATCTCTAAAATGGAGCTGATATACCTCTATTGACAATCTTCTCTTTTGGTGTCAGGGTTCAAGAGGTCCCTAAGAAGGAGGAAGCTGCCCCCAGCTGGAGATATGCAGAAGCAGTGGTGCTGGCTTCTACAGATCTCTGGCGGGAGCCTGGTAGAATCCAGACCACCCTAGACAGAATTTAATCAGTGTTCAGGAGCTTTGCATCCTGATTCTGGAACAGTAAGTAATGAGCAGTGATGCTTGATCACAGCTTGCTGGCCTCTGCCCAGAGCCTTGCTGTAGGCCAGAGACAGAAAGTTCTAGGAGGGGGGTGGCATCATGCATCAACATATCTCCACGGAAACCCTCATACCTACTCCAGATGTCCAGACAGTGTGCTGGTGATGTAGCAGTAGTCCTGGCTTCTCTGGGTCATTGTGGGACAAAGGAGTCACCAGAGTTCATGAGGAAAGGGCTATGCAGGGATAATCATCCAGAGTGTGTGCTGAAGGAGCCAGACCTAGATCCTCTCTTGGGCTCCCAGAATTTTTCACAGGATGAACTTCAGGGATCCCATGGAACTACCTGAAGGCCTCCCTGAGTGCACTGTCAGCCTTGTGTCTTCACAGCTATCAAGTAATGCTCAAATTTGGTGACTCTGTCCCCACAATGGTTTCCCTTTTCAGGAGCTTGGAGTCCTGGCCCACAAAGGGAGCCCAGGATACCCCATCCCTTCTGGAAGAGGCTCTAGGCATTGCACAGTCTCCCGGGCGTTAGCATCTCTCTCCTCAGCCTCTCAAGCTGTCTCCAAACCACTAGAACATTCTGCCCCTGGGGCCTTTGACTAGTGTCCACAGTTCATGCCATCTCTGTGACTCTTCCGTGGCAGGGTGCCCGAGGACACTCACCTCTGCACCAGACATCAGGTCTCCATAGCCCTGCCTCTTCTCCAGTCCCAACAGGGCCTGCTTCTTCTACTTCTTTAGAGTCCTCAATGGCTCCCTATGGCCCCCAGACAGCCCAGGTCTCTCCAGACTGGTAGATGGCGCTGCCACCAGTCTCTTTGTTATTGCCAACCATACCCACGTTTCAGCCCAGCCAAGAACTCAGCTGCAGGCAGGAGGCACACCAGGCTGTCCCTGTTGCCCGGTGGGTGAGTTACCTTCCCGCCCGACCTCCTTAAGAGTTTGCAGACTGTGGAATGGGCGTGGAATGGTGCTACCTTCACAGGGAGCTTCAAAAGCTGGTTTAGCTCACAACAATCTGCCTGCTTCTGCTTCTGAGGCTGGGGCCAAAGCCCTGTGCCCCCACAGCCGGCCTTTGTGCTAGCAATTCCTGATTGGGAGGTCCTCAATCCTTCTTCCCCCATCATCCCTTCCCTCTGGTGTGAGCGTTGGAGCCGTTTGCTGGCACTGCTGCCGTGGCCTGCTTCCTGGCCTCACTGTCATCCCTGGCTCCTAGATCCTGCACAGCACCAGCCGCAGGATCAGCCCTAAAAATCTCACGTTTGCTTAAAACTCTTCAGTATCTTCTTGTCTCCCTCAGGTACTTGTTAAAAGAATAAAGGAGTATAGCCATGCCTGTAGCCTCTCAAGAGTGAGACAGAAGGATCTCAATTTCAAAGCCTGCATGCATTACAGAATGAACTTCAAAGTCAGACTCAGTCTTGTCTCAAAATAGTACATATACACGTACACATGACGGGGCATTAGCTCAGATGTAGAGTGCTTGCTTAGCATACACCGGACCTTGGGCTCAGTCCCCTGCACTAGAGAAAGAAAGAACAAGAAGGGGTGTGAACCGTGGTATTGACAGCTGTGGGAGGTGGAACACAGTAGGCGCTTTGAAGTACTTGTGACTGAAACAGGGTATACAGGGTGGCAGGTAACATCTATGGGCTTCTTGCTCCACTATAGGAGTAGAAGCAGGCTGTGGCAGCCCCTCCCTGGACCAAGCCAGCAGGGATAGGGCCCTGGCCATGGAGGCGGGGCTGTTGACAAGGCCACCATTTCTGGGAACCCCAGTTGCTGCTGCCTAGGAGCAATGTGTTCTTGGCTCCCAGCCAGCCCAGCCCAGCTGTCTTGAAGTCGGAAGGAAGCTGCAGGCCTCCTTAGACTGGAATCTCGGGTCTGACGCTTCAGAAGCCACCACACCCCGCTGACCCTTGACCTTTCTTCCTCTGCCTGTGCAGCTTGTCATATTTCCATTTGCTGTATTTGGAGTGCATTTCAAGAAGCAGCACAGTGGTCTAGTCCACAGATTGTGGGTCCCGTTCTAGCCCTGAGACCACAGCAGGCCTCCTTCTGATTCTGTGCTTCAGCGTCCTTGTCTGTGGAATGGCACCTGCCTCGTAGGGCATTTGCGAGGTGAGCTAGGATAGCAGTCATCATCACATACAGCTCTCTAGGCAGAGGCCAGAGGTCAGTGTTTAGATTGTGGTGTTTGTTCTTGGCTACTTTTCACTGCTCACCCTCTGACAGACAGTGACTGAACACCCGACCACTACATAATATGCCAGGCCAGACCGTGTTCTGGGCACTAAGGACAAAGTAATGCCAAGGGCAGACATGAACCTGGCTTCTTATGACTAACAATCATGGGGACAGAACCTCAGCTCTGGTGACAAATGCATGATTTAAATGACCAGTTTCTTCTTCGGGGAGGGGTTGAGAGTCTCGCTGTGTTCTGCTAGCTGGCTTTGAATTTAGAATCCCCCTGCCTCCAACCCCCAGGGGCCCCCGCCATGAGAGCAAATCCACATTCCAGGGCCGCTTCTACAGCTGTGCAGCCTCAGGCCAGTCACTCAACCTCCCTGGGCCTTTGTCCTTCTGTCTGAAGATGAGGGGACTGATTGTATGTCCTTAATAAAGCTGGTCTGAGTGGAGGAGGAGAAGGGAGAGAGGGAGAGATGATCAGAAGGAACTTAGCATGGAGTTAATAGCAGTGAATATTGCCAGAGGGCAGAGGGCCTCCTGGGCATCAGGCCACCATAGTGTTTGCCACGAAATGCATAGGTTCTACTTGAGTGCTGTCCCCTCCCTGGTCCTGGGTCTCAGATTCTGTTGATAGGACCGAGAAGACCACTGTTCCTAAACCACTGCTCTGCCATCTGCCTGTTGCAAAGCCCTTTCTTGGTTTTAAGATGCTCAGCCGGGCTTCAGTGACACAGACCGTTGAAGCTGACAGGTACAAGGGTTGTTTTCACAGCTCATCTTATTTCATTGTTAGGTTCTGGCTGGACTTCTAGAAGCTGAGGAACATTCTTGGAGCTCAGAAGCAGAGGGACCTGACTTTTGATTTTGGATCTGCCTGCTGGCTGGTTCTGGACCTCCTGGACAAATTCCTCTATCCTAGGACTCAGGATTTGCATTTGCTTTTGTTTTGAAGGTGCTGGAGAGGGAGCCCAGGGCCTTGTGCCTGTGGGCCAGGTAAGCTGCCCGCTGAGCCGAGCCGCATTCCAGCCCCTCCCTGTATAGCCCAGGTTAGCCTTGACCTCAGGATCCTCCTGCTTCAGCCTGTTCATGCTATCGTCTCATACACTCCGTGCTGGGCCTCCTGCGATTCCCTGTATACCCTCATTGTATGAGCACCCCCTTAAGCTCACCAGCTGCTTGCCTTTCTGAAATTGTCCATTTCCCTCGGGAGCAGCAGGTCTCAGACTGCAAACACACATGTAAGGAAGGTCAGTTTGCTTATGGTGGACCCGAGGGAGAGGGCAGTCCCAGGACTGCAATGGAGCTGAAGAAATCTAGTGGTTAGGGGCACGGTAGCTAGCATGCAGTGCTGCATTGCCGGAGGGCTCTGTCATACCCGGAGTGCTGCAGGTGCATGCACATGGAGCACAGTGACTTTAGCAAGAAACACTTGGTAACAGTGCAGATGTGTTCACTTGCGTGCTCACCGCACTGCCAGGACAGTGTCCTGCAGGATTGTTGATGGCATGAGCCACCGGTGGCCGGGTCTGGATGCATGTAGGACTAGGTGTCCACCTTGTGCCTTGCTTCCTCTCTGCAGCTCTGCCAGGCCCTCCTGACAGACAGGTCCATGCAGCAGAAGGAGGCAGAACTCCAGATGCTGAAGAACCCAGCGGTGGGCTCACTGCTCAGGGGCAAAATGGGTCTGTGGCTGCAAATTTAGATACAGCCTCCAGATAGAGACCTAGACAGTGGGGGGGGGGGGGTGGACACTGGGGACTGACCCACTGCTGGGGGGACACTCGGGACTGACCCACTGCTGGGGGGCACTGAGGACTGACCCACTGCTGGGGGTGCACTGAGAACTGACCCACTGCTGGGGGGGCACTGAGGACTGACCCACTGCTGGGGGGCCACTGGGGACTGACCCACTGCTGGGGGGGCACTGGGGACTGACCCACTGCTGAGGGGGGGACTGGGGACTGACCCACTGCTGGGGGGGACTGGGGACTGACCCACTGCTGCTCAGAGAATGGCACATAGCTCTCCCCTTGCAATGCTTTTCTCTCTCCCATCCCTCATTCCCAAGCCCCCCACACCCTGCTTCTTTCCTTTCCTTCTACTTTGAGCCTCTCCCCCTCCCTCATTTCCTCCATCCATCCCTCTCTTCCTCCCTCTTCCTTCCCTCCCACCTGCGGGGGGGTGGAACCCAGGACCTGGTACACACCAGGCAAGCACTAAGCTGTCCCCAGCCCCCAAGCATTCTCAGGCCTGGGGTCCGCTGTCCTTCCCTCCCTGTGGCGCCCCAGCCTAGATTGCCTTTATCATTGAGGCAGCTGAAGGGCGGGCTTCCAGTGTGGGCTCTGCTGGGTTTGTCTGTTCATTTAATGCCAGCTAAGATGGAGCTGTCAGAGGATGACCACTTAGCAGATAGGGAAACTGAGGCACTGGGTACAACTTGCTCAGGTTCACAGCTGGTATGGGAGGGAGTCAGGATTTGAACTTCAGAAAGTTATGAATGTATACCACAGCTCTCCTGGGACAGGCGAACAGGGGCATGGGGCATGCTCTCGGGCTCTGTGTGGAGAGGGTGCAGAGACATGGGGAAGGGAGGCCACACTACAAGTGAAATGAACCCCACCAACCCCAGATCAGCATTTGTCCACTCTTCTTTCTGTAGGCACCTTTGTGTCCCCAATGGGGTGGCTTTGCTCCAAGTTCCTGACCTCTGTGAGCTGTCTGATTTTGCTGTGGGTGGCCGGCTCTGGTAAGTCACCGACCGTCACTCATTCATTCATAAACCACTAATGACATGTCAAGGTCCTGCGGTCCATCTCAGAATAGACCAAAGGCCTTGTGGGGATTGGAGGCGCGGCTGGCACAGAAGCAGCCAATGACAAATCACCATGACTAGTTATTTTCATTGACACTCATTCAAACTGAAAATTAAAGGTGTCTTGGAATTGAGTAGAAAATAATTTGAGTTATGTAGCAAAGGTTATCAAAAGATGGTGGGAAAATGCAGCTCGGGGCTGAGTGAGGGGTGGGTGGAGAAGGAGTGGGCATTGCACTTTAAAACGGGGGTGCACAGGGACAGTGGCATCAACTTGGAGGAAGGCAGGGGAGGGCAGGCCAGTGTCTGCGGGTGCATTCTTGGTGACACCCCCAGGGAGAGCCTGCCTAGTATGGGGTGGGAGGACATGTCACAGGGTCACTGAGTCAGAAGACCCTTGCAGAGTCTGATCAGAGGAATTGAGTGAAGACCAGGGCGACTTGGAAATCTGGAAAGAGAAGGAGTTTCCAGATCAATCTAGAAAGTTGACATGAAGAAACCTGAGACTGATTAGAAGGTTACTCATCCGTGTGGCCAGGTGTGACTTACACCTGTCAGCCCAGCACAGGGGAGACTGAGGCAGGAGGATTGTGAATTTGAGGCCAGCCTTGGCTACATACTGAGTCTGAGGCCAGCCTGGGGTAACAATGGAGATACTGCAAAAATAAATAAATAAAACCAAACAAAACAAAAACCAAATGGACACACAAATTCTACCCCAAGCCCAGACAGGGGTGGATTATTTTGTGTAATGGTAAAGCCCAGGGTAGCTGTTGGAGGAGAGGGGTCAGGAGATTAGAGTTTTGTTTGCTGTATAAACACTTCCTGCATGGTGGGCCCCGCCCGCTGGCATGTGTATTGTGACTTTGTCTGGACAGTGGCCATGTAGGGCTTGGTTCTTGAGGGCCCAAATAGTAGTCAGATCACTCAACAGTTAGCAAGCCCCTGGCTATTACACACACACACACACACACACACACCACATCTGAATTCCTGGCAGGGAGCAGATGGATAAGTGCCTATCCCCTCCTCCTTCCCTCCCTCCTGCTCTTCCATTGGCTAAGCCTCTTGGGTACAGAAGGGCAAGAGCCTGAACCTGAGCGTACAGACTGCAGGGTCAGCCTCTTGCCTCAGTGGGGAAGTGGGTTAGGGAAGAAGTGGGAGTGGACAGCACTATAGGGCATCCCCTCTTCCTCCCTGTGCTTTAAGATGGTGCCTCTGAGGGAGAGTGGCACCTGTGTAGGTGTGTGCCTGTGCAGGCATGCGTGTCACATACATGTGCAGGCATGTGTGTCATGATCCTGTTTGCACTAGCCTCCTTCTGACCTTGGTGATAAGAGCTCCTGGCCGTGACTCCACTGCTCTGCTATCCTGTCTCTGCAGAGAGCATCAAAGTCCTGGGTGAACCCACCTGCTTCTCTAACTACATCGATAGCTTTGCCTGTGAGTGGCCGCTGGATAGCACTGTGAACTGCAGTTCTCAGCTCCGCCTGGACTACAGACTGCTCTTCGAGTTCGCTGTGTAAGTGGGGTAGGGAGGCAGCACCCAGAGGACTGCCCAGCCCTTGGCTGTTCCAGATGGGCGCCAGAATATGTTGTGCTAGATGCTTGTGACAGCTTACTGAGTGGTGGTGTCTGAGGTGGAGCCGGGTCTGGGATAACGTATCCTGTGTGACACTACAGTAGAGCTGAGCTTGGAGCTTGGGTGCAGATCTATAACAACTTGAGATGGTGAGACGGGAGGACCATGAGTTCAAGACCCACCTGGGCAATTTAGTGAGATTCTGTCTCAAAATTAAAAAGTGAAAGGCCTGAGGGTGCAGCTCAGTGGTAGAGCGCTCGTCTGATGGATGACCCTGAGTTCTGTTACCAGCCCTCCAACCACTGCCACCTGCACAGGATACAGAGGACACTGTGGGACTCTGGATCACCGTCTTCTGTCCTGTGGTTGCAGGCTTGGGCTGGACCAGCATTTCTCTAACCTTTGCACCTAAAGTTAGCCAGGGCTAGAGCTACAGCCTGTCTCAAAAAAATAAAAAATACAGTTGGCAAGATGGCTCAGCCAATAAAGGCAGGTACCTGAGGGCCTGGGTTTAATCCTCAGGATCCACCAGTCGGAGAGAACCATGCAACCATTTGACTGGAGACCCCTGGGCATGCTCAGTCATGGGACAAGACTGTGCGGAATTTGTTGTGAAGGTGCAGGGATGGGGCCCAGGGGTTGCTCTACATTCCCTGGCATCTAGGTGCTCTGTGAGTCCAAGTCCACAGATTCAGTGCTCAGTAGCATCCGGAGACGTACAGACACCACCCTAATGCCTGTGGGGTGATTCTCCATCCTGTTGCCTCAGAGAAAGTGAGCGGAGCTTTTGCATGTTGGCACAGACCAGGCACTGACAAACTATGGACCTCAAGTCAATTGGCCACTGCATTTTTGGTTTTTTGTTTGTTTGTTTTGTGTGTGTGTGTGTGTGTGTGTGTGTGTGTGTGTGTGTGTCTTATTTTGTTTTGTTTTTTGAGATAAGGTCTATGTAGCCCTGTCTTGGAACATGCTAGGTAGATCAGACTGGGCTCAAACTCACAGAGATCCACCTACCTCTGCCTGTGCTGAAATTAAAGGTGTGCCCAACCACAACAGGCAGACTACTGCTTTTATGAATAAAGTTTTATTAGCATACACCACCGCACTCATTTATGTCTTGCCTATGGCTGCTTTGGGGCAACATCAGCAGTTTGCTGTAGTGACAGAAACTATATTGTCTTCAAAAGCCTTCAACTTCCTGTCTGGCATTTTATAGAAACAGAGTTTTGGCCCTTGGTCTGGTCCGTGAGATGTGAGCGGCCTGTCTAGGTGGTCCCTTGGCAGAATTATATCCTGGTGTGCACAGGGCAGGAGCCTGTGGGAAGTGTGCTAGGGCTTATCACAGTCCCCGGTAAACCAAGGGATGCTGGGACACCATGGCTTACTTAATGCCCAAGCCTGGGGTGAGCGTAGTCATGGGACTGAGGACCACAGCCAGAATGGCCCTGTCCAGAAGTGTGTAGATCGAGGTAGGCAGGGCTATGGCCAGCAAGATGCTAACCCCACATCATATCCCCACCTGATTCTGATTGCTTTGGTCTTCCTGTCAGGGAGGGGTAACCTGAGAAGTGGTGGGGGTACCAGGGAAGTTGGTAACGATGGGCAGTGGTTCCCTAACAGAGTTTCTATGTTAGCAGAAACCTCACATGCATCCCCAAGAACAGCGCCAGCACCATGTGTGCATGCCACATGGAAATAGAGGAGCCAACCCAAGCAGACCAGTACCAGCTGGAACTGTGGGCAGAGCAGCGGCAGCTGTGGCACGGCTACTTCAGTCCCATTGACAATGGTAAGGCCTGTCTGGGTGTTCCAGCGCCGGAGGTGGGGTACACACTGACTGCAGGTCATCTGCTGGTTTGTCATATGCCTTGAGTATGGAAGGCTGTCTGTACTCTACCTGGAGTCCCTCCACCAATCCCTACACAAGCTTGCTCCCACATGGTTTGGTTTGGTTTTGTATTGTATTGAATTTTGGGGGATGTAACCCAGGACTTCCCAGATGCTAGGCAAATGCTCTACCACTAAGCTAAATATCCACACAAGCATAGTTATGTCAGGAATTGAAAGTAAGAATTTGTTGCTGTCTCATGTTACTTATCTGAACATCAGTTTCCAAAAGAAACTGATTGTTCTTATTTTGTAGATCAGAGAAGGCAAGCAGTCTTAGGACACACAGCTTCTCAGTGCCAGAGGCAGAATTGATGACCACATATCTGAGACAAGATCTCATGGTTTTCAGTCTGTGGTTAGAACTGCCGCTCGGGCCACTGGGCACCCACGAGATACTAGAATTAACCCACGGATGAGTTTTAAATCATTGTCACATTGACTTTAACACACACTCTACGTCAGGGTCTCATGGGTGTGATTACTTCAGAGGTGATGAGCCTGGTGAGGCGGCACACTCCTGTAATCCCAGCATTCTGGAGTCTAGGAAGGAGGGTCAGGAGTTCGAGGAGATGAAGTTGTTGATAGGGACATCAAAACAAAACCAATCTCAGGGCTCAAGCCCCTCACCCAGGCCCTTCCTCCCCAGTGAAGCCCCCGGCTCCAGACAACCTCACACTCCACACCAATGTGTCCAATGCATGGCTGCTGACGTGGAGCAACCCGTACCCGTCGAACATCTTCCTGCACAAAGAGCTCGTCTACATGGTCAACATCTCCAGAGAGGACAACCCCGCAGAAGTGAGTGGGCGCCGTGGGTCCCCGCCACTGCCTGGGAACGGGGCTGGGGCCATCTTCGGAGTAGGGAGCTTGGGAGGGGGTAGAGTGAACTAGAGAGCTTGCTCCAGGCCGGGCTCTGCCCCAGACACGTCCGTCTCCTTCCTGGCCCTGCATTTGCAGTGTGCAGTTGTGTTGGCTGGTGTTCTGTGATAAGACAAAGTGCCGAGAAAATCAGCTGTAGGAGGAAACATCTGTTTAAATGCATGGTTTCCTGGAGATGAGTCTGTGGTCTTATGGCCCCGTTACTCTGAGCGCGGTGTTAAGGCAGGTGTCATGGCAGAAGCGTGGTGGAGGAGAGCTGCTCAGCTCATGCTGGCCTGGAAGCAGAGAGACGGGCAGACGGACAGACGGACAGAGATGGGCACACACGAGCGTATCCCCACTGTCCTGATATCCCCTGAGGATTCCCCTGGCTCCCCGTCCTCACACTAGGTTCCACCATTTCCAGGGAGCTCCATTCGCAGGAGCAAGCACAGACCCCAGGGAACATTGTGGATCCAGACCACAGCATCATGATGAGGACTTATCCCGCCATCTTAACTCAGAAAGGGTGCTCTGGAGCCGTGCCTGCTTCCCGGGGGTGGGGGTGGGGTTGGGGGGGGGAACACATGAGATTATGGGTGGCAGAGTCGTCACTCCAGACTGGGCACACTCATGGTCACATTTGCTTCTGTGTGTTGTTCATGGCGACCTGTGTTCAGGGCATAGATGGGAGTAGAGCTGAGCTGGGTATAGTGGCCCATGCCTGTCATCACAGCTCTCAGGAGACTGAGACAGGAGGATGGGAGGTTCTTGACTAGCCCAGGTTACACAGACCCTTTCAAACAACAATAACAAACAAAATTCTCCCACTCTCCTCCCCACCCAATTTCTACACAGAAGGTGTCATCAGACAAGGGCAGCTGTAGTGGTTGCCTGGCCCCTGCTTTAGAAACAGGGGGAGGTCATTTCCTGCTACTCTTATCTTCCCCTCCTTCCTAGCATTCCTTCTGGTGGGATGACCGGAAACCAAAGGGTGACCCCTCTGACGTCACTTACTCAAGTTCATACGGCGTAGTCCTAATTTATGATGTGTCCAAACCCAGTTTAATCCACTTGTCCAGATAATAGTTGACACCAGTCAGGGGAGGGCCAACAACCTCCATGTCATTCTCCTCTTGGCAGTGGCAGGGATGTGGGAAGGATCCCATTTCCGGGGCAGCAGCCAGGCTGGGAACCGACTCACGTGCCTGCCAGCTCTGCCTTCACGTGTCTCCATCTTCCTTCAGTTCATAGTCTATAATGTGACCTACACGGAACCCAAGCTGAGCCTCCCTGCCAACATCCTGACATCAGGGGTGCACTATCGGGCACGTGTGAGGGTCTTAGCCCAGAGCGTCAGTGGCATCTGGAGTGAGTGGAGTCCCAGCACCACCTGGTACAACCGTGAGTATCAGGGTCTTGGGCTGTGGGGGTCTCTACAGCTGTGTGTGTTCTCTGTTCAGAAATTCCCTCTGGCTGACATCGGGGTTTTCAGTTCTAGGACGCTTCTAACTATGCATCCACCCCTGTGGCTATGGTGCAGTGTAGTGTAGTGTCCCACAATTTCTGTGGTTGTCACTGTTCGGTGCCATTCACTGACTGAGTCTTCTTTCTATTTAGCATGAAGTAGCCGCATAGTCAGGACTGGGAAAGGTTGTGTGAGGTTGACTCAGTGGTGCTGCCGAGGAGGAGAAGGGCTTGTCTGAAGCAGGTGTGATGTACAGCACACTTTTCAGCAGTGTGATGAAAATGAAAATGTAATGAAAATCTGTGACTGAGTGACCTTGGGGCCTCCAGTGGTGAGAACTCACGGGAATCCTGGAGCAGTGTAGCTGACGTGTTAAAAGCAGACACGCAGGAGATGGGCCAGTGCCAGGAGGTCCAGAGCCCATGTTAAGGCCTCGCACGGTTACACGCATGTGTAATCCTGACAGAGAAATTAGGAGAAGCTGGTGGCCATCTGTGCAGACTGTGAATACAGAGCATCTGAGACTGTGAGAGGCTAAGATGGATCCACGTGTGTGGTTCACACACTCCGATGCTCAGATCCCAACACACACATCTCGAACAAAAGATTAAAAATCGACTAAAACCCGCAAGTGTAAACACAGAAACCAGGTAGATCCAGATGAAAGCCGATGCAGGGAAGGACAGGAGGCAGAGTGCAGGGGTGGAGGAGAGGGTGGGAGACAGTGTCAAAGAAATCTCAGAGTCCGTGAACAAGGAAGAGATTCCTGTGCTTGCACTGAATGTGTGAGCTTTTAAACCACATGGTCCTCTTGGCCTGAGAGAAAAGCCTATTTCTAGCCCTGCTGAGCAGAGGAGAACTCCAAAGAAGCAACCAACTTGCCTCAGGTCACTCAGCAAGGACTTAGAGGCTGGCTTTGAACTCGAGACCTCCAGAGCACTCAACCTCTGAGCTTTGGGAAAAAAAGAGTGACAACTTCAGACTGTTGTGATCTGGACTTGGGTCAGGGACAGTGAGGACAGGGACCTGAAGAGGTGTGATAAGGACTTGGTGTGTAAGAGAGAGAGTTGGGGAGACAGGTGGAAGGCTATCTGCAGCCAGCTAATCAATCAAGGGTCGCAGGGGAACCCCGAGTGTGGGGTCACGGACTGCACATGACGCAGGGCGGCCTCCCAGTCCATGACTCCTTTTCTCCGTACAGACTTCCAGCTGCCCCTGGTGCAGCGCCTCCCGTTGGGGGTCAGCATCTCCTGCGTCTGCATCCTGTTGTTTTGCGTGTCCTGTTACTTCAGCATTATCAAGTGAGTTCCTGCTTTGGCTGGTGCTCAGGCTGGCCCTTTCGCAGTGCTAGATGTGAATACTCTGCTTACCTCAGTGGCTGTCAGAGGTCACAGTCACTGTGTGGCTGAGAAAAGGCTGAAGTCTGCCTCACAGAGCAGGGCAGGGCAGGGCAGCCTGTGGCTGGAGGCTTCTCCACAGTGCCTGTGCTCTGGAGAAGAGAGCCGCCGGGTGGGGGGCAGTAATGGCTGCTGCTGTGGAGAGAGGAGCTGGCTTGGGGCTAGGAGGGGGCGTTTTGGGCAGAGAGGAGATGGGAGCCCTGTTCCTCTCGGTGCCCATGGTATGTATGGTCCTGGCACTGGGCATGTGGTGGGAGCAGAGGAATCTGAGCAGATGCTGTGAATGTGTGTGTGAGTGAGGCCCAGTGGTGGTGCTTGCTGTCAGGTAGCTGGCCAGCTCCCCCATAATCTGGGCTCCTCTGTAGACTCAGAGTGACCATGAAAACAAGACCTTCAGAGGAGCCTGGGCAGGGCTGGTCGAGGGGAAAGAGTCACTTCTGGTGAGTTCTACCTTGGAATCTCAGGCCCAGAGCCATGTTCTTTGAGAAGTGAGATTAGAAGTGACTTGGGGTTGGTGCTGTGCCTGTGTCCCCGTCTGGCTAAGTGCAGGGAATGCCGGATGCTCCTCTCCGTGGCTCACCACCATGCCCTTGTCAGTCACCCGGGGCTAGGCACTGCTGCTCTGACGAGTTCCTCTGTGTCCTGTTGCCCCCTTCTCCCCCCTGATGTCCCTGCAGTTCTCAAAGGCATGTTCTTCCCATGGGGTCTTAGCCATGTCCCCACCCTGAACATTCTGTCCCTTCACCTTTTCTGGGCCATTCCCTGAAAGTCTCAACCCTGCTTCTCTCTCCTGCATCCCTCTCTATGCCTCTCCAGGTCGTCTTGTCTGTTGTTTCATTGTTTTGGAACCCAAGGTCTTATGCGCGACACCCTGCCTCTGAGCTCCACTCCAGCCCCCTGCTTGCTTTTGCTCAGAGACGGGGTCTTGCCAAGTTATGCAGGCTGGTCTCCAACTCCCCTCAGCTCAGGAAGACCTGAACTTTGACTCTTCCTGTCCAGTCTCCTGACTGGCTGGGATGATTCCAGCCCACCATGTCTGGCTGTGGTCTTTGCTCATTGGCACTTGGCATGGGGAAGGAGTGTCGCATGAGCATGTCGCATTTGCTTCTTGTTTCTCCTGAAGCCAACCCAAGGGGGCTTCTCTGGCTGTTTTTCTGGCTTAGTCCCTGTGGCCCTTGCAGAGAGATTGATGCATAGTAGGTGCTCAGAATATACTGTGGGAAGATGGAGGACTGAAAGCCACAGGGCCAGTCAGTCCAGGAAGGAAAGGAAAGCTTCCCGTGACCCCTGACCTCTCAGGCCTGCTAAAGCCAGCATGATAGAATACTCTCCTGCTCCTAAGAAGGGACTCTTGAGGGAATAGGGCCCTTGCTGTACAGCTTGAGTCTTTGCTTGTGCCCTGGGGACAGAGGCAGCCTCAGAGACTGCTGTAGCGTAGGGCCCTGCCAGTGTCAGGCTCCCTCCCTGGGCTCCTCTCCCCATTCGGAATGGTCGTAGTGATGGATGGTTAGGACCAACATTGTTGCATCACCAAAGTGGAATCAGTGTGGCCTTGGTGGCCTGGGAGGAGTGACAGCCAGGACGCTTGGAAGAGCACCTTGGCCACTGTACATTCAGAGACCAACCCACTTCCTTTCCACCCTCAGGATTAAGAAGATATGGTGGGACCAGATTCCCACCCCAGCACGCAGTCCCTTGGTGGCCATCATCATTCAGGATGCTCAGGTAAGAGGATGCAGGCGTTCCATAGCATGACTCCCAGCCATGGGCAGGGCGGGCGCGAGGAGCAACCAATCAGGGGTAAGCAGGGCGGTGCACGGGTGGTAACACAGGACACAGTGAACACTTGCAAAGCCCACACCCACCTCCGTGCAGGCTGCTGGTCAGAGTGAGTCCTGTGGCCAGATCAGAGTCAAGGGTGGCACAGGCCAGCTGGAGTATCTGAGGACATTTACCATCTCTGATGTCCTTTCCCTCAGGGTGGGGAGTGGGGAGCTGAGGCTCCCAGAGCTCTGTGAGGCCTGTGTGGACCTCAGCTGTCCAGGCGCGGTTGCTGTCTGTGAAAACACCAAGCCTTCCGTAGCTGGGCTGGGCTGACAGACAGCACCCACTGACTGACTGTCTATTTTAGGTGCCCTTCTGGGAAAAGCAGACCGGAAGCCAGGAGACAACCAAGTGTCCGTATGTATCTGAACTTGAACTTGGGTCATAGTTTTTGTGGTTTTGTGTGAGAATGTGATCATTACTTGGCTGGTGGCAATCAACTCCCCTTCCTGCCCCACCCCACCCCCCCACAGCTTGCCTTCTCTATTCCTGGCCCTAAGGGGCGCAGGGCAGGGGGGTGGGGATGCAATCGTGGGCGACTGAGTCTCCATTCTGCATCGAGAACAGGCTAAATGTTGATTTTAAAGTCAGAAGCCATGTCTATAACACCCCAATATCAATACAGGGTGATTCCATGAAGGACTCTGAAGGACGAATAGGAGGTTTTTTTAAATGTGGCAAAACTGAAGTCCTAAGCTTTGCTTCCACAGGCGCTGGAAGACTTGTCTGGCCAAGCTGCTGCCCTGCTTGCTGGAGCTCAGAGTGAAGAAGGAGACAGAACCCCCGAAGGCTGCCAAAGCCAAGCCTCTCCAGAGTCCTGGAAAGGCAGGCTGGTGTCCTGTGGAGGTCAGCAGGTCCGTCCTCTGGCCTGAGAATGTTAGCGTCAGTGTGGTGCGCTGTATGGAGCTGTTTGAGGCCCCAGTACAGAGTGCAGAGGAGGAGGAGGAAGAGGAGGAGGAAGACAGGGACCTGAGCATGTCACCTGAGAACAGTGGAGGCGGCTTCCAGGAGAGTCAGGCAGACATCATGGCCCGGCTCACTGAGAACCTGTTTTCGGACTTGTTGGAGGCTGAGAATGGGGACAACGTCGGCCAGTCAAGCTTGGCGGAGCCATGCTCCCCTCTGCCTTCAGAAAGCGGGCAAGCTTCTATGTCCGGGGCCTGCTTCCCCATGAAGCCCAGTGAGGCTACATGCCAGGTCACAGGGCAGGCTTCACACCCAGGCCCTCCTTCAGGTAGCCCAGCCCAGAGTGCAACTAACCTGGCCTGCACCCAGGTCCCACTTGTCATTGCAGACAATCCCGCCTACCGGAGTTTTAGTGACTTCTGCAGCCCGGCCCCGAATCCTGGAGAGCTGGCTTCAGAACTGCAGCAGGCTGGACGTCAGGAAGAAGGGGTCCCTCCAAGCCTGGTTGACCCCCATTCTCCAGGGTCACCACAGCAGCAAGTGGAGAGCTGGGAGCAGATTCTTCACATGAGTGTCCTGCAGCATGGGACAGCTGACTCCGCCCCAGCCCCTACCAGCGGCTACCAGGAGTTCGCTCAGGCAGTGAAGCAGGGAACCACCCAGGACCCTGGGGTGCCTGGTGTCAGGCCTTCTGGAGACACTGGTTACAAGGCGTTCTCGAGCCTGCTTGGCAGCAGTGGCGTCAGCACGGACACAGCGGCGGCAGGGACTGACAGTGGACACGGAGGCTACAAGCCCTTTCAGAACCCTGTTCCCAACCAGTCCCCTAGCTCCATGCCTTTATTCACTTTCGGACTGGACATGGACCTGCCACCCAGTTCTCTGAACTCAGCCCCACCCAAAAGCACCCCAGAATGCCTCGGTCTGGAGATGGGGCTCAAAGGTGACTTTCAGAAGGCCCCTCCTCCTGCAGATCAGGTGCCCAAGCCCTTTGGGGACGACCTGGGCCTTGGTATTGTGTACTCGTCCCTCACCTGCCACCTGTGTGGCCACCTGAAGCAACACCACAGCCAGGAGGAAGGTGGCCAGAGCCACATTGTTGCTAGCCCTGGCTGTGGCTGTTGCTATGACGACAGATCACCATCCCTGGGGAGCCTCTCAGGGGCCTTGGAAAGCTGTTCTGGGGAAATGCCACCAGAAGCCAACCTCACTTCAGCACCCAAGACACCCTCAAACTTGTCAGGGGAGGGCAAGGGCCCTGGTCACTCTCCTGTTCCCAGCCAGACTACTGAGGTGCCTGTGGGCACCCTGGGCGTTGCTGTTTCTTAGGTGAGGGAGTGTGCTGTTGTTGCTGAGGTCTATGCTGAGGCCAGGGTTCCTCGAAGCCAAGGAAGAGCTTCCTGGGAGACAGCCCAGCTGGCAGGTTTCCCGGAAATCCAGAGAATGGTTAATTGAAGAAGATGTGAACTTGGCCTGACCCTGGAAGCTCAGAGCCTGGCTGTCTCCCCTGCCGCTGGCCTGGACCCTCCTCCCTCACAAGGAATTCAGGGACTCACTGTGCTTTGTTGCACAGCAGTGCTGACATTCCTAAGCCCTGGGCTCTCCTATCTATCTTTGTCCTACCCGCTCAGGCCCATTTTGTCCCCCAAACAGACCTGTCGCCCAGGGTTCTCAGCAGACCTGACATAGCTTCTGGACTCTCCCAGCCGGAAGCTGGGCCTAGAAACTCAGATGGCCTGGCAGTGGCTCGGAGGACCCTAAAAACTAGTGGAAATTTTAAGTTGAGAGAGTGCAGGTATTGCCCCAAGGAGGCCATTCATTGAACAGCCCGGACTGGGACCAGAGGCAGAGCCTGCTGTTCCAGCTTGGCTCAGTTGTGGGAAGCAGCAAGGACACACACTTGACTGCCCAGAGTCACTGCCAGGGCTCCCAGGGTGTAGACATAGAGATCCCGATAAACAAACAGCTGCCGGGTGGCAGGTCCCAAAGGACACCACTGCTGGCAGCCAAGGCGAGACCACAAGGAAACTGTGGGCCTGGCTCTGCTTGGTGGCCAGGTGGCAGGGACGGCAGATGGCAGACTGCAGTCTGACTGCCTCCTGGAAGACGGGACCAGGCTCAGCACTGTCTGCTTGTGTCCCCACCGTTGCGACACCTAGTCTGTCATGAAGACAGGACAGGTCACATGGAGCTCTATGTCAATAAAGACTCTTTATCTTGTCAGTTCTCCTTTATTACACACACGCCAGGCCCACAGCGGCTTTATAGTGACTCACGGAGGCCTCCTAGGAGCCCAGCACAACAGCTGAAATGTGTGGTGTGAGACTCCATCCCTCACCCTCACCCTCACCCTGCTGCCACAGCTTGTGCCCATGTGTGCCTGCTCAGGGGAGGGAGTGGAGGACCTTTCTCCAGATCCCACCATCTTTAGTGAGGCCCATTCCCAGGGCAGGGGTCCTCCTCTGTCTCTCAATCCTTAGCACACGGAGGACACGGCCCTGGCTGCTAAGTGCTGCTGAATGTGGCAAGACGTTGGTGTCAGTAGGCCCCACATCTTAGGCAGAGGAATTGGGGTGTGGCAACCTGCCAGGCCCGCAGAGAACTTGAATATGATGTTCAGAAGGAAAGACCAGAGAGGTCACTGAGGGAGGCTTGAAGGGGGCCACTTTTGAGATGAGCCTGTGGTATCTGCAAAAAAAAAAAAGCCAGGAAGAACTCCCAACACGCAGCAGACTGCTCGTGTCTGGAGTTTGGGGCACAAGGATCTGGTGTGGTCACGGCATCAGAGATGAGGTCCCGGGCAGAATGGGGACTGGTGTGCAGTTAGATACTGATGTCCTTTGGTCCTGCCTGCTGAGAGGGTGGTCTAGCAGAAGCCAGCCTCAGACTTTCACATCACAGAACAGTCTTTTAAACGACAAGGTCTCGCTGTGCCTCAGACGGGCCTCTAACACCACTCACTGTCCTGAGTGCTGGGATCACAGGTGTGTGCTACTACACCCAGCTTCCCAGAATAATCTTACTGCACCCTTAAGCAGGGGCTGAGAGGAAATGGAGCCTTCCAAGGTCTGCCTCCGTGGGTGTACCTCCCACACGGCTGAAGAAATCTCGGTTTAAAATCCCCACTGCTCATGTTTGCATCCTGGAGGGAAATGACTCCCACAGGAATGAGGTGACTGTCCCAGGAAACTTCCCAGGATGCCCTTGGAAGTTCCTCCGGTAAAGAACCTTTTAAAAACTCCCTTCGGTTGGGCATGGCAGTGCCTGTCTAAGAGTGGTTGAGAGCCAGAGAGTTTGAATCTAGCTGAGGCTTTTACAGTGAGACCGTTTCGAAACACGGCTCAGGGTATTCCTTCCACCATGGTGGGGACGGCATGCAGGGTGGCCTCAGTGGCTCTCTGCTGTGGAAAGAACTTGCAGCGCGGCTTGTCCACACCCTAGTGACAGGAACTGGAGGTGGCCATCACCAGAAAGGCCTGGTATCCAAAAGGTTCCACCACCTCCCGGAACAGTCTCACCATCTGGGGAGCAGGTGTTCAAGCACACAAGCCCGTCGGTGTTCATTTTATATCCAAACCATAGGACACTGGCTCAAAGCTCAGTCCGAAGAAGGGACTTTGTAAGCAAGTGACTGTGTACAGCATCTCTACCCCACAGAGCTGTGCGCTGAGATAGAAGCAGCCAAGGCCACTGTGTTCCCACTGTACCGCGCACGAGTGAGTTCTAAAGAAAAGAGGCTTAGTGCATGGTTCTGAGGTCAGGAGGTTGAGTCTAGAGATGGCCTTGCTGATGGAGCCCTCAGGTGAGTCAGGGCAGCCCATAGGAGGACATGTGTGCATGCTCCTGTGTGTGTGGTGTGTATGGTGTGGTGTGTATGTCTTCATGTATGTGTGTGGTATGTATGTGCTTGTGTATGTATATATGCACACACACTCGTGTATGCATGTGGTGTGAGTATGTGTGTGCTCATGTCTATGTGTGATGTGTGTGTGCTTGTATATGTATGTGGTGTGTGTGCTTGGGTATGTGTTGTTGGTATGTGTGTTCGTGTGTGGTGTATGTACATGTGTATGTATATGATGTGGCTTGTGCTTGTGCATGTGTGGTGTGCGTGTGCACTTGCATATGTGTGATGTGTGTGCTTATGTATGTGTGTTGGTGTGTGTGTTTGTGGTGTGAGTATGTGCTTGAGTATGTGTGGGGTTTATGTGTGGTAGGAGTATACATGTGTGTGCTCCTGTATGTGTGTGATGTGTGCATATGTGTGTTCATGTATGTGTGAGCATACTTATGTGTAATTGTATATGGGTGTGTGTATGTGTGTTGTGAGCGTGTGTCTGATTTCTGTGTACCATCATTAACCTATGCTAACCCTGATCCCTTCCCAAAAGTCTCTCTAAATACCACAGTGAGTAATTTCCTCCTCTTAATCCCTCTCCCTCTCCACAAGCATTCAAATGCAGCCGTTTCCCAAGGGGACACACGAAATTCAAACCACACAGGAAATGCTTCTCCCCCTCCCCCACCCCCACTAACTTAGTCAGGTCCCTTGAAATGCGGCTGGTTCCATTGGCTGAGGAGTTGAAAGTTTTGCTTAAAAAGAACACTTTTATTTACATTGTTAATTGGCATCTTAGCTTTGTTTCTGTATGTTGTCAACGGCCTCCACCTAGAGAGGACAGGGAAAGATCTAGAAAAGTGGAAAAAGAAAGGGCCCAAGGGTTGGTGTGACGTCTGCGGAGGGTCCCTGCTGGTGGTGGGCACAGCCACCGGGGTGTTGTGGGCTGGGATTTTCCCAGCAGCCCCCGCTGTGCTGGATGCCCTGGAAGCCATGATCTGCTTTAACTCTATAGAAGAAAACTCTGCTTTGGGCTTATCCTGATTCCGGCCTCGTGGGCGGCCGCGGTCCGCGCGTGTCCTGTTCGACCTTTCTGATGTAAATTTTCCACTTGTCATTAAATAAAAAACAAAAAGCCCAGACCGCCCCCAAATCACGGCACGTTTCTGCTCACCGCAGGTGCACTGCGCGCTGTGGGTTTACAGCGCCTGTGATGTCACGGACTTGCCGTGATACCACAATGAGCTCAAGCGACGTCAGTGTCTGTGGGACCGTGGGCATAGCGTGTCGCCACTCTGGGATGAAACGTGGGTTAAAAATGAAGGTAGGAATAAGAGATACCCAGAAGCACCTCTGTCCAGAGGGCCCAATGTGGCTGTGGAGAAGGGAAAGGCTGTGCCTTGGTAACTGCTGCCCCCTGGTGGCCAGCACTGTCCCAGCACCAGCCTGCGTTGTTCCTGGAGCGCCCCAACTGCACCCACGTAAGTGCAGCCCAACTTCCTCTGCTTTTCTCCTACAAATGTTCCTGCTGTGGAGAACAGCACAGACATTCAGAATACCCTAAACCTATCTGTGCGGCGCCAGGCCAGTCTGCAACTTCTCGGAACTCACATACACATCTGTAAATGACACCTGTTTCGCGTGCCTGTGGTGAGGAGAATTAAATACATCATCACTTCTGTGAGTTCCTGGAATGGCTCTTGCACACATAACTCTTTAAAAAGCATCTGTTAAGCATATTCTTGATGTCCTACTGAGTGTGTCTAGGTGGTGCAGGAGTAAATCATGCTCAAGGAAATGGCATCCTTAATCCAGGATAACATGTGCCCCACTGTCACCACCCTGTGTCTGCACCTGTCCCCATTTCTCCACAGGCCATGTGCAGAGTGACCCTTTGCTGTTTTTCCTCTGTGGTGTTGAGATGATGAGCAGAGGTCCTCACAGCAGGCAAGCACTCCACTTTGGAGCCACCCCACCCCCTTTGCCACTGCATAGCACCAACTTCTCACAGGTCCTGGTCCTCTGTCCCCGCTCCTTCCATGCTGACCCAGCCCCTCACAGAGACCATTCCATGATGTTATTTGTGGTCCAGCTGTATTGCACACTGCCCTTTGAGCCTGCCCCCTTGTCCTCGGATAAACTGTGATTCCGGCTACTCCCGATGTACTCCTCCTTGCCACCGTCTGCCTTGATGTCCAGCTAGCCATCTCAGCCTAAGTCATTCTACATGGTGGTCCCTTGCTACCATGAGACCACAGGTCACACTGACAGTCCTCCCCAGTCAGGAAAAGCAGCAGGAGACAGTCCTTTGCTGCTTTCCTTCCACTCTGTGTGTAATGGATGGTGCTTTGTCGTCCACACCTTGCTCGTGAAGAGACAGTACAGAGATGCAAGATAAAGGCAAATGTGGCGCGGGCACTGAGGAAAAAGCCCTCGAACGCACCATCGAATCATCACACCTGCCTCCTGAGTCTTAAGCTATGTGATTTTTGTTTAAACCGAAATTCTTTTGTAATGGTAAAGCAATCTTCAGTGTTGTAGCAGATGGAACAGGGAACTCTGAAGGTAGGCATGCCCTAGTTCCTGGAACCTGTGTGCATGTTTACTTTCAGGGAAGCGATGAAGGTTACAGTCAGAATAAAAATTATAGTACCAACCCAGGGCCTCTTTCTTCCCTGCAGCCACGGGGTGGGGGACTGAGGTCCACCTTGGTCTCCTCCTCCCCCCTCCTCTTCCTCCTCCTCATTTGGATTTCTTCTTCCTCTTTCTTCTTTTACTCGCCCATCCTCTTCCTCTTCTATTCTCTTCCTTTCTCTTCTGCCTCCTCTTCGCCCACTAAGTTAATTACAATCCTTTCTAAATCTGGTCCTACAGAGACAGGCGCTATGACTTGTAAATGAATGGTGGGTAGACTGATTGTCTCCCGCTGTCTCTTCCCAGTGCCTGTCTGTAATCCCCAGAGCCACCCACAGCCACTGCTGGGCATCTGCACAGCCAGTATTCAGCCATGCCAGCAGCCCAGCTGGCACATGGCATTATCTCATGCCACATGTACAACCACACACTATGGGCCCTTCCTCCTCCTCTCCCAGTGGGTCTTCTCCTCCAAGGTGGACTGCAGTGCTGAGCATGGTTTCTGACCATGGCCACACTGCTGCATCCGGAGCCCAGAACCACGGATTCTGACGCATAGCAGCTGCTCACCGAAACTGCCTTGATGCAGTGCTGGGCCTCTGCTGGAGTGACTGCGGACTCACTGTGGCTCCCTGGCTCTCTCCTCTTGAGCCCTCTCTCAGTTCTCCTCTGCTGATCACCCACCGAGGTGGTACAGCAGCCCACAGCAGGGAGTGTGGGTTTCTGTTTCGTTGTCTGCACTTCCCTCCGGTTTATGGTAAAGACACCATTTTTCCATCTTGGGGAGACAAGGTTTCTTTTGAAAATAAAGTTAGTTAAATAAAACACTCAGAACATTTTTTTTTAAGTCTAGAGACTAAAATCAGGAAAAGTGTGACTAGGGGGTTGGGAGACCGCTCTTTCAGGACCCATGTAGAACTCCAGATGGTGCCATGCACTTGTGACCCTGGTATGAGGGAAGCAGCAACAGCAAGATGCTGGGGCCACTGACAGGTGGTTTTGGAGAGTCAGTGAGCTCCAGGTTCAGTAAGAGACCCTGTCTCAGAAAGTCATGTGCAGAGCCATTGAAAAAGACAATATTGACCTCTGACCTTTACAGGAATGTCCAGGGGCACCCACACATGTGAGTACACACAAGAGCACTCATGTGCATGAACACGGGAAGGAGAGGGAGGGGTAGAGAGCATGCACACACATACAGGGTGTGGCTGCACACACAGGAAGCAATCCACATCCAGGTGTCCCCCCCACCAAGACCCCACTCCCTCACTGCTCGCCACTTCCTACTCTGTGACCTGTTATCTCTTACAGCCTTAGCTAGTGTGACCTTGCCACAGTAGGAAGCTTCAGACCCCACCTCCCTGGTGGGCCTCCCTCTGCCTGGCCTTCTCGCTTCTCCAGTGGCCACTGCTCCACAGGACTCTTGATAACAGAGTGGCCTCCTTGGGGACCAGCTTGTAACTCCCAGTTTACAGACTTCTGTGGACCTGATCTCCCCGCCACTCTCCAGCATGTGACTCATTCTCAGCCAATCAGCGAATCCCCTCCTCTACCTGCGACAGTAGAAGCTATGTACAGGGTGACTAAAGTTGACCATTGAAAGCATTCCCAGAACTAGTACTGGAGTTCCTGGGTGCTTTCTTTGGGCTCCACAGGCTTGTGGGTGACAAACCTAGTCTTCTGACACCCCTACAACCACCACTTTCTGTTCCCATTGAGGCTCAACTGTTTATGCAAATAAAACACACGTCCCACAACCCAAGCCTGCCACTCTGAAGGGATTCATCCCCCTGACCCACCCATGCACAAAACCACAGCCTTAAACTTTTAAAACAATAAGACAGTAAATGTGCTTTATTTTACCTTAGTTCAGAGTCTTACCATAGGGCCAGGGCTTCCCTCTGCCTCCCAAATCCTGGGATTGCAGATGTGCATCAGAACTTGCCTTGAAAAGCCAGTTGTGAACTGAGGAGGTGGCTCAGTGGATAAGGTGACACATGTAAGGACTGCATGATTCCCAGCACCATTCAAAAATCCAGTGTGGGGTGGGGCATGACAGGCAGATCCCTGGGGCTCAAGAGTTAGCCCTCCTAGCCAAATGGATGAGCTCTGGGTTCAGTAAGAGGCTCTGTCAATCAATCAATCAACAATCAATAACAGTGGCGAGTAATTGATGAAGACATCTGAATCCCTGGTCTTTGACATATGTGCACACACATTTGAACACTAGCATATACCTATACACGTATACACACACACACACAGAGAGAGAGAGAGAGAGAGAGAGAGAGAGAGAGAGAGAGAGAGAGAGAAAGAGAGCAGCTCTGTTCTTTGTAGCCACAAGACTGATGATTGAAGCAGAGGTTGGTCTCTTGGGGGAAGGGAGAAGGGACATAGAAGTCTCAAGTCCCCTATGTGGCCAAGGACAACCTTGGATTTGATCCTGGCGCCTCCACCTCCTGAGTGCTTTGAGATGTGGCCGTGGTGGGTTTATGAAGTCCTGGGGACCTGTCATGGTGTGCTGTGATAAATGCCCTGGAGTATCTTGGGGACAAAAGGCTATTTGTCTTACAACTCCACAGCACAGTTCATCACCACGGGAAGCCAGGGTAGGAACACAGGGCAGGAACCTGGAGGCTGGGACTGAAGCCAAAGCCATGGAGGATACTCTCCCTGGCTTGCTCCTCATTACTTGCTCAACCTGCTTTCTTTTACTACCCAGGACCACCCACCCAGGGGTGGCACCGCCCACAGTGGGCTAGGCCCTCCCATATCAATCACTAATCAAGAACATGCTACCCAACCCTGCCTACAGGGCAGTCTGATGGAGGCAATTCCTCAACTGAGGGTCCGTCTTCCCACATAATTCTAGTTTCTGTCACATTAACAAAAACAAACACAAAAACCAACCCAGAGCCTCATGAAGTTACCATTAAGATTGAATTCATGTAACAGAAATGTACCATTTTAACCCTTAAAATTATAGACTCCAGGGTTGGTGACATGGCTCAGCAGAAAAGTGCTGGCTGGAGGAGCCTGAAGACCTGACGACTTGTGCCCTGCACCCATGTTAAAACATCTGGATACAGTAGCAGTAGTCACCTGTCATCCAGCTCTCGGGATGCAGAGACAGGAGACTTCCTGGTACTTGCTGGCTGGACAGTTCAATTGAATTGGGGAGCTCCAGGTTCAGTGAGAAACCCTGTCTCAAAATATAAGGTGGAGAGGGAAAAGGAAGACATTAACACTGACCTTAGGCTTTCACACGAGTGTGTATGCATGCATGTGCACACACACATACATGCACACACGTGTGCATACGCATGCATGTGTGCACACGCATGCATGTGTACACATGTGCGCGCGCGCGCACGCGCACACACACACACACACACACACACACACACACACACACGCCGTCCAGCAGGATTTAGCACACCTACCATGAACTTCCCACCACTGTGGAACTCCAGGACAGCTCAGCAGCAGCTCCCTCCAATGCACCGCCACCCACCCGCCCCCAGCAACCAAAGCATCATCTTCTCAGGCTCAGCCCCATGGCTTTTCCCTCTGAGGCTTTGAAAACAGGACAGAGTTGTTCTCCCTATGTTCACATCCATCTTTTATCATTTATTATTTTTGCTTCTTAGTTTGAGCAGGTCTCACTGTGTAGTGTAGGCTAGTCTGGGGCTCTCTTTAATATACCATTCGTATTAACTCCTTGAGGATATCGCGCATGCGTACCCACAGTGTATTTAGATCCTATTCATCCTCAATTCTTTCCCCTGACTCCTCTCAGATTTACCCCTCACCCTCACGCCAACCCGACTTTGTGTTCTCTCTCTCTCTCTCTCTCTCTCTCTCTCTCTCTCTCTCTCTCTCTCTCTCTCTCTCTCTCTGTCAGAACCCAAGGAGTCCACTTAGGCTGCCCACACATTCGTGGGTATGGGACCATCCACTGGGGGCATGCGGCCACATCTTCAAAGAAAACTGACCCTTCCTCAGATGTCATCACTAGCTCCTCAGCTCGAGGTGGAGGCTCATAAAGCCCTTCCCACTCCTTGCTGGTTTGCTGACTGGCTCTGGCTTGCAGTCTTCTGTAGGTGGCCACAGCTGCTGTGAGTTCGTGAGAGCAGTGGTCCCATCATGCCCCAGAGGCATAGTTCACTCTGTTTCTCCCCAGTCTCTTGACTCTTACAGTGTTTCCTCTTCCTCCTCCTCCTCCTCCTGCTCCTCCTCCTCCTCCATGATCCCTAAGCCCTGAGGAGGAGGTGCAGCATAGATGCCCCATGGGGCTGAGCACTCCGCTGAGGAGCTCTGCACTTTGATCAGTTGAGTCTTTGCATTAACCACCACCTGCTGCTACAAAGAAATTTCTCCGATGCCAGTCTGAGAGCTGCACCAGCAGAGAGATATGAATTCAGAGGTCCGCTGGAGATTACATCCATTTAGCAAAATAATAGGAGTGGGTTCGCCCTGGAGGCCCGGACTCCATGTCTCTTGGTCAGTCTTACAGACGTGCACCCCCACACCAGGCTTGTTCAGACTTGTAATAGAGGAACACTTTAAACAAAAAACAAACATGATTCCTGTTCACTTGTTAGCAATCTCAATGGTGGGTTGAGATGCACGGTTTTTTGTTTTTTTTGGTTTTTTTTGGTTTTTTTTGTTTTTTTTTTTTTCTGTCCTGGGCCCTAGTTCCAGGACAAACTGGCGCAGGTGTGCAGTAAAAAAATAAAATAAAATAAAATAAAATAAAATAAAATAAAATAAAATAAAATAAAACAAAACAAAATAAAATAAAACAAAATGAAAACAAGGGCCCTCCAGCTCATCCCTGGGTCAGAACAAGACATAAAAGTTCTTGTCAATATTTGTTGATTGGCTGATTGACTTACATTGTTGGTAACCCATCCTCATTAGACAGCACTTGGATTGTGTGTGAAGGGCTGTGGGGGAGGGGTGGGAGGGACTTTAGTGGACTCAGTCACTTTCCACACTGACAATTAAATGCAGAACTAAACTGAGAGTTACTGGCCATGGTTGGGTACTGTAAAACCTTCCACAGGCTGAATACGCTGTCAGACACTTCAAGGCAAAGAAGTGGGCAGACAGAACAGAGCAGGTGTGCACACACTGGCTCTCATGAGGCTAACAACATCTGCTATCTCCCCAGGATCGTCTGGGGTTCCTTGCAAAGCCTCAAGAACAGCTCCGGCTCCATCAAGTACTCCACTAACTGAGGCTGGGGGGCCCAATGGGGACGGGCTGGCTTCCAAGCCAGTCCTCCTGGGACCCACCCGAATGGCAGAAGGACAGAACCAACTCCCACAAGTTGTTCTTTGGCTTCCACACATGTACCATGATAGATGGATGCACACACACACACATACACACACACACACACTGCTAAATGGAAATGGTTCATGTCAGACATAAGCTTCTTCCTGGGGCTGCAAGAATGGCCTCATCACCTTTCACCTGGCATGTCACCACCTTTAGGGGGCTCCTGGGCCTTGGTCAAATGTCTCTTTTCTGGATCTTCCAAGCCTGTGCTTCTTTATTCGTCCCAGAAGGAGCCCAGCACTTTGTGGGTGCTCCTTCAATGAAACAAGTCAGTACACCATACCACCAGCCCATCCAACTGGGCACAGCCCTATCCTAGGCATCAAAGCTCTGGCCTTGTCCCCATCTAGTCTACCAGGGGGGAAGAAATTCCAATTCCTCAGGCTGTGCCTCCCTGTGGCTCAGTGTTCCTGACTCCCTTTAATGTTGACTGTCAAGTGACAGTCAACCACCACAACACAGGGGTTAGTTTCTTCTATGTCAATTACCAACTCATAGTCCAGCCCAATTATGACCAGGAGCTTGGTTGTTTAGGTCTCCTGGTGGCATGCATTCCTGCCATCTGGCCTTGTGATGGTTTGTATATGCTTGGCCCAGGGATCAGCACTATTAGGAGGTGTGGCCTTGTCGGAGTAGGTGTGTCACTGTGGGTGTGGGTTTAAGACCCTCATCCTAGCTGCCTGGAAGCCAGTATTCTGCTAGCAGGCTTCAGATAAAGATGCTGAGCACTCAACTCCACCTGCACCATACCTACCATTTTCCTGCCTTAATGATAATGGACTGAATCTCTGAACCTGTAAGCCAGCCCCAATTAAATGTTGTTCTTAAAAGAGTTGCCTTGGTCATGGTGCCTGTCCACAGCAGTAAAACCCTATCTAAGACAGGCCTCTTCTCCAGGTTAACCATGGCTCTGTCCTTTCCCTAAACTTCTATAGGATCCAGCCTGGGTTTGTTCACCTTGATCTAGCCTCAGAGTGTGAGCGACAGCTACAGTAACTGCTTGTTGATTGGCAGTTCTCAGTAAATATTCTTGTGAGAGTCTGACCTTTTTGATGTGGGGAAACCACAGTAGCCAGTGCTTTCAGTAAAGCAGGGCCTCTATGAGAAAGGGAGTCTCTGCCGAAACTAACCACGGTTGCCTGGAAGCAGAGTCACCACATCCCCTCCTCCCTGTGGGCACCCATTCTCAGGAGACTTGGTGTCTGTGAATCATGGCAGAGCATAGGAGAGTAGGCGGCCCTGGGAGGGAGGGGGTACTGAGACGCTTGCAAACCCGTGCATACATGGTCATGGACCTGTCTGTAATGTACTTGGGATTCGTCTCTAGGATTATCACATGCTTTTAAGGGATTGATGGAGGCTCAGGGTCCTTGGGTGACATGGGGAACTTGAATAGTGCTGGTTTCTGTACAGTATGTGCCACCCACTCCTACCCAGATCTCAGGGGGTAGCCAGGAAGTCTGTACTGATGTGCTGCTTGTGCTCAGTTGTGCTACATGGCTTCTGGGAGAGGGCTGTACATGCTCACATGTGTGCCTAGGACATGGATAAGGTTGATATGGCCACGTGATACACAGCACAGTCAGCTCTGAGTGCAGAGGAAGCATGTGGGAAGTGGGGCTCTCTCGGATTTGGCCACTGTCTGTGCGTGTCCTCCCAAGCTAGACAATGCTTTGGATATGCTCTGATCCATTCTCAGCTCCTAGCATAGCATGGGGCATACAGTAGGTGCTCCATAAATGTCTGTCCTTATGTAAAAATGTTCATGAAGGGAGTGGTAGGGGTGATGGGATGATGAACTCCAGGAGGGGGGACGAGGAAGGAGGGCAACTTATGGAATGTTAATAAATAAAATAAACTATTAAAAATAATTAAAAATGTACACACATGCCCTTCTGCATATTGCCACGTTCTTAGACATGTGTGAGCCAGGGTGGATGGCGCACCTGCATTTTTTATGTAGGTACGTGGACCAGGACATGTGAGTCTATGCATCTCTGCTGCCTGTTAATCATGTGTGATAAACCTCACACTCTGTAGGGATCTATGTCTGTGGACTCTGGGTATGTATACATGTATACAGATAGATACATAAGCAACAGGATGGTGTTTACGGGAGGACTGGCATGTGATGTTTGTGAGATATGTTCTCTGTATGCATGGGGTTCACATGAGCATTTGTGAGACAGAGTAAAAGAGATCTCTGGTCCCTGTCATGGCAAACTCCAGCTTCTCCCTCTCTGGCTTAGTGCCTTTCTTCTTGAGTAACTCCCCTGAGTCACATTGGACTCCAGGAACAACAGAACTGATAAACATCCTCATGTCAAGAAACGGAAACCACCCCAAAGAAGCAAGAAACTGTTCTGGACAAACCAGCCCAGGTGATGGAATTACCTATGGTGTGAGGCTGCACCTGAGCTTCAGTGAGCATTTGGGGAAATCAGAGCACCCCTCAGGAGATGACAGCAATAAGGATTCTTTACAGAACTGTCCTGCAAGACTAGAACTTAGACTGTGGCTGCCTAGGCTACCTGACCCACGCTGACCAATTACACAAGACTCCTGCCCTGTCCCCATCTCTCCCTCTTCTTAAACATAAAGCTCATGTCAGGTTCCAAAACAAAGATGAACTCATGTAGCTTCATCTGTTCTCATGCTAATTACGTTTCCCAAAAACCTGTTTGCAATGCCTCCCATGAAAGACTGAGGGACCATTCCCAGTTGATTTTTATTGGTAAATAAGATTGCCTTAAACATCTCAACAGCTGGGCCATTTCCTATCCCCCACGTGGCTGATCCAGCTCCCTCCAATATCTGAGTTCTTACTTACTAAAATCTATATTCCATCTTTGCGGCCCTAGACCCAGACTGTAGCCCTCGTGGGCTGTGATCCAGGCGCCTACATGACGTCTATGCTCTCTGTCCTCTGCACCTCTCAGGTGTGATGTCTCCTCTCCTTCCCCAGCATGGCGCTGTCCCTCTTCCTGCTCCTCCTCGTTCTCTTGCCCAGGAATCCTAAAAGTTCCACCTCTGTCTTCCTGCCCAGTCATTGGCCACTGGCAACTTTATCAATCAAAACTCACTGGAGACAGGGTTTCTCAGTCTTATATGTGGGACACTGCAAACAGGTTTTTGGGAAACTTAATTAGCATGAGAACAGAAGCAGCTACATTTCCCCCTTTTGTCCATTAAAAAGGCCTTTCTCTCAGATATACATTGAACATAGTTATAATAGTTATGTAAACTATAAAGTATGTTATACTCTAACGTCCAGTCCATCAATTTTGTCAATTTAGATACATTACTCTAACATCTATCCTAACTTAAAGTTTTTAATTCTATACCTGAATTATGTTTTGATTTTAACTTGTATTACCATCTGAAAAACATCCTTTCAAATCTAGATCATCTTCTTTAATGCTGATCAACTTAAATTTGATTATGAGACTATAACTCGTCCTCAACTCTGTCAGAGAACTGAAAACGAATTAATACTTCTTGAATATATAAGAAGCACAAAAACATAGCTTCCAAAACTTAAATAGTTTGTACAGACAGATGACTACCTGGAAAATCCCCTATATTCCTCATGTCTTTAGCCTTCTGGCCCAGAACCATCTGACAGACCTTAAGTGAAGCAGGAATTATGAAGGGCTATCTTACTCTGTCTTGGCAGAGCTAAAGTGTCGACTATCCCACATTGTGTGTCCTTTCCTGGTACCCGCCCTTGCCTGTTCCTTTCCTGGTCCCCCACCCACCCACCCACCCCCCCCCCCCACAACTGTTCTTCCTCACATGAATAGATCTCTTTTCTCTACTAGTCACCACTACTCATCTCTTTTTTAGTGAGGAGTGCTAGAGATCTGAATCCATTAGCATTGGTGGGGAAGGAGGAAGTTTGTCCTACAACCAAAGGGCAGGCCCCAAATCCTTGCCTCATGTCTTCTTATATGGGTGATGCAGGCGAGTTAAATTCTTCATGCCTCAGTCTCTTCATCTGCAAGGTGAATCCATCATAACATCTGTCTTCCACAGCTGTTTGTAGGGGATAAATAAGATAGCAGCACCAGGCATACAGTAAGTGCCCAATGGATTCTCTCTGTTCCTGTCACTTGGGTGTTGGACATACCATATACACGTTTCAAATACTAACTAAAAAAGTTTTGAAATGAAGTTTTCTTTATTATGATCATGTGCACGTGGCTGAGGTCAGGGGATGGCTTCCTGGAGTCAGTTCCTCACTTCCTCAGTGGATTCTGGGCATGGCCTCAAGTCACCAAGCCATGGGACTTAAGCAGCCAGTGCTTATTTGCTAAGCAAACCAGTCTTTCTTTCTTCCTTGTCCCCTCCTATTCTTTTTAACATCTGGCTCCATCTCTCCAAAGTAGGAGACTCAGATAGTCCATGTGGGAAGGTACGCACTTGTTGAGACTGTTCTTCCACTAATGGTGATAAAGCCGGAAGAGCCAGGAGCATTTGGAAACTGAAAAGGAGCCAAGCTGCCAAGAAGGGAACCCGAGGGCATTAACCCTCCACTGACTCTTGCTGCTCTCCTGATTTAGCCCTGTGCTCTGGGCTCTGAGGTTGGTCCCTGCCCACTGGGCCTTGAGGTCACGGGGATGAGTGGGGAGAGCTTGGTACGCATTCATAACAAGATGGGGCAGTGTAAGCATGGAGGAGGACAGATATCCTTATGTGGAGACCAGGGAAGCTTCCCAGGGGAGGTGGTATCTAAGTAGAAACACAAAGAGGAAATCATCTTCCAGGAGATGTTAGAGTCACCCACTGGGCAGAGGCACAGCCCATGCAAAGGCCAAGGAAGCTGACTACTGAAGAGGATGCCGAATGCCAGGGAATTAGCAGCAAGGAGCTGGTGGCCGGTCACACATGGGACTGGGAACTAGAAGGGTCTTGTCACCTGTAGGCCAGCCTGACTTAGATCTGGCAGGAGCAGTTGTCTCCCAGATGAGTGTTAAGTGAGGGTGGGGCAGGGCGGGGCAGACAGCCTTAGACAATTATGTTCATTCCACAAGTATTTAGTGAGCACCTTTGCCAGGCACCACTCTGGGTACACTTCCACATGGGACAGATGTTCGCATGAAGTAGAGTCAAGTACAGTCAGGGATGTCACAGGGACACACAGTGTGGCTTGGATGACCTTGGCGCCAGGCAGATCCGGCAGAAGAGGAGTTAGAGAAACACCTAGATCTCAGATGGTGACTGGGAGGACTGTGATGATGAAGGGGTTTTTGACCACAGGATGAATGAAGTAAAGGAACAAGCCACACCAACACATAGTGCCGAGGGGGAGGGACAGCAGCAGTAGCCTTGTGTAGGATCCTCCAGAAGCATGGACAAGGAGACGGAAGAGAAGGTGAGGGCGGGCACTCTAGGAGGGATGCATGCTCAGTGTGGAGGCGCAGCCACAGACAAGCACCAACCCCGCATCTGCTGTAGAAATGCCACTAGCTGCGATGAGAACAGTACATTCTGGTAGAGAGGGCCTAGAGGTCAAAGAGAGCCCATTTCTGTCACCTGGGCAGGCATGCTGGCGGCTTAGCTCGGGTGGTGGCTGTCGTTTGGGGGCACGTGTTGTAGATAAATAGGACCAGCAGTGATTCTTAACAAGTGAAGCTACTGTGGTGACAGGAAGCAAACATCAAAGCTGGTGCCGTCTGAGCAGTCTGGGGTCAATCTACTGTCCCTCAGTCCCCTTTAGCCTGGCCCCAGGAACAGGTAAAGTACTGGTCCCTGATCACAGAGCCCTCGCCACCCCTCCACTGTTTCTCCAGCCTTCCAGCTGTCCTAGCACTGTCCTGTTTACTCTAGGGGAGTCTCACCAGAATCTGTGGTCCTTAGCTTAAGGGGAAGTTTGGGTGTCCAGTGGACCCTCAGATATTTGGATATATTTCTGTTTCTCACAGCCTGTGGTAGGAGCATGGCCAAGGGAGGACAGACCTGAGGATGCTCAGGATAGCTTTATGGTGAAGGTTGGCTGGCAGACCTGCCTAGGTAGAGCGGCCTTTCCACATGGCACTACCAAGGGTACAGAGGTTGAGCCCCCACAGCCTCCAGAAGGTCCTCTCAGGGACCACGGAGGACTTCAGCCATTTTAAAAAGAAGCAAGTCTGTGGCCGGGAGGCAGTGGGCAGCCGTAGTGACCGTTTTACTCCACACCACAGGCTGGTTTCTGGAAAACTGAGCTTAGCATTCTTTTGTGGCTCCTCTCCCTTTCATCGGCCCTGGCCCTCTTTAGCTGATGGTCTCCAGGAGCCTCAGGTCTTCAGCCCAGGTCTTCTTCCTCCTCACTAGAATCACCATCCATGGCTACCGAGTCCCACCCCTGTGGGAGGCCCCTCCTGGCTCTAGCCTTACCACTTCCTCTCATTCTCATAGCCACAGGTCCACCCACACCAGGCCCTCATCATTCCCAGAATTGACCATTGCAGTCACACACGCACACATGCCTGGAGCTTGTCCAGGAGCTGAGTCTGGGCTCAGCCTCTGCCCTCTGGACCTCTGTATCATTCTTCCTGGGTAGCCCCAGACCCCCACCATCACCACTCCCTTCTCTATCTCCTCAATTGATTTGCTGTCACGTCCTACCTTCTCAGCTGTCTCCTCCTCTCTGTACAGACTGCAGGGCCGCTGCACCCACAGACTCCACCCTTCCCATAGGCAGCCCAGTTTCCACTTTTCTCTTTGTGAATCTTATCACTCCTCACTGACTTAGAAGTGGAAAGCCTGGGTCCACAGTTGGAATGTTTGGGGTACCCTCCTCTATCTTTTCCACTGCTCATTGTCCTTCCAAGGGACTCTCCAGTGCCCCTGTCTGCATGGCCTGCCTCAGAATCTTTAAATTGATGCAGTCATAGTTAGCAGGGGCTTCTCTTCCACTCCTAAAGCCCTTCATACAGACTGCCACTATAGAGAGAGGCTCAAATGCACAAAGCCAAAAGGCTATGGTCCTACATAAATCTTCCTTTTCCAAACAGGTCTCACCTTGTAACAGGTGAAGAAATAGTTCAGATTTCTTATTCCTCCTTCAGGACAATTTGCAAGCATGGTGTACTATCTCCCAGGAGTTCCAGCATGTTCAGTTCTAGTTGACTAGAGCAGTTGCCTACTCCTTAAAGCACTTTGTTCGGCTGCCCTACCCTTTCCAGGACTCCACAGCTCCTTCAGTGAAGACCTGGTCTCCAGAGGGTACACTGTTGAGAGATGATTGAACCAGGAGGCTTCAGACCTAGTCATGGAATTACTCCATGGTTACACTAAGACTTGACTGGACTGCTGGGAACTTTCAAGGGTGCACTGGCAAGAGGTAGTGGGTCATTGTGCATGTTATTTGAAATGTCTACTGCCTTAGTGACTGTTCTATTGCTGTGAAAAGACACCATGATTAAGACAATTCTTATAAAAGAAAGCATTTAATTGCGGGTTTGATTACAGTTTCAAAGGGTCAGTACATGATTATCATGGCAGGAAGCAGACAGGCATGGTGCTAGAGTGGTCTCTGAGAACTTTACATCCTGACCCACACATAACACACAGAGAAAGACTCTGGGCCTGGTGTGGGATTTTGAAACCTGAAGTCCACCCCTAGCGACATATTTCCTCCAACAAAGCCATACCTCCAAATCCTTCTCATCCTTCTCAAATAGTTCCACTCTCTGGTGATTTCAAAAGCCCAGGCTATTTGTTCTCCGTTAGCTCTCTCTCTCTCTCTCTCTCTCTCTCTCTCTCTCTCTCTCTCTCTCTCTCTCTCTCTCTCTCTCTGCCTGTGCAGATGTGAACTCTCAGCTACTGCTCCAGTTCCTTGCCCTGCCTCCCCCACCCCCACTGTGCTCCCCACTGATGTAGTCACAGGCCCACCCTCTGGAGCTTTCCACTCCAGTGAGCTAGTCTATACGTCGCCTTGGTAGTCAGGTCTCTTCACAGCCATAGAAAAGTAACTAAGACGATGGGCTTAAGAAGACTGAAATTTCCAGTTGTTGTGGTACCTCTTTACTACCAGCAATGGGGAGGCAGAGGCAGGTAGACTTCTTTGAGTTAGAGGCTATCATGATCTACATAGCAAGTTCCAGGACATAGCCAGAGCCCAGGACTACAAAGAGAAACCCTGTCTAAAAAGAAGAAAGAAGAAGAAGAAGAAATAAAAAGGAATCACACTGTCTTTTCTGACCACAGTGAAAGAAATCTGGATATCAATAGCAGAAAGTGAAAAGTATACAGCTGTATGGAAGTTACAAATCACACTCCTAATTAGCCAGCATGTCACAGAAGGACTCACATAAGAGACCAGAAAGCAAGCAAGAAGGAACACAATGTTTGGATTTGAATATCCCCCAAGGCCCATCTATGCAAGGCTTGGCCATCAGCCTCTGGTGCTACTGGGAGGTGGCAGAGTTTTTAGGAGGTGGGACCAGCGGGAGGAAGTTAGGCAATTGGAGGTGTGCACTCTTGAGGGAGATGTTAGAATTCCAGCCTCTCTTCTTGGCCACAATGAGATGAACACAGTTCTTCCTTCACACGCTTTTACCATGACACAGTTCCTGCAAAAGTTCAAAAGCAACTGGATGGTGAGCGTTCTGAAATCTTGAGTCAAAATAAACCTTTCTTCTTTTTATATAAAGTTTTCTTGTGTTTTGTTATAGTGCTGGAAAGCCAGAACCTCCCCAGACCAAATCTTGCAAGGACATAATGAAAACCAAAAAATTATAGCTGCAAATATACTCATTAAAATAACAGCATAGATAAAGAACCTAACTGTACTTTTTTATGTGATTGTTGGGGGTCTCGAACACTGGAATTGTGGCCTTTTATCTTAATTTTTTAATTGTGTATGTACATTTGTGCAGCTGCCCAAAGAGGGCCTGGATGTCAGATTCCTCAGCAGCTGAAATTATAGGCAGTTCCAAGCTGTCTAGCACGGACACTGGAAACTGAGCCCTACTCCTCTACAAGAGCAGTGTGCCCTCTTAACTGCTGAATCATCTTTCTAGCTCCTTAACTGTACTCCTTAAGGAACTAAAAAAAGAAATTGAAACTCAGTGGTTGCATAAGAGATTAACTAATACTTGTTAGAATGGAGATAAATAAAAACTGGAAAAACAGGAGAGAGGATCAACAAAACCAAGTTATTTATTTGAACAAAAATTAGGGAAGCGTAACAAGCTTTTAGCTAGACTAGGAAAAACAGACAGAAAATTAAAATAAAATCAGAAATGGAAAAAGAGATAGTGCCCCCTTTCTCACATAAAACTTCTATGAGCGCCCATCATCAAAACTGAATGAAGAGGAAAAAGAAACCCTCAATGGACATAAGAGTAACACATAGGGAGCTGGACTGGGAACCCACAAAACAAGTCCAGCCTGTGCTGGGGAATCCTGCCAGACACTGAAAGGATTAACTTTACTCCTCCTCATATTCTTCTACAAAACAGAAGAGAAAAAATGATTCCTAACTCACTGTGATGCTAACTCCAGACAAGGGCGCTATGGGGGGAAATTTAAAAAACACACACAAAAAAAATCTACAGGGTAAAATTAAAAAACAAAAACAAAACCTATGGGGTAACAGTCCTCATGAACACAGACATAAAATCCACATCAAGGTGCTGGAAAAAAACAAGTCTCAGGTTAAACAGACTGTATAACCCATGGCTGCTGCAGTTAGAGTGTGGGTGTTGGTTGCTAGCTGCCTGGCTTTGGGAAGCGACTGGCTCCTGAGGGCTCTGAGCTCATCGGCAGGGCACCCACCCCTGGACTCATAATCAGATGGAGCTATTGGGAAGGGGTAGGAACCTGCATGTGGAGCCTGCCTGGGGTAAGTGGACCGCTAGGAGTGTGCCTTGAGGAATCTACCCACTCCCTCGTTCCTTTCTGTCTCCCTCAGCTTCCCGGCTGCACGAGGTGAGCAGCTTCTTCTACAGCCACCTCTCTGTCATGATGCTGTGCCCCACAATGACCCCAAAGTAACAGACCAAGTCCAATGAAGCCACTGCGACCTCCAGCACCCCCAAATCTTCCCCCTTTCCCCATTGTCCCATCAAGAATTTGTCAGGGATGAAATATCTGAATACGTAGAGTTCTCTCTGGAATGCAAGGATAGCTCAGTATACTCTTTTTTTGTTTGTTTGTTTGTTCGTTCGTTTGTTTTTTGGTTTTTTGGTTTTTTTTGGGGGGGGGGGGATTTGGTTTTTTCCGAGACAGGGTTGCTCTGTGTAGTCCTGGCTGTCCTGGAACTCACTCTGTAGACCAGGTTGGCCTCGAATTCAGAAATCCACCTGCCTCTGCCTCCCAAGTGCTGGGATTACAGGCATGCACCACCAGCACCCGGCTGCTCAGTATACTCTTAACCACTGCGGTCCACATCAACAGAACCTAGTGGAACGGTACACCACGTGGGCATCTGTTCTAATGCAAAGCAGGAGTGCAAGGGACTTCCCTCAGCCTGGTAAAGGCCATGAGCAAAAGACTCACAGCTAAGATCATACTCACAACCCAGAAAAAAACCTGAAAGTTTCCCTTAAGGTCAGGAGGAGCAAGGTCGCCCACTTTATCACTTCTATTCAACCTTGCACCAAAAGTTTTAGCCAGACAATTCAGCAGGAAAAAGAAATAAATAAATAAATAAATAAATAAACAGTCCTCCCCCCCCAAAAAAAAACAAAAACCCAAAGGTAATACTACCTTTAACAATGTCATGATCCTAAATACATAAAGTCTAGACGTCTGTGGAGCAATCACTAGACACAATGATGATTTAGCAGAGCAGTGGTGTGCAGGTGCCAGCGTGCTTCTGCCCATGGACACCCATGTGAACATGGAAAGCCAGTGCCTCAAAGGTAAAGGTTTGCAGTAGAGAGAACCAGGGCAATGCCAGGTGTTCCATGAGCATTGCAGGATGCCCTGAAAAGAATTTAAGGAGACTCAGGTAAGCCGCAGGACATTGCATTCCCACGGACTCAAACAGATAACATTGCTAAAATGGCAGCCTTTCTAGAAGCAATCTATAGGCTGAATGTAATCCCTCTCAAATCTCGATGCCCCTTTTACTTTTTAATGGAGAAACTGTGTTTGCAAGCGGGGAAGGGTGGCTGAAACCTTCTCTGGGAAAATAACAAAGTTGGAGAGCATAAACTCCCAGTTTCAGAACCTACCACAGGGCTTCAGTGTTCACACTGAGGGTCACCAGTCTGAGGTAGACCTGAAGAGATCTGAGGGCAGCTGGAACTCTAAAAGGGAACCTCATACCTGTGGGCAGCTGATTTTCCATCGGAATACCAGGTGCTTGCTGTGCAAGCAAGAGAACTGGGGTTCAACACCCTAGAACCTGTGTAAACGACAGGTGGGCATGGGGGCTCACTGTAATTCCATGCTCAGAGGTGGGAAACAGATCTCAGAGCAAGCTAACTGGGCCTTGACCGAGACCCAGCCTTGATAAATAAGATGGAGTGATCCCCCCTCCCTCCCAAGGTGGGGTGATTGAGGAAGACTTTTGACACCATTTAAGGCCTTCACACACTCATACACGCATGACACACCCACACAGGAAAAGGAAGGGAAAAATCAGGGCCGCCAAGTGTACAGAGTGAACCTTTCTAGCTGGCTGATGGGAACATAACAGGGCAGCCACTGTGGGAAATGGCTGCCAGCTAAGTCAAACAGTTGTGATACAGCCCAGCAGTTTAGACCCAGGTATACCCACAGGAGACCCAAGGACTCTGTTTACACAAAGGCTATATCATCCAAACTCAAGGGGGTGGGAAAAACCATCCATGTACAGAGGCCTCCTTGGTGTAGTACTTCTGTGTGCGAAATATTATTCAGCAAGGAAAAGGAATGAGGTGCCAGGGCGTACTACGACACAGTCTACACAGCCGAGTACAGTGCTATTCTGAGTGGAAGAGGCTAGATACAAATGATATAGTGTTGTCAACTTATGTGACATTCCCAGAAGAGTGAGTTTGGAGACATGGCAGGCATATCGGGTGCACCTGTGAGCTCAGATGCAGTCCACATTCAAACACAAGGGTTCTATTTAGGTGATGGAATGTCCCAGCAACTTAGCAGCTGCCATGGGTGTTCAATTCATCAACTTTACTAAAAAAAAAAATAAACCACTGAATTGTACCCTTACTGTGCCCAAAATATATGTTAAGCAAATCTCTCCTCATTGAAGTGATTTCTTTTAAAAAAAATTGTAAAAAGAGGAAGTGGGTTAGAGAGGGTTTATCCTGTTAAGTCTTCTCAGAAGACCCCTGGGCAGAAGAGCAGAGTGGCCACTTCCTCCACTTGGCCAGCTCTGCTATTTGTAGTGCTGGGGAAGGGTGTGAGGGCCTCAGAGATCTCTCCAGGGCTAACAACTACTCTTTGGTGATGTTTACAGAGCCAGAGGGACCCTCCCCTTAGCACATGCTGCTTCGGAGGTCAATCCTCCTTCCCCCAGCAGGACATGACCAGCTCTCCACCATCCACTTAAATATCAGAGGACTAAGCAGCCTTGGCTGTGCTCCCCACTCCCACGTCTCCCGGAGCACTGCCCCCACCCCCTGCCTTGAGTCAGTGTCTTAGTTAGGGTTTCACTCCTGTGAACAGACACCATGACCAATGCAAGTTTTATAAAAAGACAACATTTAATTGGGGCTGGCTTACAGGCTCAGAGGTTCAGTCCATTGTCATCAAGGCAGAAACATGGCAGTATCCAGGCAGGAATGGTGCAGGAGGAGCTGAGAGTTCTACATCTTCATCTGAAGGCCACTGGTAGAAGACTGACTTCCAGGCAACTAGGGTGAGGGTCTTAAGCCCACACCCACAGTGACACACCTACTCCAACAAGGCCACACTTCTGGGCCAATCATATACAAATCATCACAGTCAGTATCTTAGTTTGTCGCCAGGGTGGTCTTGAATTTGGTGTCCTCCTGCATCATATTCTGAGTGCTGAGACCTCGATGTGATTCTTTAGCAGATGTGAATCTCATCGAGTTTCTCCTCTGCTAACTATGCAGGATTTCTCGTGTTCCATCCAAATCAAATCCACGCCCAGAGGTGAACATGCTGTGTGATTCTGTGATCCCCCACGCTCTCTGTTCTTCCCCATCCTAGTGCCTTTGCACCTGTGCATCCCGCCTCCCATGATAATGTCACACTGTCAGTATGTCCGTCTTCTCTACCAGGAATGGGTTCCATGAGGGTCCTTGCTTGTGCACCTTTCTGAGGCACTTCCTTAGGACATACCCAAGGGAAAGGATGGAAGAAATGAAGAAGGTGCTGATTGAGTCTGCAGAGGAGTGAATGAGTGGACAGGGAGTGGGCAGGAGGTGGAGAGGGGATAGGGAGGGGTGGGTAGGGGGCGGGTGGGGGTGGGGCGCTGAGTTGACTCCAGCTAACTCACACTCAGAAACAGTGAGTTGGACTGAGGGTGCCTCTGGAGTTCAAATTCCAGTTCTGCCACTGGCTAGGGTGTGACCTTAGGCAAGTTCCGTAACTTCCTTGACTCATCTGCAACACAGGGAACACGAAAATGCTGGTGGCAAGGCTGCGTTCAGTGGCCGGCCCTCGGGAAGAGGGAGGGGGAGAGTGTCCCTGTGACAGCAGGCAGTTCAGCTCACTGACACCAGGAACTCTACAGATTAGTAACTCCTCCGCCATCCTGCCTTTGAACTTTCTCAAACTCCAGACCTTAGAAGGTTCGCTGTGAAGATCAAGAGAAGAGAAAAAGAAATCAGAGAAAGGGGGGAAACCAGGAGGAAGGTCAGGTGGGGGTGGGAAGCTGGAGGTGGGAGGCCGGGGAGAAAGAAAAGCCAGCTTCATCCTGAGGTCTCAGGGAAGCCTGGAACAGACACCAGCAGGCACCAGTCCACAGGGCAGACACTCATGGATCAGCCATGAGGGACCTTGTAGGAAGTTCCCCAAACACAGCTATGAAAAGGAAAGATCAAGACAGGCACAACAATCAGAATGCTTTCTCTTAATCTGGTCAGTCATGTGGGCTGCTCCCAAGCCTTTCTGAAAACACTGGTCAGGGTAGAGGCGGTGTGTACATCTGAGCTAATCACAGCCATGGAGACAGCTCAGACAACCCTAGTCTGGCCTGTGCTCCTCTTAGGTCTAATGCCAGCTCTAATGCCTCATAGCCCAGGAGCTGGTTTGCTCCCCTGAGCCTCAGTCTCTTCATCTGTGAAATGGGAACAGGCCTGTCTATCACTCAGGGTCTGTGGGCAGGTGACATTGGAGCACCTGTACAATGTGAGGAGGTGGTGGCTCTGTCTCTCTTTCTCTCTGTTTGTCCCTCTCTCTGTCTCTCTCTCTGTCTCTCTCTGTCTTTGTCTCTCTCTGTCTCTGTCTCTGTCTCTCTCTGCCTTTGTCTCTCTCTGTCTCTGTCTGTCTGTCTGTCTCTCTCTCTCTCTCTCTCTCTCTCTCTCTCTCTCTCTCTCTCTCTCTGGCTGTTGAGCTTTTGTCTTCTGGTTTCTAAAAGTCTATTTGTCATCTTTTTTCTGGACCTTTTACTTGCTTCAAGACAAAAAAACAGTCTTAAGAGTTTCTTTTCTACTCCACTGGTCAGAGACGACTGCCGTCCACACACCAGCTTCATCAGGTTTCAGGAATGGGAATACTCGGTGGCTCTGGGCTTTCCTGATTGTCAAGAGCAGCTGTGGATCCCTCTCGGCCCCTGCTTTTTCTCCCAGGGCAGAGGACTCTGAGGTTGACAAAGGGAAAGTCTCTCCCATGGGTCCCCAGCTGGGAGATGTGTAACCCCTATAGAAGACTTAGAAGGTTCATGACAGGAAAGTCACTGAAGCCACGCCCTCTCCTGAAGTGGGAAGTGAGTGATTTGGATTGGAGGAACTCGGCTCCTTTGCTGATGGTGGATGAGTGCTTACTGCTCATGTTATGTTTAAATTCTTGAAACATAGACCAAGCTTGCTTCCAGGTCCGTGGGTACCTTGAGGGGTGGATGCTACAGCTGCGTGAGAACCTAGGCCCTCTTGAGAGTGGCCCTGGGCAGAGCACTGGGTTGGACCAGCACAACTCTCATCAATGGAGTCTTCAGCAAGTCATTTCCCCTCAAAGGTTAACTAAACATTGGCCTCACTGGTGCAGGCATGGGGTCCAAGTGACGGCCAGAGTGTCGGACTGCACAGGACAGACATCATCTTATAAACCCGCTTCTGAGCTCTGAAGAAATGCATCTTGGAGGCAAGTCTTAGGGGATTCTAAAAGCTTCCCTAAACTGTGGGGAACACCCTTGGACTGACTAGGGAAGGGTCAAAGGCAGAAGGTCATCTATGATTTGACAGGAATAGTGACAGCCTCATAATGGTCAGAAAATGAATGGAAACCTCACTGCTTGGAATTAATTTGAGCTTTCAGTAATAAAGTCCTTTTTATGAAAAAGAAAGAAAGAAAGAAAGAAAGAAAGAACAGGAAGAAAGAAAGATGGAAGGAAGAAGAGTTTATTTTCTCTATTTCTTGGATTTTCACCTGTGTGCAGCTGTCTTGCCCTCCTGGCTGGACAGATGGGCACAGCAAGGCTCTTAGGAGGTATGTCAGAGTTCTCTCCCCCAAGGTACCAGGGAAGGTCCTCCATACAACGCTGAGGCTGGGGACTGGGGCATGGTCACAGGTAGTGTTTAAGACTTAAGTCTGAGTGTCTGGGTCATTCTGAGTCAGAACCCCAGGGCAGGCAAGGGACAGAGAAACAGACCACTTAGCTTCCTGCAGAAGAGCAGGAGGACATCCACCTTCAGGCTCTCCCGTGTGAGCTTAGCAGCTCCGTGTAAATGCCAAGGGCTTCGGGTGGGATGCACTACTCTGTCACACCTCCATCTCGGCTCCCACATCTGTGAGAAGCGGCAAGTCCCACTTCACTACCTGCCTCATGGGACACGGCTGTGAGGCCTTTGGGATGACGTCATCTGTCTGCAAGATGACACCCTTCAGGCCCCAAATATCATGTTAAGGGTGACCTTTGGGGAGTCGTGGGCACCTGCCTGCAGTCTTTCTTGTCCCTTCTGGAGGATATGGCTGGGCGGGGCGGGGCACTGCTTACCACATCCCTTCCTCACCCCTTGCCTGGCCTCAGATAGACACGGCAGCCTCTGCTGGTGGCCCTGTGTTTCAGCCGAACACAGCTGTCTGCCCACTTCTCCTGCGGTGTGCCTCATGGTCACTTGCCTGTCTGACCACAAGTCTGTCCATTCTCCGGGCAGCCAACTGGCCTCAGCCCGAGCCCTGGCAGTGCCCTGTCTCTGTCTGACTGCTCAGCTCTACTGTCTCCCTCTGTGTGGGCTCTGCCCAGACGCTAGGCTGGTCCTCAGCCTCAGGACTATCTCAGTAGTGACTTCCCTGATTCTGGACTTGTACCTGACTGAACTCCTGCCCACCTCAAACGCACACCTCCCGCCGCCACTCCAAGTCCTGCTGTGACTCCCGGCCCAGTAGACTACCCAGCTGTCTCAGCCTAAGGAATGGCTTTCTGAGGAAAACCCTGAAGGAGTAGGTAAGTAGACTCTAGCCCTGGTTCTCCCTGAGCCTGGGGTCCTTTGCTGTCTTTTGCATAACACCTGTGAGACACAGGCACATGCCGCTATGCAGTTAGGCTGGGCAAAGTCAGGGCTGGATGGAGTTCCTTGTTCAGCTGATTGAGAATGACTGGGGTCCTTGGTGTGTGCTTGCAGAATGTTGGAGGGTTATGGAGGCAGGAGCATGGCTAACATGATCCCTTGCCTATGCAAAACTGTCTGCAAGAAATGGTGGGGAGAAAAAAGCGGGACTCTGGGTGGTAGACAGTCGGCCAGGCAGTGACAGGCAGTAGGCAGGGACACTGGGATGCTTCCAGGGGGCCGTTTTGTAGGGAGGGCATCAGATGCTACCGGCCAGTATGGCGAATGACTTTAACTCATCTCACCCTTCCAGGCAGGTGAGGTGTACTTCCCAGATAAGGAAATCTGGCTCCACAGGGAAGCGTGGCTTTCCTTATGGGACTCGCCACCCTATGGCAAGGTGGGCAGTCCAACCAGGTGTCCACCCAAATCCAGGGCCTGGGTCAGATGATAAGAGTTAACACCTCTTCCATGGAAGAAGAGGGGAGCCAGGAGCTTGCCGGAGGTCTAGTTTGGAAGGATAGAGAAGGAGAGGACAGATGGGTTGGTGGCATAGGAGATAATGTCTGTGCTTAGGACTTGTCAAGAAAACCACAGCAGGCCATCGAGGCATTAGAGGGTCACAAGTAGTCCCTAAGAGAATGTCTGTGCTCTCTGAGGCAGTTAGAGCACATGGTAACTTTTCAGAGTTCAGCTGGTGAAGCGGGCCAAGCCTCTCTGCTTCTTTGAGCCTCCTGGGTCCTCACTTTCTCCATCTGTAAAATGGGGCGGGGGGTGTCAAAGTGACTCTCTCTTTGTGAGACTGGTTATGAGAACTCCAGGACATCAGAATGTCAAGACTGATTTCAGGAGCGCACACGCCCAGGCACCCTGACCTGTGGAGGAGAAGGGCTAACCACTGAGAGCCCTGGAGAGAACAGGGAAGGCTGGAACAGCCCTGTCTGCAGAACTGTGGGCACCTGGGGACCTCCCAGAATCCTCAGAGTCCAGATGAGGCCAATGGTTCCGTGCAGCTCACTGCATAGATGGCAATACTGGGTGGGCTCTGTGGGGACAAACTTGTCTTTTGATTAAGAGTGACAGAGAGAGTCAGAACAGAAATTGGAACCCAGCCTGTATGGCGGGATGCTGTCTGTCCCATGGGAAAACTCACAGCCCTGGAATACGGTCTAAGGTCATTCCTCAGAGGGCCCTTAGCCACGTGATCCTCACAGTGGGGTGTCTTCTGCAGTAGCCCTGCCCTAGGTCCCGGTGTCCAGTCCTCAGGGGACCTCATAGAGAGAATGATAGAATCCCGGACTGACAGGGTAGATTGGGCTTCAAACATACCCATCTAAAGGAGCCACTTCAGGCTTCTTTGGGGGGTGGGGAAGGACGGCAATTGTTGGCGCCATAAAGGGTTTCTGGCACTGGAAGTTAGGGGTCGCCAGAAAGGAGAGCATGTAGAAGATGGAAGAGAGGCAGGCAGGCAGGCAACCTGCTGGGAAGTGATTCCCTTACTCCCAGGCCCAAGCAGCATCAGAAAGGCATGAAAAGAAGAGGTGTGCTTTCTCCTGAAGCCAGGAGGGGCATTGTCTCTGGTTCCCACAGGCCTGGGGTCCTGGGCCTCTGTGCATGGGGGGGTGAGGGCAGCCATAGCCAGTCAGTGTCCTCAGCAGGGGGACACGCTCATGGCTAGGCAGGGGTTGGGCTTGCTGCCCAGACTAATGACAGTTTGGGAGGGTGATCTCTCCTGGCAACCCAATCTGGCTCAGATCCGTGATTCACTTGCTTCAGCCTCCTGAGGGCTGGGATCACAGGCACGTGCCACCACCCTGTGCCACCACAGCTCTGATGGTGCTGCTTCACTTGCAGATGAGGACACTGAGACTCAGAGAGAAAAGGTAGTTTTCAGGGGCCACCCAGAGAGCCACTTAGAGGGGAAGAGAAGGAAGCCCTGAGGAAGGTGGTCGCACCCTGGCAACCTTTTCTTCAAAAGCTGGTCTACAGGCCCAGAAACATGAAGTGGGGAGGGGGGACTGGGAGAGGCCCCACCCACAGGCAGCAGTTTGCAGGTGTTGCCTCCCCTCCCCCACCACCCTAGCCCAGGACGAAGGAAGGGACTTTTCATGACAACTCAAACATGAGTGCTGAGTAAACTTGGAACTTCTGAACCAACCTGAGAATATTCCCTGGCTGGGGCCCCTTAAAGACATCTGTACCAGGGCCTTGGCCTGCTGTCCCTAGGGTCCCCAGGGAGGATCAAAACACTAGAACTGTCCCCAGGAGGGGCAAGTGCAGGCATGTGGCCTGGCTCCCCCTCAGACCTCAACCTTCTTCACTGAGTGACGACCCAGGACCCAGCCGATGCTGCGCTGCGGCTCTGGGCCTCTCTGGGCCTCTGTTTCTTGATCTGCTAAGTAGGTTTGGTATGACAACCAAAACTGGAGTCTCCCATTTTCCCCAGCACCGTGCTTCAGCTAGGCCAGGGTGGGCTGCTGAGAATGGGGCGGGGGTGGGGAGCAGTGATCGGGCAGGTGCTGCCTTTGGCCCCAGCTTTCTGCTGTAGCTTCAAGCAGCCACGCTTCAAAACTGCCCTTGTCTGAGAGCCCCGGAGGGAGGCTGCGCACCTGGGCAAGAATGCAAGAATGCAAGAATGCACAGTTTGTACAGGTGGGATGGGGCTGCTGTTCCTGTGGAGGTTGTCCAGGATAGAGGAGGTTCTGGCCCCTGGAGACTGAACATGCATAGCCACTGAGATGGGTCCTTCTTGATGATTAGCTGTCACCCCACTAAGCCATGAGTCTGATGTCCTCAGCTGTAACCCACACCACCACAGGGAGGTAAGCAAGGCGCCAGGAAGCACACAGCTGCAGTGCGCCTGCACACGGCTGCAGGGTGCCAGCACCTACCACCTTGCTTTTGGCCGACACACAGCAGCTGAGCCAGATCTACAGATGTGTAGAGTTGAGCTCAGACAAAGCGGAAGACAAGAGTTAGAACACTCTCCTTCTGACCCTGGCTTCATTCATCCACTTAGAAGCTGCTCAGCTGGGAACCTGCAGTGTGCCATCTCTGAACATGCCCTCTCATGTCACTAATCTGAAGACAGTCCTCTCTATGAGATCCTTGGAGCCAGAAGGGCACCCTTGGACCCTTGGGCACCTCCCCGGAGTGTGGGGAGGGTGCCTCCTGGGTATAGTAACAACGCTGATGGGAAACCTGGGTCTCCAGAGACTGCTCAGTGGCTGTTCCATCCACATAAACCTCATTCTTTGGCCATGCATTCTGTGCCCATTGCAGCCACCGAGATGTTGAGGTGAGCAAAACTGGTGATTTTTCAACCTCTGGGACCTGATGCACCCAGACAATGATGAGTCAGAAAGACAAGACAGAGACCACAGAGTGGACCCACTTCTGATGAAATGGACAGCCTCTGTCTTCAGAGTGACACTGAAGTTGACCTCTTGGGAGAATTTTGGCAGAACAACTGCATATGCCAAGGACCTTGGAGCACTGATGTTCTTATCCTGCAGAAATGCAAAGTCTTCAGTGTCTCATTGAATTTAAGAAACAAGAACCAAAGAGAGTCAGACTTAACACTGAAGTACATAGGACGCATGCATTCATCACCAAAGAAAAAGGTCCTTGTCATTTAATCATTTGTGTAGCCTGTGAGTGTGACTACCTTATTCAAGGCTGCGCGTAGCCACAGGGGGGCTCAACAGGAGCCCAGCCCCGCTGGTTCCTGCCCCACTGTTGTTTAGAAGGTGAATGGAAACATCCGGAGCTATGGGCTGTGGTGGAGGGACAGACCCCAAAGGAAGATGTGACTCATCCTCCTTGGAGAGATCAAAGACAGCCTTGATATTTGAACTTATAAGTCTGAAGACCCAGTAGGAGGCTGACAGTCAGCTAGGGAGCACAGAAAGTTCCCCTGGCTGAAAGACCAGGTGTGAGGGGTGGAAGGCAGGTGAGGGCAAACCGTACCACAAAGCCACTGCGGCAGTCCGCTGTGCCTGGAGGCCAGAGCAAGCAGGGAAGGGGCAAAGGGGAATGGACACGAGGCTTTTCTCTGCAAGTCTAGGTGGGACTGTCGGCATGGTGTCCAGGGAGAGAGGCTTGGAGGATGCAGCCAGAGGCCAAGGCCCATGAGGAGTGTCAGCAGGTGGGACAGTTCATGCCCGAAGGGACCTAGAAGCCCTCCCTTCTGGTTCCCCCTTGGGAAGTCCCTGAACAGATACACTTCTCCTTCTGGTGACCTGCTGGCTCTTGTGCATGGCTCTTCTGGGGAGTCCCTCTGGGCCTGCCTCATATCTTCTCTGTCCGGGTAGGAGCGGGACATTTTATTTTCAAAAGCTTCTCAGTCTTTCCCTTTCAATCCTGTGGCTCCCACCTGGTCTCTAGTGAGGTGACCGCAGCCTGGATGATCAAGTAGATTCCACTCCTTGATCATTGGTGGGGGCAGGGTGGGAAAGCCAAGGACTCACAGTCACCCAGGGAGACAGGTAGAATGCATCCTGTGACTACGCTTGGATAGGTCTGGTTAGATCCACAAGGAAACATTGCTCCTTGTCATAGAACCTTAAAGTAGAGATGCTGGGACCCACGTGACACGCTTTCAAAGCAGCCACATCAGCTCATGCCTCTACTCCGTGTAGAGAAACCATAGCAAGGACCGACTGCGCACTCGTCCCCACGCTTGCTCAGACTGCCTTTTCTGTTTTGTGTGTCAGGTGTGCTGAGAAGTGTCTCTCCTGAGTGTCTTCCTCCATTATTCCCCATCTTGTTTGTTCAGACAGAGCCTCTCACCTGGCTCTGTGGTGAACCTGGAGCTCACCACAGCGCCTGGGCTGGCAGCTGCTCCCTGCCTCCCACAAAGGGTTGCAAATGCAGAGCACCACTGCTGGCTCTGAGGTGTGTGCTGGGGATCTGAACTCGGTCCATCTCCTCTCTTGATGGATAAAATTGCTTAATGAAATCCAACATATCCCTCTTCCCACCCCCCTTTCATTCCTGAGTTAGAAATATGTTTAGGAGAGCATCATGCCACTTTTCTTCTGGATCAGATATTATTTTACTTTCTTATTAAGCCGATAGTATGCCCTAAATAGATTCATTTTCTGACAGGACTGGGTAATTGAAGCTAGGGCCTCGTGCGTGCGAGGCAGGCTCTCTACTCTCGAACGACGGCCCCAGCCCCAGGGACTGACTTATGCTCTGTATGGAGTAGGGATCAAGAGGGATCAAGGGTTACGTGGTTTTGTATGATTATGACATCTTTTTTGATTTTTTAATTTGTTTCTTTGCTTGAGACAGGACCTCTCTATGTAACCCTGACTGTCCTGGAGTTTGCCACATAGACCAGACTAGCCTTGAACTCACGGAGATTCTTCAGCCTCCATTTCTCTGGTGCTGGTTTTAAAGGCATGTGCCCTCGTGCCTGCCTTTGCTATTGTTTTGAGATTGGTTGTCTTACTATGTAGCTTGGGCTAACCTAGAACTTCCTATTCTCCTGCCTCAGCTTCCCCAAGTACAGGGCTTATAGGAAGCACAAAGCCCCGTACCAGGCTCTGCCATCATTTTAAATGCCAGGCCTCCTCCACCCAGATACAAGGGCAATTTTGTTGGCAGGCCAGTGGTTACAAGCTAGCTACTCTGTAGCATCTCCTTCCTTCCCACTGGAAGTTTGGTTTCCTTGCACCAACTCTTTATGTTCATCACCCCATAAGCCTCAGCCTTCTTAAAAGGATGCCCCAAATATTGGGACAATCTTATCAGTTCCCCAGGGAAACCTGCTGGAGACTGTGTGCATGCTGAGACTTCCTTGACACCTCCCCATCCGTGAACGCGGTCTGTCCGGCCACTTGGTTTTTATTTCTTAGTCATCTTTGTGGTTCTGGCATCCTTTGAGCCATTCTTGGGGGGAGAGGGTTGCCCTTTTGTTGCTAATGAAAGTTACACCATTCGAAAATTTTATTATATTTTTATTTATCTACTTGGGGGGTGTATAACATATTATGCATGTGGAGGACAGAGGCAACTTTCAAAAGTCCATTGTCCCCTCCCTTGTGAGTCTGTCTTTTTTAGGGTTTCTAGCTGTGACGAAACAAAAGCCCCCAAAGTAGCCAGCACAGGTTCTCAGGGACCGCCCTTAGGTGGTCTGGCTTGGCAGCAAGCACCTTCACCTGCTGAGCGTATCCCACTGGCCTAAAGTGGCTGTCCCACGTTTCCCTTGGTATATGGGAATGGGCTTTTGTACATTTTACCATTATTAGCACGCTTCTCAAGCTGAAGTTCCAAATGGAAGATGAAATAGCTGACTATTAATGTAGTCCATCACTTCACCAGATCCAGCCAGACTGCTCTCTTCCCTCTCTCCTCCTTCCCTCCTTCCATCGGTCTTTTCTTTATCTCTTTTAAATGGTAAAGTAAGTCACATAATGATCACAAACTGACCTGAGAGCCAGGACTGAAGTTTATGCTCAGAGGTATTCTCTCTCTCTCTCTCTCTCTCTCTCTCTCTCTCTCTCTGTGTGTGTGTGTGTGTGTGTGTGTGTGTGTGTGTGTCTGTCTCTCTGTCTGTCTCTGTCTCCCCACTTTCTTCCTTTCTTTTTAAATGTTCTTGAATGTCTTGTTCTATAAGCCTCCAGACATGGCATCCTCCTGCTTCTGCCTCCTGAAAGCTGGGTCACAGGCGAGAGTCTACGTAGCTTGCCTTTGCTTGGGGTTCAGTGTGTATCTATCTGTGTGTGTGTGTGTGTGTGTGTGTGTGTGTGTGTGTGTTTGTGTGTCTATCTCTGTGTGTGTTTGTGTCTGTATATCTGCGTATATCTGAGTGTGTCTGTGGTGTTTGTATGTGTATATCTCTGTGTATCTCTCTGTGTGTGAGAGTGTGTCTGTGTGTATTTGTGTGCCTCTGTGTATCTATGTTTATCTCTGTGTGTGTGTATCTCTGTATATGTCTGTGTATGTCTGTGTCTGTGTGTCTGTGTGTTGTGCATGCATTCATGAAGGCCAGAGATCACTTTTGGTTTCCTCTTCAATCACTCTCCACCTTATGTTTTAAGAACTGAATACGGAACTCCCTGGTTTGGCTAGACTGACTGACTCCACAAATCCTCCTGTCTCAGCCTCCCTAGCGCTGGGACCATGCATTGCCTCCCTCAACTTCTCCATGGGGTTTCAAATGCAACTGCCCGTGCTTGGGCAGCAGGCACCTTACTAAATGAGCTGTCTACCGTCCCTCTATTGTCACCAACCATCTTAAGACAGTGCAAAGCTGTTCCAGACAGACACAGCAAGCAGCAGAGTGTTAGCTTCTCCACACTGCTTGAGTGACGTTCTAGACCGTTCAAACAGCAATGCCCTACTTCTCCTTTGCAGTTTGCTCCCTGTTTTTGAGATGGAGTGGAGCCAGGCAGCATTTGCCTTCCTGTAACTGTTTCATTCCACTTCTTAGCATGATGTCTTCAAGTTTCACCCGCATTGCAACATAAGACAGGAGTTCCTTCTTTTTAAAAAAAAAGGCTGAATAACATTCCATTTGTGCTTACAGCACATTTTGTCTTCGAATGGACTAAGATTGCTTACACATGTTGTTTATTGTAAATTTGGGGGCAGTAAACAGGAATGTGAAAACACATCACTGAACTGTCACTTTAACCTATTTTGGATATATACCTGCTATTCCTAATTTTAATTGCATTTTTCATCTTTATATAGCCCTACCAAATAGAGAGAAGTGTTGTAACCCCCTCCACATCGTCACCAACACATGTCACTTTATTCTAGTTTTAGACAGTGGTTGTGTCTGGTGTAAGGTGACTTTTTGTTGGGGCTTAGATTTTGATTTCCTGATGATCAGTGGTACTGAGATGCATCCTTGTGCTTGCTGGCCACTGTAAGCTCCTTTGGAGAAATGGCGCTAGTCTGTTTTAACATGGGGCTGTTACTGAGTTGCAGTGTTCTTTTTTGTATGCTGGGTCCTCAGTACTTGCCTACCATCTGGTTGGGGGAGCCTTCCTCTCTAGTTGCTTGAAGTATGGTCTTGTTTTGGTCGCCTGTGCTCTCTCCTGGGACATCCATAGTTTTAGGTCTCCGGCCATCTTGAGTTCATTCCTGAGTGTGGTTAAGGTAGGCCAGCCTAATCCTGACACATGAGGCTGTGTCCCTCCCCAGGGCCATTCCTTTGATTATCTTCTTTGTTTGGCCCATGCTGGCCTCAAACTTACTCTGTGGCCTAGGATGACCTGCAACTCCCGATGCTCCTGCGTCCACCTCCAAAATGCTGGGATTACATTCATGTGCATTGCTTCTTGAAGTTCCGTCCTTCCACCCCGAGTGTCCTGATGACCTTGTAGATTATTTGATCATCTCCTGCGGGTTTGTTTGAGGGATCTCTATTCTTTACCATTGCACTCCATGTTTATATTTATCCCAGTACCAATTATAATTGTGATTTAGTTTTTTCAAAGATTTATTTACTTTTATGTGTATGGGTGTGTGCCTGCATGTGTGTAAGCATGAGAGTGGAGTGTCTGTGGAATCCAGAAGAGGACCTAGGATCCCATAGAGTGACAGGCAGTTGTGAGACCCCACTAAGGTGCTGGGAACCAAACTCAGGTCCTGTGAAGAACAGCCAGTGCTCTTAACCTCTGAGCTATTTCCAGCCCATTGGTCACTGTAATTTAAAACATGTTTTGAAATCAAGAAAGCCTCCAGCTTCGCTTCGTCTCCTCTGGATTGTCGGCTATCCAGGATCCTTCAAGATCCCATATGAATTCTAGGATGGATTTTTCTATTTTGACAAGAAGCACTATTGGAGTTTTGGTAGCATTATTTAACTTTATAGTTACTCTGGGCAATATTAACATCTTAACAATATTGCCTTTCATCCCACAAAGGGATATCTTTTTATTTATTTGTGACTTTCTCAAATTCTTTCAATAATGTGTTACATTTCTCCAAGTAAAGTGTTTTATTGTTTTGATGCTATTATAAGCGGACTTGTCTTATTTGTTTTATGTTAAGGTTTTTATTATTTTTAATTATGTACAGGCCTGTATCTGCATGTGGATAGGTGGGCATGAGTGCAGGGTCTGAGGAGTCCAGAGGCATTGGGTCCTCTGGAGCTGCAGGTGGTTGTAAGCCCTCTGGTGTGGGTGCTGAGAATGTGGGGTCCTCTGGGAGGGCAGCAAATGCTCTTAGCCACTGAGCCATCTCTCCAGCCCCTTAATTTCCCATTTAATATCCACATTATTGTTTGTGGATATAAAATACAACCAATATTTATGTCTTAATTTTGTATTCTTCAATCTTACGGGATTCTTTTCTTCAATCTAACTTTTTTTCAGTGTGGAATCTTCAGGATTTTCTACATGTTATCTGCAAACGGAGATAACTTGACTTCTTTCTTTTTATGTGCCCCTTATTTCTCCTCTTGCCTAATTGTTCTGGCTAAGATGTCCAGTTGAACCGAAGTGGTAAGCGAGAGCCCTTGCCTTGTTTCTGATCTCAGAGTAAGCTTGTTTGTTCTACTGTGGGCTTTCATGTGACCTTTATTATATTGTGATGATCTCCAGCTGTGGCATGTCTTGGACCTTTTTGGGGCTCACTCAGTCTTTCTACCGTTGCAGACGCTTAGATTCCTAATCTTCATGAGGCTTTTGTTGCTGCCTTGCTGTGTTGAATAACATTGTTATCACAAGAGATGTTCTTAGGGTTTTTTCCTATTTTCAGGGTGAACACGTTCAATATTTGGGTGGGGCATGATGGAACACCTCTGTAATCTCAGCACTCAAAAGGCTGAGGCAGGGGGATGTGGAGCTTGAGACCATTTTAGGAATGTAGCAAGATTCTAACTCAAAAATAAAAAAAACCACACTGAGTAATTTGGCTATTTTATTTTTTGATACGCTCTCAAAACCATGAATGGATATCTCAATCCATTAAGTATGTTTTCTGAACATTAAATAATCAGATAAAAATTCCCTTTCTTCTGTAAATGGCATAAAATAGACAGCCAAACCTATCTTCTATATTGACATAAATGACGTGAAGACAGCGTTAGCTGCTTTTGTATCATTATATCTGAGTGTGAGCTTTCTATTAGGACCTTTGCACTTCACTTGTGTAAAAGACAGACCTGTGACCTACTCTCTTTTCACATCGATTATTGGACGTGACGACATGGATGGTTTACGTTCCCGGCTAATTCATTTACACTTAATGGAAGTACTCATGTGTGTGAAAACAAGTGTCTTGTTATTTTTGTCCTTTTGATTTTTGGTTTCATGTGTTCTTGTTCCTTGTTCCCTTTATATATTCTCCACTCATGTACATGGCTGTTTCTCAGAGGCCGGTGGTGAATGCCTGTAGGCCTGGGCTATCCTGGGCTATATAACAAACAATACCTCCCATCTTTTAAAAAATGCTGCTCTGTTTCCTATTACCTTGTTCATTGCTCCTTTATATAATGTTGTGCTTCTCTGAGAGACCTTAAAGGACATTTTGTTAGATATAAAATTATACATTTAAGTTAAAAATTTTCAGCTTTTAAAGCTTTTATTCTAGTGCTTCCTATCTTCTCTATTTCTATGTAAGTCAGCTGTCAGTAATATTATGCCCTCTTTGAAGGAAAATGATTTTTTCCTCTGTAGTACTTTCAATATTCATTTGTTATCATCATCATCATTACTATTATTCATTAGTTTTTTGATAAAGGGTTTTTCTGTGTAGCCCTGAGTGCCCTGAAACTCACTCTATAGACCAGGCAGGTCTTGAACTAAGAGATCTGCCTGCCTTTGCACCTTGAGTGCTAGGATTAAAGGTGTGTGGTACCTTTAATCTTTGTCTTTAATTTTAAATATAGCTGTTCTAGGGATCTGGCAGGAACAATCTATTGGGGGGAGGCTTATTGGGCTTGCAGGAGCAGAGGGCCCCAAAGAACAGAGTAGTTCTGTCATGGTGGCTAGGAAACAGAGAAAAGGGACAGACAGAGAATGCAGGGAGGGGCAGGGCAAGGGACTTTCTAAGACTTAACCTTTTTAACTGACTCCATGCCACCGCCTCTTTGTTCTGTGTCGCCTCAGTGCCTCGTTTCCTAAACCCACGGGGTGGGACGTGTCTCAGTAGCTCAGAACTTCAGGGCTCCATAGCCTCTGTAAACACCTCACAGCTCCCCACGGGCAGACTGTCTACGGTGCTCATCAATCAGATCAGGTTGACAGTTAAGGTCATCCTTGGCTACTTAGCAAGTCCTGTTTCAAAAACAGTCAACAAAACAAAGGTTCCCCCTAAAAGGGACAAATGAATGCTTATAATGGCAATTCTGCTTATGAAAGGGGTGGTGTGTGTGTGTGTGTGTGTGTGTGTGTGTATGTGTATGTGCAAGAACATGCTTTAAAATGAAGTTGCAATCAATACCATAAAGGAATAGATGAAAATTCCACACCTAATGTCTGAGTTTTGTGAGTATGAGGATCTGTGCCCTTGGTTCTTGAGCAGCACATGGGTGGCCAGTCTTCCTTACAACACTATAGGTGCCTTTTGCTGTATTCTATGTACTAAACGTTTCTTCCTCTGACAGCTTTCTGCTGAGCAACCTGCAGTTTGCAAATCCTCTCCTGATGTTTCTAATATCATCAAATCCATCTCATTATTGCTTATAAATTCAGAATTTCACTTTTAAAATAGAAGAATTATGCCTCCCGTTCTTCTTCCCCCTCCTTCTCTCCCTGTCTTCCCTCCCTTTCCTCAACCTCCCCTCCTGTCATTAGAGCCTTCACACTTCAAGCCCAGGCTGTATAACAGAGCTACACCCTCCCTCCAAGATCTCTTTTTTTTTTATTTATTTTTCTGACAATGGGTCTCACTATGTAACCCTAGCTGGCCTTGAACTCACCGAGAGCCATCTGCCTCTGCTTCCCGGTGCTAGGATTAAAGGTGAGTGCCACCACTCCAGGCTCCAGGAACTCTTAGGACCACTGCAGTGACTGTAAATGTGTGGACTCCAAATCACTGTGCTGAGCTGTCGCCCCATGCTCGGCCTTGCTGGTCATGGGCTCTGTACGTAGCTCCCCTATCATGCTAACAGAACTCCAAGCACTGTGAAGGAAGACTTGGAGCCTTTGAATGAAGTTGATGCTTCCTGGATAGATTTTTCATTTCCTTCAAAATAGAAGCATCTGCTTGGGGCAGCTGAGTCTAAGCTCCTCAAACACTGGTGACTGTGGCCATGGCATGGCTGGCACTGAGAGGAGTTGCTGCCTGTGTTCCTTAGGTCACATACAGCTATTTTCCAGACCACTTGTATCCTCACCTCTCCCTGGCCATGAATGGCAGTTCCCTTGTCTCAGACTCTGAATGAGCTTTAGCTCCTAGCTGATCTGATAAAATGTGCGTGGTGAGCCTGCGTGGTTTTATTTGCATTTCCTTGCTCCCTGAGAGGTTAGGTTCTTAGAATTCTCTGGAGCCTTCCTTTGCTCCCCCTGACATTCTCCACTTCCCTGAGTTCCTGAAATGTGGTTAGCTACTAGTCTGCTTTATCCCAGTGCCAGCCCTGGGGCCTGATGCAATAAGGCATTCAGCACTCACAATTGACTTCAGCAAAGGCCTTTGACCTGCACTGATAGCGGAGAACACCCGAGTCAGAGAGGCTAGGTAATTTGCCCAGGGACACAAAGCTGAGATATAGCCAACTTCAGGCCCTCTGCTTCCCACTGTGAAGGGAATGCAGAAGCTCTTGGAATACCTCCTGCCTTTCTTAGGAACCTCATGGAGAGAAGACAGGGTAAAGGACCAGCATGACCAGAAGACCCCTGTGGGTGCCAAGAGTGTGGGGAGGGAGTGATGGAGTCACCTTCAGCACTGACGTCACTGTTCCCTTGATGCAGCAGCCCTGAGTGTGTTCTCAGACCCCAGAGCAAGAGTGTGAAAAAGCCGTCAATGCCGACCAAGGGCCAGCATCTCCATTTGGTGCTAGCCCATCTTCAACACTTCTGATACCTCTGTCCTCCACTTTTAAAGATAAACAGAGGGGACCAGTCCCCAACTCCTGGAGTATCAGGAAGGTGGCATGACCAGGTTTTGTTTTGTTTTGTTTTCTGTCAGTTGTTGTATCTCATGGTGTCAGTCTAGCTTTTCAGCAAGTTGGTTGTGATTTGATAAGAAACTTTTATGTGGGCCCTTTTAGATGGTTCAGTAGGTAAAGGTGCTTAGCTGGGTGACCTGAGTTCAATATCTGGGATCCACACAATGGAAGGAGAGAACCAACTCTTGCAGGTTATCATCTGATCTCCTTATATGCGCGCGCGCGCGCGCGCGCGCGCGCACACACACACACACACACACACACGGTGCGATTAAAACAGGAACATGTAACATCTTCCCTGTGCCTGTGACTATTGCAGGTGTTTATAAGCACCACGTTAATTTCCCAAGGGCTCTGACAGAACGGTACCTTTATCCTTGGTTCTTACCAGTAAGGGTCTGGGACTCAAGTTAAACCACCTGCCTGAGATCACACAGCCTGGGTTTGAACTGAGGCTGTGCCAGCTCCAGAGTGCGCTCATCCAGCATGCCGCCCACCGCCTCTCGGCTTCATCCTGGCTCACTGTCGATGCTAATAACACACTATTTCTTGTGACACAAGTTTATTAGAGGCAAACAATGGTCAGCAAGTTAAAGATAGTAAGTAGAGATAGCGCCATGAAAACCCTGAAGGTGATAAGTGAGTGGCGGAGGTTCTAGAACATTCTAGCCCAGCTGGCTAGAGCAGATGGACCACAAAGGTGGCATGTTAAAGAGACGAAGGCTGTGGTTCCAGGAGAGAGCTCAGCATGTGAGGGGCAGCAAGGCACTGGGCTGTGGCATTCAGGATAGGGTGACTGTGCTGCTTAGGTTTTAGTCAACTTGACACAGCTAGAGTCATTTGGAAAGAGAAAAATCTCAATTTAGAGAACACCTCCATCACATTGACTGTAGGCAGCCTGTAGGACATTTTATTGATTAATGATTGATATGGGAGGGCCCAGCCCTCCATGGGTAGTGTCACCCCTGGATAGGTGGTCCTGGGTTATAAAAGAAAGCAGGCTGGGCAAGCATAGAGGAGCAAGCCAGTGAGCAGCATCCCTCCATGGCCTCTGCATCCGCCTCTGCCTCCAAGTTCCTGCCCCAAGTTCAGTGATGGAGTGTGACCGGAGAGTTGTAAACTGAAATAAACCCTTTCTCCACAAGTTGCTTTTGGTCGTGATATTTATCACAGCACCAGAAAACAAAGGAGACCAGCAGGAGTGGGTGTGGCTTACACCTGACACCTGCTCACCACTGGCTGCTCTTAGCTCTGAGATTCAGGGGTAGAAGGTATCTGTTTCAGAGAGGGCAACTGAGGCCCCAATCATCGACAGAAAGATCAGAGATCAGATGAATATGGGCCCCTCTTCCACTTTGCTATGCCAGGAAAAAGCATACAGAAGTATAGCTAACACAGTATGGGGGGGGATAGGGGTCTTTGGGCTTATGTAAATGAAAGGTTTGCATATGGACATCAGATATAACCTGATTCATGTTCTTAATGTCGCCCTCCTATGGTGGCTTGGATCTGAAGTGTTTCCTACAGGTTCGTGTGTTTAAATGCTTGTTCCTACATTTGGGGGTGGAGCCTGGATGAGGAAAGGTCTCTGGGGGTGGGTCTTTGAGGGTGATACCCACCCTGTTTCCTGCCTTGCTCCCTGCTTTGTGGGTCATCACAGTGGGAACTGCCTCTACCAAGCACCCATGTCACCATTCCACCACACCTTCCTGCTGGGACAAGCTGAACCCCCTGAAACCATGAGCCAAGGTACATCTCTAAGAGACGATCAAGGAGTCTGCAGGTTTCTGATAGGCGCCCGGTAAAGCATCAATATCAGGAATCTAGAAATGAGGCCAGGCTGTCGGCCACTTGCTTCCCTGAGCTTGTGTCTTGCCCTATCTGGCCACTGGGGCAGAACACACTGGGACAAGCCAGGCCTGGCTCTGTGCCTCGTCTGTGGACCATGCCGCACTTCAGGGAGCACGTCGTGAGGAGGGCTGCCAATTCAGGGAGCACATCGCGAGGAGGGCTGCCAATTCCGGCAGGCAGAGCAGCTGATGTCTACCTGTGGCTTGTACAGAGCTGTGGTATGGAGTGGAAGAGCAGAAGCTCCTGACAAAGAAAAACAGAAGGATTTCTACTTTCCCTCTGGCTGAGGTGCAACACAGAGTTCTGCTCTCCTGTGGCTTCGGTCACAGGTTTGATACCTTAGAGAGGAGCAGACTTGGGGCAAGTCTCCTATGGTCAGAGCTCACCTCCTCAGAGTGTAATGCAGGGGCAGGGGAGGGGACTTTGCTCAGTCTGATGCTGCAACAAGACACCCGACATGGGGAAATGAGGAGAACATTTATTCAGCTAAGGGTTTGGCGTCTGGGGAGCCCAGGGCCATGGGCACCATCACAGCATGGTGGAGAGCTGTACAGGGAGGCACAGCAGATGCACCAACTTGGATCTCTCTTCCTTCCGTTCCTCGCATGTCCGGCTCCCTGCTTGACTTTCTTTTTCAATGCTGGGGGCAGACACCAGGCACTCACACATGTTTAGGCAAATGCTGGAACACAGAGTTCTGTTCCCATCATGATCTATTTAAAACTCATGAATGCCATCACAGACTCTGCCTTCATGACCTCATGGAATCGGGAATCTAATCCTGATTCCCTCTATTCTATTAAAGAATGGTCTGGGTGTTAAGTTTCAAACACACAAAGGTTTTTGTGGGGAGGGGAGGTGACACAATCATACCACAGGGCTTGTGAAGGCAGGGGCCACCCAAGATCAGTGTTACTCAAAGCAAGTTGAAGTGACATTTTCCATAACATTTCATTCTAATACTGATGTTATAATAATGACTATAACTACAATAGCTAAAGGCTGAAGCAGGAAGTTCAGAAGGTCACGATCAGTCTTGGTTACATAGTTAAGACTGTCTCAAGAAGAGAGGGGTGGGAAGGGGGAAAATACACCCCTGTGGAAAAAGTGTACAGCCATGAGTGTTAATTTTTAGAATGGGGTTGGAATAAAATTAAACATTTATAGAAAAACATTAAATAAAGTAATTTTGAAAGTGAAGCATTTTGGAAGCCCCTTGGGCACACTGCTCTTGCTGTTCTGTTCCAGAACTTTCTGGACTCTTCTAGCTCAGTCATCCCTGCACATGCTGTGTGTCAGAGCCTACGCCCAGCTTTCTCTGCACACTACTTGCTTGAACTGTCACAGAGCTCTAGATAGGCCTTCGTTGCTTCATTTTATGAGACCCAGAGATAGCAAGAGGCTGGCCTGGAGCCACACAGCAGGCCATCTGAACCTTGGTCCTTTATACTGCTTCTTTGAGGATGGTCTGCTAGGCTACTCAATGCTTCTGGATTTGGGGGAATCCCAGGTCCCCCCCCAAATGAAATGTTAGTAGTCTTATTGTGAGGTCTGAAATAGTGTCTAGGAATTCCCTGGGTCTGACCTGATCCATGCATGAGGCACCTTCCTTCAAGGCCCTGGTCCTCACTCCACACAGGATGAGCTGCCCTGCATGAGGCTCCTGGGCAGGTGGTCTCCCTGAGCTAGTGCTTCTATAGGCAAAGGGCAGGAGGAGCCTGGTGTTGTCCTCCTATGGTTACCCTTCTGCCCACAGCATCATCACCCCCTTGATTCTACAGGGGCCCTTGTGCACCTTAGCCAGTCAGGAGCTCTCAGCAACACTGTGTGGTGCCCTGGCTTTCCTCATGTACCACTGCAGGCCATCCTGGGCTTCCAGTTCAAATAAGAATACCCCCTAGTTCCCCCATCGGCTAACCTCATCTTTAGCATTCAACAGGGGTCTTCTTTGTGAGCTTTGGACTAGCTCTTTTGATGTGGCAGGGACTGACCCTGGATGGGGATGCCACTCAGTACATAGTTCCAGCTGGTTCACCACATCTACCACACACTTCTCTTGCAGGTCTGGGACACAGCATGCCACAGGGCCTGGCTGCTCCCTTACTCCTGCTGATTCTCCACGGAGGTAAGTCTCAGCACCATGACTGCAGGATAGATGGGGGCCATCTCCTCCCTCAAAGTTCAGCAGGGCCCACATGGTATTGTAGGCTCCTAGTCATAACTGCTGGCCAGCAACCCACAATCCACAGCCTCTGTTTATTTGACACTAAAGCTGAGTGCCTCGTTTCCAAAGAGCTCTGGTAAACAGAAAGGCTCTCCACTATCATGGGAAGGAAGTCCTGTCCTTGGTCTAACCTCCATTCCTCTTTGTGCAAGACTCTCACTCGGGTCATGAACCCTCACTAGGCTGGAGGAGAAGGGAGGGGGAGATAGAGAAGCCAGAATTCTATTGGGAGTCCTTGAGACGTCAGAACTGCTGGCCAAGAGTCCTGTTTTGAGCCTTCTCCCCAAAGCCAAGAGTCCAGGAGTCCAGAGTCTCCTACCTCAAGAGCCAGGAGATGAGAGGCTGTTCAGGCTGCCCAGGGTGAGGGGAACTTGGCTCTCTGCAGGCTCAGCAACATTTGCTCTGGGTTTTACCGAAATATCCAGTACTTTAGTTCCCGTAGGAAACAGGCGTGACTCTTGATTTCCCTTTCTGTTTATGACACCCTGCTTGTCCTGGAAACCCCTATCATTCCTGCATCGGGGAGAGGGGGTTAGAGGCACTTGTTTTGGAGACTAGAATGTCATCTCCTGATCCTCCTGTGGGAGCCTGACCGTGTTGCCATCAGTGGACAGACAGAGGTCCAGGGAGAACACAGACCCTGTTGTGGCTACCCCATGGGTGGCTGCCTGACTCTTAGGTTTGCCTCGGTCCCGTGGCACTAAGACAAAATCAAAGGAGCAGATGCTTGGGCAGGGTGATGGCCTTGGTGATGTGCTTGTCACTCCAGCATCAGGACCCGTGCTGGGACCCAGCACCTCTGAGAATGCTTGTTATCCTTGCATTGAGGAGGAGGAGGCAGATCCCAGGGGCATGCTGACCAGGCTGCTTAGCTAAATCAGTGAAGTGAGCTCCAGGCTGGGCAAGAGAGCCTATCTCAATAAACAAGGTTGAGGAAGACTGAGAAAGAGCCCTGTCTACAACCTGCATGTATGTGTACATGCATGCACAGGAGCCCACACACAGGGTCAAATGCATATTGTTTGCAGTTCCAGGGCTGGGGGCTCAGTGCAGGAAGCTCTATGCCTGGCAACGTTCAGCCTCTCGCTCCAGTGTGGTGCCAAGCCTATTGTTTTCATGGTGGGAGGCAGGGTGTGGGCAGAGAGAAGTCTGGTCTCTCCAGCCACCCGTAACACCCTAGACCCCCCCAGGAGCTTGGCCTGGTCACTGTATTGCTTTGGAGGCACTGCCTCCTCACATGCTCTGTGGCCTGAGCATTTGATGGAGCACATGCATTCTAAATCTACCAGGGCTCCAGGCACCTGTTGTTCTACTGTTAGTTCATTCATTCATTCATTCATTCATTCATTTTTGAGTTTTTGAGACAAGGTTTTAGCATATAGTTGTAATTCTCCTGCTTCAGCTTACTCTGTCAAGTCTATGTTATTTTGATTTTATAATTAGTTAGATATTTTTCCTTTACCTTTGAGACAGGATCTAGATGTGTAGCCCAGGCTGGTCTTAAACTAGGAATCCACCTGCCTCTGTTCCCCAAATGTTTGGGAAGGTAGATGTGTCCCATGCTGGCTGTACCTGTTATTTGCAAAGGAAACAAATGACTGGGGAGGGGATGGAAGGGGAGAGGGAAGGAGAGAGAGGGAGAGGATGGGGGAGAGGGTGGGGAAGAGGGTGGGGGAAAGGGTGGGGAAGATGGGAAGGGGAGAGGGAGGGGCCAGAGGATGGAGGAGACTGAGGAGAGAGGATGGGAAGAAGGAGGGGAGAGGAAGGGAAGGGGGAGGGGAGAGGAGGAGGAGAGGATGGAGGAGAGGGAGGGGAGAGGAAGGGGAGGGGGAGGGGAGAGGAGGAGGAGAGGATGGGGAGAGGGAGGGGAGAGAAAGGGGAGGGGGAGGGGAGAGGAGGAGGAGAGGATGGGGAAGAGGGAGGGGAGAGGAAGGGGAGAGGGAGGGGAGAAGAGGAGGAGAGGATGGGGGAGAGGGAGGGGAGAGAAAGGGGAGGGGGAGGGGAGAGGAGGAGGAGAGGATGGGGGAGAGGGAGGGGAGAGGAGGAGAGGATGGGGGAGAGGGAGGGGAGAGAAAGGGGAGGGGAGGGGAGAGGAGGAGGAGAGGATGGGGAGCCGGAGGAGAGAGGATAGGGAGAAGGAGGGGAGAGGAAGGGGAGGGGGAGGGGAGAGGAGGAGGAAGGATGGGGGAGAGGGAGGGGAGAGGGTGGGAGAGAGGTGGCTCTTCCAGCCCAGCATCTGCTGCAGCATTCACCTTGGCAGCCATGTTGTCGTCGGCAGCGGCACAGTCAACTCTTTTGCAAACTGCCGAAGTCTTCTCCACTCTTTCACCATCTTCCTTAACCCCTCCCCTCCCAGACAAGGCTATGAGCTCCTGACCCTACGTCACTCACCCTGACCTTGGGGATTTATCTGTTCCTCTGCCTATAGTGGGTTCAGAGGGTTAGCCCTATGAGGGACAGTGGTCTTGGAACCAAATATGGGGCCAGTTTCACATTAGAAGACTCTCATCACCATGACTAGTCTTGAAATGCTGGAATTTACACAAAGAATTCTGGATGACAAGTGTCCCTGTGTCCCAGGATTTCATGCCAACCTGTTACTCTGCCCAAGCTTGCCCTCAGCCTCACATGACCTGCCAAGGCCTTTCCACTGTGTCTCATCCAAAGGGGCCTCTCTGTTACCCTCCAGGCTGGAGCTGCCTGGACCTCACCTGCTACACGGACTACCTCTGTACTGTCACCTGTGTCCTGGAGACGCGGAACCCCAGCCCCAGCACACTCAGCCTCACCTGGTGAGTAGCCATGCCTCCAGGCCCTGGGGAGCTGTTCCGAGAGGGCAACAGGATGTGGAGGGGCTGCCTACTGAGCCCTGAGCCTAGCTAACCAACAGGCATGCTCAGTAGGAAGCATAGCTGCAAGCAAGGGCCCGCCCCTTCCGCCAGCAATGCCAGTCACTGAGACTGTGAGCTGTGAGCAAGGTCGCCACCATACAGATGACCAAGCTCACAGGACTCACTTGGAACACACAAATGGGAGGCTGTAGTATGACTCGCTTTCCCTCATAGACATTCCTGGGTTGGCAGCCCTGGGATGGCCAGTTCCCAGTGTCCTTCTAAGCACTGAGTAAGCGCTGTATCCTCGCCATGAATAAACTTGAAATTAGTGCTACTATGTTCCAGTCGAGGACACTGAAGGTCAGTGAGGTTTAGTCACTGGCCCAAATTCTCATAGCCAGTGTGCTCACGATCCCACACCCTGCTTTAGAGTAGAGACCACGTGACCTTTGGGCATTCATCCACTTCAAACAAAGTTTTTTTGCCAGACATGTTGTAGGGGCTGAGGACCCAAACAAGACTCGATACTGCAGGGCAGGGAGTCAGGGATGCTCAGGTGGGCTGGCCAGGGCATCCACAGCTGCAGGCACAGCACGTGCAAAGGTCATGGGGGAGCAAGCGCTTCGAGTGTCGGCTCTTGCTTCCGGTGCCACCTGACTGTGACCTGAGCCAAGTAAGCCAGAGCGAGGGAAAATAGGAGACACGGACGTCGGTGGCTGTGCAGGAGCCATCTGTGTGGCATGGGGAAGGGCAGCTGGTGGCAGGGAGCTTCGAAGGCCTCTCCGGCTCCCACACTGAGAGGGCTGGAGCTCAGAGAGAGTGGAGGGGGAGCAGTACCTTCAGACAGCCCTTAGAGTGCTCGAGACTGGAGGCTTCCTTGGAGAAGACTGTTCAGCAAGGTTTGAATTAGAGGAAATTCAGTGAAGGACTGAGTAAGGTGGCAGACTGGTCCTGGAGGGTGGGTTCATGTTCAGGAAGAAAGAAAATAAACCTCTGTGGATTTCTATGTTTACTCTAAAACCCATCCTTTTTTGCCTTTTAAGTGAAACTTAAAAAGCCAGAGCATTTCCCACTACCCTATCTGACCAAAGTTCCTGGACGATCCGTCAGAATGGGGAACTAAGATTCACTCGCCCCCAGTGCAGAGCTGCTCAGTGGTGGAGGGCGGAAAGGAGAGAAAACCTGCTCCAGGCCCCCTGTAGCTCAGCAGTCTACCCACTGAGCCTGTCAGGGAGGGGTTTAGGCCCAAATTCCCAAAGCTGGGAGCTGCTGCCCTGGGCAAGATAGTGAGCGTGTGGTTCACTAAAGTATACAAGCCATGTCTGGCTGAACACAGATGTCAGATGCCGTAGGGAGGGGACTGTCCCTGGCAGAGGGGCTACTTGGACCGTGACCGTCAGCCCTACCTCGAGTCCTCAGCCTCATGCTTTGAATTACCGTCTGGCCCTGGGCACTGTCCCCAGCCATGACTGTCTACTCTGTCCCCGAAGGCAAGATGAATATGAGGAACTTCAGGACCAAGAGACCTCCTGCAGCCTGCACAGGTCTGGCCACAACACCACACATATAGGGTACACGTGCCGTATGCGCTTGTCTCAATTCATGTCCGATGATGTTTTCATTGTCAACATGGTGGACCAGTCTGGCAACAACTCCCAAGAGTGTGGCAGCTTCATCCTGGCTGACAGCAGTGAGTACCATGGGCCCGAAGCAGAGGGTGACCTCTGACCTCAATGCAAGCTTTTCTCATGCTGCCAAAATCTACTGTCTTTGGCGTGTCCCTTTAAAATGCATGGTTTTTAGCCTGGGTGTGATGCTTTGATATGGGATTTGGGCTAAAGGCCCATGAAGAACGTTAGAGGCTTGCACAGGTGCAGGGCGGCACCCCACTTAGCCCTCTGTCTCTGCCTCACCTTGAACAAGGTTTACCTTGTAAAGACCCTTTTATACATGACCCCCTAGGATTTTGCTCCTAGAATGAGCATCAGCCAGCTAACATGGAATCCTCTCAGCTAGATGGGAGGGGCCTAAAGTTAGGAAGGCCCCAGGATGGACTCAGCTGTAGCTGTAACCTAGGCTGGGCAAAGGAGGGATCTGGGGCAGGCAGCAGCTTTGGTGCACGGCAGCATGTGTATCTGTATATACATAAATACATATGAATAGTATATGCTTATATGTATGCATCTCTGTGTGGTGGTATGGGACCTCTTCTTTAGGAGAAAAATCGAGAGCCACAGAATCCAGTGGGCTCCGTGCTTAGGAAGTTTCTGCCTTAGGCACTAATATTAGACCTTAAGACACTTCCCTCCACCATCTGGATTCCAAGCTTTTGCTTTTCTGCTTTTTCTCTTTCTTTGCTACCAAGAAAGGACAGAGGATCTTGGTCTGTATGCCTATCCCCAGCTGGGCTGGGCTGGGCTTGAGTCCTGACTCTGCCTTTAAGCCTGGGAGTTGTTCTTTCCTTCCCTAGTGTCCCCAGTCCTGGGTCACTGTTTCAGTCACCTGCCTACAGTGAATAGGTCAATTTCAAGCAAACAGGGGCTGTAACCAGGGAGTGCTTCGTTCAAAGCCATCCAGTGGCCTTTGGGGACTGGGGGAGGGGAAACTCCGCTGCCTGCAGATTCTTACCCTGTTTCATCTTTCTGGATCTTCCTCCAAGTCAAGCCAGCTCCCCCCGTGAATGTGACTGTGACCTTCTCAGGACGATATGATATCTCTTGGGACTCTGCTTATGAAGAGCCCTCTAACTACGTGCTGAGAGGCAAGCTACAATATGAGCTGCAGTACTGGAACCTCAGAGACCCCTATGCTGTGGTGAGATGGCAGGGCGTTGGGGTGGGAGCTACAGGGGTATCCAGGCAGGTCCCAGCATAGCAGTGCAAGGAACAGGGTTTAGCATTCCTTCCTAGCATGCAACCCTCTCCTTCCTTCTTCCCGGGCCAGGGAACTCCTCACTGCATCCCCACCTGGACTATTTCCTTACAGTCCACTTCAGTCACAGTGGGGCAAGTTTGGGAGCATTTCGCTTACTTTGAGTGTGAAGGCTACTTAAGAGTGCACAGCTGGAGGTTTCTAGAATGGCACACTGTTTAGACAGAGATTGAATGGTCCTGAGTGAAGATTTCCATAAAGGGCATCATCCAGAATGTTCCTGGGGAGACATTTATAGCCATCCATTGACAAGATGGCTGTAACTAGGGACTTCCAAAAAGGTCCACTGTTAAACATGTCCTATGTCATTTGAGACAGGGAGCCCCAGGGCTCACTGTCTATGAAGCTTCTAGTTAAGGGCATGTAGAGGTATCCATGGTTGCTCCCAAGACATTGATGGTTGGTGGTTGCCACAGAGAGGGAGCTTTTTCTCTAGGCAGATCTAGTCAGGGGTATGTGCTCCTTGTGGGGCCTGCCTGCTGTGACCCCAGTGGAAGGACTCTGTGCTCTACTGAAGACCTGAATAACTACAGAGTGTCCTGCTCCTTATGCAGAGGCCGGTGACCAAGCTGATCTCAGTGGACTCAAGAAACATCTCTCTTCTCCCTGAAGAGTTCCACAAAGATTCTAGCTACCAGCTGCAGGTGCGGGCAGCACCTCAGCCAGGCACTTTATTCAGGGGGACCTGGAGTGAGTGGAGTGACCCTGTCATCTTTCAGACCCAGGCTGAGGGTAAGTGTGATGCTGGTAGGACACCCCACTCCTGGTACTAAATCTTGTCCTGCTGCTGCTTCACAAACCCTAAGATTCCTAGCATGGCTGGAAGGTTTGTGCCCAGTTGTTCATCCCCAGTTACAACCACTCATCATTGTGAGGGAGGCTGCTTCTTCTGATGGTGCATTTGACTCCTAACTCTGAAGGGAAAGCCATTGCCCCATTTTAGAGAAGAGGAAACTAAGGCTTGGAGAGATGGAATTCCAGTCAAGATCATACTTGACTAGAATAAGAATAAAATACCTGATTTAATCAATTTAATAGAGTAAAGTGTTATTTTAGCTTATGGTTTCAGAAGGTTTGTCTCATGATGGCAAAGCCCTGTTGCATTGTGGGGAGCTTTGATTGTGGTGGTTAGGACATAAAGATGGAGAAAGGGCTGAGATGCCAATATCCTTTCAGTGTGTCTCTAATGGCCTAACCTCCTCCCACTAGACCCTAACTTCTAAATGTCCCACCATCTTCCAGTAGCATCCCAGGCTGGGACCATACCTTTGACATAGGAGTCTTTGGGGTCATTTCACACCCACACTCTAAAGGGAGGGATTATAACCCAGCTTCCTTCCAGCCCTCCGCTCCACCCCACCATCCCCAGCACACCTACCCATGTACTTCTGGGGGACTCTTCTGTTGGACCCATGGTTTGCTCTCTGTGCAGAGCCCGAGGCAGGCTGGGACCCTCACATGCTGCTGCTCCTGGCTGTCTTGATCCTTGTCCTGGTTTTCTTGGGTCTGAAGATCCACCCGCCTTGGAGGTGAGGCCAGGGGCTCAGGGAGGCAGAGAAGGGGGTCAGCCTGGGTCACAGCCTCTCTAGCCAAGACCTCCTCTGGCCAGGGGACTTGGTGAGAGCACTGACACTAATGAACAGTGTGTGTTCTATATGTAGACACTGTGCAGAACTTCTGCCCCAGGTCCATTGGCTGCGCTGTGAGCTTGGCACACTCCAGATGCCCTAACTCTTCAAATGGGGGAAACTGAAACCCAGAGCAGTCAAGCTACTTGCCCACAGTCACACAACTATGAAGTAGTGAGGGTGGAGTAGACACTTTGTGTTCTTTGTGGAGACTTCAGTTGTAACTTTGTCTCGGGAATGACTTTGAGGAGGAGGGGATAATCATCCATCCCCTCCTCAGCCCTCTGTTTGAGCTGGAAGGTGGGCTGCTGTGATCTGTTTTATATACAGGACCGCTGGTCTGTGTGCCACTGAGAGGGCGTGGCAGGCGAGTCCTTTGATAAGTGACAGAGGGGGCCTCTGCACACACTGCTGGCTGTGGTCCCCTCCAGTGAGATTCTCAAAGATGGGCAGAGAGAATCTGTACGGGAAATGTCAGGGTGGCAATAACAGCTCATGGTGGCAGCCTGGGCCTCTCTCTAAGTGCCAACCCATCATGGCAGATGAGGAGGAAGTCGAGGCCCCAGAGGGTAGCATGTGCCCAGGCCACAATAGATGGCAGAGGCAGGAACTTGAACATCTGCAGGAAGCTTGGGGGTGAGGGTGACTGCTGCTTCCGTTTTACTGATGGGTGGGCAGGACAACGCCTGGCAGTAGAAATTGTTGCTTCTGTGGGAGAGAGGCCAGACCACCTACTTACTGTCACACAGACTTTGCCCACTCCCTTTCTTCACAGGCTGTGGAAGAAGGTATGGGCACCAGTGCCCACCCCTGAGAGTTTCTTCCAGCCCCTGTACAGGGAGCACAGTGGCAACTTCAAGGTGAGCCATCTTGGATGCACCCTCTGGATCGTTTGCCCTTTGGGGGAACCCTACCAACCCTAACCCTGACTCCAAGACCACTCTGTGAGCCCAGAGCCCAACCTGACCTAGAACCAGTCCTCAGTTTCCCTATTCTGCCAGGTGTGAGCTTGCTCTTAGACTTACATATCATGATGTATTTCCAGCTTAGAGTTATAGTGGGCAAACTGGGTGGCTCTGGGGGCATGAGCTGGGTGCCTGGGGTTCCTAGGGTGGCCTTGTTCTGGGGTGGAGAGAAAATCCTGCCTAGGAAGGACCTGACCTACCCCACAATGCATCCCAAAGTACAGCTGCCACCACTGTCATTTCAGAGTGCCTGCCAGCCCTGCTGTGCAAACCCACCGGGGCAGGAGGCACTGAAGAGAGCGTGTGTTATGAGGATTGGGGACCTGGAGCCATCCATGGAAGTCAGAACACCCAAGGAACACCTGCTGTGCGCCTGGCCTGCAGTCTGACCTTTACAGTAGTTCCTGCTGTGGCTTCCCAGCAATCCCGGGTCTAGGAGGAGATCTAGGCTCAGAGTGGCCAATGGTCATTTCAGAGCAGGGCACACATGCCTTCCTTACCCCTGAAGCATCAGCACTGCTGCCTGCTGTGTGCTGTGGCTGATGATCTTGTGTGACAAGCACTGTCAACAAACAAATATTACCTGACTTAATCCTCAAGACACTGGGTCCTTTCTGTAGATGTGTGAAGCAACAGAGAGGGCAAGGGTCTAGCTCAAGGCCACACAGCTAAGGAGTGACTCCAGGCAGGGGTACAGGGATGTAGTGGTTCTGAGATTTGTTTTTTGAGGGGGCATTTTCAGAACTGGGGTCCTACTCTACAGGGTGGTCTCTGCCAATGCAATAGAGTCTCTCTTATCATAAGCAATATCCCGGCGGGGCCACTATCTCCAGTCCAGCATCCCTGAAGGCCTTTCTACATGGCTTGTTACTAATTCATTCCACCTATAAACATTTATGGTATACCTACTGTGTGCCAGGTACTGAGGACACAGTTGTGAGCAGGGCTCACTCCTGGCTGAGTGTTTACTCTAGTGTGGACACACAAGCAAAAACATGTTGGGAAGTGTCAGGAGACAGAGTAGAGGCTGGGCCACTTAGACCTCAGGCCCTCCCTGCACATGTCCTCAAGGCCTTAGGATTTAGGAACCTGGTCCCAGCGCCCAACTGTTCCTTGACTGGGGCACTGTAATTAGTGTGATATGAGATATGAGACCAAGGACAGTCAGTCTTTACTGAGGGTGGGGACAAGGGCTCTGAATGAGGACAGTATTGGGAACCCACTGGGCAGGGGTTCACAGACATTTTGGTTTCTCTCTCTCTCTCTCTCTCTCTCTCTCTCTCTCTCTGTTTTCTTGTTCCTCTGCTTTTCCCATCTCTGGCTTGTCTCTGTGCCCCCCTGTCTTTGACTCTATCAGTTCACACCCAACCTGGTCATCCCCAGCCCATGACTGTGTGTTTCTTTCTCATAGAAATGGGTTAATACCCCTTTCACGGCCTCCAGTGTGGAGTTGGTGCCACAGAATCCCACAACAACATCAGTCTTACATCTGTCATCATATCCAGCCAAGGGGAAGAAGTTCCTGGGGCCTCCGGGTCTGGAAGAGCAACTGGAGTGTGATGGAATGTCTGAGCCTGGTCACTGGTGCATAATCCCCTTGGCAGCTGGTCAAGGGGTCTCAGCCTACAGTGAGGAGAGAGACCGGCCGTATGGTCTGGTGTCCATTGACACAGTGACCGTGGGGGATGCAGAGGGCCTGTGTGTCTGGCCCTGTAGCTGTGAGGATGATGGATATCCAGCTGTGAACCTGGATGCTGGCCGAGTGTCTGGCCCTAATGGAGAGGATCTGCTCTTGGTCACAGACCCTGCTTTTCTGTCTTGCGGCTGTGTCTCAGGTAGTGGCCTCAGGCCAGGAGGCTCCCCCGGCAGCCTGCTGGACAGGTTGAGGCTGCCATTTGCCAAGGAAGGGGACTGGACCGCAGGCCCACCCTGGAGAACTGGGTCCCCAGGAGGGGCCTCTGAGAGTGAGGCAGGTTCACCTCCTGGTCTGGACATGGACACGTTTGACAGCGGCTTTGCAGGTTCAGACTGTGGCAGCCCTGTGGAGACTGATGAAGGACCCCCTCGAAGCTATCTCCGCCAGTGGGTGGTCAGGACCCCTCCGCCTGTGGACAGTGGAGCCCAGAGCAGCTAGCATATGGCAATCAGCTATAATGAGAAGAGGCCTGTGCCTGTGAATGAGCGTCTGCCTGTGATTTCCTGGTAGGCCTCTGAGCCTGACATTTACAGTGTGTGTGTGTGTGTGTGTGTGTGTGTGTGTGTGTGTGACTTGGGTGTGTGTTAGCACATCCATGTTGAGGTTTGGTCTATTGCTATGCATTGTAATGCTAAATTCTGTACCCAAAGTTTTAGACCTACGAGTGAATTCTTATGTTTACAAACGTTTGCTGTGTAAGTCTTGTTCCCTAATTTAATACCATCGGTTAAATAAAATTGGCTACAACCAATTACTGGAGGGATTAGAGGAAGGTGGGTTTTGAGTTACCTGTTTGGAGGTAGAGAAGAAATAGAGAGGAGAGACCAAGAGGAGAAGGAAGAAAGAGAGGAGAGGAGAGGGGAGGGGAGGGGAAGGGAGGGGAGAGGAGGGGAGGAAGCCACCATGAGGGGAGAGGGACCATGAGCACAGGTCAGGAGAAACAGCGAGCATCTGGGGTACACTGCTGGGGAGGTAGCCAAGCCAGCAGTTAGAAGACTAAATTAGGGGTGACCTCCAGTAATTGTCACAGCCAAATAAAATAACCATAGCCGAGCCTCGTTTATTTGGACACTAGTCAGGGACAAGTTTAAATTGGTTGTACCACACATCCATTTGTGGGCAATGCCTGTGCATGTCCAGTGTTTGTTGTCATGCCTGTATGTGTGTGCCTGCGCTCACATGTGTATGCATGAGTGTAGATGCCTCTTAGACAGGAGCCTCTGGCTCCTCCCCGGCAGACCTGTGGGGTGGCCACACTCTGGGTCAAGAGATTGGTCAGAGTGCTGGCCCTGGGGCACTACCACGGAGCTGAACCCTCCCAGGGGACATCTCCAGGACCTATGAAGTCCCGACTACCTTTTCTCCCCAGGCAGGGGATGGAGTGAGCCTACAGTACCCATTGGAATGAGGAGATTTGGGGGGAACCTAGGGATGTAAGCTGTAAACCCCAGTTCTGGTGGCTTCTTCTGAAAGCCACTTCTGAACTCTGGTGACTTTGCTTGCCTGGACATTAGGAATGTCACGGGTGCCCGGGATCAGCCCTATACAGTCTGCAGCCCCATTCAGCTTCTCGCCTTTTGTGGCTTCTAGGATCAAGGTGCATACTCTGGGGTGAAAGGATATTAAAAAATCAGCCTAAGTCCGCAGCCTGGGTACCTGTGGGGCATCCTCCCGCCAAGGGCACTCAGCAGGATTCTAGGCTGGGACACGCACAGCCTGCTCTCTCAGAAGCAGCTCCACCAACCAAATTGGATTTTCTTTTATTTGTTTGTTTGTTTTTCTGGCTTCTGCTGCCTACTAAAAAGAAAATTCCTGGGAGGCGGTGGTGGCATATACCTCTAATCCTAGCATTTGGGAGGCAGAGCAGGTGTGTGTACAAGGCCAATCTGGTATACAGAATGAGTTCCAGGACAACCTGTGTCAACAAACAAACAAACAAACAAACAACAACAAAAACCAAAAAAACCCCACCAAAAAACAACCAAACAAACCCAAACCACCACAACCACCAAAAATACAAACCAAAATGACAACAAAAAAACCAAACCAAACAGCCAAACAACCAAATAACCTAGAGGAGGAGGAGGAGGAGGAAGAGAATTCTTTTAAGGACCCAGGAAATACTCATCAATTACGAGGCATGGGGAGAGGGTACAGTACCTACAGAACCCTCTGTATGACACCCACAGAGGGCAGGGGACCCAAAGGAGCCATCAGGAAGCAGCTCTGGCTCTGTAGCCAGTACCTGTCTCCCCCTTACCCTCGGTGCCATGTTTATCCTAGGGCTTTAGGAGGCTCCCTTGCATCCAGTGATTCTGCATGCTGTATGTCTGCTGTGGGGGGCGGGGGTGACACTAAGACATGCCGGGAGGTATTGGGGAACTCCTCCTCAGTCACCAGAGTACAGTAGGAGCTCCAGGGGGCCGCGATTGCTTAGACCTTGCTGTCTTTCTCTTCTCTCCCTCCTTCATTTCTGTTTCCCTCTTCCCTTCCTTCGTCCTTTCTTCTCAAATGGTCTGCTCTCCCTGCAAGTGTTCACCCCTGAGATGTGGTGTGGAATTGGCAAAACCAGGCAGGGTTGAGGCAACAGAGAGCTTGATCCTGTTCTGGAGCTGGTGGGAAGCCTCCATAGCGGATGGGACTCCAGGCTGCAGCGTCTCCCCTCAGTGACCCAGGAGGAAAGGTTGTCTGTCTGTCTGTCCAATTTGCAGAGCTGGCCTAGAAAGAAATTAGCAGCCGTCTGCTCATTTGCAAGTCAGGGTAGCTGGTAGGGTCACCAAGGGAGTGCATGTGTGCCCTCTGCATCTGACTCAGGGTTGGAAAGTTCTGGAACACTGGTAGTTTCAACAGTGAGGCTGAGCCTAGGACCAGGCTGTGAGAGGCTCAGACCAGCAACCCCACCCCAGCTCTTTCCTGCACGTGCATACAGCCCTACCCGGCTGCGCCCCAGACACTTAAACCAAAGTGTGCTGTGGTTTTCACACACTCTGGGAGCCACAGACTGCAGGTGTTCTTGGCAGCTCTCCAGGGAACCAGCTCGGCCCCTCAGCAGGGAGAGTTCCTGACTGGGGTGTGGGCAGGAAGAACATTCAGAGCTGAGGCCCTAGCCCTCACCAGCTCCATTTTGAAGGGGCCCCTCTTGTGAACAAACATGGATGCGAAGTTGAAGGCAAGATCTGGGTCACTAGTAGTGGGTGATAGGCTGGCGGACGGCTTGAGGGATGGCAGCTGGATGGAGACGCAGAGATGCTGCACAAGAGTGGATGGACCAGCCTATGAAGCTACTGGCTCTGTCTGCTCTCACTTTTGCCCCCAGCCATACACACAACAGGTGCTTAATAAAGCCTGGGGGGTAGCCTGTCATATTTCCAGGATCTCAGCCTCCAGAATGAGATGGTTGGTGAGTGGCATCTTCTGGCTGGGAGGAGCTGGCCAGCTTCTGCTGGGCACCCAGGGCACAAATGTGAGAGGAAGTAGGTAGTGTTTGTCCGACACAGGGAAATGAATAGGACGTGTGATGTGCATCTCTGTTCCAGTGAGGGCCTACAGCAGCCACAGCCAACTGAGAGCAGTGGCTCCCTGTCACATACAGCCAGTTAGAGTCACTAGTAAGATGCTCTGAGAGAAGAAGGCTTCACCCCACACTCTGCAAGCATGCATGGCCAATGCTTGTGCTGGCTGGTTTTGTGTGTCAACTTGACAGAAGCTGGAGGGAGTTATCACAGAGAATGGAGCTTTAGGGTGAGGAAATGCCTCCATTCTCTCAATTAGTGATCAAGGGTGCAGGGCCCCTTGTGGATGGTACCATTTCTGGGCTGGTAGTCTTGGGTTCTATAAGAAAGTAAGCTGAGCAAGCCAGGGGAAGCAAGCCAGTTAGAAACATCCCTCAATGGCCTCTGCATCAGCTCCTGCTTCCTGACCTGCCTGAGTTCCAGTCCTGGCTTCCTTTAGTGAACAGCAGTGTGGAAGTGTAAGCTCAACAAACCCCTTTTCTCCCTAACTTTCTTGGTCACGATGTTTGTGCAGGAATAGAAACTCTGACTAAGACACTTGCCCAGGCTTTGCCCATCTTGGCTTTGAGGGGATGGGGCTATCCCTTGGCCAGGATGAGCTGGACCTGTCTGAGACCTGTCACCAAAGCAACCAAAGAGGCAAACCTCTTAGCAAACACAAGCTGGTGTTTGCCACTTTGCTACTATGGGAGACACTAGATTCTCGCAACCCATACTGCTGTGTAGCCAAGGAAGGCATGTGAGCAGATTGGCCTCATGTTTTAGTTTTTCTCTGTGGTGGTGCTGCAGCTAGAACCCAGGACCTCACAGGTGCAGGGCGTGTACTCTACCACTGAACTAGTATCCCTAGACTCTCTTTTCCTTTTCCTATTTTGAGTCAGGGACTAAGTTGCCCAGGTTGGTCTTAAAATCACGGTCCTCCTCCTCCAGCTTCCAAATCCCCGGGCCTGTGCCATCTTTTTTGTGTGGGATTACGTGTAGAGCGACTAGAAGGAACCATGCCTGGGGCTGCTGGGAGCCTGGGGGAGGAAGAACAGTTGTCTTGGGGTGAAGACAATGCAGCAGAGCTGAGGGGTAGAAACCTCGGGGCTCCTTGATTGAGCCATGCCTGACTGAGGCTCCTGAGTATAGTGGTCATTGTATGCAGCACCCTTCTAGGCATGCGAATTTCCAAGCCCCGTGGGGTCAGAGGATGAACAAGCAGAAGCAGGACTTTGTAACTTTCTGATGGAGAGCTCATCTGGGATCATAGTGCCTCCCAGTCATCGTCCTGTGCTGTGGGCACTGGTGGTGACTGCTCTGGCCAGCTTTGGTTCTCTCTGACCGAGGAGAGGACAGAGTTTTCTGCCCCTGTGCCCATATGAACTATAGCAGTATGAACAAGAGCCAGAAATGAACTCTTGGTCACTTGCTGCAGCAGAGATGGGACTGTTAGGAGGTCTACCTCACCCCGTCCTGACCCAATAGACCAGTCGACAAATCTCTGATTTGTAAGCTGTAAGCTGGTTTGAGGTAGCTTCCTTTTGCTTGTGGCAGAAAGTGCCCCAGTATTATCCTAACAAGTCAAAATGAAGACAGCTCCCATCCTAAGGACCACAGTGAGAGGAGAGGTCCGGGCAGGGGCACAGCTCACAGTGCAGAGCTTGTGTGGTAACAAGCGGGGTGGGGGCTGGAGTGGGGTAGTGCAGAGTTTCTGGCCTTACTCTGAGCTGCCTCTGACAGTGAGTGTTGGGGGCAGTGTGTGTGTGTGTGTGTGAGTGTGTGTGTGAGTGTGTGTGAGTTTGAGTGTCTGTGTGTCTGTGTGTGAGTGTGTGTGAGTGTGAGAGAGTGTGAGAGAGTGTGTGTGAGTGTGTGAGTGTGTGTGTATGAGAGTGTGTGTGTGTGAGTGTGTGTGTGTGTGAGTGTGTGAGTGTGTGTGTATGAGAGTGTGTGTGTGTGTGTGTTTGAGTGTGTGTGTGAGTGTCTGTGTGTCTGTGTGTGAGTGTGTGTGAGTGTGAGAGAGTGTGTGTGAGTGTGTTTGTGTGTGTGAGAGAGTGTGTGTGTGTGTGTGTGTGTGTGTGTGTGTGTATGTGTGTTCCTAGCATTCCTTCTCTGCCCTCCCAGAAAGCTCTTGAAAGCTTTCATCAACTCTGCCACGAACTTAGCACGGTGACCCCAATGTCTCCTGTGCATTCCCACTGTGATGTGGTCTGGGGTCTCCAGGGTCGCATGGAGGAAGGAGACAAAACCCATCTCTCACCCTGGAACAGAAGCCCCAGTGAGGGACCTGCCTGCCCAAGTCCACTAAGCCCTCTGCAGCTGTGCTCGCCCTGGCCTCCCCATGGATGGAGAGATCTCTCCCCTTGTGTGTGGAGACATGGCTATTACCTAGCAGGCAGCACAGCCTGCAGGGCCCATCCAGCCCCAGACACACCCACCACCCACCGGAAGCAGGCCAAAGGCTCCCAAGGAATGAGGGGCAGTCAGCTTCATCTCTTTGTGGCTGCAGCTGTTGGTACAGGAGGTAGAGCCTCCTGGTGACAAACTGGAGAGGGGACATGCCCTGACCAGAGCATGTGGGCCACAACACCTTTAGGAAATCACATATCAGAAACCTGCATATCAGATATTTACATTACCATTCACAACAGTGGCAAAATTACAATTAAAGTAGCCACAAAATCACTTTCCAGCTTGGGTGGGTCACCGCAACGTGAGGAGCTGTATTAAAGGTTCTCAGCATTAGGAAGCTTGGGGACCAGTGGTCTAGAGACATCCATGTGCTCAAAGGTGTAAAGGACAGGGTCCAGTTTGCACATTGCCTCAGTGTAACTAACTGGTAGGTGGGCCCCTATTTCAGCTACAGCACACACTTGCCTGGCATTGCTCCCCAACTAATGTGGGTTAACAAAACCCGCCCTGGAGTTTGGTCCCATGTCTGTCCCCATGGGGAGGGGGGGAGGAGGAGCACTGAAGTCGCTGTGAAGAAGCCCAGATGGGGCAGGGCTCCAAGCGGATGCTTGGCTATGAGAAGCGAATGAAGGAGCGGCAGAGAAGAGGGCTGCCCTCAGAGGACCCGCAAAGACACAGACAGGGGGCAGAGTCTCAGGAAGCTTGTGGAGGCCAGAACTGCTCACCTCTGCAGCCACAAGCACATGGTAACCTGTGGGGCCTGTGCCCACTAATTTGGGAGCTTTTCTTTCCCAACTTGATAGTCCTAGATAGAACACCGGTGCTCTTCAGTGAGCATGGGGCTGACTCCCCTCAGGTGGTGTAGAGGAAGCTCTGATTCTGAGGGAGGCAGCCTAGCCGGAAAGCCAGCACGCTGGCCCTACCACTAGCTTCCGACTTTGTAGGAGCTGTTTTAACCTCATGGTCCTCAGTTTCCTCATGCATGAAATCGGCACGAGTCATGTGTGCTACTTGGGGCTGCTGCGACATCCCTTCTTTGTAGGGTCCAGGTGGTGTCTGATGCACAAGCAGGTGTTCACAGTAATTGCATTTTTATGGGAAGTCACCTGGGTTCAGGGCGGTTTCACAGACTGCTGCTGCCCCCTGCTGCTGTGCAGGGTCAGTGACAGCTTTCCTGCTCTCCGCCTCCCAGACAAGGGACACTTGTGAGATTTGTGGATGCTAAGCAGAAGACAAAGTGTCAGCTTAATTCAACAAGGCCCGAACTCGAGCCTCGAGTGAACGGGGTCTTGGGTGGGTGAGTGAGAACAGGCTCTTACACACACATTCACTCAGCTGGAGAACTGGTGCAGTCAGAGCCCAGGGAAAGGATGGAGAACAGGCAGGTCAGAAGGTAAGAGGCACTCCACCGAAGGTCACAGGCAGGCCGCTCTAGTCCTAGGTAGAGCCAGCTGAAACGGAGAGGACTCTGACAGTCCTCTGTGGCTGTGAGCTGAGCAGGGCTTGGAGAGGGAAGGGACTGCGCCCCCATAACACCTGGTGGGGGTGTCGGAAGCCTCCTGAGCTTGCTTACTGAGGGCCAGTGCTCAGGCTCGGTGCTGAAGGATGGGCCGCTGTCTTTGAGTAGCTCTGTGTATCCCAGGGATACTGTGGAGGGAAAGCGAGCTGCACAGTGGGCGTCTTCCACATCAAATGGCACGACTCCCCAGAGTCAGCCCACATGCGTGTAAACCCAAAAGGCCTCCGAGTGTCAGGAAGAGACCTGAGTCGTGTGCGGTTCCATGTCTAGGAGAACCAGATGTGTTGTTTGCCTAAAGAAGGGGAAAGGAGGAAGAGCAGACTGGGCAGGCATGGGACTGAGTGTGCAGTGAGGACATGCCACTCTGTTATGTGGCAGGCCCAGGGCCCAGCGCCACCTCCGATAGTCCTTGGTAAGGGGCAGAAGTGATGACCCAAGGCGAGGCGGAGCCACCGCCCACCCTGCTCTGGGCGTCCGGATGCACAGCAGCCCTGGACTGCCTCTCTGTGGAGTCTTTGTTACCATTTCTTCTGAATCTGGAGTTCTCAGCAGCCCAGCAGCACCTGGTCTCTAACTGGAGGCCTCCTGCCTTCCCCAGCGACTCTCTGGACCTCTTGACCCACCAGCATGGTGTGGTTTCTGGAGATCTTTGTGCGGAGTTTGGAAGGGATGCTACTGGCTTGGGTGGCTAGTTGGTGGGTGCCCAGGCAGATGGGTGGAGGGCTGAGTGGACGACAGATGACGCTCAGGTGGGAGAAGGGATATACTGAGGACTGGGGGCTGGAACAAAGATGGGAGGGCGCTTTGGGGATGACGAACACCCACATAAGCCTTGTATCTGCTTGGGCTGCACTCATCCCCACGTCCCCTCACAAACGGTCCATGTATTTGGAAGCTCGGGGCAAGGGGCACTGCTGCTGTGTCCGTGCTTGGCGCCCTTCCCTTCAGCTCCTTTAGGCCTCCCATCTCGGCCGAGCAAAGGAGGCTCTGAGCCCTGAGGCGGAACCTGCCTCTGGCCTCTGTTCTGCAGACAGGCTCTGCTCAGGGGCACAGCCCCTTCCGGGCCCAGCTACGCCCCAAGCGAGCATTATGGCGGGTTTATGCTGTGATCACCCTCCCGCTGTAGCAGCGTGGCCATGCTGGGCGCCCTGATTGGGTCATCTTCACCCCTTTTCATAGGGTGTGGCTCACAGTGACATAGAGGATGAGACAGTTTGCAAGCTGGGTCAGGCCACCAAGTGCCATGCCTCTTCAGTAGGTAGGAAAGATGCACAGGAAGGGGCCCGGGGCTGAGGCTCAGGCCAGCTGTGTTGAGTGGTCTCGGTGCAGGACCCCAGACTGTCATTCTGAAGGCAAGTCTTGCTAAGACTTGCCTCCATTTTTCAACAAAGATGAAAATCTAAGGTCCCCCCCATAAGGTGAAAACTCAAGATGAGGAGTTCTTTGGGAAACAATAATTAGGCAAATACACAAAGTGCATTTCATCTCACTTTAATTAAAAAATAAATAAATACATGCCAGGGGCTTGTATCTAATGGAAAGAGAGCAAAATAAAACAAAAACAAAAGCAAAACCTACAGGCCTTGCTCCTGGCAGGAGGGGTCCCCGTGGGAGACCTGGGCTCAGTCCAGGCCAAGTTGGAATGCCCCACCTTAGGAGGAGCAGATTCTGCCAGATACCCCTGTGATGTGTCTTCACAAAGCCCTTCCTATTGTCTGAAGGGTGTGGTGGGTTTCGGGTGACTTGGGGCTTGCTTCTCAGCTCTGCCCCCCAGACAACATCCACCCTCGCTCACACTGCTGATGCTGGAACCTGAGCTCAGGGCAGGACATGGGCCTGCAGGAAGGCTGGGCACCCAGGAGCAAGAGCGGCACAGGGTGGAGGGGACGGACGTCACCTGCTAGTCGCTACACCTGGGCTAGGCGGGGCCAGGCTGTGGGAACAGTTGTGTGCAGGAGAGGGCGCAAGGGACAGTCCAGGTGGAGCAATGGGGCGTAGGCAGAGACTCCTCTGCTGGCCTGGGGCAGCATCTATAAATGGATCCACTTGTTCCAGTTGATATCGTGGGGAAAGACACGGCCCAGACGGATGGTACAGTCCAGCGTAGGTTCATAAAAGGTGACAGTGCTCTCGTGACAGGAGAGTGCCTCGGCCTCACTGGCCTGGCCGGCCTGACCCAGGCCCTCCACCACAGGCCTGGAGAAGAGTGAGACACTCGCTGGCTTCCTCAGCATCCGCTTCTGGATACAGCCGAGGGACTCTAGACCCTGCAGATACAGAAAGGTGGGGTGACAAAGGAGCTCTCTACCTGCCTGGGGATCTGGTTTTGCTGCATTTATGAAATGTACATAGCAGTTCCCAGGCAGAAGACGGCCAAACATGGCCGTGAGGGAGGCAGGGCTTAGCAGGAAGGTTTACATCACGATGGGTAGGAGAAATATGGAAGGTATGGGTGCCACAGTGACTGGAGGACAGTGCTCTTCAGAAAACAAAGGCTGTGCTGGCTTTCCACTAGGAAGTTCAGGGAATGTCACACTAAATGCCAAGTTCCTATTTGTTAGGAAGCTGGAGCCCAGAACATCATGGGAATGGGGACTCGGCAGCGGCCAGCCCAGGCTGGGAAGCACTTGCTTGTGTAGTGGTCACATGGTCCTCAGCTTCCCATGTCACCTCCATTTATTTACCCAGGATTCCTGAGGACCTGTGAGCATGTGACCCCGAGTGTGAGTCAGGACAACAGCAGGCAGGGTAAGACAGACCAAGTGCAAATGGACCCAAGGGACAGTAAGCTTGCTGCACGGATGGGCTGTGGCAGGCAAGGGAGAAAGGAATCAAGAGCCAGGGGGGCCTCAAGGACAGAAGGCGCTGAGGTGTGTCACCTGGAGTGTGGCCTTCCATGAACCTGCCCCTGCCCTGTGTGCCCCCAGCACAGCTGGGCTGAGATGTCTTAGGCCCTACCCGGAGCAGCTCCAGCACAGCGACAGGCTGTAGGACACCCTGGTAGTACTGCAGCAGGCAGCTCTCAGGAACACCAGGCCTTGACATGATGTGGTACAGCACAGCCTCCATCATCCCTTTGCACACGGGTATGTTCAGGCGCCCGTCCACACCACGCCACGGGCGACCGACGAAACACACTCTTTCACAGCCGCTGTAAGATAGACATTTGATGTTAGGGAGAAGGAGGGGACATGCTGGTCACAGACAGGCTGTTCTGGCTCAGGGAGGCCCAGAACGTGGCCACTATCTGCTCACTGCTCTCCAGTCTCCACTTGCTCTCTGGCTAAGTGCAAGTAACGCCTGGACTGGATGCTCTCACTGCCTCTCACACAACAGCCCTGCCTCTGGCACAAAGCTGCCACTACCCTGGGCGGATGGGTTGTATGGGGCAGACTTTGCTAGCTCTGGTGGCCATGGCTGAGATGGAAGGTCCATCTGTGTCTTGGGGGTCAGAACCAGGGTACAAAGCCTTGGTGGGCTGAGGCCACATCACATGGAAGGAGGGACTCTGAGGGCCCTGACCGGGGAGGGCCACTGAAGGTGCCTCCTCAAGGCAGAGAGTACAACCCTTCTGGAATGCCATCTCTCAGCTACAGGATTGAGGGGCTGCCCTGGGCAGGCAGTTCTGAGTTCTGCCTAATATGGCCATAGGCTGGTTGTGAAGGCCCTCTCTTCGTCTGCGATGGTATAAGGATACAGTGGGCTGTGGACGGAGGCTCAGGGGAGTGTGAAAGTCCTTGGCTGGGAACGTCTGTTTAGGACAAACTACATAAGCTCGCACCCTAGGAAAGAGCTTCAGGCAGTGACAGACACTAGGTGGAAGTCTTCCACTAGCCTGAAAGCTGAGGCCATACTAGACTTCACGCTCTGCCCTCCCCGAGAAAGATCCCATTTACCTCTCCCACGCTGCCTGGGCCATGTTGCTCTCTGTAAGGCCTGTAAGAGAGGAAAGGTGGCAGGCTCTTGGAAGGCAAAGTGGGAGGCCACGTGCCTCACCCTCTCCCCTCATTCAACGGGCACCAAAGTAGATAAGCAGTGACCAAAAAGAACTGCCTTCTACCCAGAGTAAGGTTCTGTATGGTGGAGGCCAAGAGCCTCGACCACAGGGCGACTGTAGAAAGCTCTCAGGCAATGATAGCCCATAGGAACAGAAGCAAGTCCCCGGGGAACGCCCTGCCACTGGCCAAAGCTCAGAGCCTCTAGGAGTAAGCTTCCTCTGTTCAGAGAACCTTCCCATGGTCACTACAGCAAGTTCAATACTTGTGTGGCTTGGCCCTGTGGAAACACCTGCCAAAGGCAGGGAGCTTCTGCCTCTGAACACACCCAAGGCCTACTATGACTAGCTGAAGCCTTGGGTGGCAGGGCAGGTTTCCAGTCTGAGGTAGTAGCCTCGAGCCTACTATCTACGTGAGAGACACAGATGGGAGAGGTGTTAAAGTCAGTACCTCTGGGGTCTTCAGAGCCTTCTGGAAGCTGGAACTCACAGCCCAGCTGCTCTAGGCCTGACACACCAACATTCTCTTGCTTCTCCTGCTGGGGGGCCCCTGCACCTGCATCTTCAGGAGCTGCCAGCTGAGCAGAGGCCTGTGCCTCTGTCTGCTCTTCCACTTCAGGCCTAGGACTGACAGCCACACGGACATCCTGCAGTGTGGGCTTCTTGGCAGGGAGCCTGGTGGCTTCCTCAGCATCAGTCTCAGGGCTCTGAACAGAGCAGAAGGGACGCTTTTTAGTGCTATGGGAGCTGGCTGGAGGCACGGCTGCCCCCTCAGAGGTGTGGTCTTCGATGGAAGACCCCTCAGGGAGTCTGGATTGGCTGTCATCCGCTGAGGCCTTGTCTCTCAGACGCATTGAATGCAGAAGCCAGGGCTGGGCGGAGGCCATGGCCACTAGGCGCACAGTGTTGCCACCAACTTCCATGACTTGTTGCTGTTCCAAGAGGTCCTAGAAAAAAGGGGCAGAGGGTCTGTTGGGAAGATGGGTTTTACCAGGTAGGTGGGGTGGATGGCTCTGACTAGGGTCAAGTATTCTGAGAAGGCAGCAAGCTCAGGGCCTAGCATCACAAGCTCAGGGCCTAGCATCGCAAGTTCAGGGCCTAGCGTCTCAAGCTCGGGGCCTAGCGTCTCAAGCTCAGGGCCTAGCATCACAAGCTCAGGACCTAGTGTCGTAAGCTCAGGGTCTAGCATCTACCCTGGAGCTGCAAGCTGCATGGGTCTCTGTGGGCTCTTTCTATACCTACTGTGTCACTCACAACACAGCCTGATGTCTGAAGTCAGATTAGCTCCAACTGATAGGATTCTATGACTCTGCCTTGTGTGTCCTCATGCGGGTCCTGACAGTCCCAGAGGCAGTCATTGGTTTCAACACAATGATAAGACTCCCTTGTGTTTAGATTACACCTGACCCCATTTATCTGCTTTGGTGTAGGTAGCGTCCCCCAAATCATCAGCACTCCTTTTCTCCTATAAACCCCTCAAATCCATTGACAGATAGCACCAGACCTTGCACCCTGACTGGTGTGCTAAGGTCACCAGTAAGTGCCTGGCTTACAAACCTCTTGGGGTCAGCAGGCTCTTGCTCCATAGCCTGAGAATATCTGAGGGCTCGCAGTTAGTTTCCAAGGCTACAGTCAGAGAAAGAATACTTTAAAACAGCATCCCCTGTGCTAAAAACTTCTCACAGTCACAGGCACGCTGGCCTTTATTCTGGCTGGGTTTCCTGCAGTGGCCCTTGGAGGCTACACGGTCTCAGTCAGCCCCATGTCTTAAAAAAAGATCCTACATGGGAGGCTCCAAATCGGACCACCGCTCTGCATCCTAGTCCCAGAAGCTGCTCATTGCAGGCGGAATAACATTCTTTGGGTCCTTTCCAAGGGAGCAGGCAGGTAGCGGGTAAGTCCAGGGAGTGCAGGATGCCTGTGAGTTGTGGGGAGGGGGAAATGATAGCAGAGACATGGAGGATGTGGCCTATCCCAGGGAGGGACAGCCACTCCAGGATTCAGCTAGGTTATGGAGGTCAATGGAGCTTAGGGGATATGTCCTGACTTAAATACTAGCAATTGATTAATAAAGGGAAACCACAGGCAGGCACCACTTCTGCACTGTGTGTCTATTTTGGAGTGGAGTGGTCACTTCTACCGGTATGGCGGAGCTCCGCTCACCTGGATATAGTCCTGGAACGTCCTGGTGCGCTTGTCCGCCACCTTCTCCAAGGTGGAGAACTGTCTGCTCAGCTTCTCCCTGTCAACCCCAAAGGAGTCAGTAGCTGCCACGGCCTGCAGGATCTCTAGGGAGGCAGCCACATCCTCAGCGCTGTACCCAGACTGTGCCATCTGGTGGGCAAACTCTTCTGGGCAGTAGGTGTGCAGCTGTGGATCCACCAGGCTGGTAAAGGAGGCAGGGAGGCAGGAGAGGCCAGCCTGGAGCTCCTCTAGTGGTGTAGCTGTGAACCCTAAGACCATGAGGGAAGGGAAAAAATAAGCAAGCAGAAACCCTTCCTGGGACCAACACATATGGTTGTTTGAGGCAAGATCTGCTCCAGCACTAACTAGCTCACTGCTCCCTAAGGAGCCATGAGTTTACCTTCCGGGGACATACTGGTCCCTAGCAGGCTGACTCTTGGTATGTAACTCTATAGGTACACACCCCTGCAGTTGTCCTGAGCCCTTCCTAAACCTCATGTCTTCCCTACCCTTTAACCCTGAGTGCTGCCCCAGGCACCTTCCATGTAGTCCGGCTTTTACTCACTAGCCAGGAGGGCTTCTTTAGCTGAGATAACAACCTATAGGTTGGCATGGTATTTTTGTGTGATTCATACTTCAGAAAAAATAGAGTTCTGACTGGGTAAAGTGACAGCAAACACCATCCACCTTGACCATACAAAGGACAGTGGCTGCAGGGTGGAGAAGGGCAGGGCCTTCCCAGTCCCATTCTCTCCCAGCCAAGAGAAAAGGTTTATGCTATCTAGAGCTTCCTGAGTGATCAACACCCGCAAAGGAGGTGAGTGGTGGCAATGAAGCTGAAGTGTCCCTTTTGACAACACAGAGATAAAGGACAAGATTCAACAGTGTCATAAACTATGGGGTTTGAGGTTCTGAAGGTACCACAAATGAGATCAGAGGCACGAAGCATGGACAGGCAAAACGAGGTGACTGCTACAGACAGCAATGCCACTCTTCAGAGCTCCAGGGCTGTATGCCTGGCCACGGTGCCAGGAACCCCAGGGCTGCTCCATACCTGAGCTGTGTGGCAGGACACTCACCAGTGGGCCCAAGCTGGGTAGATGCAGGGGTGTTGCGTAGTCGGAATTTAACCTGGCAGGAATTGACCACGATGCTGTCATTGGGGTTCAGGTTGCGCGTGCTGACCATGCCAGGTACTGTGTAGTAACCCCTCATCAGCAGGTACTTGGTGTGTGAGGCCTGATGGGCTTTTACTTCCACACCCTGGCGCTTGGTCCCTGAACCTTCATCCAGGTCTTCCTCCTCCTCGTCATCATCTAAGCCACCATCTTTCCCCAAGCTGCAAAAGAGAAGACAACTAGGTGCCTGGCCTTGGCCCTGGCCCACCTGCCACACACCCAGCACTGAGTCACAACTGTTGTCATGGACAACAATCATTTGATGTGCCCCCTTTTCAGTCACCACCCAAACCCTCTCCCTCCCCTCTCCAGGAAGGCCCTGCTTGGCTCTGTCACAGCTCACATTTCCTTCCCTGTGGCACTTCCTGTGACCCCCTAGGAAGGTACCAACAGAAACCTCTGGACACTGCCCCGCAGCTCCCACCCAAACTGGACAGGTCTATAATCCAAGCACTGGATCCCAAGAACTCACTGGCCAGCCAGTGTAGTTGAATCAATGAGAATTTTGAGACGGTCTCAGAAATGAGAAGAGAAGGCCCCTGATTCAACTTCTGGGTTCTACACCTCCCAGGAGGGTATGTATATAAACCATATGCTCAGACCAGATGGCTGAGCAGCTCACCCTGGTGCTCCCACAACAACAAGAGGACATGACCATGCCTTTCCCAAATTGTGAGCAGAGCCATGTGACTGCTGCTCTGGGCTCTGACCTCTTCATGACCTCACTCTCCACCATGGAGCTGTCCACCACCACGATCTGCTCTGGGATTCTGACATCTACAGAGAGGAGACCCAAAGAGAAGAGGGCCAGGGCTGTTACGCAGTATCCTCCAGGGCTGTCCAAAGAAAATGCCACCAGGTCATCTGAAGGGTCACTGTTATCCAGGTCCTTGAAAGAAAAATGATCAGGCTGGTCTAGCATGCCGTTGGTCCGTAGTCTGTCATAGAACTGGAAGGATTCGGTGCAGATGGTGGTGGGAAATCGCCAGGTAAACAGCCTGTAGGCAGGGCAGAAAGGAGGTGCTACTTTAGAGCTGCTCCTGAAGCCTGTGCTAGGCCACTCTATAGAAGTCACTGTACTCAAAACAGCCTTCACCCTCATGCCTGAAGCACTCCTGCCCACTGTGACGGGAGACAGTGCTGCTGCCCAATGTAGTCCAGACATCTCTCCCCAACTCACCTTGTACATCCAAGGTGGGGCCAGTCTTTTCATCTAAGCTAAAGGCCTTGCAGTGCCTCATGCCAACATGACCCAGGGAAGAACCTCTTCCACCCCCCCACCCCCGATATATTTTTTATTTACATTTCAAATGATTTCCCCTTTTCTTGCTCCCCACTCCCCAAAAGTCCCACAAGCCTTCTTCCCTCCCCCTGTTCCCTCATCCACCCCTTCCCACTTTCCTGTTCTGGTCTAGCCCTATATTGCTGCACTGAGCCTTTCCAGAACCAGGGACTACTCCTCAGTTCTTCTTAGACATCATTTGAAGGAACCTCTTTTTGTGACAGTTGACAGGACACGTGTGTCCAATGTTACTGCCTGCAGATGTAAGCAGAGGCCAATCCTCTGACAGAAGCCCAGAGAGTAGGGACCCCAGAAGCAAAGGAGTCCAAAGGTCATCAGGTAAGGACCTGGGGGCAGGAAGAGCTGTAATGGGAGAAGCCAAAAGAACTAGTGGTAGGCCTGTTGTGTCCAGACATGGCCCCTGCTAACTTGAGGCTGGCATGATATGCTGAGTGAGGGACTTCCCACACTGGCAATCAGGGCCTGGCAGTACAGAGGTTCTGAGGGCATCCTGCCCAGCCCTGTGCAGGTGGTACAAAAGGGCTCTGAGAAGAATGGGGAAGGTATAAGGCTAGCCCACTAGGTGGGTGTACTGCTACCTGAAAAGCTTACAGAACTACTAGCTTTCCCCTGCTTGCTTCGCAGCAGCACTCCTGCATGGGAGACAGGCAGAGAGAGCCTCCTGCGCTGGGCTTCTGCTCGAGGACATACTCACTTGTAGTAGGACTGGGACAGCTGGTAGGACATGGGCACAAAGGGCACGGCACGATTCTTCTTGGGCCCCTGGGAGTGGCTGACACGGCGTCGGTTGACCAGGCTCCTCTTTTGGCACTCCATGAAGGCCCGTACCAGCACAGGCTCCCGGAACTCCCGGTAGAGGCGGAAGATCTGGAACAGCACACAGAAGGGTGAGTTGCTAGAGTTGCCAGTCATGGCATCATCGAAACTACAAGGGGACACTCACAGCAAGACTACCTCAGCTAAGCAGCCTGAGTGTCTCCACAGGACTCCGGCTCTTGGATGCTAGGGATCCTGGGGTCTCTTAGTGACAGTGCAGAGACACAAGAGTTAAGTGACACTCCAAAGCCTTGCTTTGAGGCAAGAGTGAAACTAAGAAAGCAAAGTGACCTCACTGCGGAGGGGCTGGGTGGTCATTTGGGGCTTGTGTCACATGGAGGGATCGCCTGGAGGAAGCCATCTGAGGTCCACAGTGACTTCTCTAGGCAGTCTAACTGCCAGACCTGGGTATACAGTTAGACCCCAGGGGAATGACTGCATGGGCTGCATGGGGCAGAGAATGAGGTTCCAACTTTTTTCACCCTACAAAAGTGGGGCAGAAGCTAGGCATGGCGGCACAAGCCTTTAATCCCAGCACTCAGGAGACAGAGACAGGTGGATCTCTGTGAGTTCATGGCCAGCCTGGTTTACATAGTAAGTTCCAGGACAGCTAGGACTGTTATACAGAGAGACCCTGTCTCAAAAAACCACAACAAAGTGGAGAAACATCTGTGGCCAGCACTGTGGCTCAGCCTTCTATGACTTCTGCTCCTGATCACATGCAGGGCACCTGCTACTGTGTGCTGGACCACACTGACCAAGACTGTGGGGTTTATCCACTTGGATCCTGAGAGCCTAGGTTGCTACAGGAAAGTATCTCTGTAGTTGTCTGCGAACCTGGGTTGCAGGGGGTCCTAAGAGGCACTGTATGAGCCTCTAATGTCACTGATGGCCCTTAAGTCCTCAGTGTTGGCTTCTGGTAGCCACAGAAGCACCCTGCTTGCTCTGGGGGTGGGTGGTCAGGCAGTCTTTCTCAGGTGATTTCCTAAGCATCTGGGGTACAAAGCCGAACTTAGACACCTTCCATCTGAGGCCAGAAGTCCTGGAGCTGGAGGTGAAGGGCAGCTGCTTACTTTCTTCTCTGGAGCAGCTTACTGGCCTGGACTCCCTGCTGAGGTATCTTTGCTTTCTTTTTAAGTATGAGCCCAACAAAGAACTGGTGTGCCATGGCTGGGTGCTTGGGACTTCTGCCTCACTGTCCACTCTCTCTATTTCAGACGTACTTAGGGCTTTGTGTTCTCCAACTGCAGAATGCCCAGGAGGTCAAGGGACAGTTTACAGCAATAACCAGGTTCTCACTTGGAACTGTGAACACTATCAAAAGGCACAAGAAAGTAAGTGCTACCTGGAAACAAGTGCATGCTGGCACTCTCAGATACAGGGATCCTAGGTGTCCTTGTGGGAAACAAGTGAACCAGGCGACTTAAAGCGGGAGACAGCAGATGATACTTAGGGACCAGCATGTCCACTGCTGCTCAGCCCAGGCCAGGGCAATGCTCTGAAGCAAGGTATCAAAAGCACTTTTCTGCCAAGCATGGTGGTGTACACCTTTAATTCCTGTATTTGAGAGGCAGATTTTTGTGAATTCAAGGCTAGCCTGATATACGTAATGAGTTTCAGGCTAGCCAGGACTATAGTGAGACCATCTCAAAAAATGGGCAAGAAAAATGAGAGAGAAAACTCATAGGTTAAGAGCACTGGCTGCTCTTCCAGAAGACCTGGGTTCAATTCCCAGCACCAACATTGCAGCTAACAACTGTGTGCAAATCCAGTTTCATGGGAGCAGACTCCCTCTTTTGGCCTCTGTGGGCAGTGTACTCCATGTGGCTCACAGATGGTCATGCTGTCAAACACTGATACAAACATTAAAAAAAAAAACCAGGTATCTTCCTTCGGCAGTGCCACCTTCTCCAGTTTTACGGCACAGGCCTTACTTAGGTGTCTGTAGTCCCAGCAGGGCATGTGCCAGCATAAAAGGAGTCACTGACGGCTAGTGTTAAATGTCAAGTTTATAGACTCTAGGGTCACCTGGCCGGACTTCTGAGCATGCCCCTGAGGGATCATCTCGATCACGGTAACTGAGTTAGGGAGGCCTGCCCACTCTGGGAGGCTCCACTCCTTGGCTGGGAGCCATGGAGAGAAGGCCCTAAGCAGCACACTCAGCAAGCAAGCGTTCACTGCTGTCTTTTAACGAAGGTACCATGTGCTTCAAGCTCTTGCTTTCTTGACTTCTCTGGCATAAGACTTTCTCTCTTGAGTTGCTTACTAGAGAACTTTATCATAACAACAGGAAAAGACACCGAGACAGTGGTCCAGGGCCTCTGAATCAGAACCAGGGACAGAGAGTGCTTGCACAGCATGTAGGAAGCCTTGGGTTTGAGCATAACAGCAACAAATACACAAGTCAAAACTCTAACAAATAAGAACGAAAGGCATTCAGGGCCCCTGAGACTCCACAGCTGGGCCGAGCAGAGTGAGCGAGTGCCCACATAGCTCTGCATCCCTAGGCTGGCACCCACCTGGAAGGACTGGCAAGAATTGGACTGGCTGTTAGAGAGGGACAGTGTGCTCTGGATCAGGTTCTGTAGCACCAGGAAGTGAATGTCCTCCACACTGAAACACAGTAAGCATAGAACTGTGGGAGGCTGCTGCCCATATCAGCACCCCTGAGGCAGTGAGTAGACACACAAGAACCCTTAGTTAAGACAGTTCTAACCCATAAAATTTCTATGAATGCCGAAACAGTCACAAAACCACATTAAATGGCAGTTTCTAGGACCTACTAATTGTTCAAGTCTTTCAGTCTCTTGGTCTCTCTGCCTCCCTCCCCCCCCCCTCTCTCTCTCACACACACACACACACACACACACACACGTTTCCAGCTAGATGTTTGCTTGTAATCCCAAAACTGGGAGGCTGAGATAGACAGCTGCCCTACAGAGCAAGTTCTAGGCCAGTGTGAGAAACAGAGTAAGACACTTGTCTCTACAAAATAACACCTTAATGGGTAAGGGACAATATGGTGGGGAACCAGCTTCTAAACCAGCTAGTAAAGCTACACTTTTTCTATCCATGATTCTAATGAGAAAACAGGATCATTTTGTACTGCAAACACTGAATATTTCTTATATGAGATGAGAAAAAAAATTTCTGTTGGGTGGCACTCATGTAAGACCGGTGACAGCTGAAGTTAGGGCTTGGCCCATACCTTTTATAAAGGGCAGGACTCCATGGGTTCTATTTAAAACTTCTCAGCACAGAAAGGAGAGAGTATAGACAGTACAGCAAATAGATATGGCCTGTGTTCTAAGAAATATTTATTCACAAAAGCAGGAGGCGGGCTGGCTTCGGCCCAAGACCCCTGCTCTGGCTGTAGCTGAGATGGCACTTACCTACTGAGCTCATCCTCCTTCCTGACACGGTCCTTCTCATCCCCGATCGCCAACACTCGGTATCTGTGGAGGAGGCAGAAGAGCATGACGTTGGGGCAGGGCGCCCTCCACTGAGCTGGCACTTGCTCACAGTGGCCACTCATGGCTGAAAGGCTGGACACTCGAACTCAGCACATGCAGAAACGCCAGCAGGTTTCACCACTAATAAGTCCACTCTTACGACTAGAGGAGCAGGAAAGTCAGTGTGCTCTTTCAAAGCACAGTGGTTACACATGGATGGGCAGGGGCACCAGGATGTATGTGTGTGTGTGTGGGGGGGGGTGCTTATTTATAGGTATTTACAAGAGCATGTGTGTGTGTGTGCAAGTGTGTGTGTGTGTGTGTGTATGTGTATATGTGTGTATGCGTGTGTGTAGGCCAGAGTTTGACCATGAGTATCTCCTCAATCACTCTCTACATTATTTACTGAGTCAGGGATCTCTCACAAACACATGCAGCTTGGTGATCAGCTAGTCTAGCTATGCAGTTTGTTTAGGGATTCTGTCCCTGCCGTCTGTGCTGCCAATGACAGCCTGGCTCTTAGAAAGGTGCTGGAGGTCTGTCTGATCTCATGGAAACCAAATAGGAAGGTCCTATTTGACTGAAGTCCTATGAGACTGAAGCCAGGAAGAAAGACAAGCAGAGGGAAGAAGGTTACAGTGAAGCTGAGGAATGAGTTTCAGTGATGTACTGTGCTTACACATCATAATTAATAACACACAACATATAACACAAATATCAGGTGCCTTGAAAAGATATACCATTATTATCTGTCAATAACAAAGTAAGTTGGATGTGATAATGCACAGTGTAATACGGTATCTGGGGAGATGAGGCTAGAAGATATGAATTCAAGACCAGCCTGGGCTATAAGTAGGACCCTGCTTCAAAAAACAAATACATAAACAAACTACCACCGACAAAACTGAAGGGCTGTTTAACCTTTAGTATCACAGATATAAATACAAATAAATAATGCAAATAAACACCAGTGCCAATGGCAGAAGAACAGAACATTTCCTCTCCTTTCTGTGAGCTTTATGCAGTATCACCTCACCTGAAACCTAAGTCAATCGAAGTTCACGGAATTAATGGTTAAAACCATTTTGGTCTCACCAAAACTAAAGTAAAACTTCAACTCTGCAATAGTAAAAATTTTACCTAAAATCTATTGACATAAAATTCCCCTTTCATTACATGGGATGGATCTTCTGTTCTGCCTGGACCCCAGTCTTAGGACCCAACTCAGTGTTATCAGCCACACCCACAACTCAGCTCTTTTCTACTGTTCAGAGCTCTGCTTTTAAATCTTCACTTGTCTTTTTTTAGGATTACAACTGGCCTCTTGTGTGAATGCACACATGTGAAAACATCACTTACAGGCATGGCCTCCTGTGTGAATGCACACATGTGAAAACATCACTTTCAGGCATGGCCTCTTGTGTGAATGCACACATGTGAAAACATCACTTACAGGCATGGCCTCTTGTGTGAATGCACACATGTGAAAACATCACTTACAGGCATGGCCTCTTGTGTGAATGCACACATGTGAAAACATCACTTACAGGCATGGCCTCTTGTGTGAACGCACACATGTGAAAACATCACTTACGAGCATGCGCATAGACAGAGATCCCTTTAAACACTGAGCATAGACCGTACATTCCACACATGGGGACTCTGGCAAATGCTTTACTGACAATTAAGAACAAAACCCAGAAAACAGCTAGAGCTGGGCATAGTGACACATGCCCATAATCCTAAGGATTAAGAGGCTGAGGCAGGAGAAATGCTCAGAGTTAGAGACTAGCCTGCTCTATATGGTGAGTTCAAGGCTAGCCTCAGTTACACAAATCTGTATCACCAAACACATAAAAGGGCAATTACCATGGACATCTGAAAGACTGGACACCATATTCATACTGAATAAACCTTTGAGTGTGCTCCCCAATTGAAACATTGAGACCAAAGGGTATCTCCATGAGGAGGGAGAAGGAGGCATCCGTATCTGGACGCTGCTGTGGCTGCTGTGGCTACAGGCCTGGTTTACTCTCCTTTCTACACAAGTGGCTGAGCCAGAAAGCACAGGCTCTGTTATGAGACAACTTGGTAGGAACCCTGGTCCTGCTTAGTGTTCAAGCTCTGTGATCCTGTCTGGGGACAGAAGCCTGTGCCTGCCTCTCCAGGACTGAAGCTGTACGGGATGGATACAGCTGTTCTGACATCTGGCTATGGTGCTATCTGATAAGAACACCAACACACTTGGCAAAAGACACACATAACATAGCCTCCGTTAGTTAAGTGGGCAACAGGGACTCAGTGGGAGGAAAAATATCTGTGCCAGGACAAGCAGAACCTCAGGTCACCTAACATCAGGTGGTCCTTGAAGGGTCAACTGCAAAGCCAAGTACAGCCAGGCAGGCACTGACCAGCTGGCTAATGTCTGCTACCAACCTGCACAGTGAAAGGCTTTGCCCCTTGAGGACAATACACCTACTTGGCAAAGAGTTCCTGCAGTGTGTTGGGGATCTCAAGATTGGGGTTCCTCAGGCCAGAGCTGAACTTCTCTTTCAGTTTCTCCACAAATTCTTTAAACTCCTTGGCACAAACCTGTAACACAAGAGCTTGATGTTATGGCTTCTCATGGGAGAGAGGCTGTGTGTACACCAAGGGCATCATGGGCAAACTCCTTTGGCAGTCACATCCCAGAAACATCATGCTTGCGGTCTTTCCTGCCTCTTATCCTGAGTCCACGTGTCACCGAGTGGTGAATGTTCACTGCTATGCCAGGACTTGAGGCCATGAGTCAAGTGACACTGACAGCCCACCTTCCCCCCAGCCTGAGGAGAGATGGCAAACATGACTTACACTGCCCCCTTCATGCCTTCTCTCAGCTGGGTCTTCCTTGGCTGCCTCATGGGAGCTGGCCATTCCAGGCCCTCATGCACACCTTTGGGCAGCTGCCCCATGCAGAGCATGTCACAGAGAAGCTTCCATTCAGCCTCATACCTTTCCTGTAGCCCAGGACCCCCTAAAAGCTTGGGATGTATACAACCAGAGAAGATGGGCTTCTTCCCTGGACTTGTGCAGGCCGCGGCCCATATCACACCTGGCTACAAACCTGGGGTACTGTGTTCCGAGGCGGTTATAACCCCTCTTTTGCTGCATCTATTTAGCTATCCCTAGCGTCCAAATTTCAGGCCAGAGTAGATACCTCTAAAAAGCCCTCGGGGCAGACATGCGTACTGACTGGTACTTACTCAGTCTCTCTTATTAGCAGAGGTGCTATGGCTTGGTGTGGGGACACAGTAAGACCGGACTTTCAGGATGAGTCAGCGGGTCAAACCACCACGCCAGGACTGCTAGGCTTATAGGACAGGTGAGGTCTTCAGCCTCACGAGGCTGCATTTGCCTGGTGTGTGCACTTCAGCATTCCCGACCCTCGTGAATACCCTTACGCCTGGGTCTTCTTCACTTGGGAGAAGGCTTGCTCCATGTGGTGAAGGCTGGTGCACTCTTCATCTGGTCTAAGAGCAGCCATGTTTGCTTCCTTGGCTTCCCTGGCAGCAGGTCCAGCACAGGGAGAAGTACCTGAGATGGCACAGCTACCTCCTTCCTGTCAGTGCCATCTGGTCCACATGAGCAGCTTCAAAGCCTCTGCCCGCATGCAATTTCTAAAGACTTTGTTTTCTTAACAAAACAGACCCCAAGCTCAACAGCGTTTGAAAGTAGCAAGTCAAACGTGGTCACCTTTCACAATGATGCCCAGAGTCAGGACTAATGGTCCTGAGAGCTAGCCAGCCCCGCAATGCCTGTCTTCAGAGTGCACTGGACTCTGCCACTGCACGGGACCTACCTTTGGGTCTTCGTAGTTACCCTTCCGACTCATGAAATCTCCAACAAGTGCCTTATCTTGGTACACTTCTGCCAGGCAGACCCTGGGGGAGAGAAAACCCAGAGCTGCTGCAAGTCGCACCTCCTCCCGTGTCAGACACAGAAGCGCTGGCTTCAGCTGTGATCCACTTAGGCATGGGTGGGACAACTAGCGTGGGGCATGAGCACCGTAGTGAGCAGCGCCCAGTCCAAGGCAGGCTGGTCAACACCACATTTTCCATCTTGGCTTTTATCTTCCAGGAAGAGAGTGAGGACAGTAACATTCCCCTTCAGCCCTTCCCTATCACAGGGTTTGGGTAGGACCAACAAAAGTGTGTGCATGCATTGTGTGTGTGTGTGTGTGTGTGTGTGTGTGTGTGTGTGTGTGTGTGTGTGTGTGATTTGTAAACAACTGTACACTAACAGTTTCTATCCGAGCTGCTGGGCACAGCATTGCTGGCTGCCTGCCGGTCTGTCCATGTGTGTGAGGAAAATGCAACAGGGCAAAGGAGAAACAGGTCCACCACTTTTTCTCCAAAGGAGAAAAAGGCCTCACCAGCTAGAGCCTGCCATCTCTGCTGTCAGGGAAAGGAAAGGGTTGGGCAGAGATAGCTGACCTTGTTTTTTTTAATTTACCATCCCACTTCCAGGTGAGCACATGACCCCATTCCCAGGACAGAGGCCAGGAGACAGACACAGGAAGACGGAACCCAGGCCTGCTGACCTTGCCCCCCACCCCTCCACCCCCTGATGCCCTTTATTTTCTTTATCCCAGGCTATGCTGGGATTAGGGAGCCCAAGCTTCAGACTTTCTTCTCTGCCAGCTCTCTACCACCTTGACACACCTCTCTGGGTGTTTCCTCTTCCCCAGAATAGGACTAAGTGGGTATTTCTCCTTCAGAGAAAATTCTTTCAGGTAGGAAACGAGAACATTCTACAGATAAGAAGTAGCAGCTTCTTATAAGAAAGGCCCTAAGCATGTAGTGTGGAGACCCACAGGGCTGGTGACTTGCAGTTGCAGAATCACTATGTGCCCAGGCTCCCTGTCTGATCTGGAACAAGAACAATATAGGAGATTCTTTTGTCCCTCCTCCCACCCTACCCAATTCCTGCACTGGTAGCACGCTGTAGCTGTCCCCCAACTTCACAGACTCTCTCTGGCTTCCCCCCCCTTAGTCCCCTGGGGAAGGTCTGGAAAGCCTGTAAGGAGATGGTAGGTTGACCTTGCAGTCAAGAAGATGCTTTGTGATTCTTGGGTACCTGCTGTCCCCGTAAGACCTGGGTCCCATCTAAAAGTATCTGGGGACAAGCAGTCCTTTCAAGAGGATCCGGTGTTTTTGTTCAATGATCCTCGGTCTGTCCTGCTTCTCCCAAGAGCAAGCTCCACGCAGAGTTCCTAGGGCTGCTCTGATCACAGCAGCATCAGTCAGTGTCCGACCTCTATGCATGAGTAACCAGGACAGAAACGGTGAACCAGCAGCCTGAGAGCCTTGCTCTGCACCTCCCAAGGGTGAGCTATAGGATCACATACATAGAAGTGCCAGAACCACCTCCAGATTCCAGCACCCTGACAGTCACTGTACTCAAGTCACTCCATCTAGGTTCCACACCTGAGTCTGAACTAGTGGGGTGAGGGCTGATAAGCTGGAATGCTGGAATAGGGGTCTAGGCACAACCTAGTTGTGAATATGGCTTACTTGTAGTTCATAAAAGCCTGGGGATTTTTGACTATGTAGCGAGCTCTTCGTCCAACCGAGTAAGATGTTTTATCCAAAGACTCTTCAAAGGTAGCATGCAAAATGTCCCGCACCACCTGCCAGGTGACAAATGGTCCTTTCACCTAGTTCAAATACAGAGTGTGACAGTTAGCATCTGCAGAGCCCATGTTCATGACAGGTAACAGAAAGGACTGGGAACAAATGTATCCTGGGAGCCTGTTTCCCCAAGGAGGTCAAAGTGCTCACACCTCATGTTTGCCTACCCACACTGTGCCAAGTGAGGCCTGAGTACAGGAAAACAGGTCAAGCCCTCAACATCCTATGCGACTGTGTGCTCTGGCAAGCACTGAGAGGGAGGCCTTATACCAGGTAAAGTTAAGAGTAAATGTGCTTTGGTATAGCGTTCTTTCTTTCTTTTTACATTGAGATAGGGTTCTCTCTGTGTAGTCAGGGTTGGCCTGGAACTGACTCCTAGAATTAAAGGTGTTCATCACCTTAATGGGGGAGGTGGGTAGAGAGTTTTAAAGACTGATACATTCTGTGTTCTCAGAGCCATTCTGCATCATGTACATCTGTAACATCTGTATCATCTGCATCACAGTGGTAGACATGAACTAAGATTCAGACTCAAAACATGTCAGAAAATACCACACAGGAAGGGACTCAAAGACAGGTGATATTTCTAACAACTCTGATAAGATGTCATCAAGTTCTAGTGAAGAATGGTTGGCTACATGATAGGGTAGAGGCATTCCTTGCAACCAGTGTTGCAATAAAGAGCCATGTGAGAGGTAGCAGATAGAGTTCAGGATGGTAATGGGCACCTATCTTCCTTAGGAAAAGATAGGGATGATATTTAGGAGAGGGTGGGGTACAGGATTAGCGACAAATGGATCAGAATAGGATGGAGAAAGCAACGCAGGCCCTCATAGGCTTCTCCTGGCTGGTGTGCTGGTGATGAGGACAGATCAGCTCTTAGGAACTGCTATACTTGTTGGCATCACTACCTGCAGGGGCCCTGACCCTGCTGACAGGAGTTCATGTCCTGTGCTGCCCCCTGTAAAGAAGCATGAGTTTGCTCATGCCTTGTTGCACATCATGCCGGCAGGAAATAGAGCCAGGATTCCCGAGGTGCTGTCAGAATGTGAAGCGTAGGAAGTCTGGCTGAGCTGTGGAACCTGTCACCACTAGAAGCAAGAAAGGGTTTGCTGACTGAAAGCAAAGCAGGGAAATTACAGTGAGTCTGTAACACAAGTACATAGGACTATGGCCAGGAAAACAAATGTGAAGTGTCTTTGCCTTAGGGTACAGCTACTCCAAGGGCCATGGGTACCAAAATTACAAGGTGGAAAGCAATGTATTCATGGTACAGAACACACCAAGCCTCTACGGCAGACAACACAGAAGGAATAGGCAGACAAGAACAAAATGGGTTGGCCTACTCCACTGCAGCCAGGCAGAGTACACATGCATCTGAAGGCTAGGAGAAATGTAGGCTGGTAGTACAAGTGCATGGGATTCTGGGAAATGCTTTTCTGGGCAGCCTCCAGGAATGGGAAAAGTCCAGAGCCATACCTCTCAAAGCACAGCAAAGGGCTGCTCCCAGGGGACTGGGGTGATGGGGGATACCTTGGTGTTGAGGACATTGCTGGCAATTCGGCAGAGCATTAGCAACCCATCCTCCTGCATGGACCAAGAGACACGAAGCCGGGTCATCATCCGGAGGGCGTTCTGGTCAGCCTCATCTTGGTAGCGTAGCTTTTTGCTTTTGACTTCTGGATGCTCTCCTAGAAACACAAGAGGAAAGAAGAGGGACCTTCAGCAACTGGCTTAAGCTAGGTTTTCTTCCAGAAGGGAAGAGCCCCAACTATACTGGTAAGAAGTGACCAAGCCTGCCAGCTACTAGATAATGCCCAACTCCAAACAAGCAAACCACAAAGGGTTCTACATCTTCTGACAGTTCTTTTACCCATTTCCCTTTGGCTGAATATCATGGGTTTAAGTGAGGCAATGTGAATGTAGCCCTCAGTCCACAGCCAGAGAAATGTGACAGTTGGTCCACTATTATGCTCCCCATCTTTCTGAAGCAGCTAGCCTAATAGAAAGATAAAATGGCCTTTTGAAGACACAGTTACAGTACCAATTAGGTAGCAGCCTGGAGGACTGGGGTGGGGTTTTCCAAAAGCTTTCAGTCAGTACACGTTTCTCCCATAGCCAGGGGACCCAGGATTCATGGGTCCAGGAAATAAGGGCTGGAAGGGGATAGTTCTACTCACTATCACCTCTAATGCCCCTCTAGGAAAACTTTTGGTTTTTATTCCTAAAACCCTAAGTTCTAAGGCCTAAAAGTTTTGGTTCCATACTAGAGAGTTCTTCTGCCAAGAGCCAGACTAAACTTCCCTTTGAACTGGAAGTTCAGACTTCCTCTAGTCACTTTGGGCTTTTAATGCCCTTAAGCCAAGAGGCTTAGAAAGGAAGAAGTGTTTGAAGGGGTGACTGATCTAGATCACCAAGGGGACAACTTCTCCACAATGGAGGCAAGAAATCTTATTTCTGGAGTACAGGAACTCATTTAGGGCAGTGGTTCTCAACCTGTGGATTGCAACCCCTCTAACAAGCTTCTATCTTTTATTTATTTTATTTATATTACAATTTATAACAGTAGCTAACTTATGTAATTTAGTAGCTAAACTAGCAATGAAAATAAATGTATGGTTAGAGGTCACCACAACATAAGGGACTATATTAAACCGTAACAGAGTTAGGAAGGGTGAGAATCTTTAGGTGCTACCATGTCCTGTGAGGAAGTCACTAGAAAACTACAACTTAATCCAGGCAGATGACAAAGGGCACAGACCCTTCAGGGATGAAGGTATGGGTCACTCCTCCAGAAAATGAACCAAGACCAGCAGAGCTGCTTGCAGTGGATTAAATCAGGATGGGGGAGCCAGAGGGAAGCCTGCTCCCTTTTTGCCTGCTTGCTTTTGCTAGCAAGTTCATTCCCTTTCTAGCATTAGAGCCTATTTCATGATTCCAGCATATACTGAAGATCAGCTGAGACATCCAGCCTCATGGACTGAATACCTACTGGCTTTATTGGTAGACAGCCATTGTTGGGCTAGCTGGTCCACAGACATTCTAAAAAATTTCCTTTAAATACTCATTCTGTAAATCTCTGTTCCTCTCATCATTTGCCCATCTCTGATTGCTTCCACTGGGTTGCCAAGTCCTCTGAAGATAACTCATACAAATGCTTCTAGAATATGTTCAGAGCAAATAAAGTAACAAAAGCAGTCTCTGAGCCCTCAAATATCTGGCTGCCTGTGACCTCAGGGAACATGCAGATTCTTGCATTCTATAGGGCCATCTTGATGACTAAAACAATGGTATAAAAACATGCTGGGATCAGCAAGAAGGCTCAGCAGGTAAGTAGTTTGTTTGCCATCAGGTCTAACAACCTCAAGTTGAATCCATATAGTAGAAGAAGAGAACTAGCAAGTTGCCCTCTGACCTCCACATATCCATGTGGCCATGTGGCCTCCACATATGTGAGCACATACACACATTAATACTAAAGTATTATGGGACAACAAAGATCTCATCCTGCAGAGACCCCCTTGAGGCTGACCTCGGTCACCTGGTGAAGAAGCCCGAGACTGACAGTGAAGCGTGCCTCTGGGTGTATCCCAGTAGACCAAGGCCCTGATGGAATACCAAAAAGGAGGGCGCTGCTAGCAGGGGTGGCAACCCTGCCTCTGTCCACCTGAGCTGAGCTGTTCTGCTCCACCACACGCCCTCTGCTATGAAGCTCTGCCTCACCAACTCAGAAACAGACCATCGACCAAACCTCTGAAACCGTGTGTCAAATACATCCTTCCTAAAGTGTCATAATGACAACACAGAAACCACAATAGCACAAAGTGCATGCTACATTAACTAAGAGCAGGTAACAGCACCGTCGTATATTCACATTGTGGGGAGCTCTGGGCTAGGATCTACATTACATATCCAGCCGCCCCATATTCCCTGAGAATTCTGGTCTTTTATGTATTTGTAACAGGCTAAGTTGAAGGCTATATCAAGTGATGGGATGTTGTTTATTATGAGTGTCAGGAACACAAACCAATAAAGTAGGTTCCTGCTTCAGCCTTTTCTTCTCAAGCACCTGCATCCAGGCTTGATGTTAAAGCACACAGCACACTGACTCAGGGAGCAGCCCACTAGCACTCGCTTTCACTAGCAGTGCAGTTCAGATGAGGAACCACAGGCTGGAAAGTACCAAGGAAAGCTATGCTAGTTCTGAAGGGACAGTGCAGATTTAAACCATGCCCAGCTTCCTCCTGGTCTCACTTCACCAGGACTAAGCTTGAAGCACATGCAGACACTCAAAAGACAAACCAAGAAGAAAGGAATTTCATTTAGATGACAAGGATCTTGCTAGGAAGAGTTGTTTCCAGTGGAGATGAAATCCAAAGTTTGCCAACTCAGAAAGTTGCTAAAGAGAAAGGCTGGCAAAGTCCATAGCCAGAGAAAATTGGGGAAACAGCCCATCCTTTGACTGGTTAGGGACAGAGCCAAGTCAGGACCGCAGACAGGGAAAATGGACACTTTGCAGGATGAACCCAGGCCCTGTGGGAGTAACAGTGTACTGGGCCACGGCCATGCAAAGACCCAGGTCATGAACGTCCCCAGGTGACCTCTTCTTCTTCGCTTGGTCTTCTTGACAGGCTCCTTCTTCAGCCGCTTCCGCTTCTGGCTCTTCCCACCGCGCACTTTCCGGTTCCTGCCAGAGGTAGGTTCTCGGTCCATTTCAAACTGTTCTTCCTTGTCAGCACAGAGCTCAGCATCGGCTTTCCCCTCTGACCAGAGAGGCAAACGGCCACTGCCTAGAAATAAGCAGAGGACAGGACTGCTGAGGACGGTGCCTGCAGAGGCTGCACAGTCCAGCAGGATCCATGGCGGTGCTGGCTTCAAGCAGCCTCTTACTTGCTCTCTACGCGGATGCCCGACACATACCTCCAGACCCAAGTGGCATTGGGCGCTTAGACAGGAAGGTCTGAAGTCTTCCTGTGAGCCCGTTTTCAGGGGTATTGTTCTGAAAGGTAAACACAGCACTGGCATGAGCTGAGAGCTTCCATGGGTCTTTACAGCCACTCAGTTCCTGTGGGTACCCCGCTCCCCTCCTCCCAAGGCATTGTGTCACCCAGACTTTCTATGTGCCTCTAAAAAGGAACATATTTCACAGATTGTCCCCTCTTAACACTGGCGTCACCAGCTACTCAGGAGGCCCTTTACAGTGATGACAGAGCAGTTGCTGGGTGACATGTCCCCAGGAGCCCACCTTCCTGGCTTTGTTGATGATGTAGCTGGTCCAGACCCAGTTGCGCTTCAGGTGTGCATAGAAGCTGGAGTCCAGCCCCGCAGCGCCCAGCCCATCCCCAGGGACTATGCCTTCATCCACAACTTCTCGGCTCCCCCTGAGACAAGGCAAAGAGAAAAAGAACCCTTCCTGGTGGGCGAGGACCAGGGTCCGGGGTGGGAGAGCCTCTATGTGAATGTGAGACAGTGCACACTTTCCCAGGAGACTGCGGAACAGGCAGGAAGAGAAAGCTTGGAGCCCTAGGTTGGCAAGTTGTTAAGTTTTCAGAAGTCAAAAAAAATCTGATTTTCATGTGAAATCGCCAACTTCTACGTTCTGATAATGGATAGACTTTGAGAAAAACAGTAATGCTCAGAAACACGACAAGCAAACTATGGCTTCTAGCCTGAGTTTTAAGTAAGACTAGGGTCACACAGAAGAGTGGGGTGGCACGCACGTGGTATACTCCAGCATGGCACACTTTCGCTCCAGGTTGTGCTTGTCCATGGCACTCTCCTGCTCCTTCCGCAAGCTGCCTTCTGGGTCACTGCCCGGATCAGGGCAGATCTTCTGTGCACACGGGCAACGCACCACACCTGGAGAACCAAAGCAAAGCAGCGCTCAGTCACATTTCCTTCCAGCTCCTGGCAGCCAGAGGGAGAGTGAAGAGTGGGCATCTGTCTGTGAGGTGTAAGGAAAGGGAGTCACTGTGGCAATGTCACAGAGAACGAGGAGTGGGGAGCAGAGAGAGGGGAAAGCTGCAGTGGGCACCTCTGACAGCATCTCTCCTGATGCAGTCTGTAAGGACAGGGACCAAGTGACAACCAGGGCAAGCTACCCTCCTGGTCAGGAGGGTGGTGGATGGTCACAGAGGCACTGGCTTGGTGGCACGGCTTGGCTCGAGTGCTGTGTAAGCTACCTGCTCAGCTTCACAGCATCCTGCACAGCTGTGCTGACCGTCTGGGTTCAGAAGGCAAGGAACTCAGTTCAGGGAGATTACAGACTTTGTATAAGGCCATTGTTCCTTTGAGAAGATGTGTGACACTTAGGTCACCTTAGGCCACTCTTTCATGTACATATTAAAGGTACCCATGGACCTATTTGTTAAACAACATCCTCTTGAAAGTAAAAATGGCACCATCGTGGGGGTGGTCAGTAAAAAGAACAAGCAGGGGACAAGCAGGGGAATGTTGGTAAAAACAGGCTTTAGCCAGGGCAGGAGAGGGGGATAAACCTCCTGTAGAGGGTGAAATCAGTGTCTGAAAAAATGGTAAAGAGTTATTTAAGAACACCTACAATACATGTAAGTCTATGTACATATACAGTTTAAATGAAATAATCCCTTCTGGGTTGATAATGCTGCCTCCAAGAGCCATACACCATCTAAAAATCCCAATGCCAAGCAGGAAAAGCCTCCTCTTTTGAGTTGTTGGCCGGTGTTGTCCAAGAACTTTTCAGAACATTATAGACTACTGATGTTGTCCTTGCCTGCAGGAGGGGAAGTTCCTATTGCTAAAGATCCCAGGCCCTTTGGACCTAGGGCCCAGGATCTGAGCTGGACCTGAGCTGGACCCTGTCCCGAGGACTAGCTGGCACCGCATCAAGCAGCAGCGCTCAACCTTTCCGTTATGATGCCCACGGACCATCAGCGACCAGCACAGTGTCAGGCCTCTGAGGCTGCAGCAGCGGCACACACCCCTTGGCAGCAACCACCAGCTCTCTAATGGGACTTCAGGCCTGCTCAACAAGAGGGAATCATTCCTGGTACTAGAAACCAAGGCAACCACCTAGGGCTAGTGAAGTCACAGGTCTTGGAGGAGAACCTACAACGACTTCTTACTAGAGTGGCTGGCATAATCCCTAACTACATTCTAAATCCATAAACACCCAAACATAAGTGTAGTTCTCATCTCTCATCAAGGACACTTATCCTGGAAACAAACAAGGACTGTTATAAGCAAACTACAACCAATCCCAAGCAGTCCCAACTGATGCACCTACAACACAAATCCTGTACCCAGGCTCAGGGGTCACCATGGAAGAGGGAATGGGAAGATTGTAAAAGTCAGAGGAATAAGAAGTTTGCTGTGAGATGAAGCCTTACCAACATGGCTGCCTATAGAAGACCTGAACAAGGATGGCTCCAATACCCATCCCAATGCGGAGGGGAAGGAAATCCTAGAAGGTCTCAACCCTAGACAGAGCAGCAACTAAGAAATGCTGAGAGCAAGAGAAAGCATCTTCCCCAGGGAAGAGCGCACCTGTTGGTTATCCAATACCAAATGATTAGCCCAGAAAAACATACAAGTGACAGCATATAACAGAGAAGGTCATATTTACACTTAGGACAAATACATATACTACATACATACACAGACACACACACACACATTAAACAATTAAAGAAAAAGTAACAATGAATTTGAGAGTGAGCAAGAGGTAGTATATGTTAAAGAAGTTGGAGAAAAAAAAGGGGAAAAATAATGTAATAATAATCTCAAAAAAATGAAAGTACACTAAAAAATAAAAAACATTTAAAAGCAGAAACAAAACAAATCCCATCCCTGGACAGGGCCCAGACCCAGGATAGCACTCTAACCTGCCATCAAGGTGACCTGCACGCATTCTGGCAATTCAGACACCCCCACTTCACAGCATGATCAGATCCTATGATGCAGTGCACTTCTCCACAATACTTGGGACAGAACCTCTTCAAATGTTTGTTGGAGAAAGGGACAATGGATGTCTGCTTAATGATTGCAATAAACCTGTGACAAATCTGCGTATCTAAAAAGGGACAAAAATGCAACTGCCAGGCCTGAGAAACTGATGCAAATTACATACTGGTTCATAACATTTTATGTAGGCATAAACTACAGAAGAATTAACCTACAGTGGTAAGAGCGTCCCTCACTACTAATACCAAAGCATCCCTGAGACACACTGCAGTAAGATATCCTGGACTCCTTAAAGCTCCTGAGTGTGAGAGCACCTAAGTGTGTGCATTCCCTAATCTAGCCACAGCCCCTTCTCTAGGTGTAAACCCAAGCAGTGTTTCTCTAGTGTGGAGAGAAAACTCTGACGGCGACTGTGGGGCTTGGTATGAGGAGTATCAAAAGCAGGTTCTACCACCCCCCGGCCAAGCCCTTGCACACATACAGGGTGTCCACTCCAGAAAGGCACTTTGCAATACTCCAGAGAGGTACTAAAGAGATGTGTGTGAGGAAACAAGACAGGGCAAGATGCTGGGTAGGCTTTCCGGGAGCGGACAGTTAAATAGCAATGACCAGCACAGAAGATGGGGAGTCAGTCGCTTTTTTGCATGGCTTGCATGTAAACACTCCATGGCTTCTTGTTCTTCAAGTAACTCTGCACTTCCTAAAGGGCCCCCACTCAAGTCTGCTTCCAACCGTTCAACTCTCATCTGCTGTCGTCCCTCCAACACCTCCTCAACACTCTTCAAGACCTCAGCACAAGCTGCCTCTCTTGCTGAAGGTCTTCTCCAGCCCCAGTGGCCTCAGATTACAGCTCTGCTCAGCAGTGGTCTGTCTCCTTAAGTGATTCTAAGTCCTGTCACAATGTTCTGCAGTGAACACCTTGTGTGCCTCAACAGTTCCTATCACACTGTTCCTTGAGCCGTGCTTCCTCCTCCCTAGAACACAGTCACCATAAAGGCCAGGATAAATACCAACTTGTGCTGTGAGTGAAGATAAAACACTTAGGGTTGGATGCTGAATGGGGTTGAGGTGGGGCAGAAGCTTCCCGTTTCAAGGCCCACCACAGGGCTTTACAAGAAGTCCCAGGGACACCCTGGGCCTAAGGGAGTGGGTCTGAATGACAATGGCCCCTGCAACCCCCAGGCTCTCTTCTGGTTCTGCATCCTTGGTCATACCAAGGGGAAAACAAACAGGGGCACAGCAAGCCAGGATACCTAGTGGCGTGTTTAGGCAGATGCACTGCAGGTCAAACCAGTAGCTTTCCACATCCTGCATGGAATCCAGGACGTAGAGACGTCTCTCAAAAGGCCGGCTGCTGTGGGCCAGGTTGTAATGTGGGTCACAGATGGTGGTGTCCACAATGACTGCGTTCTTCTTCAGGAAAACAAAGACCTACAGGAGACAGCCATCAGGAGAGGAGGTACACGGGAACCAGCACCAGGGCAGGATGCTTGGAGTTGGGTTGACAATCAGGCCCATCTTACTGGGTTAGGAGGCACTACCTGGTCTTTATCCTGAAACTTCTCTGTGGGTCCAAACTGTAGCAACCCCATGTAGCACAGCCGCTGCAGGTTCTCCACCACCGAGAAAATATACCGCCTAGAACAAACAGCAGCTGGTCCCTTCCACACACCTTACAGTGCCCTGAGGCCAGTGTAAGGCATGAGCTTTTTCTCTTTCTTGCCTGGGATACCTAGTCCCCTAGGGCATCATAGTCACCTTAGGGTTTGATTTGGAAAGTAAATACAAGAGAACAATCCAGAGTACTCCAGTAGCTACAAGTCTTTTTTTTTTTTTTAATGGTTGTATAGATGAGTTCTATTCTTTTTCTTTTAAGATTTATTTATTTTATTATATGTAAGTACACAGCTACTGTTTTTAGACACACCAGAAGAGGGCATCAGATCCCATTATAGATGGTTGTGAGCCACCATGTAGTTGCTGGGAATTGAACTCAGGACCTCTGGAAGAGTAGTCAGTGCTCTTAACCACTGAGCCATCTCTCCAGCCATAGTAGGTAGTAGCTACAATTCTTAGCAGCAAATTTTACTTATTAAAATCAAGTACTAAATGGACTAGCTCATGTATATGGTGAATGAACTACTGAGACCTTTAAGGCTGTACAGCAGGCAGGCAATGCCTTTCACTTCTCCCAGAGTTGAGTGAGCATCTGGGACCCGACCTTGTGGGACTTATTCTCACCTCTTATACAGTAGCTGCTGCCGGATGTGCCTGGGGAGGAAGCGGATCAGTGTGTGCTTCTTCAGAGGGTCATTCAGAAAATCCTCCAGGTTATCCACCTGTAGAGGTCACCTGTAGGTTCAGCTCAGCCACAAGACTCATGAAAAACCACTTAACATTGTGACCTCCCCATCTCTGCCTTGGGTCAATCTCCCAGATCACCCAGCACATGGTGGAGGGTAACAATACATTCTGGTCCTGTAGGAGGCACACAGCTGCTAAAGCCTTCCCAGGAAGCAAAGGGGGCATCCTCTCAGCAGGGAAGGATGACTGCTGATTCTCTTCCCCAAATAGAAAACACTGGTAAGTATGTAAGTGGAGAGGACATGAGTATATGAGTATAATCATAATTCAGTTTTCAAGAACAGGGAAACACATACACACACACACACATGAAAGACTAGAATAAAATATACCAAAAATATGACCCTTGAGTGATAAGGTTTTGGGTCATTTCTATTTGCTCCTTTTTGACATTATCAAGCTTCCAAAAGGTGTTTTATTGCTGCGACATATTTATTATCTTCTTACCTAGCCAGACATCTGAAGTACACATGACTACCCATCCACCCAGCCAGCTCTTTTATCAATTCTACCCTACTCTATGTGGAATAACAAACATATGAAATGCTTCCCCTTGACTGGCCCTCAGCATCCACTCACCCTTCTCCTCATTCACCGCTGGGGCAAACTCCAACTACTTGCCTTGATCAAACAGAACACAAGCTTCCAGCCCCATTACCCGTAGATATGCGATGACCCAGAATCACAGGTACCTTGTAGCTGACTTGAACAAGTTGGACAAAGATGGAGAGGGGCAGGCAGAGAAGAATGTCACTGACAAGAGCCCAGCCAAAGCCAAAGTCTCTGTGGATCGGGATGGGAGGGACGTAGCGCATCCATGAGATCTCATCCACATACACTAGGAAGACATCAAAAGCCAAATTAAGTAGCTAGTATGGTCAGGAGAAAATGGACTCACCCTGCCATCTGCTAGTAACAGGCCTGTGGCTCTGGCTTATCTGTCTCTCCCTACACTCTCCACCCCAACATATAGAGCCGTGGCTCTCACCTATCTCTGTGGAGAGTTCCATTTCTGCCTCCCAGGAGCTGCTTTCTGTGTTGTTTTTGGCTTCAGAGGTGTCCCAGTCATCTCCTGAAGAGGGCTGAACCCCTGGTTTGCTGGACTCCTGCTTGCCTGTTTTCCTCTCACTGTGGAAAGTAGGCTGTTCTCCAGAGTGGCCAGCAGGGTGCCCATACACCAGGTACCACAGGAACAGGTGCATCACCCGAAGGCGGGGCATCTTGGGAAGGAAGCCTATGGAGCGCCCGAGTCCAGGAACTGTAGGGAGAAAGGTGTGGGCAGAGTTCAAGTAAGCCCAGCCTGAGTTTGGTCCAGTTCATCCCACAGCTACCATGGGCTACGAGGGTGTGGGTGCCGAGAGGTGATTTATACACCACTGCGCAGAACAAAGCAGACAAGGTGACTGAAGCCGCCCCTTACCTATGACAGGTTTATAATTTTTGAGTGGGGTTATGCCCATTTTCTCATCTGTCTTTTTCACCCGCGTGCTTTCTGGCTTGGAGGATGTGTTCGGGTCAGAGTCTGTTGATCTACTTGGGACTTCTGGTTCTTGGTTTTCCTCTTCTGCCTCCTCTTGGGGTGCTGGGGCTGGTGGAACTTTAACTCTGCAGTCCAAACATAAGGTGCAGAAACACATTGGAAGCAAAGACAAGGACTATCTGCCAGGCCTGGGGTTTCAGACTCAACTGTCATGGGACCAGGCAGATGACACTTGTGAATGGCCTCTAAAACATGAAGGGCTCATGTGGGACCTTCAGAGGCTACTACTAGCCAGCAGGAAGGAAAAGGAACCCAGTGTGCTGTCTCCTGACTTCACAGATGCCAGTTTCGGTGATCAACCATAGCAATTCTACTGCTGAGCGGCCCTCTGCCCACCAGGAGCCCAGCCACCTAAAAACTGCTCCTCACCGGTGTGCGTTTAGCTACTTAGGGTAAGATGATGAGACTTCAAGAAAGCAAGGGACTTGAGTCACAATGAGATTGAGTTTCTTACCCAGAAGCATTAATCGGGAGTGCTCTAACTGGTTCCATTTACCAGATGGACAAGTATCAGGGCAGGTAGTATGGCTCAGTGGAAAAATGTTGGCCTAGTGTATGCAAAGCCCTGGTCCCTTCTCCAGTACCACAAAAGAAAGGTAAGTTAGAACAAAGAATATTACAAATTCAGAACTGGATCCCCATATAGACTAGCTGAGTACAAGCCACAGCCTCTAGCCAGCAAAGCCAGGATCTCATGGACTGTAATAGAGCTTTTGGAAGGCTGTTCCAGTGGCCGCAGACCTGGGCAGTTTAATTGTGAGTTCTTCCACTTGCCTGTTTGCTGTGCTTGAGTTGGAGATCCGGAAGCGAACCTGCTCAATAGCACTTCTCACAAGGGGATCATTCTGGTCCATAGAGGGGTGCACGACCAGATCTACCTATGGGAAGAGGTTGGAGTGTGCCAGAGGGCAGGGCAGGGCAGGTTTGACCTGAGTTTCCACAGCAGATATTTCCAACACACCCACAATTCAGAGTGAGGCAGAATACATGGTGAGTGAGGCAGAATACATGGTAGGAAGTTTGCTGTTTCAGCTGCAGGCATCTGAACTTAGGGAGCGTGTCACTATGTCTTGGACCACAACCACGGGCCCTGCAGTCTCCCTGACAGGGCTGTCACAGCTCACCAGCTCTGACAGCCGAGGCAGCTGCCCACACCTGCTCCTCTCAGTTTCCTACTGCACAGTATCTGGGAAGGTGAGTGTGCATCCTCGGCGGCCAGAGGATGCGGGGCTGCCTTGTTGTCTCCCTGGGAATCCAGGCAGGGTAATTACGAGTGGTTGCTGTTCCTTGAGGCAAGGGGATAAGATCTGGGAAGTGAGTAGCAGATGTGTAAGAGTCAGGACGGACACTAACTTCAGCACTGGCAGAAGTGGCACAGGTCAGGGGAGCAAGGCAGGCCATGAGTGATGAGACATAATGGACCGGGTGCCACAGAAGCAGCTTTCTGTGCTGCTGTCACGACAGTGTGAAGGGCAGCGGCTGTGGGGGCTGGGATAGGCAGCAGCACCCCTGGGCTCTGCTTCCCACTGGTAAAAAGGAAATGCCACGCCCACCTCTGCGCAAGGCATCCGCCTGTACTGCTGACTTCTTTGTAAGACCCAAATGAGATCCAGTTAGGTGACTTCTCAGCAAACTGAAAAGCACTTAGAGATGGCAGCTCCTGTTGGCCCCTTGTCCTAGGCCAGCAGTGAATTCCTCAACAGCCTGAGGGTTAGGGGATGTATAGGAGCATGAGCTTCAGCCAATCACCAACAGCCTGTGCCAAGCAAGTCCTATTAGAAAACAAGCCTCAGCAGTGACTTCAAACCCAATTCAGAAGCACACCACAGCTTTTCCATGTGCTGCTCCTCAGCTGGAGGCTCCATTTCCACGAACTTTCATTTCTGTGGTGATGTGACTCTAACTGTTGACTTGACACCCTTATCCCCTCCCCCTCAGGCTTTGATCTTCACTAGCTAGCCTTATAGAATAGCACTAGATAAGCCAATCCTGAGACCAGATAAGTCTCCCCAGGCCCAAACTAGGGGAGGACTTGTTGCCCTCAATAGTGACACCAAGGAAGTCTGACGGAACAGCTTCTGGAAAACCTGCTGAAGTCATAGATGTCCCCCTGCTGATGGGGCTTCAAAGTGTCCTTTTGTGAGGAAGGCTGCCATATGACTGACTGCCACTTCTCAAGTAGATTCATGGCAGATAGCTGTGGATGAAGGAGCTATGTCAAGGAGACTTGATGGCTTTATCTTGAGGTGACTTGCAGCAGATATAAACGCCCATGAGTCCTGTCTACATGCAACAGCTAACTCTATTTCTTAAGTCATTTTATGGTATTGCTGTGTGTATCTCAAAAAAATAAAAATAAAAATAAAAAAGATTTGTGAAAGCAGAAATGACCTTGTTCACTTATGAGTGAAACTAAGTATCAAAGCAGGGCTCCTTTAGAGCTGAGAGAAAAGCCAGTCAGAAATTACAGGGCTGTGAAGACAGTCCCACTGCTTTTTGCCTCAAAGCCTCAATGTCCAGTGCACCATCCCAATTACTCTGACCCTGAAAAATTGATGCTGTAAGATGCGTGCAAAGCTGCTAAGCTACAGTTACTATGGAAACAGCTCCCATCACAGTGGTACAGAAACAGACATATCCCAGACTGGCCACAATCCTTCTAGATCCTAACACTGTCCTGTGTAACCGTAACAGGTCTGCTTCCTTCTTGTTCCAGGCTAGGTCAACTCACTGCTCTAATGCTTGAGTGACTGCCCCAAGCGTCCACAGGAAGCCTATCAGTAGGATCCCTACCCTCCACATTGAGAGGCACAATTGGATATCCCAATCACTAATAAGAAAGATCAATCAGGACACAACAATGAAAACAAACACGAGGCCAGAAAGTTTCCCATAGCATGGAGCTAGCTCTGTGGGCTAAGGGCTAGCCCAAGAGATTACCTTCTTCTTGATGCCATCCTGAATGACTGTAGTCCGATACAATCGCAGGAGACCCTCCTCAGACAGATTCCGCACCAATCGGATAATGGACTTCTTACAGCATTTGGTGGAGACACCCTCTTGCTTCTCCTGGTCCATGATCATCTTCTGAATCCTGGATGGCAGAGAAGGTCACTCTCTCACATGTAGGGCACAGAGGTCTGTCAGGAACCAGGGAAACACTGCAGGAATTTTTCACACCCTATGAAGATGACCTTCTTGGAACATGAAATACTACTATCTTTCTAGAGAAGACAAATTAGCTAAGAAAGGCCACAACCCACATCAGCTCCATAGCAACGGAAATCACATGACTTTACAATGAAAAGGAATGTGGGAAGGGGCACAGAGTGCAAGGATGGAAACCTATCTTCAGCAGGTCTGCATTCTTCTTAAACATTCAGTTAGGAAAAGCTCTAACCACTTGTTCCTTGGTCGGAAGCTCTTTCTATCCTACTGATCTCTCTCAATCTTTCTGATTCTTGTGACATTTCTAGGTCACTAATCACAGAAGACCAGGGCCAATATGGACACCAGGACACCCAGACAAACTCCTCACAGAACAGAAGGGGCCAGGGTGATGATGTATCTGAGGTGGTCCATGCAGCACAGCCAGCCAAAGACAGACCAAAGAATCCATGTTTGTGACCACAGGGTAAGGCCCCTTCTGCCTATGGTTCTTCCTCTGGTCTCAGAGCTCTGGAGGTGCTGCCTCACCACAGAGTAATGGCTTCAAGAGCTACAAAGACCAGACCTTAAACTTAGCTCCTCTGTCTAACAGTCCTCTCTGTGCCTCTTGCAATATGACTGCATGCAGGTTTCTTGGTCCCCCTTCCTTTGTAACAATTCCCCAGTGTTATAGTTTAAATGTGATATGTCCCCTACAACCCATAGGCTTAAGACTTAGACCCAGAAGATGGTGATACTGTAGACTTTGTAAGGTGGGGCCTGCAGGAGGAAGTAGACCTTGCCCTCTCTCTGCTTCTTGGCTGCTATAAAGTGAAGAAGCAATTTGGCTATATATTCCTGTCACTACACACACAGAGCCAAGAGAACACACTGAGAACCCAAGAAACCATGAGCCAAACAGATCCTCCAAGTTGTCTCTCACCTGCCTGTCTCAGCTACACAAGAGGAACACTCAGGAGAAAAGCCAGTGTGAGCTCGGAGACACCTAGCATTTTAATTCTCTAGGTCTACCCTTGCTGATGACATGACTGAAAATCTACACCCTATTGACCACAATAAGACACCGTAAAATGCACAAAGCAAGGCAGCAGCTCAAGGCGTCCCGGTCCCTTGCTAGGGAGGAGAAGGGCAGTCACAGCGATACCAGCAGCACACTCACGTGAACAGGCTCTCAATCAGGCGGAGGTTGGTGACGGCCTCTATGATCAGGTTTCTGCGCTTTAGCAGCCGGTACGTTTTGTGAGGCTTGTCCTGGCCTGAGCCATGCCGTCCACCTTTCTGGGAGCCACCACCCTCCTACATAATAGAAACATAAGGCCAGGGGTCAGAGAGGATAGGACCAGACAGACACTATACCTGAGAGGCACACTCCTTTCTCAAGAAAGTCAGGTCCTGCTATTCAAGGAGAATCCTGCAGGCCAGCTCCCTACACAAGACCCCACTACCCTCTCATTTCAGGGTTCACAAACATCAGAGGCACCTGTCGGCTGATGACTGTGGGTGACTAGGATCATCTGGTTTTAGAGTTTCAGAGATGGACTTGGGGCATCACCTACTGGGACACTTACAAAAGCAAAGAGTAGCTCCATGTTTACCTAGCTTTCCCCAGGGGGAGGGAAGAGCCCAGCACCCCGCTAAGGCTGTTGTCAGGCCATGGATAGTTCAGCATTACTACTCTCAGGTCTCAAGAGGAAATCAGGGATCAGAGGCAAAAAGCTAAACGAGATCATATAGAACAAATATACACACACACGTACACACACACACACACACACACACACACACACACACACGAGTGTACACTAGGACAAGGCTTCTGACTCTAAATCTAGGAACCTTTTGGAGGCTGAGGCAGAGCAGACTGGGAATTCAATCTAGGCTTCCTAGGGTATACCAGGATGGAAAGTAAAAGATGGAGGGGGGAGGGGCTTCTTCTCTTATTATTTATGTGTATGTAATGTATCTGTCTGTCATATGTGAACAGATGCCCACAGAGGCCAGAAGAGGGTGGAATCCCCTGGAGCTAGAGTCACAGGTGGTTGTGAGCTGCCTAGTGTAGGTGCTGTAAACTGAACCCAGGTCTTCTAGAAGAGCAGCAGGTACTTTAAGCTGCTGAGCCATCTTTTCACCTACAACTTTAAATTTTTAAAATATTTTATCTATTTTTATTTTATGTGTATGAGTGGTCCTGCATTCCTGTATATCCATGTGCTGTATGCATGCACTACCAAAGGTGGTCAGAAGAGGGCATCAGATGCCCTGGAGCTACAGATGGTTGTGAACTGGCATGGAGGTACTGGGATTTGAATTCAAGTTCTCAGCCAAGAGCAGGCAATGCTCTTAACCACTGAGTCATCTCTCCAACCACCCCACCCCCCACCCCCGCACACTCTCTCTCTCTGTACTGGCTAGTTTTGTGTGTCAACTTGACACAGGCTGGAGTTATCACAGAGAAAGGAGTTTCAATTGGGGAAGTGCCTCCATGAGATCCAGTTGTGGGGCATTTTCTCAATTAGTGATCAAGTGGGGAGGGCCCCTTGTGGGTGGTACCACCTTTGGGCTGGTGCTCTTGGGTTCTATAAGAGAGCAGGCTGAGCAAGCCAGGGGAAGCAAGCCAGTAAGAAACACCCCTCCATGGCCTCTGCATCAGCTCCTGCTTCCTGAACAGCTAGAGTTCCAATCCTGACTTCCTTTAGTGATGAACTGCAACATGGAAGTGTAAGCTCAATAAACCCTTTCCTCCCCAACTTGCTTCTTGGTCCTAATGTTTGTGCAGGAATAGAAACCCTGACTAAGACAAATTGGTACCAGCATAGTGGGGTATTCCTGTGACAACCTGACCATGTTTTGGGGAGGACTGTGGAAGGACTTTGGAACTTTGAGCTAGAAAAGCCATTAGAATATTAAGAGCTCAGTGGAAAGTTCTATAGGAGCTTGGAAGACAATGTTAAGAACAGTGCAAAAGATGGAGGCCTGGCTTGTGAAATTTCAAAGGGAAGATTAAAGACTCTTACAGTGGCCATGTTTTGATTGTGAAGATTCTGTGGTTTTGGTTAGCTGGGGCAGAACAATCAGCTATGAGTAACAAGATACCAGAACCACTAAAGCAAACCTTTGTGTTACTGGGACTATTGATGCTGGTTAGCTGGAGCTAAGAAATTATCGGTGATTAAGAGACCAGCATCACTGAGATAAAATCTTCTTGGAAGTGTTTTCTGAGAGCACAAAAAGTGTGTTCCAGCGATAGCCACAGTTGTGTTTTGTGCTGTGGCTGGACTTAGTACTGTGTAAGAGTCACCCAGATGGTACTGGTTTTGAAGGCATGAAGGGGTCATGAAGAGCAGCTGAGGCTCTTGGCACAGTGAGAGGCCACGGAAGGCCATTGGTGAAGGTGCAGCCTCAGTTGCAATTGATGGCCCAGGACTTGAAGGGGTCATGCATAGGAGCAGAGGCTTGTCACCATCAAGAGAGCCTATGAGAGGCTATTGGTGAAGCCTAATTACAGTAGAAGATAGCAGAGTTTTGGAGATGCTAGTACCATGTGATGACCACCAAGAACAGTAGCAGTAGTGGAGTACAGGCAGCTGGAGCCTAGAAGACAAGCTGTGTGCTACAAAGGGCAGAGCTGAAGAAGTGACCCAAGCCCTTGGAGGAGCCCAGAAGATCGTGAGTTGGATCCCAGACATTGAACCATTGGAGTTTGAGTTTTGCTTTTGGTTGTGACTGTGCCCTGATATATTTCCCTCTAGAAGGAAGAAAGTATTTTAGTGGAGCCCACAGTTGAGAGACTTGAATTTTTAAAAGACTTTGAATTTTAAATATATTGGACATTTTAAGGTGATTGAACTTTTAATATGTAAAGACTGTGGGACTTTTAAAGTAATTTAGATCTTGGGGATGAATAAGAAAGTAAGGGTTGAGGCTTAATAGTGATGTGTTTATGTGTCAAGTTGACAAGGGGTCAATTGTACTGGCTAGTTTCGTGTGTCGACTTGACACAGGCTGGAGTTATCACAGAGAAAGGAGTTTCAGTTGGGGAAATGCCTCCATGAGATCCAGTTGTGGGGCATTTTCTCAATTAGTGATCAAGTGGGGAGGGCCCCTTGTGGGTGGTACCACCTTTGGGCTGGTGCTCTTGGGTTCTATAAGAGCAGGCTGAGCAAGCCAGGGGAAGCAAGCCAGTAAGAAACATCCCTCCATGGCCTCTGCATCAGCTCCTGCTTCCTGAACAGCTAGAGTTCCAGTCCTGACTTCCTTTAGTGATGAACTGCAACATGGAAGTGTAAGCTCAATAAACCCTTTCCTCCCCAACTTGCTTCTTGGTCCTGATGTTTATGCAGGAATAGAAACCCTGACTAAGACACTCTACTTTCATTCTAAGGTCTTTCTGTCTTCTAGGAGCTTACCACACACCCATGCCTTTTTCACAGCAAAATGTGGTAAAGTCTGAACATGAACCCTAAATGAAAAAGAATACCTATTGACATCATGTGGCAGCCATAGGGCATGCTTGGCCGGGTGGCTATGGCTTAGATTAGTATTTTCAGGAAGTGGAAATGCATCTCAGGTGCCGGGGTGACAATGTGGGAACAGCTGGGCCTAACTTGTTCTCTGCCTACCACAGGTGCTCCAGGTCAGGCAGGGTTCTCTCACAGTAGGGAGTGAAGTCTAGAGGATTTCAGAAAGCTCCCTGAAGTAGCAGCCTGTTGTCCCTCATGTCTCAGAGTGACATTCTGGAGGACACTGCCACAAGTAACTGGAAGCTGCAGAAGCAGAGCTGTGCCCTGCCAAACCCTTCAGGGAGCCATGAATGCAAAATGCAGTGTTTTTGTTGTTGTGCTTGTTTTTATCAGACAGCACAGGAGCTCTGGCCTGGGAGGGAGGAAGGCCTGTTGTATCAGGATTAGGAGGACCCAAATAGAAGGTACTGGGCAGCATCTGGCAAGCACTAAAGGGTGGAAAGAGTCTAGATCAAATCACCCAGAGCCTATCAACTCTACAAGAAGGTCATGGCCAAGGTGCAGGCTGCTATTCCAGTGCAGGGGAATAGAAGATGGTAAGGGCCCATGCTGCCATCTCTTAGCAGGTCAGTTTCCCACCCCGTAGCACTGGCTTTCATCTTCACAGGCCAGACTCCATATTGCTCCTTGGGCTGTGAAGCCTGAACAAAACAGCAGCAGCCAGTTACCTAGTTGCTGGTCCACACCGGGGGCTTAAGTTTAGGAGTGGGGGACAGCTGAGCAACAGTGAGATTCTGCCTCGACATAGCAGCAGCAGCAAAGCATTCTGCCCTCCACCTGCTCAAGACCATCCCTCTTCCTCTTCCTAAGTGTGATAATCAAAAAGGTCCAAGCACTGTCAACTGCCTTCAAAGCAAATATTGGGCTATGAAAATTAACCACACAAACTTTCCCTCTGAATTTAAGTGAAAAAAACTACCTTGTCAGAGGTCACTGGAAACCTGGGACTAGGCCTAGCATGGGGCAGAGGCAGCAAATGGTTCTGTGTCATTCTGTGAACTGCTGTCATCACTTGGTTCACAGACTATTTTGGCAGGTGACATTCTTCTATTGCCTGTTCCTGTCCCTGGATTCAAGTACTGAACCAAGAAGACTGAAGTCCTTGTGCCACAGGCCTCTAGGGTTATTACTAACCTTGGGGTTATCGAGCCGGACCTCCTCAATGACAGCGATGTCACCACTGTGACTGTCCATGCTGTGAGGGTCGAAGGGTGCATTGAGGTCAGCCGAGCTGCTGGTGTCCAGGCCATCCCGAGCCGCAGAGCTTCTGCGTGCTCTCTCCGCAGCGGCAGCCTTCGGCTTCTTCAGTGGATGCAGGGTTAGGACTTTCCACCCACCTGCAGTGAGAGCGGCACAGCTGTCAGAGAACAGAAGGCCTTCTCTGCCTGGCCGTCAGGGCCGGCAGTCCAGGGACCTCCTCAGGCTCCCTCTACAGTGTTGGAGTACAAAGCTGAATGTGAGATCCACCAGTCTATCAACTACCCACTTTCTACACACCTTTTAAACCAGGAGCTGAAGCCGTCTAGGGTAATATACACCTGAAGTCTCAGCACTCAGGAAGCTGAGGTATGAACGGTGAGTGAGCTCAAGGAGGGTTACGTAGTAAAATCCAGTCTCAAACAAATACATCAAGTTTACTAGGTTGTAATAGCTCACTTGGGAGAACATTAGACTGTACACCCCACCTCCATAGTCGTGTTCTGTATGCTAAGCTCTGGTTCTTGAATGGACGGAAGGAAGGAATGAAGCTGATAGAATTCTTATCTTTTTAATAGTAAAAACATGTAAAACAATGTTATTCAAGGAGAGACTACCTTGCAAGTAGCCAGGACACATCATATGACAGTCTCCTCTGCATCTATAATGGTGTGATGATAGCATGTAGGAGATCTCTATGTGTTTGCTGAGCTGAACATCCTTGATTATGGCCAGCTGTGCCAGGATGTATGGCCCTGATGCCCCCGTACACTTCAAGCAGCCCTTACCCTTAGCTGGAGTGGAGTGACGAGACCGAGAGCCAGGCCCAGCATTCCCCGAGGCTCTTGAATGCCCCCGGGACCCTCGGCCCCTGCGCTTGCCACCGCAGCTGCTCTCTTCCTCACTTTCTGAGTCAGAGAGGAAGGCCTCTTCACCTTCAGGCATGAGGGACTCATCTTGCACTGAGGCGAGGCTCACAGTGGTTAGTAGCTCTCCTCGGGCCTTTTCACGAGCATACTGTCGGCTCAAGTCACTCTCCTCCGCAAACACACAGGAAATGTATTTGGTGGTCCGCTGCCGGCCTTCATCTTCCATGAATCCCTAGGGCAGTCACATGTGTCAGCACACTCCAGAGGGTGTTAACACTTAGAGGTATACGGGTGGTCCAAGTGGTCTCTCTCTGTCTCACAGCACCTTCCTGGCAGAGCCTGCCATGACAGGACTGCACATGATCTAGACTGTGTCTGCCCTCTCAAGCTAGGAGTTCTTTGAGGAGAGGGTCTTAACTTGATCTTCCATGCACCCTCTGTGCGTGATGCTGGACCTGGCTCACAGACAGTCAGGAATCGGCTTGTGCTGGTTATATAGAGCTCAGAGTTCCACACACTGCAGATACCAGTTGCACACAGCCACAGCTATAGACACCTGTGGTTGGTTCATTATCAATCCACGATCATCTTGCCTTCTAAAATAGGAAAGGGGCTCATCCCACAGCATAGAGTGGGAGAAATCACTCTATGGGAGAAATTCCCATAGAATATATTCTATGAACCCACCACATGCTAGGGATGGTGTCAGAGCCCTGCTATATATACATCAACTAATAAGTCCCTGCCTTATGGTAAAATGGCCACAGTAGCCCACCAGAGGGTCTGAATGAGGGTCTGAAAACTTTAGTTGCAAGGGTGGTACTACTAGGAAGGGAAGAACCTGAAGGAGGTCACTGAGGAGTGCTCCCAAAGGGTGTGTACAAGTGTGTGTGCATCTATGTGTACTTGTCTATTTCCCTGGACCATTTTCTGGCTCAGGATGTGAGTTTATTCTACCAGCCTGCTCTTCTCATGAGCGAGGTTCATTAGAGAACCAAAACAGCAAGAACCACTTGATTTTGGACTAGAGTCTCCAGAACATGCAAAGCAACCTTCCTCTTTATAATTAACTGCCTTAGTTACTTCATTATAGCTACAGAAAGCTGACTAATATCAGCCTCAGGAGCGGAGATACAGCTTTGAATTAAAAAGGGAACACTAGGCCTCAGTTAGTGGCTTTGATACTTCCAGGTGCCAGGCAAATCACACTAATGAGAGGACAGGCAGCTTATCAGACAGCAGCCGGCTCTAGCTGACTGCCTTTGCCCAGGAGGGAGCTGCAAGGGCAGCTGCTGCCCTGTGACTCTCCAGTGCTTCAGTTTGTAAGAAGTGGAACCAGAGAAGCCCCCAGTGAACGGAGGCCTAGCATGCAGTAGCCTCATACAGCTGCTGCCTCACGGACAGACAGCAGAGCATCCACTTCTCCAACGGGTACCGCCATGGGCGGGCGTCAGGTGAGGCAGTGTAGGGATGGAGGGATGTTACCTTGACAACCTTGAACCGCTGAAGGAGCCGACACAGCATCCGTGCTTCTAGCTTTCCCACGTTCATAGCAACTCTGATCTCAGCTTGGGAAATTCCTTTCGTCCCTCTGCGCTCAACTGTGAACAACACCACACTTGAACCCACCACTGCACAGGGGCAGCCGCTCACAGCTACATCCCTGCTCCCCTGCTGAGCACAAAAGTGGAACCCAACACAGAAAGCACTTCTGCCTCTCCCCAAGGAGCCAGACTAAAGAGCTGCCTGACCCTGAGGACACTGGGGGCTCCCTTTGTGTTAACTCTGGTTCTCTATGCTAAAACACGAACGGAAAGCAAACTGTGGCTGTAGTCCAAGAGAAAAGTCTCTAACACACCTTTAAGCAGCAGCAGGAAGTCCGCCTTTTCTCACAAACGAACTTACTCAGATTAATGAAACTGACCATTTCAAAAAAACATCAAAATGATTTTTAAGACAATATTTGGGAGTGGCAGGGAGGGTTGTCCTTGAACATGTGACCATCCTGCCTCAGCTCCCAGTGTGCCCCCCACTCCTGAAAACTTCTCTGAGAGTGCATTTTCATGTTCTTGTGGAGACCAACAATTGCCCCTTTTCCCACAGCTTGACCAGCAAGACATACCAGAGGAAATGATGGCAGCAGCCCATAGCAGAGGACAGAACTTTTTGCCTGTTTCTGGTACCAGGTATGTAGTCTGCAGCTCCTGCCGAGGAGTCCATGCCTGCTACTCATTATTAGTATGGTATCTGCCTTTCACAAGCCCTTTTCAAACACCTTGGCATGAAGTATTCCAGGGATGAACCTGGTTGGAGGCTGCTACATGAGCTTTAGACAGATGATGGCAAAGCTCTTTGTACAGAAAACACTGCCCCCCCCCCTTTTTAATGCATTCACACATTTGAGGGTGCCAGGGCAAAAATCAGTCAGGATGCAGGAGGCTTTCTACATCATAAAGACGACCATCAGAATGAGGAGATAGCTCACAGGCCATACGTGGGGACAAGAGGGCTCTAGGCGGTTGTTTCTAAACTGTTTTCTGAGGAATCTGAGCCAGCACAAGAACTGTCAATCTACCAGCCTTCATAAAGGCTGAGGGAGTGGTTAGCTAGTGACCTGCTGGTGGAGTCTAAGATGGAACAAGTCACAAGGCAATGGAGGTGACAGAGCCTGCATGGCGGAATAGCAGAGGCTGAGTTCTGTTGTCCTCAGTAGAATGGCTATGCTTACTTCCTCTGTGCAGCAGACTGTGATGCTTGCAATATGGGGGAGAGCCCTCCACCTTGCGGTGGGTTCTTGTTCTCTGGCTGTTCTAAGCAGTAGGTGGGACTCTCTCCGTGTCTGCCTGTCTTCTGCTTTTCTTCCTTCATGCAGCAGCACGGGCCCCCAGCAGAAGCAGAGCAAATACCAGCACCTAATCCAAACTCACCAGCCTCCAGAACAATGCTTTTCTTTAAATATTGTCTGCTCTTGGATGCTTTGTTATAGCATCAGAAACCGTATTAAGACAAACAGCCAGTTACGTTTCTTGAGTGTTTCTAGGGGGTGCTGTTGTAGCTAATTTCCTCTCGTGCCTTTTATCCTGACAATGAGCTCAGGTGGGTTTCCTCCAATGTGATGGTAGCTTTCGGTGGATTAAGGGGTTCTCAGATGGTCAAGCATTATTCTTCAGTGGGTCTATGAAGGTATTCACTTCTGGCGGAAGCTAGCTATAAGCCAAGGGTAACAAGGGGAGGGAACGCCTAGATAGATGGCACCATATCATCAACCAGGAGCCAGTGAGGGCAAAAGAATAAACAGGCAGGAAAGACAACGTGCACTCTCTCCACTTCCCTCCTACCTGGATCAGGAGCACCTTCTTCCCTTGCTCTGGGTCATGAAAACCTTGGGTCTTCCACTTGTGGCAGCTATGGTAGGCCTCAATGTCCATGTCATACAAAACAATCTCCCTCATAAATCCCCTCATAGATATTGTTACCCTCGGTCTACTAGTGCATCTCTAGAGAATTCTGTTATAACAGGGAGGCAAGGCTCAAGGATCTTGTTAAAGCCACACACCTAGGAGGCAGCATGCCCCACCCTGACCCTGATCCAAAGACGAAGCCTGCAGTCTTCTAGGCTTTCTGTGCTGGAGCCCCATTCCCTTCATGGGAGCACCTTCCCTACTCCAGGGCTCAAAACCTCAGGCAGGGACTGTAAGCAGCACTCACTGAGCTCGTAGGTCTGCGTGAGCATGTCCCGCTCAAACACGATGTCCACAGGAGGTACACCCTTGGAGATGACCTCCTCATCGTCGTCATCATCATGGTCGTCCTCCATCTTCCGCTTGAACTCCTTCAGGAGCTTAAGGCACCGAACCATGACATCAGTCCCTAGGAACAGGGCACACATCAGAAGACACAGACAAGCACCTCGTGGGAGAGCAGTTGATGGCATCCTGCAAGTTTATCTCCTGTGAGGTGTGTTTGCAAAGTTTAAGACTACTAATCTGAGAGACAGATGGCTTAGTGGTTGAGAACACTTGCTGCCCTTAGAGTCCCCAGCACTCACATTAGAGAGCTCATAACTGCTTGTAGCAAGCTCTAAATGCACAGCATCAATCAAACCATCTTGTCTAGCCTCCAGAGCATCCCCACACATGTGGCACATACTCCCAACACATACACGTGAATGAGAATTAATATAAATAAAATGAATATAAATTTAGGAAAAAAAACTCCAAAATACGTACTACTCTTAGGGACAAGACTACAGTGCCTTAGGAAGAAATTCTTGCCAAGGGGCCAAGGAGGCCCTGCTAGCTTGCCAGTGTAGCTGGAGGACATGGCCTAGTCCTTTGACCAGTCTTCCAGGTAGGGCCCACGCATGGGACTTGCTCAAGAAATGAAGAACAACTTTTCCTTTAAAGCCAACAAGAGTCCTTCTGATGACTGAGGATGGGAACTTAGTTTACAAAATAACTCAAAAAGAGGTCATGGCAGACAGGACTAACAGGTCTGAGCTAGCACCTTTATGACATTTGTGCCGGTGACAAATACAGACAAGGTGGGGCCTTGCTGCAGCAAAAGCCATGCTCTGGGCTGCTCTGAGTTCGGAAGGAAATTTACATTTACCTTCAGATAGCCTACAGCAACCTACCACATCAGGGGAAGACCCATACTTATGACCAAGGAAAAGGACAACAAAGATGGAAAACAATGTAGATGCCTGGCACAGATGTATGCCAGCTCACTGGTCCAAAGGACTCCAGGAGTCATTTTATATACAAGGGAACTGAAGCATGGAAGGGTTAGATCACCCGGTCAAGCTCCCCACAGCTAGTCAGTGACAGGCAAATTACTCTGTCAGGTTTCCTTAAGTAAAGGAGAAAGTTAAGAGTGAGTGGGGCAAATGGCATGCAAATTCAGAGTGACACCCACTCTAGTGGGTGAACTCTGGGAAATTTATCAAGAAGCCCTAGGACAGTTGGAGAAGGTAACAATCTCAGGTGACTGCAAAGGGGCCTGTCCAGAGTCCCAAAGTCATATGGAAGCCAGTGGGGAGCGAGGGCAACAAGAACTTTGCCAGTTCTACCTGCTTGGCTAAATGATATGTTCTTTCTGTGTTGTTGTAGGATATTTATTACACAGCTATTTACTATTACATCTGTCACTCAATGTAGTTGGAAGAAAAACTCAATGTGAGTGGAGAAGAAGGAAGCCCACCAACATTACAGAAAGCCAAAGAAGTCTGACAGAAAGGCACAGAGGAAAATTCACCTGGGATCAGCTCCAGAGGAAACATCAGCTCTTTGATTTTGGTTGGACGCTCAGAGAGACTCAGGAGACCCCAGAGAAATGGTAGCCTTGAGCCAGAGCAAGGGCTGATACAGGAGCCTCTGAGACAGTGAATTATGATCGAACCACAGTAAGCTACCCCAAAAGATAATTTTAATGATATATATAGACTTTTCCTGCACTAAAATATTAGCAACTTCATATAATCCAGAAAATCATCAATATTTTCAAAGACTATTCTAGTTTAGAGGAATGAAAAATTTTTAAAAGGCTTGTGTTTTCTCCATATCTTTCTTCTTTTAATTTTAATAATTCCACTCTTTCTTTTCCTTACCTAGGCCAGAAGGTGTGACAATCTTAATATTTTCAAAGAAGTAACTCTTTGTTTCATTGATTCTTTATATTTTTATTGTTTTACTGATTTCAGCCATGATTAATTGGATATCTATATCATACCCCTTCCACAAGCCTCAAAGAACATCATGAAAGATGGAGCAGAAAGACTGCTGACAGTCAGGGAGTCAGCCTGAAGTCAGGGAGGATTATTTTCTTTAAGGGATTATCAGGGGTTATTAAATAATAATTTAATGTAGAAGAGATACAAATGTGGGACTCAAAAAAGAGAGTGATGTGGGTAGAATAAATGGGAGGAATATCATCAAAATACATTGTCTGAAATTCTCAAATAATAAAAAAATTCAAAGTATATCCAAAAAAAATGGGAAACTCCATTTCAGATCCTTCATGAGCAAGGATAGGAGTTGAGGGAATAGGAATGCTGCTTGAAAAGGCGTTGCTGTACTCACTGCAATTATGACCATTGGAGTAAACCCCTCCCAACTTTCAATTGTAGTATTTCTATTTTTCCTCATAAAAAAGGTTGAAAAAATAGCCATACAAGAAAAATTAGCTTTAATAATACAAAGGCATGAAAGATAAGAGACAGAGGAAGTAAGAGAACAGGAAAGTATTAACTGTGAACCTATGGTTCCTAATGAAACTGAGGATCAGATAGACAGCCATCGACAATGGGTAAGAAGCCCAGTTCGCTGGCTTGGAGGTGGGCAGAACTGAAATGCCTAAGTTTATGTGTAGATTCATAAAGACCTAAATTGTACCTGGATAAATAGAAAGGGGGAATAAGAGTACCTGAAAGATTAACTAGATTGTAGAAAACACTGTTGAATTACATCAACCTGTATACTTTAAAAATGTTTTACCATTAGAATGGAACTTAGGGAATGTGTCACATTGGGGAAGAGGTTTTGCCTATGAAAGACCATGGGTTCCACCAAAATTCCTAAGAATCCATCTGAGTAAGAGAACTTCCATATGAAAGGCACAATTCAAGGAAGGAAGAGACACTGAAAGACAGCCACGAAGACGATGCAGAAAGCAGATCCCCCTACATGGAGGACAGCTCAACAAACCAGCTGAGAAAGAACAGATTGTTCATCAGCCTGACAGATTGGAAAACCTCGATACTGAAATGGAGTTTTGCAGAAGGACAGATAATTAGGACTGTAATTATGAAGGATCCTCCCATCAAGGAATCTTCATATGGATATTTTAAATTTATGGGATTGATCATTGTTTCTGTTGAAGTAGTTAAACTATATTCAATTTTTAGCTTAGATTGAAAAAAAAAAGAGGGAAATGTTGCAGGATATTTGATCACACTGTGAACCTCAAGATTATGTTATTTACTTAAAAAAAATTTCTAGTTGTGGTATGGCTCAGCCCTTGGAACAAAGCTTTAGTTTTTCTGGCTGGAATACAAACATACCCTTAGTACACACCTTTAATCCCAAACAATGAAGGTAAAGTTATTTTGCAGAAGGAAGCAGCCATGTTTGAATGTGATGTCTAACTAAGTGGCAGACAAAGTGACGAATCAGAGAAAGGATCTGCCCAGCTCTCATGAGAAGAGAGGAAAGGGAAGCTACTTATAAGAGGTCAGTGCAAGGAGAGCAGACAGCTTTACTGGGACAGTGGTACAGAGACATGCTGCAGAGAAAGAACAAGCTAGATACAGAGCCAGCGAATGAGAAGGAGCCAGAAGATTATTACATATTACAAAATTTAGTATAAGGCCAAGAGGAGCAATTCAGGAGAGGTCAAGTGAGAGAAGTCTGTCTGAATCAGAGTGGAGAGGAGTGTTGAGCCTTAACAGCTGAGTTGATCAGCCAGCCAGAGCTCAGAAAGAACTAGGAAGGGGTAAGTCTACTCAACAGCAAGTCTCAGAGGCTGAAAATGTAAGACCCCCAAAACCGAGGGTGCCCCAGCACTCCACACCACGGAAGGCGACACCCAAATCACTCTCGAGAAACAGTCTCGATGCAATAGCATGAGGATTTCTTTATTCCAGAATTCTGGGTTCCATAGCCATGTACCACGCAGGGTCAGAGGACTATAGACCCCGAGTGCCAAATTGCGACAGCTTTTATAAGTTTACGGCAGAGCCCGCGAATCACAAACCAATCATTTCTTAGCATGGAGAGCCCGCGAAATGCAAGCCAATTGATTTGTACCACTCCATAGTTTTTAGGCCAATCAGTTTAAATTATCAGAGCCCGCGCTCATTGGACCAATTTGTCCTATAATGTCTACAGCTGCATGAATTCCTGCTTAGGGGTAATGGCGTAAGTTTACAGAAGATAAGCTTAGCCCATTTCCAGTTACCTTAAGGGGCCAGGATCACCTATTCAAGGCCTTTCTGCTAGGTCTAAACAAAGGGCGGGCTCTGGAATGTGACCTTTTACCTAGTTTCTAACAAAGCGAGATAGCATTTTAAACTCCTGATTTCTTTGGGTCATTAGAATTAGGCTGTATTATTTTTTATCCTTTCAAAAACATCTTAGGCCTAGATTAGATTGTATGAGGGCTAGCAGCTTCCAGGACTAGGCCTAGGTTATCAGACAGAGGCAGTAAGCCTCCAGAAAATAAATACATCAGGAGAATAAAGTAATACTTTTACACTGTGCCTCAGTTTCTTCAGTTGTAACAATGAAGATAAGAACAGCAACAGGGCAAGCCCAATGGCTCAGCAGAGAGGTTCTTACATGCAGGCCTGATATTGAAGCTCAATCCTCAGATTTTCTGTTCCAAGGAGAAGACCGACTCAAGCCCAGGACCATTGGTTTCAGTAGCAAGGCTTTTTCTCGAAGGGGGAAAAAGTTTTTCTAATAGACCCCAGAGATGGTACCTTCTCTCCTTTCTATTACCCTTGCTGTAGCCTTCAAACATAGCTGCTGAGAGCCAAACATCACACCCAGCTGCTGTATTGTTGAGATCTTTATTTCAATCAGATATTCTGTACTGTGTGCAGCATAGACACAAACCAGACAGGCTTCCTCTGATGTAAAGAGACAAAGTGGAGGCTTGGCAAAAGAACCAGAGGACACTGAGCTTGCTGTGACACAGCCCAGGTTGAGGGTCTGGTTCTGCCTACCACAGGAAAGCTCCTTTCCTCTCTGAGCCCCAAGTTTCTCATCCATCAAGCAGAGCTAATGCTAAATGTATATTGAATAGACTTAGTAAGAACAGGCACAGGGGTTCACCCATACTTGACACACTAAGTGCTTCATACATGTTCTCTGGCTGGAGGACTGAGGGACTCTGCTCTTCAGGACATGCCACAGTGCCCCCAGGGCTCGATCTCCAGCACACTGGGTCTTGGAAATGAGCTATTTGGTAGGGTAGAGCAGATGTCTATCTAATGTAAGGGACAATGAAGGATGAGTGGGGTAGCCTTGCCACAGAGGACAGGCATTCTAGGCAGAAGTCAAAGAAAGGGAAAGAATAAAAATGGAGTTAAACAGCAAGGTAGACTATGGAAGGAATGTCTATATGCCAGGTAAGTAACACTGTTTATTTTGTAGGCATGATGTTTAGGCCTGAGGTGAATATGGCCAGAGGCTTGATGGGAAGCCCGCAGGAAGGAAATCTGTAGATGCTGAGGCCCTGGTGGCTCTCTTCAGCACAGGCTCAGGCCCACACACTTCCCTTTCCTCATGAGTCCCACTCAGTCTCTCAACAGTGGTAGCACAAGGGACTGAGAGACTAACCACTGTAGACGCCACCAAATCCTTGCCCCAGCGCTATCCCTCCTGATGATCTGAGCAATGAGCCGTACTCCCCATTTTCTTGGCAGTACAATGAAGAAAAAGAACAAAAAGGTTAAGAGGAATAGAGAAAAATTTAGAAGGGTGCTCAGCACGTTATCTGGATGTTCAACAACAGTACTGCCTTGCCTACCTGTTTTATAGTCTAGGACAAGCCCACAGACAGGTCTGTTTCAAGCACAAGCAAACAAGAGCACTGGCGACAACAGCCAGCCATTAGCTGGCTACACCTAGGAAGAGACAAAGGGAAAGCCTACGAGCCTTCCTTCCACACTTGCCAGCCACTAGTCAAGAGTATGCTGTCTGCCACCACCTCTGCTGACCCCACCCCCCAAAGGTAGGACATCCATGCCCATTCTTGCTGATAGCTGTTACCTCTGGAAAGGAGACTACAGCTGCTCTAGGAAATACCACCCTGCCCCTGTGTAAGTGACTCCAGTTCAGGTGTGTAGTCTGATAAAGCTCACCCCTTACCTGAGTTTCCCCTTTAACAGTTTCTGCCATATTAGAATGTTCTTGCTTCTTTTATATATATTAATTATTGATAGTAATTACTTTTTATTCTTACAGCTAGTATCCTTTAATCATCACTTCACTCTTATTAAACTGCTTAATTTTAACTGTTTCATCATCTTCAAAACACAAAGTTCTACACTTTTGAATCTGGGACAACTATGAGCCTTTGTTTTTATGCGTGTTTGTCTTTGATTCTGTTTTGTTTTGGTTTTTCTTCTTTCCCAGTCTCCTTGACTGTGACTCTCTTAGGCCTGTCTATTTAATTTACTGCACTTCCGTTAGTCTTTATATGGCTCGTTTTTCTCCTAGGTTGTATATTTTAATCCTTCTATAATCTTTTGAATGTCCCCCCTCTTAATGGTCATAATTTTACTCTTCAGTACCCTGTATATTTCTTGGATTAGTTTTTATTTATTTTAAATTTAATCGCTTGACTGACATTTATTTCACATATTGTATATGCATCCTTTCAGCGGGTACAAGCAGCAGCCTGTGGATTTAATAGCAGCTTCACTCCTATCTCCTCCACTCCTCTGCCCTTTTTGTCCCCTAAACATTAACAACCCCATTCCAGATTTTCCCACTCACTTTCCTACAGGTAGAGTCACATGACAAAGCCACAGTGTGGCCATTCTTTCTTAGCATACCTTGAGTGAGAACCACCTGAGTCACACTGACCAAGCACAGTATCGTGCGGATGATGTGCTTCACTGACCTGCTCTGTGCTCTGTCTACCACACTGATTTCTGTGCAGCAGGGTTTAAAAACAGAAGTGTGAGTTCTACATTATCCTTTTCCCTCAGGACTGTGTAGCTTTCTGGGTTCCTTGCACTTAAGTTATAGATTTTAGAATCAACTCCCAGTCTGGAATCAAACATGGTCTGTGTTGAATCAGATTAACCTGGGAGTCTTAGCATAGCATTAGCATACCTGATCCATTTTCGTTTACACAGATCTTAAATTTCTGCAGAGTTTTATAATTTTCATAGTAACTGATCTGCGCATATTTTGTCAAATTTCTTCCAAGTTACTGCAAACGGAATTGATTTCTCAGCTTGACGTTTAGATTCCTCTTTTTTTTTTTTTTGGTTTTTTCGAGACAGGGTTTCTCTGTATAGCCCTGGCTGTCCTGGAACTCACTTAGTAGACCAGGCTGGCCTCGAACTCAGAAATCCGCCTGCCTCTGCCTCCCGGAGTGCTGGGATTACAGGCGTGCGCCACCACTGCCCGGCCTTAGATTCCTCATTTTAAGTGTAGAAAAATAGGAGTGGGGATGCACATCCTAGTTAGTTTCTGCAGAACTGTTTATTTCTTAAGAGTCACAAGGATATCAGCGCTGGAGAGGGGCTCATCCCCAATCCCCTTCAGGATTGGATGTGAGGTGACTGCCTCAGTCATAAGGTAGCCCACTCGGAAGTGTCCCTCCAAGGGCCACACTTGGGATCCTATTGGGATCCTCCACTGGGATCCTGTTGGAAGGGGTAGCCAAATTCACTTCTCCTTCCTTCTTTTTATCAGTACAATTTAAGAAACACATGGTGGCTAGTAAATACTTGAGGAAAACAATTAGAATTTGTAAATCAGAGCAGTTCAGGGCAACTGCTTTTGTTACAAAGCTTATTTTGCTTTTGGCAAATAGATATAGCAAAGTGTGTATATAAAATATGCCTAAATCCAAACTCTAAGGGATTCAAAAAAAATTCATATATGTCCAGGAACACCTGTAAATTCACATGAAGTAAAACATCACCTTTATTTTTTAAGCCTTTCTATTCCATAATGCTTTAGGAAAAAATGTTTTATATTAATTTTTTCCCTAAAACAGAACTGATAAAGCTCAAGGCATAAACCCCTGAAATCATTTAGCTCTGTCTCCTGCACAAGCAAAGCAACTGAAATGGAGCTTGATCAAGTTACATGTATCAAGCACTCACCTGCCCAGGCACTAGGACCACAAAGCACGCCAAGGGTGTGACCAGCTCCTCCCAGAGCTCAGAACCCAGCACAAGGTCACTGAGAAAAGCCAAAGAGCCAGGGCCACCAAACACAGAAGGGCTGGCTAAGAGTCCAGGTTGTGAACCCAAGAAACAGAGATGGAAGACTGTAGGTCCAGGGACTATCATGGCTAAGAACAACCTCTAGCAAGCAAGATAGGCTAGGTGTGCACATGACAATCTACCCAGTCTAACTGTCCTCACTGATCAATTGGGTGCCACCTCTTTATCACTAACTGTATTCTGCCTGAGTCATGCTGAACATTCTGGGAAGTCCTGTCCTCCCAGGCCAGGCTTATGGAGATTCACTGTGGACAGACACAACTTGAGGGTGATGAAACACCAGAGGGAAACAGACTGCATGTTATGTAGCAGCAGGCAGGCGTCACTGGTGAGGGGAGTGGGGAGGTGGGCTCCACCTGCCAGTCAACTGTCATGAAGGAAATGCACTACTATATATTCTCTTTGCACATAAAACTTCCTAGGTTTAAAAAAAAAAAGCCCTATTTTTATTGAAACACAATGAAAACAATGAAAGCAAATACTGAAGACTAAACAATATATACATCTAGCCAGGTGTGGTAATACATGCCTCTGATTCCAGCACTTCTAGATCCTGATAAATTAGTTCTAGGCCAGCAGGGGCTATACAGTAAAACTGTCTAAAACAAATTTTAAAAATCCCCTTTAGGTCTATCCTCCCTGATATAAGCCTCTGGCCCTACTCAGAGCCTACCATCCCACATGAGCACCACAACACCTTAGAAAGTAGGTGCTATTACCCCAGTAAGACAACTGAGGGAAGCTGAGACAGAGGTCAAGTAATTTCCTGAAGGCAGTCCCACCAAGAAATCATAAGCCTGACTTCAAAAGCCCATTTAGAAAGCTGTTAGTGTAAAGTGGTTACTTTGAATTTGTAGGAACCTTAACCTGGAAGAAAACTCTGGCCACAGTGACCTGCATAGCAATACAGAGTCTTCCTTAGTGTCTCCTCACTGAAGGTTAAATTATTGGAGTCTGTTATTTTTAACACCCTACTTCCAACAGCCCAGAACACTAAAATACCTCTGTCCTCCTGAGCCCTCCTATCTTGCATCTGTCTTGTCTTGTCAGGGTTCCCCTCTACAATACTGAAGAAGTCCTCCAGTACTGAATCTTAGTGTGGATTTTTGTTCACTATACTAGAGACATGACAGTTCCTTTTGTTTCTCTCTCTGTCCTGTTCTCTGTGCTATGGTTTGGAAGTGTCCCCAAAGGCCCACTGTTAAAGGCCTGGCTGGCAGTCTGTGCTGCTATAGAGTGATGGAACTATTAAGAGTTTGGACCCAGTGGAAGAAGACTGTACCAGCAGAACAGTACCCCGCTCAAGGAACAGGGGACTCCACCCACCTACTTACCCCACCCCCTGAGCCCTTTCTAGTTTCAACTTGACCTTCCACTGAGCCCTTTGTGCACCTTCTCTTGCTCTCTCCCACTCTACTGAACTGCTAAGAACCTTTTCCCTTCCTTTGTCTTCACAGTTTCTTGCTCTGCTTTCACAACCATCCACTCCTTTCTGAGAACTGAGTTTCTGTCTACTTTTCAACGGTTTCTATTCCCTGGATTCTATTAGGACTCATTTTCCTCAACAACGTGGTTGCTTTAGGATGCTGCCTGGAGGCCAGTGTTCCAGGAGGTGAGAAGGAAGGGAAAAGCTGCATTACCGGGGTCCCAGTGAAGGGTAAGCTCTCAGATGTGTTAGAAATGTGATGGGCTGTTTTCCTTAGCTGGAAAACACCAACATTCAGTATGGAGAGGTCTTTGTTCTTGAACTAGTCACTTTCTTCAAAGCAGGAGTCTGCAGTCCCAGGTCTTTTAATTCTGGTTGTCAGTGTTTTAGAGGCTGGACGGTTCTAAGCGTTTCCTTTTAGGGAGGTATCAGAAGGGGTTGAGTGGAGCACAGTGGTACAGGGCATACCTCGCTCAGGGAAGACCCATGTCTTAGGCTCTAGTCCCTCTGCTGTTCCAGAGGCTATGACTGGAGATCCTGAACCTTGCCTAAACCAGCACAGACAAGCACTCCCAGTCCACATTCTTTCCTCTGGTCTTGCCTGCAGCATGTGGCTGTGCTAGAGAAAGTCTAGGAAATCATGGAAGAATGTTATCAAATGATATGGACCAGGAGACAGCCAAAGGAACCAGCAGCTCCTGGGAATCACACCTCTGGATAGCCACACATCCTCCCCCGCCAGCACTCCATCTTGTTCCAGGATGTTCTCATGCCCACATATCTAGGCTCCTGACACATGGGATACAGGAGGGAAGTGTGATGCCTCTCATGCAGAGTGTCAGCTCAGCCAACCTCTGCCCCATCTGTATTTGTCCTTTCAAAGGCACCTGGAATCTTTGATTTCCAGTTCAGCTTCTAGTTACCCACCCTTCATGTTGCAGAGAGCCTCTGCATGTCTCTGCCGTGTTCTTGGCTTACCCCTGAGATGACTCTACCATCATTTCAGTAGCATTTAGAGAAAAACATTTATCTTCCACCATCCTAATCTGCTGAAAGCTCCAACTCTCAGATTTTACAAAGATTTAGTCAAGCATGAGGCACAGGGCAAGAATAAAAAATAAAGGCTTACGGGAAGTTGCTATGGTGTTATAACCTAGCTGTCCCTGAAGAAGTTTCTTTCTGTATCTGTGGAGGAATACTCTCAGAGGCATTAGATTCCCTTGGAATCTCCCTTAGAATGAGGCTACAGATGATTGTGAGCCCTAATATGGGGTGCAGGGAATTGAACCTGGCCCATCTGGAGGAGCAGTTGGCACTCTTAAGCACTAAGCCATCGCTCCAGCCTCTATCTTAAGCGTCTTTACAGTCTATACCTGTTGAATATTGACTGTCAAAACTTTGTGTGTGTGTAAGGTGTGCTAATGTGTGTGTACGTATGCTTGCATGGAGGTCAGAAGTCTATATTAAACCTCTGTCAATTGCTTTTGATGTTAAAGTATCTTTTATTCACCTGATTTAACTGTTATCTCTGGAGTCTGCTAACCTCGGCCTAGTCTTGGAAGTTTCTAACCTCCTTACAGTCTTATCTAGGTCTAGAATGTTTTCATCCTCTGAGACCTGGGGCTGAATAAGCTCACCCTTTCTTGTTCTTTCTGAACTCTGGCTAGCTGGTTCAATTCAGCTGTTCTGACCCAAAGGCTCTCCAAACTGCCTGATTCCATCTGGCTTCGCTTTCTTGGCAGCTCCTGAATCGCTCTGCTTGACTCTTACTAACTTTGATGACATGTTCTGATCTTCTGGCTCTTTCTCATTCTCTGGCTCCTTTTGTCTTCACTGGTGTCTACCTTGTTCTCTCTCTGCAACCTCTCTATAACTGTCCCAGTAAAACTGCCTTTTTCTCCTACACTATTCTAAGTAGACTCTTTTTCTTCTCCCTTCCCATGAGAGTTGAGCATATCCTGTTTGTCAAATCTTTCTGACTCACAAATTGGTTTGCCACTGAATTAATTACACATCACTTTCAAACATGGCTGCTTCCTTCTACAAACCTTCAGTGTTTGGGATTAAAGGTGTGTACTAAGGGCATGTCCTACTCTAGCCAGAGAAATTAAAAGTGTGTGCTAAGGGTGTGTCTGTATTATAACCAGAGTAGTCTTGTTGCTGGATTAAAATCCCTTTACATCTCTACCTTCATTTTTTAAAACTGGGCCTCACTGAACCTAGAGCTCAACAACTTAGTTACGCTAGCAGGCTGGTCAGCCTCAGGGTCTACTTATCTTCACCTCACAATCCCTAAGCCCCCTAGCACCAGGATCAGAGGTGCACTCCGGCATCCTCAGCTTCTTATCTGGGGTCTGGGGGACCTGAACTCAGATCTTATGCTTGTTCAGCAAACACTTTGCCCACTGAGCCATCTCCCAACTCTATCTTTGAGTTTTCTTACAAGTCAGAATGTTGATCAACCATATAGAGCTACAGAAGGATATGAGATGCAGAACAGTCATGTGTGCTGCACACACAGCAGCAGTATCATAGTTACAAAAAGTATCATAAGTTAAAAACCTCTCTCAATTTATGACCCTTTGCTGTGACAGTATAATAATTTCTCCTGCATTTGTGGCAAAAGCATAGCACAGTGACAGTTCATAATGCTCGGTAATCAACTATTATATTACAGGTTTACAGAGTACCGTGATAATTTTAGAACATTCCTCCTACTTGAAGAACATGTTTATTACTGTAAGCAGTATGCCTGTATATCCAGCTAATCGTGTACAGTTTGTGCTGACTATCTTCTGATTATAGCTGAGGGTCTGATCCTGGCTATCTATGTGTGAGTGCATGCTGTGCTGTTCATCCCTGAAACACATTCTTATGGTTGTGTGACATGGCTGTATTTCAAACAGGCCTTGATAAACAGCTCAGTGGTAGAGCACTTGTCCCAGAAAGCACAAGGCTCTAGGTTTAGTCCCTAGTACTAAAATAGGAATGAATGAAGGCACAAAGAGGAGACTGGTACAAGAGGGAAGGCCGCTGGAGCATACCCTTGCGGAGGTGTTCACTAGAATGCAGAGCACACTTCTCGGATCATTTTTTAGATGGACAGCACTGAGCAGTAAGGAACTGAACAGACTGTAATCTTCACACTCCAAAGCAGAATGTGACCAGAGAAAATGACAACAGGGAGAGCCAGTTGACCACAAGGCTCTGCTCTTACCTTTCTTGGTCTTACAGGGACCACACTCAGGGTGAATCTCCTGCAAGGGAAGGGACACCACTTTGGCCAGCCCAGCATTCAGCATGTACTGGTACAGACGTTTGAAGGTCCTTTCACACAGCCCCTGCAAAACACAAGCCCACAAGTACTGCTAAGTCAAGGCACTTGGGAATTCTGGCATTGCAGAAACACTAGTGTTCAGGATATCAATTACCAACTGACAATAACTGAAGAAATGCACAGGTATGAATGAGACTGCCAAGCTGCACCTGGGGATCTGAACAAAGTCTAGAGCAGTACAGAAATCTATGAATACAAAGGGCAAAGAGATGTGCTGCAGAGACCCTAGAACGAAAGACAGGGTAGGGGGAGCCTGGTGGGGGGCAGAGCTAAGTCCTCCAAAAGGCAGTGGAGAAAAACAAAACAACAAAACAAACAAAAGTAAAACAAGCAAACAAACAAAACCCCCGTCACCTAAGGAGTCAGAGAGACTGTTCAGTAGGTAAAGGTATTTGCCACCAAGCCAGAGGACCTGAGTTCTATCCCAAGATCCATGTAATAAATGAGAGAACCAACTTCAGCAAATTGTCATCTGCCGCAGCTTCTCAGGCACGAGCCAGGGAGAAGTGATCAAACAACTCTGTAGCTAGCAGGGCATGTGGTCCTCAGGGTGCTGGAGGTCTACGTTCCCTGGCAGACCCTTGAATAGCACAGGTGAAGGTCAGCCGCTGTCTGTCACACCTATGTCGCTCTTCTCTGATGCATGTTGACAACAAAGTTTTAAAATCTATACTGCACAAAATGTCCTGCCCCAAGTCAATCCACTACTAGCCTTTGTTGCCACCTGGCTGTACAACCCAAGGGCAAGCAGATATGAACTGGTGAAGAGAAGGTGCTCAATATTCAGCCTTGGGGACTGCTCGGCACCGTGGGGCAGAGACAGCCTATGAGCCTCCGCACACATCTGCAGCCCACTCACAGGAGCCAGTACTTTCACTGTTGGACTACAAAACATATGGTTATCCAAGAAATCCTGAGGAATCCCATCTGGCTCCTTCAAAAATGAAGGTTTGTACACGGTGCCTTTTGTTAATTTAGCTGAGTCTGTCAGCCAGAAAGAGCCTTTGGAAACCCATCCATCAAGTCCTACCCCAAGCATATGGTGTTGAGCTCTGGAACATCCAGAATGAGAGAAGATGATGTAGTCTTGCCTTCAGGGGACCCGCACATTCTGTTCAGCAGAGAGAACAGCAGGAGCCCCACTAAGGCCAGCACCCACTTCAGTTACAGGCTAGTTTAGTTACAGGCTCTCCTTTGAATCTATGGCCAGCTGCAGACTAGACATATCTAGAGAACACCCAGAAGACCTTCGTGCTCCATAAATCTCAGCCTCGGTTCAGAGTGCCCCTCATCACCCACACCCTGCCCTGGGTTCACAGAACACACAGCAGCCCAGCAAAAGTCCCAGACCCCAGCCTTCTCCCCCCAGCCTGCTGTCACACTCCAGTCTACCTGAGGGTCAGCCACTAAACAAACTAAAAGCCTGCATTGTATCTTCAGACCTTGTCAGTCCTCTTATATCTCAGCTGAGTCTTCACTCACCACTGTGTTACTTTCAGAAGACATCTCAAATTCAAGGCACAGTGGTGGCCTAGACCAGGATCCAGCCTATGCTCTCCTTCTCTTAGTGCCTCATGCCACCACTGGTTCTTCCTGGGCTTCTCCACACAGCCACTGATACAGGTACTACCCAAGGCTGAAGCTTCCAGACTCTAGTCTAAGCCAGGCCACCAAGACCCCCTCACTTCTATCACCTTCGCCCACTATCACCAGCATCACTGCTGGCTTCTAAGAGCCCTATCTCTTCTGTGAATTGCTTTGTCAGGCCTAAGTGGTCTAGGGCACATCTCCCACTATGCATTCATCCACTAGCCCTCCCAACAACAGGACCCTGTGACAGGACCACCTGCCACCCTCACCTACTTCTGCCACCTTGATCCAGTCTGACTGAAAACACTCACTGAGCCACGTGCTCAAAGATAACACTGTTCTGGAAAAGTGAGGCCACAGTGCTGACCTGAACTAGACCATCGCTTCCTATTCCTCAAGGAGGGGTAGAACAGTGTCACGATTCCTAGAGAATATACAGGAACAGGGGACACAGAGGCAGACACTGGCTTTCTTCAGTCTGTAGCAATGTTCCTAACTTCTGTTTAAAGTCTCCTGAAAGGTTTTTTTTCAACCTTCTTTTGACTTCCCATTTTTTGTTCAACTGAAACAGAAATACACTCCTATCTCAAACTGCAGGGTATCCGGGATGGCAAAGGCATTGATTCTTCTGCCAGTATCTTGGAGGTGACAGGAAGTTGAGGGACTCGATGGGGCTGGTCACTTCCAGCTGGTTGCCATCATGAGCACTGGTGGGGCCAGGCCTGCCTAAACTCTTAAATTTCTATCTGAAATCTCAAGGTGAAAAAACAAAACCACCAGGCTAGTTTACTGCTCCTCTGAGGCAGGGATGCAATGATTCTTACAAAAGGAAGAGGCCTGCCTGCACACAGTGAAATCAAAGACTAGCCCAGCACAGGTGACTCTTGATGACTGTCCTGACAGGTGTGACCAGAGACCTTCAGGGACTACTGACTGCCCAGATTCGGCCGTGCAGCCTCCAGCTCCATGGCTTAGCCTCCAGGGTGGTCTCTTCTCCATGTCTAACTCTGGCTGCTGGCTAACATTCCACTGAGAACTATCCTGGCAGCCAGGCAGTAGGGTCTCCATGAGCTTGCTTCCTCTCACACTCCCTCCCTCACAGCTGCTACTCCTGAGCCTGAGATGGAGCAGGTCAGTAATTGCTTTTTCCTCCCTGTTACTTCAGCATAAAACCACTGGGAGTAAAATTACAAGTTTCATGATGAAAAAAAATCTAAATGTCACATTTTTTATCATCCCACATGAACTCTGACAGTGGGTCTGAGAGCAAACCCCAGAGGGAATGAAGTCAGTCAAGGGCAAGAATTTCAATGAAAAACAGCATTTTCTCACTGTGAAGAAGAAAAGGCCAGGACTGGGGATATAGCTAAGTGGTAAAATGCTTAGTAGGCATGAGGTTTTAATGTTCGATTTCACTCTTAGCACTACAAAAATAAAAAAGAAAGGAAAAGGCCATTTGCTGGGCTCTGGATCAGGCGGCGAGTCTTCAGTGCACCCCCTTCCTCAGCTCTCTAGGTTACATGCAGTGTGCAGCTGCCCACCCAGGCCCTGCCTCAGGGACTTACCAGCTCCTCCCTCAGCTTGCCCAGAGTCTCGATCTGGTTGCTCCGTGTGCTCAGCATCATAGACAGCTTCTCCATGAGGATGTCATACTTGCTCCTCCTATAAGAAACACTGGCCAATCACCTATGGAGCCCAGCACTGAAGACCACCTGATCTTTAGAGATGACAATTCATTTTCTTTCTTTCTTTTTTTTTTATATGCATACATTGTAGCTGTCTTCAGACACACCAGAAGAGGACATCTGAATCCATTACAGATGGCTGTGAGCCACCACGTTTGAACTCAGGACCTTCAGAAGAGCAGTCAGTGCTCTTAACCACTGAACCATTTCTCCAGCCCCAACAATTCATTTTCAAAGTCATGGTAACAGTGTACAAACCAGACCGTAGGGCAGACACATCAATGCAACATTCTCTAATCTCCTCACCTTTTGATTGCACTTTAAAGGCTAGGGGTCTCTCAAGTTCTGCCTTAGGTAAAATTTGAACAGGAGTGGGGTCATGATGAAGGTTTTCCAAAACCCAGGTCCAGGACTCGAGGCTTTTGTATGTCTGCTGCATTCCCTTCACTCCACCAAGCCCTGGTGTGACTGACCTGACTGATGCCCACTTCCTTTGTAGCATGAAGCTTCCAAGGAAGCTAATACTCATGCAGCCTGTGTCTATGGAAGGGTGTGAGGCAGCTTGGCAGCTCCCTTCTTGTCCAAAAGGAAGAGAAAACACATGCATGGTACCCCCAGTTGAGGACAAGAACAAAGAAGAGATGGATACTGCACTAGGCCCTGGCACATGGGAAGCACTGTCATGACCACTTTACACAAGAAATAACAGTTTAGAGGTACAGGCACTCTGCCCAAGAAAGAGGCAAAGGTAAAACAGTGCCACTGACACACCCCCATGCTCTCTCCTACCACTCAGATACCACCCTATGCATTCTCTCCAAACCTTCTGCTATCTAGGCTCCTGGTAAGTCGCAGACAGGCCTCGGCTTGAGTGAGTCTTTTTGTTGCTGTTTTGGTTTTTGAGACAGTCTCACTCTGAATTCCAAGCTAATATCAAATTCAGGATCTTCGCACTTCAGCCTTTTAAGTACTGGGAGATAACAGGTATTTGCCACTATGCTAGGCCAGTCACAGTTTGGCAATATACTTACTTCACTGATGGATAATATGAGCCATTAAAATGTAAAACTTGTAAAACATGATTCTCTCCAAAACAACAGGCTGAGAAGAGGGTAGAGTTGGCAGGGTGCTGGAAGATGGATTAGGACTTGTGACATACATCCTGATAGTGTACAGGTGTGAAGGCATGCTGAATGACAGATGTGAGTAGACACATGAATTTTACTGGATGCCCAGTCTATAATCTGCACCCAGTATCCACCTTGTGTCAAGTCACATGCGCTGCAGTGAGTGTTAAAAACTGAAGTTACACTTACTCCGGAGTGCACACTTGCCTCTCTCTTTGAGGGTGCCTCTAGCTAGAGGGAAAGAGCAGGATTCTGACAATTAGCTAGAGGAGAATCAGTTATGGTCCAGGGATGTGTTTGTTTACCTGTTTTCCAAATGCCTCTTGGTACTGCCCACCTCTACCACAGAATACTGGTAACCAAACCTAAGTATTTGAAGCTTAGGCAGCTTAGGGCTGCTTTTCTAGGTCCTGTACCTGCTTGGTTATTACCCATACTGGCTTTCACTTTGCCTATAAAGACTAGGTAGGCAGCACAACCATTTCCCCTGTGCCCTTTCCAGGTTAATTACTCAATCCAACTGTAAAGAAGAGTGAGGAAAAAAACATGGCTGCTCACTTCCAGATTCTCTGGACCTTAGAAGGGAATGTGTGTGGTGGTTTGGATAGGTGACCCTTATAGACTCATTTGTTAAGGAGTGGCAATAGAAAGTATGCCTTGTTGGAATAGATGTAGCTTGGTTGGAGGAGGTGTATCATGGTGGAGGTGGCTTTCAGGTTTCATATATGCTCAAGTCTGGCCATTAAGTCTCCTTCTGCTGCCTGCAGATTAAGATGTACTACTCTTGGATCCTTCTCCAGGACAATGTCTACCTGCATACCACTGTTTTTCTGCCATGACAATAATAAACTAAACCTTTGAACTGTAAGTCAGCCCTCCAAAAATATTTTCCTTTATAAGAGTTGCTGTGGTCATGGTGCCTCTTCACAGTAATAGAAACCCTAAGATAAAGTGTTTATTCTCACCAGTGCTCTATACCAGTGGGACTATGATACCCAGCTAAAATGGCACCTTTCCATATTTTGATCATTTGTTAGAACCTCACTATGTGACCATATAGGATAATTATTAGGCTATATGATTGAAATACATTCAATCTGAGATTGACAAAATTCAAAACTTTGCCACTGTATCCAATCAAATTATGTTTACTTCAAATTTTCTCCACTCTTCAACAAAATGTTAATAGATCCTATGTTGGAAGGTATTTTTCCTTCCTTTCTGTATAATTGCTAGGCTTTTAAATGAGCAGATTATACTTTCATCAGAAACAAATATAAAATATCTCTAAGAAAAGCTTTAGCTTTTGGCCTTTGAGAAATCTTAAAAACACACATAGCTACAACAGAAAAAATAAATAATATTTTCTACCAGCCTCACCTGTCCACATGAAACCTGTTGAGGAGGAGGAGGATAGAGTGTTGCTGGGCTCCAGTAGGTAATCGGATCACATGTGACTGCATTGTAATGAGCCCATTCTTGTTCAAAATTTTCCTGTGATAATGAAGCTTCCCAGCATCAACCCTGCAGGAGAAGAGAATAGTTATTCCACCTTTTTACTGGTAGCTTTATCTTTACAACATGAATACAAGGCACATAGACTGTTTAGCACACTAGCTTTAAGAGAAAGAAAAGTCATGAGAGGCAATGGCCTGGAACAAAAACCCATGCCTTGGACAAGACACAGCAGCAGGCCCTTGCATTTAGAGTATAGTACAATGGCCATGTAAATTAAAGTGGAGACACTAGGCTAGCTCTTACTTGAAAGCGGTGGTGTGAAGGTCTCGCTGCAGCTCTCCTTGCCACCTGGATCGACCTAACCGCTCCAAAATGCAGTAGGAGAAATCAGGAAGCTTCAGATCAGGATCCCCCTCTAGGCCTATCAAGGCCCGGTATCTCATGTCCTGGGAAGCCACAATGATGAGCTTCTTACCCCACCTGCAAGTCACAATCGCATGCAGAATCAGTGCAACTGTAAGGAAACCAAAGCACAAGAAACCAGGGCCTTTTGTCATCTGCTTCTTCTGAGACACTCATTCACAGAACCTCAGTTCTGCTTCACAAGTTCAGAGTCAGAATGGCTGTGAGTTGGCAGATAAGGCCATGCTTGCTTCCTGGCTCAACATACTGAGATACATTCATTCTCCTTACCATCATAGACCTGAATGCCTATGTATATCTTTCAGTAATCTGCCTTCTATCTACAGGGGACTCCATCTTCACACAGCTCCATAGTTACTGTTGGCTGGGGTTCTCACGGACCTTTAGATAATTCCTGACTCAGAGTCAGATCACAGATCAGCTGTCAGAACTATATCAGGCCTTCCAGAAGATGCTAATCCCACCCCAACCATGCCCAGATTCTTCACAGTACTTAGTACTCTTAGCAACAGCCTTTGTAACATGTCTCTCTCCTTCAGTACAATCATTGGATGCAGGTTGTGACCCTGTTCACCTGGTGTGAGCACAGCAGAGAAACAAAGTAGGACAGAAGTTGGTATCAGGAAGAGGGCATTGTTGTGATGGACCTGACAATGAGGCTGCTATGCCTCAGACTGTTTTGAGGGAAAAGGGGAAGGATGTTGGAGCTGTGGGAAGAATAGCCACTGAGTGCTCTCAGTTTAATGAGCTGTTGTGGGAACCTGGAAGACAATGCTAATAGCAATCCAGCCAGTGGAGGCCTGGCTTGTGAAATTTCATAGGGAAGCCAAGATTACTGAGGTCATTCATATGATATTTTGGATTAGGAGACTGTGGAAGTAAAACCTTTGGTTTACCATGACAACAGATACTGGTTAACTGATGCTGAGAATAAGCTATGATTTTAAGTAAGAGACCAACATCATTCAGGCAAAATCTTTTGGGGAGTTCTTTTCAGAGCAAACACACAGAAGAAGCAGTCCAGAGAGGGCCAAAGTTGCACCCCAAGCTGGAAGCTGACTTCAATGTCTTCAACGTGGTATTGGTTTAGAAGGCATGAAGGAGTCATGGAGAGCAACTGAGGCTTTGCACTCACTGTGTGGCAGAGCTACAGTCTCCTTAAAAAGAGGCACAGAGAGGCCACTAGTGAAGTTGTAGCCTCAATTGCACTGGAATGCTGAGGACTTAGCTGGCACACATGACACACTCGAAATCTCTGAAAAGGAGGGGACTCCTGGTGATGGTACTGTCTCAAGCAGAGTACTTTAGGAGAAACAACTCAATTGGTAAAAGCTCTTGCTGCTCTCACAAAAGACCTGAGTTTTAAGTTCCAAGCACCCACCTACCTACCTGTAACTGCAGGGCATCTGATGTCCTCTTGGTCTCCACCATCACCAGCTTTGTGTGTGTGTATGTGTACACATGTACACACACTTTAAAGTTATTTTTTTTAAGAGTATGATTCCCTGTGCTGGGATATCTGGGTCCATAACATGTGTAATGTTTAATTTTTAACTTCAAGTGTCAATTTGACAGGGCTAATTAGTAGCTAGAACATTACTGAAGCACACCTTTTGAGTATGTCTGTGAGAGCTTTTCTAGGGGATTAACTAAGTGGAGAAGACTTGCCCTGAACAATGTGTGCTGTACCATCCCCCAAGCACCCTGAATAAGGATACAAGGAGAAAGCCAGCTGATCACCAGCACCCATCTGCCTCAGGATTTGTCAAGATGTGCACAGCCTCACAGTCGTGCAATGTAGTCCTGAACACAAGGCGCCAACTGTACCCCCTCAAACCATGAGCCAAAAAAAAAACCTTCCTAAATTGTTTTCTGCCAGGTCCTCTATCACAACAGTGAAAAACAGCAGCTAACACACCGTGTATCATTACACTGTGGCTAAACCTCACTGCTGCCTTGCTTACAGCTGTGTACTGAGCCTCTTTGTTCACATTCCGGCCCAGCCTCAGGGAGACCCAGCCCTCACTTGCTGGTTGGCTCCAAGTGACTGAGCTGGAGGACTGCCCTCTTCCGGATGAAAATGACACCAAGGATTTACAGAAGCCTAGCTTTTCATCCCTCTCCTCTGAAGCCACTTTGGCTCCTTTCTATTCTGCTGTTTCCTAACGTCTGGTCCTGAGGTCTCAGCAGCTTAAGTATTCTCTGCTTAGTCACAGTTTTCTGTGCTCCTACACCTACCAGATGATTTCATTTCTCCAAGCAAACAACAGGAAAGAGGTTGTCTTTGTAACATGTGTAGTACATCATGTGTCAAGTCTATACAGTCCATCCTTAAAGACTTAGACCTAAGCCTTTTCCTGCTGAAAATAGGCTTATTAAGAAAAACTACAAGAGGACAGCTGGGTAAATGACTACAAACACGGGAACAAGCTTGCTTCTGATTCAATCTCCTTTATTATCATCAGGCCAGCAGTTGTGTTAAGGACTGACTGCCATATTACCCTGGATGTTCCCAGTTTCATCTGCATTAAGACTGCCTAGCCGCTGGTCCCATGACTCCTGCTACTGTACATCTTTGGACTGTGACCATCATTTTGGTGATCAGATGCTGAGCAGAATATATGGTGCCAGGACAAATAAGTAAAAGATAATAATTTACCTTTAAAAAGCTCAAGGGAAAAGTTAAAAAAAAAAAAAAAAAAAGAACCAAAAAAACAAAACCAAACAAACAAAAAAAACCCGAACAACTGCCAGGCAGTGGTGGTGCACGCCTTTAATCCCAGCACTTGGGAGGCAGAGGCAGGCGGATTTCTGAGGCTAGCCTGGTCTACAGAGTGAGTTCCAGGACAGCCAGAGCTACACAGAGAAACCCTGTCTTGAAACAAAACAAAAACAAAAAACAAAAAAAACCAAAACAAAAACAAAAACAAAAACAACCACATCAGGGGATCTAACTCCAGAAGGAATAGCCCTAGGCACAAAGCTTTGGTAAAAGCATCTGTGGTCAGCAGTGGGAGCACACCAGTCTCAGAGACCTCTGGAGCCAGCAGGGAGGTGAGTGGGAGGGAGAAGGTCAAGAAAGCAGGCCCTGCCCATTGACAGGGCAGGCTTGCTCTAGAAGACCAGGGGAGGCATGGCTGGAGTGTGGTCCATGCCAGCAACCAGAAACCTAAGAGAGGCTCACAAGGTCAGCATGGCCGGAAACTCCCAATTTGATGCCTCAAGTTGAGTAGGCCAGCCTAACAGGGGAGAAGTAAACCACACGTTCTAACTCTGTCAAGCACCTGTGTGACCTGAGAAGTTCTGTGTGGAGCACAAAGAAGAGACTCTAATAGTAGGAAGCTGATGGTCTCCTGGTGAGGGAAGAATGCTGCCAACAAACATGTGAAGCGACTTTGGCACAATTCAATGGACTTGCTGCAAATGTCAGATTTTGGAGACCCAAATGCCCTTAACTGTTCACTGTGTCACAGTTTTCTCAGCAGAACACAGTAAAAACTGATGGTGCCTGGGCAGCCAAGACACTTGTGGAGGGTGCAGATGAAGCTGGGATGGGTGCTGGGGGAGGGTAGAGCATTCTAAGCACACAGAAGAGCACACACCTTTCCCTTCAGAAATAAGGGGGTCTGACAGGTTCCACCGGAAGTACAGGGAAAACAACAACTTGAGGGTGGCTAGGTGAGAGTTTGGCAGGCAGGGAAGAGAGCTTGGCAGACAGGGGCAAGGTCTCTGGGCCATAGTGAAGAGAACAGGTGGCAAATGAGAACAAGATCACTGGTGTGGAAAATGAGTGGCTGGTACCCAGCTTACCTGAAGGGAGCTGTGTCCTATGCTGCTTATAAGAACCAGTCTTTCATAAAGATAAACTGATTGGGTTTTTTAAGAGCTGCTGGAAATCCATGTTTCTAGATGCTAGCAATGAAGTAATCTCTAAAATAAATACAACTTCAGTCTGGGCAAACAAAGTTTGCCTGTGAGAGAAATGTGGCTAGTTCAAAACCCTGGCTTGTAAGCAACTCAAAGTCCATACATCCATCACATTTTCATCTTAGGAAACCTCTAATCATTATAGAAGGTAAAGGAGAGACCAGACCAATGTAGTAAAGAGACTTCTGCATTACTGGAGACAAATTTAGAAAGATAAGTCAACAGGACATGACTGACAACTGAGTGTAGACACCTCAGAGCGAGGCAGCCTAGAGAGACTCAAGTTCCTGACTTACACAGCCTGGTTCATGAGAATGCCTCTGACCAGGACAAAGAAATGAGAGGGAGAAGCAGGTTTGGGATGGAGGAAAAACGACTACCAGGTTTTATGAGGGGCTCATAACTGAAACACTACATGAGACATCTGGGAACAGCTAATACTTGACACGGTAGGAAAAACAGGGAATTCACGAAAAAGCTACGGAAGATCAGGAAGAAAAACAAAAATACAGGAAGCTCAGGGGCAATGCGCCGTATCATTAAGGGTTTGCTGACTGGGATCTTAAAAGTCAAAGTGTCAGACAGGAGTCAGAAGTCAAAGGGAGGGGAAGAGGGATACACAGAGAGCCTGGTGTCTCCTCCAAGAACTACCTGCTGAAGGCTTCGACCATTGTACAACGAGGCTGCAAACACTTGCTCCTGATGCTACTGGTGATGTCCTTTCTCTCCTTAAAGTAGCGGCAGGAGCCCTGGATGCCATCCTTATTCTCTAAGATCATATGAATGGGGTAGACATCCTCCAGAGTCACCGGGTCCCTCCTGGACTCCAAAATTCCAGTTTCCAAGTCAATTTCTTCATATCTAGGGAGGAAAACACATACATTAAAAACTCCAACTCAGCTTCAGAGATAATATGCACGTGACATCTTCTGTCAACTCCCTGCAGAGACTGGAGGGAAGAACAGGGGAGGTTACTCAGTCTTGTCTCTCACAAGTACAAGTGTTTCTTTTTCTTCTTAAGATAATTCTTAAGCTGGGCAGAGGTGGCACACACCTTTAATCCCAGCACTTGGGAGGCAGAGGCAGGAGGATTTCTGAGTTTGAGGCCTGCTTGGTCTACAGAGTGAGTTCCAGGACAGTCAGGGCTACACAGAGAAACTCTGTCTTGAAAAGAAAACTCTTTGAGCCTGGACTGTCCTTGAATTTTTGATGCTTCTGCATCAGCTTCCTCAGTACTACTATTACAAGCAGGCGCCACTTATGCCTGGCCTACAGTTAATCTTAACAAGCAGGTTTCTGCCATTCTTTGGAGACAGGGTCTCCTAGGCAAACTTGAGCTGGATACACAGCCAAGAATCATCCTGAAGCCTTGATCCTCCTGCTTCACCTTCCACATGCTGGAACCCACTGGGGTAATTCCACCATACCTGCTTTATACAATTCTAAGACTCAAATCCACTTAACTATACCTCCAGCCCAGGTTCTTATCTATCTCAGAGGAGAAAAGAAAAACAAAACAAAGCAAAACAAACACCTTTCTAGGATCCAAACACACCCAGAAACAGAGACTGGATCCACCTTGTTAGCCAGAGCCATTTGCTTTCCCTCCAGATCTAGTTCTGGTCTCTGGAGCACCAAGAATGTCCTCCTGACACCGTCTCTCTTTAGTCATCTCTCCAGTTCCCCTAGCCACTTTTATGGTTTTGATATTTGCCTGCATGCAAACAATTCTCACCGTTGAAGGCCCAGACTTGTGTTTTGTTTTGTGGTTGTGGGATGGAACTTGGAGCCTTGCCCACACTAACCAAGCCATAGATATCCCTAGCCCTTTGATTCCTCCTATTTCCCCACAAACAACAATTCAATGTCTTCTGCAATCTATCACACATCTCAAATTTCATGAGCTCAAAGAGGTCTGTTTCCCCACCTCCCATCAGGTCCCTGGAGCCAAGCACACAGGCTCAGCCGCCTCTTATCAGCTGGCATCTCTCAGCTTCCTTTTGTAAGCAGGTGAATCAAGGTAAGGTACTGTTTGCCTTTGGAGCCCCGCTAGCCAGCATCCTCTAGTGTAACTGAGGAGCCACATCTGTACTTCTAAACTTTTTAGAAGACTGTTGTCCTTTCTGTGAACTCTGTCCTGTATACCCTCAATTTCCCAGCACATACTGTGGCCTGCTCTCTCCTCCACCCACACTTTAATCTTGGTTGAAGGCGCAGTCTCCTCTATCCAGCCTTGAAATGTAGGTGTAGCTTCAGGAGGTGTCCAATCACAACACTCTCCTGGGGATGATGATCTCTTGATTACCAAGTGCCCAGAATGACTCACAAAGGTCTAACCCAGCCCCTCCCCCTGGCTGCTCTACCCACCAGGATTCTCCTTACTGAACAGAACCTCTGACACTCAAAGCAGACTGGAGATGCAGTTAGCACCTCCCCTAGACTCACCCACTGCTCTTCCTCCCACTTCTGTGAAGAGGATTAGTGTTCATTCAGGTTGTCTCAGCAGCAGACACCAAGTACGCAGACCTTCATTTCTATCTTTCAACACTCCATATCACCAGTCACCAAATTCTCTGTACTGTCTTCCTAACATGCCTTTTTACTTATTTTTTTAATGAATTAATTTGGTTTTTCAAGACAGAGGTTCTCTGTGCAGCCCTGGCTGTCCTGAAACTCAGTCTGTAGACCTGGCTGGCCTCAAGGTCCGAGAGGTTGCCTCTGCCCAAAGTCATGTGCTGCCACCACCATCAGATTTTTTTTAAAACATACATTCTCACCATCTAACTGGAGCTGATCTTGACTTCAGATCCTTCTGCTAGAGCCTGCCTTCAGGGAACAGAGGTATGCGCCACTAAGCCCGGCTACCTGGGACGTCTTGATGCTATGATTTCTTCATTCCCACCCCCACCATGATAAACCAGTACCTTTGTGATTGTGACTGGGTCTCTTAGCTTCACTGTCACCAATCTCACTCCCCCTTCAGAGACTTCCTTCTCTATAGTAAAGGGCAGCTTCATCCAATGGATTAGATAATCACAGGTTCTTTCTCAGACAAATTTAGTCAAGGGCAGAGTAAATCCTGGACCTAAATTTCCTGGATTCCTAGTTGACTGATGACCACTTCATCCCCCGAGCCTCATTTTCTCTTTAGAATACCTGCCTCTTCAGGGTGTTGTAAAACATTCTGAGCCAGGCAGTGAGGGTGCACGCCTGTAATCCCAGCACTTGGGAGGCAGAGGCAGGCGGATTTCTGAGTTCAAGGCCAGCCTGGTCTACAGAGTAAGTTCCAGGACAGCCACAGCTATACAGAGAAACCCTGTCTCGACAAAAAAAAAAAAAAGTTCTGCACTGTCTATGTCATACACTCACACTTCACAATAAGCACATGTAAGTGACAACAATCACTCCCCATTCTCTGTTTGCAAGCTGACACTTCAGGCACATGCAGTTCACTTCTCTGTTAAGCTCTCCTACTCGGTGTTGCCTGTTCAGATCTCTTTGCCAAGTGGCCACCTAGATCAAAACTTATCTGGCTCATTATTACCTCCTCTGACCTTCATAATATAGCTTAAGGGTTCTGACTTGCAGAGCATGGTGGGGCATGCCTGCAATCCAAGAGCTGGGGTGCAGAGGCAGGAGGGTTTGAAGTCACACTGGTCTGTATTGTCAGCCCTTTCTTAACAAAAACTTGAAAAGGGGTGGGCTGAAGGCAAGGGTGTTCTCAGTGGTAGAGCTCATGTCTAGAGCATGCAAGGAGCTGGATTCTATTCCCGGAGACGGACTGATAGGAGAAGGGAAAAGTGCACTTAGCAATACATGAGTCCTACTTGTCCCTTACCCTCTCGGTGGTCAGTTTCCTCCTCTATAAGAAGACAATAGTGTCTCACTCGGTGTCACGGAACTGATCTACTGAGTTCTGTCGCTTCCAGAACTGGGTCTTGGAACCCACTTATGGCAAGCGCCCAATACAGCTCGGCTACTCTTTCACTGCTATTTGGTGCTGTGCAGACCTCCAGTTAGTTGCCTTAGCCTTCAGAACGATCGCTCCCTAAAGGTCCCTGAAGGACCTCACCTGGTTCCACTTTTCAACCACTTTCCTACTCCCGTCCTATCATCCAACTTAAAGGAACTCGTTAGACTCACTCCCTCGACACACTGGGAAACAGTTCACCCAAAGCGGATGCCCCCTCCCCCAGCTCATCTACTCGGGCCTGCTAGGGCGCAGAGAGCTCAGGTTAGCTCGCCTCCCGCGCCCATCCCCCACGCCCCACGGTACCCGCTCTGCAACGCACCATCCCGCCCCTGTCCAGGCTCTCAGCCCCCGCCCCACCCCAGGTAGCTGACCGGTCCTGGAGCTGCAGGTCAGGTCGCTCTCGCGGCTCCTCGTAGAAACTGATGCCTGGGTGCGTGGCTAAGGCCCGCCACAGAAACTCCTGCGTGTAGGGTTCCAGAGGCAATGGGAAGGCGGGCGAGCGGGATTCCAGGCGGCTCCACAGCGCGGGCAGGCACAGGCCGTCGAGCCCCTCCAGGGCCACCTCGTCCAACAACGACTCGAGCGCGTCCATGGCCGCTTCAGTTAGCAGCGCCCGGGGCGCCTGCGCACCTTGCCGCCGAGGCCAGGGCCTAATGCGCCTGCGTACAGCGACCCAAGGCCTAGGGAAGGAGGGTCAGAAGCCGAGAGCTGAGGGGGGAGTCCCAGCGCTCCGCCGTGACGTCACGCTGCCCGGGGCGGGCTCAATGAACGGAGTTCTTTCTCCATTGGTCCGGAACTCCGTAGTAACCAGGGGAACTGCAAACAGTGTCAGGGCCGCTTCCGGTTCGGGAGGCCGGAACCGCCGCCTCTAGGGATGGACGGTTAGTGTCCGTGGGCCCCGCCGGGAGGTTGGGCGGCTGTCCCTCATCCCTCGGAGGTGTCTCGGGGTGGAATACCAAGCCACAGGGACCCCGGCCCAAGATGGTGTCCAGCTTGAGGGGAAGGTTCTGGCGGTGCGAGATGGAGACGACGGCTGGGAGTGGTTTTGTAGGAAGCCCTCTCAGACCTAGGGAGGGGGGCACGGGGAAGAGATTGGCGTTGGGGGGGGGGGGCATCAGGAGGATTGCAGGGGTCCTGGGATGGGCAATGGAAATGTGGAAGTAAGCGTGTCCTCTGGGAATACGTTTGTCAACTCCTGGCTTCAGGAGTGGAGAGAAACGGCTGGGAATACTTTTACGTGCTTCGGTATTGTTGATAACTCACGTGGACTGAGTACTGTTCGGTGCCAGGGTTTCTGTAGCTACTGACAAGTGCAAACGTTTCACAGCAGTCCTTTGGGATAGTTATTTTACAGGCGAGGGAGCTGAGGCTAAGAGAAGCCAAGCAACTTTGCCTGCCCAAAGTCAAATAGCTAATAAAGAGACAACAACGTGAGTACGACTTTCTGGACGTTGTGTCTGAAGTAGAATTATGGGAGTTTAAACTCTGAAGAGGGTTTTAGTAGCCTTTCATTCCAGAGCTTGCCAGTTGGCATGTATACATGGGCAAGTTTGGTGGGCTGGGACTGAAAACCGGTTGCCAATCTGTACAGAAGCACATCTGCTCAGATCTAGTTAAATGTTTTTAGAAGCAAGTCTCAAACTATGACTGCCAGTTGGTCGTAAGGCCAGAGGCAACCTGGTTAGACTCACTATGAGCACTCAGAAGCTCCCTGGGGAGAGCTATTCTGATTTCCAGCTTCTCAGATGGGAACACTGATGTCTGTGGAGACTGGAAGGGTCTGTGCCCCTTCCTTCTGCATTCCTGTAAAAGCCACTGGCTGCAGCATGGAAGAACATGTTACCATTGAATGTGTTACATATGCTTAAAGGATGCCTTTGTCCTTTGTACTTGAGGTACTATAAACTGTTTTATCATTTTGCCCTGTGGGAAAGTCCATGTGGTGCCGTTGTTGAGCAGTAGTTCTTAAATCTTCTAGGCCTTGGGCTCCTTTAAGCTTTTCCTTCAAAAGACCTTTAAGCAGTATAAGTATGTATTATATCTGTGATGTTGCCACATAAATACAAAATTTCAAAACATCAATTCACTTAGAACTAACATCAGGCCAGGAGTGGTGATGCATGTCTCTTTTCCCAGCACTCAGAAGATCTCTGTGAGTACCAGCATGGCCTCTTCTACAAAGTGAGTTCCAGGTCAACCAAAGCTAACCTACATAGTGAGGCCCTGTCTCTAAACAAACAAGAAACAGTCAACTTTTACTCCCAAACTTATATATTTTAAATGAAAATAACTGTGCATACCCCTCCTCCAAATAGAAAAAAAAAAGGTATAGCTTTATATTTCCTCCCTCCCTTTCTTTCCCTTCTTGATTTGTTTTGTTTTGGACAGGGTCTAATGTAGCTCAGTCTAGTTTCAAACTTGCTGTATAGACAAGGATGACATTCGTGCCTTAGCCTCCAGAGTGCTGGGATTACATGCAAATACTATCATGCCATTTAACTGGCTTTCTCCCTTTCTTTCCTTTTACTTTTTTAGTATTGGAGATTAAAGTCGTGATCTCTCTTGTCCTAGGCAACTGCCCCACAGCAGCTGTCCCACCCCTTTTAAGACAGTCTCAGTAAGTTGCTTGGGTTAGCTTTGAACTTTTGAACCTCTTGCTTCAGTCTCCTGATTAACTAAAATTATTGGCATGATAACTCTGCATGGCTTATTTTATATTTTCTCCAATCCCCATGTCTAGCTTAATAGGAAATATGTAAGCGAGATGCACATGGGAGCTGCATGCCTGTTACCCTAGCAAGTGGAGGCTGAGGCAGGATCATGATTTCAAGGTCAATTTGTCTATAGTGAGATCTTGTCTCAAAGAGCCAAAAGGAGGATGCTGAACTCCTCTGCTTTAGGATCCTAACTTCTACTAAGAATTGCACTTTTTTGGCAAATGAATTTGAGTAGATAGAGTCCAATGCATACATAAGTGGATGGGCAAATGAGTATCATTACCTCTTCAGATAGCTGTAGACACTTTGTAGTACATCAAAACTTAGCAAGTGACAGTTTCTAGAAGGTCAGTCATAATGTGGTTAGTGAACTTCGGACTCATATAATCAATTCCATTTGCCTGTCATGCCCTTTGATCTATGGGCTACTTTCCCCATATCCAATTTTATAGCTTCAGCTATTGGTCATTTGGAAAAAGCTGGCTCAATAACATGCAAATTCTCTAAGTGGTGACATTAGAAATTATCTAGTATCAAGGAAAGAAAGAAAAAAAAAAGAAAAGATTACTTAGGAGTTTCACACCTGTAATCCTGCCACTTGGAAGCCAGAGGTTTGAGGCCATCCTGGGTTACAGAGTAAGACTTTATCTCAAAAAACCCAGAATAATGAGTCATATTATTAGGGTCATCATCTTTCTGTTTTGTAAGAAAGAGATTAAGCCCCTGGAAACCACTAAAGCAATGGAAGCACATTGTTACTTACCTTCCATTAAAAACTGGTTTTATCTTTGGCAACAAATAGTTGTTTCCCTGGTGACAGGCTCATTCCATTTGTGTCTGAGAAAATATCTCCCAAATCTCCAAATCTAAAGAATCAATTTGTGTCTTGTTTATCAAAGTAAAAATGATATTTTCTACAAAATACTATTAGTTCATCTGGTAACTTTTATCATTTCCTGGTGCTTCTGGGATGAACTGTTGTTCTTGTAACAATTTCTTGATGTATACTTCCATTTTTTCACATGAAATATTAAAATGATACATTTGGGCTGAGAGTTTAGAAAATAACTATTTACTGTTTTTGAGACAGAGTCTCATTATGTAGCTCTGGCTGTCTTGGAAGCTTACTGTGTAGACCAACCTGACCTTGAACTCACAGAGATATACCTGCTTTTACTTCTTAAATGCTGGGATTAAAAGTGTGTACAACTCCACCTGGCTAATCAGTGAAGATTATTCTGCATTTGTTTCCTTGTGTCACAAAGTACATATCAGTAAGGAAACAGCCATTTATACTATTTCAAACTATGGCCTAGATTCCTGCTAAAAGCATCTTTGCTTATTTTTGTTTTGCCCTATCAGTCAGAATGCAACACAGAAGTTGCAGTGTTATGGTGAAAATCACTTTGTCTTCCTAAACCCCTCCATTGCCCAGGATCTGTGTACACACTTTGAGATGAATTGTTACAGGATGTTTTGAGACGTGACTTGGTCACTTCTGCTCCCTCAGCATCTCTGTACTCCTAGAGCATGATTATAGCCACAGAGGAGTCTGTGCATTTTAAGCTAGGTTGCATGAGGAATGCTTTACTCTAGGAAGGTATTTGCCCTAAGATTAGACTTAACCTTAAGAAATCCTATTTTCCAATCAATTTTTAATTTGTTTAAATGTGTAAGGGCCTGGCATGCTTGTGGGGGCTACCATGAAGGTCAGGGATCCAAGCCATGGCTAGCCCGAAACTCACTATAGACCAAGTTAGCTTCAAACTTAAAGAGAACTTGCCTGGCTCTGCCTCCCTAGTATTACTGTCTGGAATTTTTACACCTAATCTTTATAGACTTGTGTATGATCTGTTGTTGAAGAGCAGCATGCTGTAAGTGAATTATGATTCTAGCCAACTAGGTAAGTCAGTGGCCTGATTAGAAAAACATTTGCTTCCTGAACACATAGTTTAAATGTCTAACAAGGCTCCCGAAGCTGGGCTGTGCTTTAGTCTGCAGTTTACTCTGCCTGCGTTTATCTGGCCTGTGGGTTTGGCTGAGGCTGTCCTGTTTTGTTAGTTTGGGTGATGCTCCTAGATTTGGTCTAAGTAGCTCTTGATTGCCATTTCAACTGTGCCATCTCTGAGTCTGTTTTCCTGTCAATGAGATGCATATGATGGTGAAATATTTCTAGACCAGGTGTGGGGATGCACACTATAATTCCAGCACTTGAGATGGGAGAATCGAGTTCAAGCCTAGGCTAATAGTGCCCTACCACCCATCCCCACCTTCCGCCTCTGTCTCATACAAGGAAAACCAAGTATTCGTAGTGGTAGCTGATGGGATCGGTGGCTGCAGATGGACAGACTACTTGCAAACCGTTGAAGAGAACAGGCATTCTCTCTTCCACTTTTCCTTCCCCTTCTCTTTCTCCCTCTCTCCCTAAGACTAGGTCTCCTGCAGCCCATTCCGACCTGGAATCCTTTGTAAGGAAGGATGACCTTGAACTCCTGATCCACCAGCAGTCTCCAACACAGAATAATCTTTGTAACTAGTGTACTCTATGTTCAGAAGAAATTTTTTTCCCTGTTTTGATTTTGTTTGTTTTTTTAATGCTCATGAAGGTAAATGGCCTTCCAAGCATCCTCTGCCTATGAAACTGTTCGCCTTTGTATTAAAGTCAAAAGGAAAAAAACAATTGTTCTCAGTCTTTGGGGGACATGATAATTAGAGAAAAGCTAACCACACCAGTGCCATTAGAAAAGATTTTAAAGTTGGTTCATTTGTCTTTGCTGCCCTGGAAGCAAATATCCAACATTTCCCTTGTTGATACCAATCGTTTGCTTAGCAAACCTTTTTAAAGATTAATAATGTCAAGTTGAAATTTTGCCTAGCTTGTCTAGTTGATCCCAAAAGGCAGAGCAGGTGGTGATGAGCCAGGAAAACACTTGTCAGTCACCAGGGCAGGAGTTCGGGTCTTGTACGGGTACATGCCTGGCTCCTAGAAATGTTTCTGTTTTTCTTGTTACTTAAACCAAGCATGAGATAACCAGAAGATTGGTCTTCAGCTGGCAAAATAAATATGTGCCTTCTGTGCCACGTGTCTGCTCTCGTCTTTGCTTCCTCCTTTCCTCAGGTGCCTTTTCTCTTATATGCCAGGATTTACTCCACCCTATCACATTAGCTTCTAGGAACTTGGCAAGTGTGCTCTGCTTGTTTTTATGGCATTTATGGTAGGGATTCAACATCAGTGTGTTTGTGCAGCAGGATTTAGAGATGGCAAAATCAGTAAATCTGAATTCCAGTGAGGGGTATGTGGGGATTCATTTACAGTCACTCTCTGGATAGTGTCTCCCATGGCATAACGTCTCTTATGGCATATGGCTGGCTTTGAATTTACTATGCAGTGAGGATGACTTTGAACTCCTGATCCTCCAGCCTCAGTTCTCCAGGTTGAGGTACATTGTTCTTAGCTTTGTTCCCAATTCAGATATCCCCCACCCCGACCCCAGGGGCACAGGATGCTGCCTGCTCAGTGCAAAAGGGAGATTAAAAACAAGCAGAACAGATAGAATCTTTTCTGTAAAAGTGACTTTTAAAAAGGATGTTGCTTTAAAAAAAATTGTGTGTGTGTGAGAGAGAGAGAGAGAGACATAGCACTCATGTGGAGTCAGGAAAACTGAGGGGGTGGTTCTTTCTTACCATGAAAAATAAAAAGTCAGGTCGTCAGGCTTGACAACGAGTGCTTTACCCACTGAGCCACCTTACTGGACTAATGCTCAGTCTTAAATGGAGGTGTAAGGGTAAAGAAATGGCTCAATGGCTAAAAGCATTTGTTGCTCTTCCAGAGAGTTTGGTTCCCAGCACCTGTGTTAGATGGAATCCCCTCCCATAACTCTAGTTCCAGAGATCTAGCACTATTTTATGGCTTCTGCCAGCACCTACAGATACATGGCACACACAGACATATATGTAAATAAAAAAATAAAAAGGAATGCAGCAAATCAGCTGGTAAACGTCTTTTAAGAGTCTAGGTTTAATTCCCCAAACCCACATAAAATACTGGGCATTTTGGTGTGTTCATAATACTGGGGACATGGATACAGGCAGATCCCTGGGGCTTGATGCCCAGCCAGCCTAACATACTCAGTGAGCCCCACCAGGGAGATATCCTGTCTGAAAAGAAAGGTGGGTGGGGCTGGTGAGATGGCTCAACAAAAGACACCTGCTGCCAAGCCTGGCAACCTGAGTCTGATCTTTAGGGCCCACTTGGTAGAAGAAGGGAATTTACTGTAGCAAGTTGTTCTTTGCTCTCCATGTATAAACACACAGATATATACACAAAAGAAATAGAAATGTGGTTTAAAGAAAAAGATGGACAGCACCTGAGGAATGACTCTTGAGATTGACCTCTGACCTGCAGATACAGGTGCACACACATGCACCCACACATGCAAAAAAGCACATACAAGAAGTAGCAGGTGAAGTCTGCATATCAAAGGCTGCAGAATAACATTGTGGAGTCAATCATCCCACAGGCATGCTTATTTGGCTTATAATGTTTTTAAATACTTGCACTATTTGTCAGCATTGAAAATAGGGAGATTTCTCATCAACAACTTATTGGAGTGTTTTGAATATCAAGAGGCTGATGATACTGGGCTGGGATTCTGCATGGGAATTACTCTCTCAAGCAGAGGTAATTGACCCTGAGAGGGAGTTGTCTTTTCCAGTGCCACCCAGTGACCTCATGTCTCTCACTTTCTTGAGACCCCAGCATCTGTGGTCACAGTCCTTCTATCCTATGGCTGTGAACACCTTCGAAGATCCCTTTGGAGTGTTGCATTTATATTATACTATAAATAGAACCTGAAAAAGGTAAGAAGTTTCTGCCCTGCTGAACTCACAGGCTGTGAAAAAACTAGACGAATGATGTCAATTCGCCATGGGAGTCTAGGAGAGAGCAAAGACCATCTTTTCCCAAAGCATTTTGCCCCACTGCTTGCTTTTGTAAATAAAGTTTTATTGGAATACAACTATGCCCAATCCTATCCATATCATGTATGACTGCTCTATCATGATGCAATGGCAGGTTGACTGGTTTTAGCAGAGAATATATTGTCTATGGAGCCAAAATAACTTACTGTCTGGCCCTGAGCCAGTTTGCCAACTGCTGCCATAGAGGATCCAATCTGATTTAATTCCTAGATGGCTCAATATGTCACTGTGATTGTGCTCATCTTATATCAAACTAGAAGGCTGTAGAACAGTGAGTGGCTTAGCAAATTGTCTGTGCTGTGGAATGTCACCAGCTTCTCCACCATGAAGCTGGGAAGAAGAGTTCATGCGTAAGTTTCCACTGTGGAGCTAGCTAGATAGCTCAGCCTACCTAGCTTTGGACTCCCAGGGTGTGGCCCTGTGACTGTGCCTCTGTTCTCAAGTAGGAGAGAGTTGTAGAAGAGGAACAAGGAGCTAAGTCTAAGTACTTTAAGAATGAGGAGATAAACTGGGCAGTGGTGGCGCACGCCTGTAATCCCAGCACTCTGGAAGGCAGAGGCAAGTGGATTTCTGAGTTTGAGGCCAGCCTGGTCTACAGAGTGAGTTCCAGGACAGCCAGGGCTACACAGAGAAACCCTGTCTGGAAATTAAAAAAAAAAAAAAAAGATTGAGGAGATAATGAGTGCCAGGTAAGCAGAGTGGCATGCACAGTCTTAGCACACGGCTGAGGCAGGAGAGTTTTGAGTTTCTGACCAATCTGGGCTACATAGTCATATACACCTCAAAAAGCAAAACAAAAAGTATGAACTCCCAGTGACCTGTTGGAATTTGAAAAGCCTGACCCATGTAGCCACAAGTGATCTATGGATGTGTTACCTTATTTGGAGAATTTCTTTAGCCCCAACTGCCCAGAGGTTTACACTGGTGTATTGGGCTCAGAGCTATATTTTCTTATTCAAAATTGATTCCACATGAATCAGTAGATGTTCTGTTCTCATGCTGAAGGGTTTGGATACACCAAGCCTGCCTCATTACTCAGGCTCAGTCTTCTAGTGATAAACAGTGGTATTTAGGGTTTGTTGCTGTGAAGAGACACCATGACCACAGATGGCAATGACAACTCTTATAAAGGACAGCATTTAATTGGGGCTGGCTTAGAGTTTCAGGCTCAGTCCATTATTGTCATGGCGGGAAGCATGGCAGCATGCAAGCAGATATGGTGCTGAAGAAGGAGCTGAAGAGTTCTACATCTTAATCCGAAGGTAGCAAGGAGAGATTGTTCTGCACCCAGCGTAGCTTGAACACAGGAGACCTCTAAGCTTGCCCCCACACTTCCTCCAACAAGACCACACCTGCTCCAACAATGTCACACCTAATACTGTCATTTCCTATGGCCAAGCATTCAAACAGGAGTATATGAGGGCTGTACCTATTCAAACTACATGTGGCTACCCCCTTAACTTTGTATATGTGCTGATGGAGCAGCTGTAACAGAAACCTTGGCCATGCAGACCTCACAGTTTGTGACCCCTGCCTGGAATCCTCTGAGCACTAAGACCTTCTGGCTGGTGGCAGCAGCATTCAAGAGCACACGGCTTATGACACATGTAGGCCTTCACTGTAAGCACCGAAGATTTCTCTTGAGCCACCCCAGGCATCTGTCCACTCTGGAGCAAGTCACATTCTTTCCCAGATTTCTGCCTTGCCTGTGCTGCATTCCTAGCCAGCTGCACCCTAAGTCACTCCCACTGTGGTGATAGCCCTGGCATGCAGAATTACCTCTTTCTGTCCAGGAGGCTTCCCACCAAGCTGTAGCAAGACTGTTATCATGCCTTATTCTTGGTGGAAGTGGAGACCCACTTTGATGGTATATGCTGAGGCCTGGCAAACATGTTTTCTGGATTAACAATGTAATTGGGGAGAGAGACTGGAAGAAATTTAATGGCTCTATTCCAGAGTTCCATTTTGGGGGTCTTGAATTGTCTTGGTGCTTAGAGGATTCCAGGTAGGGGTCACAAATTGTGAGGTCTACATAACCAAGTTTTCTGTTATAGCTCCTCCTTCAGTGCCTTGTGACTCCCAAGCCTGCTCTACATACTCAAGGATAGTCATTTTTGTGAAGACCTGCTTGCTAGTTTCACAGAGCATGTGATTTCCTCGGTATATAAAACAGAGCAGCGGAACATGCTGTTGCTGAGCTTGGCATGGTGGTGCACATCTATAATTCCAGTGTAGAAGATGGAAACAGAAGGATTAAGAGTTCAAGGTTAGCCTGGGCTGCATGAGAACCTGTCTAAAAAAAATAACAAAACGCCAGGCGGTGGTGGTGCACACCTTTAAACCCAGCACTCTGGGAGGCAGAGACAGGTGGATGTCTGAGTTCCAGGCCAGCCTGGTCTACAGAGTGTGTTCCAGGACAGCCAGGGCTATACAGAGAAACCCTGTCTCGGGGGAAAAAAAATCCAAAAAACCAAATACAAAAACAAAACAACAATAACAACAAAACCCCAAGAATTACCCTCCCTAACACACAAAACCCATACTAACAATATCTCCCTATTACAGTATTTATAAGAATTGTACTTATATATGTGCAAAGCCCAAGGCAAAGTCTAGCATGTGAAGTACATGTTAGCTTCATCAATAATGATTTTGCTCTCTTGATCAATTGTTCTGACATGTGAGCCTTTGCTTTTCTGAAACTTTGCTGGAGGGACCAACCCACTAGACTTTGGACTTGACCACAGCTGTAGGGAGACAACCAGGAACGGGAGGAGTAGGAACAGGAGTCCCTTGTACCATCTGGCAGCTTCTGCTCTGGGCTCCTGGTAACTTTGCCAGGCAGGATGACAGGCCTTGCACCTCCAAATCTTTCAGTTTTCACAAGAGTACAGAACTTGAAATTTTAAGATGTGATATCTCCTAAGTTTTAACTATTGGCTGAAAAGATAATATATTAAAAAAAAAAAAAAACTGTGGAGACTAGACGAACATCTGTGCCTAGATTCAGCTGCTGAGAGATTCTTGGATCTAGCCTGATCAGTGTTATTTATCAGCTATGGAGGCTTACTTATAGTTCAGGAGATCTGAGAGTCTAATACTGGTGACTTCAGGGATAGGGAAGTACCCAACCTGTTTCAGCCTGCCACCACCCCCTTTTTCTTCAGTGTATATATAGATATAGATATATGAACTCTTCCTCTGCATCTTTTGTTTTAAGCCTGCAAAAGCAAGCTATAAAAACCCATAAAAGAGGGTCAAGCCTCACCTCCCTCTGTGGGTGTTCCACGTCCCCCATCATGTTTCTAATGTGGAGGAAATACGACTGAGCATATGAATTGGACTGGGATATATGTACAAATACTGACTTTTAAAAAAAAATTAGTTAGCTCCTCCTTCCCACAGTGCCTGTGTGTGCTCCATTTGTAGCTATCGAAAGGGATGCTGGGCATTCGAAAGTGCTCAGCAGAATCAGCTGTGGTAGTACACAACTGCAGCCTCAGATGTGTGGGGGCCTGAGGCAGGAGGATTTTGGATTCAAGCCCAGATGGGCTTCACAAAGAGACCTCATTTCCAAAGTCTAAATCAAATCAAAACGTAGTTCCCTGAAAAGGTGTGTCTGGCAGGCAGGCAGCAGGCAGGCAGGCAGGCAAGCAGGCAAGCAGGCAGGCAGCAGGCAGGCAGGCAGGCAGCAGGCAGGCAGGCAGCAGGCAGGCAGGCAGGCAGCAGGCAGCAGGGAGGCAGGCAGGCAGGCACCTTTTCATCAGGATTCTTTAGATGCTCACGCACTTTTCAAGGCAGCTGAAGAGGTCATTTGGGAGTCACCTTGTCTTGTGTGGCAAACCCAGAGATGAAAGGGGCCAGCTGGGTTATAGAAGGAGAATGGATTCAGTAATTTATGTGACCCACATAGAGATACACCAGAATCCATTTCAGTCTGGGAATCCTGCTTTCTCAGAATTCAATGATTACAGTATAGAAGTGTGTTTTTTTTTTCCTTACCTCATTAATTTCCCAATGGTTTTCAGAGGAATATCAAACACATTCAACCTTATTCTGTTCCATCACACCAGAAAGTGGTGGGAGATGGGCAGAAGGATTTGAAAAATGTCAGGTCCAGAAAGCACTTCTCATAGAAGATGATCATGCCCCGTCCAGCATTATCCATTCATTCTAGAAACATCTGCTGATGTCTACAGGCTAGGCACCATTCCAAGCACAGAGAGTTGAGTTTTCATAAAGTCCTATGGCAACCTTGGTGAAGAGACAGACCATGAACACAAGAAGTGAAGGGGAGCTGGGTATGGTGTTGCACACCTTTTGTCCTACCACTGAGAAGGCAGAGGCAGGTAGATCTTTGTGAGTTTAAGGCCAGCCTGGTTTATTTAACAAGTTCTAGGACTACTAGGACTGCAGTCTCAAAAAAATAGTGTTTGTTGGAGATTATGGTAGAATAGAAGAGTCTTCCTTTGAGCTGAAAGCTAATTTGATAAGGAGGAGCTGAATAAGGCCTAGGGGGGTGAATGGCCCAGACCTAGGGAGTGTAGAGGGCCAAAAAGGAGTCTGGGATGCAAGGAGCAAAGTAAAGACGGATGGGATGATAGGAGTGGGAGCTTAGGGGACTCTGAGATGCCTCAGACCAGGAACATGAGGAGTCTGTTCAGCCAGAGCTTGGTTTGGGTTGTCTGCTACACATGGAACAGAAGGTAAGCTGATATTTCAAAATTTGTCTATTATGGTTTTCTATCTGATGCTGAGGCTGGAACCCAGGCCTTTGCCTATTGAACAAGGGCTCTACCTCTGAGCTTGTTGTTTTGTGTTTAGATTTTATTGTATTTGTGTGTATGTGGTGTGTGTGTGTGTGTGTGTGTGTGTGTGTGTATGTATGTACATACATATGGAAGTCAGAGGATAAGTTGCAGGAGTCATTTTCTTTCTGCTATGTGTGTGTGTGTGTGTGTGTGCCCATGTGTGTCTGTATGTACACATATGTGCCTGGAGGTCAGAGGATTAATTGTGGGAGTCATTGCCTTTTTACTGTGTGGGTCCCAGGACAGGAACTCAGGTCGTCAGCCCTGAGGCGGTGGCACTTGCCTTTAATCCCAGCACTCAGGAGGCATAAGCAGGTGGATCTCTGTGAGTCTGACTCTTTTACAGAGTCAGTACCAGGACAGCCAAAGCTACACATAGAGAAATAGAGAAACCCTTTCTCAGAAAACAAAACAAAACAGAACTAAGGTCTTCAGGTTTGCCAATGAATTCCTTTCCTGCTGGACCATCTTGCTTTTCCCGAGAGTCTACTCAGCTGCCACTGGAAAGTCTGGGCAAGAATGGGGGGTGGATCTGGGTATAATGGTGAACATTTGGAAACCCAGCATTCAGGAGGCTGAGGCATGAGGATTGTGAGTTTGAGGCCAGCTTGGGCTATATATCTACTTGAGTCTGACCTGTGTGTTTACAGCGCAGTAGGGGGAAACCAGCATTAGGGTTCAGAGGTACTCAGGAAGTTGAAGTGTAACAATTTTAGGATCTAGGAGAAGAGTCAGAGGCTAAAAGAGAGACCATGAAGAAGATTAAATTAAGTTTGGAGTGTACATGGGAGCCAGAGTTCCTCAGAACAAGCCAGGATCCCTGAATGTCAGTAGATCTGGGCAGAGAGACATAAAGCTCCCAGCATATAGGTTTATACGGTCTATAGTTTTCTGTATATTCTTTCATGTCTGTGACAGATTTCAATGAAACTGTGACTGATCAGTCCCATTGACAGGTAGACCCTGCCACCCAGCTGGCAGTCTCAGCCACTGTCCTGCCTTGTTCTGCTCTCAGTCATCTGGGTGCAAGGCTGCAAGCCAGTGCAAAGAATTCTGTGCAGGTTATAAATAACCACTTGCAGCTGCCAGCTGTGATTTGGATTTGGAAAGGAAAGGAGGGTCTTAGCATGACTTGTTTATCTCAGGTAATTTGGCAGTAAGCTGGGCCCTGGGAATTCTAGTTACAAGGAAAATGTGAAGCAAGAGTGACAGGAATATGGTTTTAGGCTTTTAGTGTGGAGTGTAGCTTAAAGGCCCAGCTCTACCTGAGGGTGCATGGGAGCAAGGGAGCCTTCACCTGGCTCCTGCTCATGTCTAGTGGATTTCTGACAGATCCTTAAGTATCCTCAAAAGGGACTCATGGATTTAGAAGTAAAGAAATGTTGCCCCTTGGTATCTCTGGAAAAACCAAAACTGTATGGTAGTACACACCTGTAATCTCAGTGCTGGAGAGACTGAGGCTAGAGGATTACCCAGAGTTCAAGGTCAGGCTGGGTTACAGAACCTTTAACAACAAAGCAAAAGCACACGTGCGCGCGCGCACACACACACACACACACACAGAGCTAGCAAGAAAAGGCCCACACGCCTACATAGAACCAGTCCTTGGAGCTAAGCCCCACTCAGGCTGGTCAGATATTCTGTACTCTGTTCCAATCCTGCATGCTGCTGGTTATCTACTTGAGTCTGACCTGTGTGTTTACAGTGCAGTAGGGGGAAGCCAGCATTATGGTTCAGAGGCACTCAGGAAGTTGCAGTGGGCAGAGGGGGTGTGGGCCTTGAGTAGAATAGCACTGGCTCTTGAGGCTAAGCTGGCACACTTGTCAGATTCCCCTGCTGGCTCTGGGACCCCAGGCAAAATCATTCGATTCCTTTGACCCAGAGCTTTGTGGTTGAAAGTAAAGAATTCCAACAGCTGTTATGCTGATAGAGTCAGTGCTAGGGAAAGCATCTCCAGCCACTGTGGGACAGGTCTTGACTGGCCTTTAATCTTTCCTCATTTCCTCTCCTTATCTTCTCTAGCCATTCAGTAACCTTTGCCTTCAAGTTAGTTGGAGGCCATCATAGACTTAGCTAAGAAACTGTTGTCATTTATCACCCCTTCCTTCTTATCTGTGTTTCAGAGTGGTCTCTTGACAGATGTGTCCTTCTACAAATGCTGTGATGTTCTTCAAGACAGGGTTTAGGGAACTGCTCCCAGTCTTCAACAGCCTCCCTCTAAGCCCTCTCAGGTCTCCTGTGGGGAAGCCATTAGTACTTCTCATATGTTATGTTTTCCTAAATCTTTATTTTTATTTCTCTTGTTTTTTTTTGTGCATGTGCATGTATGCATTTGTGTGGGCACAATGTGTGTGTGTGTGTGTGTGTGTGTGTGTGGCTGCCTGTGCATGTGGAGTCCCAAAGTTGATATTGGGAATCATCCTGGCTCTTCTACCTTATTCAGTGAGTCAATGTCTCTCATTTAAGCCCAGGGCTTGCTAATATAGCTGGTCTCACTAGCCAGCTTGCTCTGGGGATCCCTCACCCCTGCTTTCTGAGGCTGGATTTACAAGAGGCCTACCATACTCACCAGCCACTTATGCAGGTTCTGGAGACCAAACTCCATTTAACCACAGAGCCACCTCCCCAGCTCACCCTCACTTCTTTTACTCTCTCCTTCCCTCTCTCCCTCCCATTCCGGCAAAGGCTCTCTCTCCTTTTAAGATTTATTTACTTTTATAAGTGTTTACCTGCATGTACATCTGTGTACCACATGTATGCAGTGCCCATGGAAGCCAGAAGAGGGCATCAGTTCCCTAGCCGTGATAGTTGTAGACAGGTGGGTTTGGAAACTGAATCCAAGTCTTCTCAGAGCAGCCAGTGCTTTAACCTGCTGATCCCCTCCAGCCCCTGTTGTTTATTAGATGTGGCCATTCTTATCAGAGTAAAAAGTAGATCATCTGGCACTTGCACATTCTCCCAACTGTTGTCTATTTATTTTCTATTTACTTTTTATTTTTACACTGGGCGCTGAACTCGGGGCCTTAGGCATGCTAGGCAAGCAGTCTGCCACTGAGCTCCAAACCCCTTTCAGCATTGAGTGCTGCTTTTCATCCTGTAGCTTGGTGTCCTTATCTAGTAGTTCCCCCTGCTGCTGCTGCCTGCAGAGGCCAGAGGAGGGTGTCAGAGCCCTGGAGCTTGCCTTCTGGGCAGGTACGAGCTACCTGACATGGATGCTGAGACCCACACTCAAGTCCTCTGCAAGAACACCATGTGCTCTGTCACTGGGCATCTCACTAGCCTACTACCTGGCAAATTGTGATACTGTGACTCACACACACACACACACACACACACCCACATGTCTACATACGCACTTCCTGTTTGTGGAAGTTGTAGACTTCTCAGCAAGTTTCTAGTAAAGATGTTGCCAGCTCCAAGGGAAAATGGCCTTTGTGCTTCTAAGCCATTTTGTGTCCCATCCAGCAAGGTCTTTCTTAGGCCCTTTTGATTTTTCCCAGGCCATTAGGTGAGAGGGATAATTTTAGTGTAAATTAAATTTCGTGAACACACAAAATGCAATATGGATACTCATATGTAGACAATAAGATAAGTTGGTCTCATTGGTCACAAGGTGGAAGCACCTTCACTCTCCTAGAGACAAACCAGTCTTTTGTTCTAGTTCCTTGTGACGGAATCTGTGGTCCAGGCTCTCTGTGCTGTGGGATTTGCACGAGTCACCTTTCTTCTCCAAAGCCCTGAAGGGAGAGTAGAATGCCAAGTCTGCCCCTCCATAGTTGGCATTTGTTCCAGATCTTTTCAGGAAGCCATCTGGTGGGAAGGGAGCGCCAGCTTCACCAGGGAGCCATTTGCTCCTAATCTCCTTATTAATTGCTCTGGGAGCCTGCGACAGATTAAATGCTGCATCGTAGAGTGACTCCTCTCCTGTACCTCCCCAGTATGTCCCTGGACTGTGTTTGTTCTTAGATGAGGCTTCACAACCTGGCTGAGGGACAGTGACACATAGTGGTTAGGACAGCCCACCTCCAGGCAGCTTTCCTCACCAGCTTTGTGATACTGAGCAAGTGTCTAACCTCTCTGGGTCTCATGACCTTATTTGATACTGGATAAGAGGTAGCTGTGATGTGTCAGTGAGTTGATACATGTTCCCAGCTTGGAGCCTAGTGCCTGGCATATGCTAGGCCCTGACCACATGATGATGATGATGATCATGGTGTCAGTGATGGTGATGGTGACAGCAGTCAAGTGCCCCTGTTGTGACGACGATGAGTAAGCCTTTCCATCACTCACCTGCAGCTTACTTCTCCTTCCTACATTAGTTCATTCCAATGAGAACAACAGCATTCCTTTAAAGCAAGAATTACTCAATCCCCAGCACCTGCTGCCTGCTTTTGTATATAAAGATTTATTGGAATGGTTATGCTGTTTAATTGCCTATTACCGATGGTTACTTTTGCTCTACAGCAGCAAAGTATCAGTGCCAAAAACCTTATAATCTTAAGACCTTATGTATCACACAGTCAATAATACTTACTATGTGGAATTTTATAGACGATGTTTACTAATCCCTGGTTAACAAAAGTGGTTGTGAGGCTTCAGGCAGAACCCTGCAAAGCCAGCTGCAGCCAGGGGGCAGAGCTGTGGCAGACAGCCAGGTGCTGCTGACCTTGCGTTGACTGAACCTTGATCTTGCCTATCTCCCCACCTCTTTCCTCCGCCTAACTAGAGAAGAGTAGAGGGAGCAGCTGAATAGGAATACATTAATAAGGAATACCATAAAGATATATTTTGGATGTGTATTTTTATCATGTACTTTATATTTCCAGATGCACCAGATTTCACACACATGCATTGGTCTGCAGCAGTGGGTCTAAAAGGCTGTGTCCTGTTCATTATGAATGGCTTAAGCTCATTTTCAAGTGGAATTTTGACATGATTTTCCTCTTGCCTGATGACTTCAGATGAAGACATGACTCCCTCTAAATGGTAGCGGTGAATATTATGTACATCTAGAGCAAAGTAAAACTGAAGTGTCAGATCCTAACCACTGACAATAAATCCTAAGTGCAGATAAAGCCCTTCTCAAGCCATAAACGGAGGAAACGTGTTCTATTTACAAAAGCTCAGCGGGTTCACGTCTCTTTTCATTTCCCCAGGCACACATCTGTCCTCTAAAGGGAAGCACACATGTAACATTTACATCTGGCCTTATTTATTGCTCTGGAACTGATGTAGGCAAGTCACCTTGCAAAGTGCAGAGGAATATCCCTTTCATTTTGCAGGCGGTGGTTATTGATATTAATGTCACCCTTTTCTACCTTTCTCTCTCCTTTCTCTTCTCTCTCTCTCCCCTTCTCTCTCCTCTCTCTCTCCCCTCTCCTCTCTCTCACTCTTGCTTTCTGTCTCAGTCATTGTGAGACTAAATAAGCTACAGGTAGGAAGACACCCTGAGATGCCAGAAGCAGTAGGCAGGCGCAGTGGAATCTGAGGACATTTCTCCTGTTCTTGCCAAGAAGTGGTCATCGTGGAACCCCCTGCAGGAGAGAGGGGCTCTGGGTGTGAGGACAGCCAGCTTCCTGGGAACTTAGATCTAAATGCTCGTAATTAGAATGCATTATCTTCATTGGAAGATAAGCAAATTATTTTTCAATATAATGGATAAAGACACTTCTAATTAACTTCAGAAGAGAGATGTGCCTTCAGGTTTTAACCAGTAGTTAAGGTTTGTGTATATGTCCCATCTTCAAGTTTTATTTTAACTGTGTGTTGAAACTGGATTTTATTTGTGTTTGCATGTGGTGTCGTGACAGAACACAAAGCCTTATACATGCCAGACAGGCATCCAGCTACCATCAGGTCATTCCCAGCCCATAATGGAATTTTAGATGAACAGCAAATCCAGTGATGATTTGGACTAAATCACCTTTATTTCATTCTATTTATTTCTCACTTTGTGGCTCTAGCTGGCCTCAAACCCACAGCAATCTGCCTACCTCTACCTTCCAAGTGCTGAGATTAAAGGCATATGTCACCACATCCAGCTTTAACACAATCCAGGAGACAACTATGCCCCAGAGAGCCTGGGACTTTGCAAAGGTTCCATATTGCTCTATGCTCTCCCAGAGCAGAATCTTAGTTGGTGTGACTGGTGAAGGAAGGACCTTAGCAGTCCTAGGCTGCCTTGTTGGCCCCCCAACTGCCCTCTTGCTCTTGCCTTGCCCTGGGCTAGCACTCTTACCTATGTGGACCTATCTTGATCTTTTGGCATCCCTGGCCTCTAGCCCATTTAGTCTCTTTAAGCTCAGATCCATTTGGGTCTGCTTTGTGTGGACAGACTAGACTACCTGTTATATCATCCCGCTGGCCAGCCAAGGATCTGCTTGAAATCCACAGGCTGACAGTCAAAGTGTGGCTAAGGGCTTTTAGAGTGTTCTTTCCTGGTACTATCCCAGAACGTTAGGGTTTATGAAGCCATAATTATTAGACCAAGAACTAAATATCCTAATTCTTAGACCCTTGTCTCTATTTGGTTAACTTGATTTGTACATATGTATAAGGAAACCCTGTGGGGGAGGGGTGGGAGAGATGACAGGTGCCTATGAAGCCAGAACAACACCTGAAGCTGGAGTGATAGGTGGTTGTGGGCAGCTTGGTAGGGGTGCTGGGAATTGAACTTGGGTCCTCTGCAAAAGCAGTATGTGCTGTTAGCCACTGAGACATCTCTATAGCCCATAAACTTATTTTTAAGGCAATTTTATATTCACATCAAAATTAAGCAGAAAGTTCAGATTTCCCATATAACCTTCTACACGTGAAACCTCTCTTATCATCGTTGTTGTGGTGCTGGGAATAAAGCCTGGGCCTTGCTCATGTTATGTGAGTACTTTGTCGGTGGCTATATCCCTAGTCTTCTCTACCATGGACCCTCCATGTTGCGGTCCCTATTCTACAATCCTTCAAAATCACTGAATCCTAAAGAGTTTGACATAAGGTGGAAAGGAAAACTTACAGGATCAGAAGAACTTCAAGGGAGTGCCTTGAATCACAAAGCATGCTCAAGTTTCCTATTACTCTCTATTGTCCTGACATCCTAGCATTGCTGTCTGTCTGTCCCGGGGCAGGTGATCAAGGACTATGCACAGCTTCGCTTCAGAGCTCACAAACAGGATTAGCCCTGCCTGGCCCCTCTCTTTTGTATCCCACAAACAAAATTCCCAGCACCCCTACCAAGCTGCCCACAACCACCTATCACTCCAGCTTCAGGTGTTGTTCTGGCTTCATAGGCACCTGTCATCTCTCCCACCCCTCCCCCACAGGGTTTCCTTATACATATGTACAAATCAAGTTAACCAAATAGAGACAAGGGTCTAAGAATTAGGATATTTAGTTCTTGGTCTAATAATTATGGCTTCATAAACCCTAACATTCTGGGATAGTACCAGGAAAGAACACTCTAAAAGCCCTTAGCCACACTTTGACTGTCAGCCTGTGGATTTCAAGCAGATCCTTGGCTGGCCAGCGGGATGATATAACAGATAGTCTTCAATATTCAGAGCTAGGATTCTGCTGAGTGTCATCCCTGGGAGGACATACTGGGATTCTGCTGAGTGTCATCCCTGGGAGGACATACTGGGATTCTGCTGAGTGTCATCCCTGGGAGGACACACTGGGATTCTGCTGAGTGTCATCCCTGGGAGGACACACTGGGATCCTGCTGGTGTCATCCCTGGGAGGACACACTGGGATCTGGAGCACGGGCTACTATCTATGTTCATGGTTACCCAGGGGTCTAGACCTTTGAACTGTGAAAAGAGGAAAGGACAAAAGGTTATATGAGGGGTCATTGTGAACAGAGCTGATGTGTTGCCAGGTCTCTGTTACTGTAACAAATACTTGAGGATATCAGTACTGATTATAATACTGATTATAAGAGGAAATGTCTGTTTGCACTCACAGTCTCTTGGTCCATTTTTTGGGGCCTGTGGTAGGAACAACTTGGTGGGAACATTTGGAGGGGGCTGTTCACTTCATGGTGGCCAGGAAGCAAAGAAAGAGGAGAAAGGGCTGGGTTCCCAACAAGACCTAATGTCCCTGCACAGGGACCTACCTTCAAAATGTTGCTACCTTCCAGTAGCCACATCAGCTGGGGCCAAGGCTTCAACACATACCATCTCAATTGCTTTTCTTGTTACTGGAACAAAATACTTAAAAGCAACAACTTACGAAAGGAAAGGTTTAATTTTGGCTTACAGTTTTGAGGTTCAGTGTGTCAGAGGAGGCATGGAAACAGAACTTGCTTTGTCTAGCTGTATTCTCCCAAGGAACCTTGCCTAGTCCCATACCATGTATGTGCCAGGAGGCAGAGAAGGGGGGGTCGGGGGCCAGAACCAGGTGTGCATGTAACGTGCAAAGGCCAAGCCCCTACTTCCTACACTTGGGTCCTGCTCCTAAAAGCTCGAAGATGCCATATGGACATTCAGGACCCAACTTTAGAAGCAGATAACATAAAAAAATTTAACTATTAGATGAGACTTGGATCCCATCTTTTTCTCTGCTACTGTGCCTTTTTGGTTCTGCCTTCTGAGCTCTCTTATCCGATAGGACATGTGGTTGTGGCAATCATAGCCACTTGGGAGTCAAGTGGGGCAGTTTGGTAGGTACACTAACAACATACAGTATCTTTCTGTTTTAGATTTTAATACAAAAGCAGTCTGTTAACAGCTTTTCTAGTGGACACTCCCATCATAGGTGAGAAAACATGCTTTTGGAAGGACACATCTGCAGGATATGATGCCTCCTGAATTTACACATACCTTCAAATGCTAGTCTAAGGCGTTCTGAGAAAAGCAACGATTTTCTCCCAAATTGCCCATTATGTGAAGCGCATGTGATTACCGCTAATTCACTTTGGCACATCACCTGAGCTGTGAGTCCCGGCTTGGTGCAGCCCTCAGAATGCACCCACCTAAGTTTATGGCTATGCGTATGGCAGAAGGCATTTTTATGGAAGGTGTTTTATGTAATTCCAAACAATTTAATAGAAATGTAATTCGACAGGGAAAACTACAGTCCCTTGGCCCTTTCAGAGTGCAGATAATGGCCCAGATTAAAGGGCTGGGGCTTTGTTCATTATAGTCAAATACTGTGTGTGAATTACCATTTTCCTTGCCGTTGGTCCATTTCAAAAGTGTGCCATTTTCCTATTATAATAACAGGCTGCGTTTTCTTAGAATCATCTCATTATGATTGGTCCTGTCTTTTCAGTTTGCAAATAAAAAGCTTTTGCAGTGATAAACTAGTTGTTCCCAAGCAGCCTTAATCTCTGCTTCTGCTTTTGAACTGCTACAGGTCAGGCCCTGCGGAAGGTGGAGAGAAGCCGGTCCTGCTCTCAGGAGAGGAAGGAGGTAAGACACCCACTGCTGTTTGCAAGAGCCTGGTGTAAACAGGCGCTCTGGGAGTCCTGGGCCAAGTGAGAGCTGGCTGCTGGACTTGTCAACCCATTGTCACTTGTAACAATGATCTTTTGTGGAGCACATCAGCTGGCTTGCTGTGACACTCACTCCAGATTTTAGCCACTTAGAACAACAGCTGTACATTTAGTTCCTGAGTCCGTGGTCAGCAACCTGGCCTTCTTTTGGGTTCTTGCTTATAGTTCAGGCTCTTCTGCTCTCAACTAGGGCTCAGTTGCGTCTGCAGAGCTTGCTGTGTGCCAGGCAAGGTGCCTCACACTCCACATGCTGTCTCTTTCTGCAAACAATAAGGTTTGCTCACATGGAATTTCCAGGGTCTAAGGATGGAGTGCCAGCTGCAAGAACTCCTGAGTCTTGGGTTTCCAAAGGGTACGGGTCACTTCTGACACTTCTTCTAAGAATAAAAGGTTGTTTTTCAAGCTCAGCTGGGTCTAGGAGCTTCAAAGCAAGCCATGGGGCAGGCCAGGTTTAAGAGTGGGGAAAATAAACAGAGGGAACAGGATGGGGGGATTGGCTGCCCCTCTCTCCCCAAGACAAGAGCTCTCAACCCAAATAGTTAAATAGTCTAGAACTTGCAATATAGCCCAGGCTGACCTTGTACTAGAGACCCTCCTCTTCCTCTTAAGTTCTGGAATTACAGGTGTGTGCCACCACAACTAGGACCAGGTCTTACTTCTTATCTTTTTGATTGTGACCCTAACCTTTGTGACCCTAACTGAGCCCAAGGACTCGCTCCTGCATAGTACTTGGCAATTCTTGAAAGCTCAGGATCTCAGTGGGACTGAGGAATGGTGTGTGACAGCTGCTGCTATATGTGGAAGACAAGTGCCCCTAGACCATTGCACTGCAGTGGGAGAAACTATCATAGGCAGAGAACGTGGGCTCACAGGGCTCCCCCAACCCTATCTGAAGTGTCAAGAAGCTTGCTGGGCTTGATGGCATCAGCAGTTAATTGAATGCATTGATCTTCCAAAGAACTAGAGTTGGGCTCCCAGCATCTACACAAGTGCTTTACAACCACCTGCAACTCCAGCTGCAGAGCTGACACTCTTCCCTGGCTTCCCCAGATGTTTGCACTAACATGCACATACCCACACAGGCACACACATAAACACAATTAGAAATAAAATTAATTGGAAGGAAGGGAGAGAGGAAGGAAGAAATAGAGGAAAGAAGAAAAAAAGATGGACTTTTCAAGAGCTGTGTGGATAGGCCTAAAATTTCCACTCTTGAAAAGCCAAGGAAGGATGACTTGAAGTTCAAGTTCGGCCTAGCATGTATAGCAAGACCTTGTCTAAGGAAACATGAAAGAAGACTTTGCAGAAAAGGTGATAGACAGGCTGCCGCTTAAAGAATGAGTAGGAGTTATTTAGTTCAAGGAAACAACACGGTCAAAGTCAGAGAGACATGATTAAAGAAAACAGAAGACCTTTAGAGCCTAGGTGGGTGGAAGCGGCATGAGGACCATATGTTTCCACGGGGCTCTTTGATCAAGTCCCATGTTCCTGAGAGAGGGTGGGATGTAAGGAATAAGTCGAGCTTGTATTCTTTCCTCCTCTGCCCTCTCTTAGCAACAGAACCTCCTAATTGCCACTTTCTCAGCATCTCCATTGTGCCAATTGCCTGAGAGAATTTCAGATCATTTCTCTGCTAAAAAGTGCTTGAAGTGAAAAACGAAACAGGAAGCTGTTTATCTCAATGCCCAGGTTTAATTCTAAAGATATTTAAGTTGGCTTTAGGCCCTGTGAAGAAGGGCTACTGGCTGACTGTTTCAACTGGCTAGAAAATCAGAGAACTACACTAATCGCACATTGCTGACTTAGGGGACTCCCTGATCCCCTGACCTTGCCCTCTCCTACCCTGCTTTTCTGTAGCCTCCCATCACTACTTGGTAGCACTGTGTGCCTTATGCAGATGGCCAGCCATAGATTAAGCCATGTCACCATGAAAGGTAAGGAAAAGACACGCTGTCTCTTTGTCAAGGTTGGTTGGAACAAGCAGCTGGGGACACTTGTCCTGTTCCTTTTCTGTGGGCTATTCTATCCCCAGAGGGTGAGAATGTAGTTTCCCCCTGGGTCGGATGGGGACTGTGCCTATGTGGGGTCATGGGCTGGCACAGTGAGGGCTGTGTGTGGGTCCCACTGAGCTTGCCAGGTCCCCTTTAGCCCAAAGTAGTGCTGTGTGACTTATGCCCTACTACAGGTCATTCTGTCTGTCTGTCTGTCTCCCCCCTTTTCTCCTGTTTCCCCTCTTTTCCTGTGTATATGTATGGTATGTATATGGGTGAGTATATGCAAGTGTGTGGAGGCCCAAACTTAAAGTCAAGTGCGTTACTTGATTATTGTTGTTCTTCATTTTATAACGACAGGGTCTCTCCCTAAACTCCACGTTCGTCTAGTCCATCTAGTCTGGCTAGCCAGTTTGCTCCAGGGATCCTCTGTCTCTGCCTCCCAGGTACTGGGATTTTATAGGTGGTTGCCACTCCTGCCAGGTTTTTGTGTTGGTTCTGGGTAATCTGAATTATGTCCTCCCACTTGTGAGGAAATAATTTATTCACCGAGCCATCTCTCCAGCCTTTGAACCTGTGATCTTCTCACTTCTGCTTCCAGAGTCCTGGGATTACAGGGTTGTGTCATGGCCTAACTGGCAGTTTTTAGCTCTTCTGCTCTGGGTGCGGATCCAGACATCTGAATTTGTTAACTGCTAGCAGTGCACACATGCAGCTGAGGATGAGAATGGTTTTTCAGAGTGTGAGGCAGCTGATCATGGGTTCCCTGTGGACTGTTCACAGCCTGCCTGGCACCCAGTCCCTCAGCCACCACTGACTCCAGCTACCACAGAGACAGGTCCAGACAGAGACTGATGGGCAGCACAGAAGGACACATATTCAACTGCTAGGTTCCAGAGGAAGAAAGGGCTGCCTGCTAGAGCAGGCTGAGCCGAGGTACTGGAAAGGGCACAGTTGGCTCTGAACTGTCCCTTGACGGTTGCTTTGCAACAGCAATTGCTTTCAGTTCAGTTGGTAAAAATATTCTTGGCCTTGCCTCTAACAAGTATTCATGGTTCCTGCCTGTAGAGATTATGTAGTGTTTATGGTCTCTGCTCATGAATTATTAATGATTTTGAAATTGTGGCCATTGTAGTTTACTCAAAAATCATTAGGAAGCAAATTTGTCATATAGTGCTTAAGAAAAAAGTGAGAGAAAATCCCAGAGGAGAGACTGAATTTTATTCACCATCTAACCTAACCCTCCCATCTCTCAGTGTGCACACTGCTAACCAGGGCACATGGTGCTGGGGGACATGTCCTCTTGCTGCATGGGATCCCCTGCAGCTCTGTGAGTTAGAGCCTCTGTGTGCATTGAAGGCCGTAGTGTAGGTTCCAGAGCAGAGACCTCTGGCACTGAGCCCTCTCACTTTGACACTGTTCTCCAGGGAGAGCTAGTTTGCAGTGTAGCTACCTAGTTCAATTGCAGTGGCATTTGCTCCATAGAGTCCCACGAATATTTGGCTGTCTACTGTGTACATGTCAACAGAGAGAAAACCCAGTTACCCTTCTTCCTCCAGGGGTCCTCCTGGCTCAGGCTAGGCTTTAGGTGAACTCCAGCCTTCCTACTTCTTGGATGGGTGTCCCCAGGTAAGTGAGCCCTATTTAGGTTACCTCCTGGGCTTCTGCTCTTAACCACTCCATGAACCTCTTGTAATAATGGACTGCCATCTTTTGCAGTTGATTGGAGATTCTAAAAACCACTCATCTGTGAGCTCACTTTGTAAAGGACTGTAAAAGCCATTTAGCTGTCCCATTTAGAAGCCTTAAGCTTGCCTGCTTCTACATGCATGCACACTCTTACACCCTATTCCTCTGGGTACAGGGTTAAAGAAGGCTCTTTTCTCAGGCAAAGCAGAAGATACCTGGATTTCAGGAACTAGCCCCCTCTGTCATGTTAGTGTGCCACCAAGGGTAGGCTCCTACTCCCACTCGTTGCTCTCACACACTCTTCCTATCTAGGAGCCCCATTCAGAGGCCAGGGAGTAGGACCAGCCTTCCAATCAATGCTGAGGATATTTGGAAGAAGGGGCTGGGAATGTGGCCGTATTGCAGAGCACTTAGCTAATATGCCTGAGGTCCTAAGTTCTGTCTACAACACAGCAATAAAAAAGAAATAGTTGAAGGTTAGCTATGTTCCTGATAGCAGTCCTCAGTTTCCTTTCCAAGACAAAACCACTTATGTGTCCTTCCAGCTAGTAGCCATAGGTATTTCCACCCTCCTACTCTCTCTCCTTGGTTTTCGTGTGCAGATGGGTACTATGTGTACATTTGTGAGCATGTGCTTGCGTGTCATGAGTCATGCTCCTGAGCTTCTGGCCATCTTTTTTTTTTTTTTTTTTGAGACAGTTTCCCATTGTTCTGGATTCCACCAATTCAGCCAGAGAGTACCAGATAGCTGCCTGTCACCTGCCCAGCACTGAGATTGCAAATCTGTGCTACCACACCTGGCTGTCTAATTTTTTTTTTAAAATCAGGTTCTAGGGATTGAACTCAGGTCCTTGGGCTTTCAAGGCAAGCTCTATACTAATTAATTGAACTGTTTCCCTAGTGAAAATGGGTACAGTAAAGAAACCCAAATAGCTCGTTTGTGGTAGCATGATAGTATGTGATATAGTCTGATTTCTCCTCCTGTTGTGCTGTTTTTAGAGGAGGAAAGGGTTCATTTTAGGTTACATTTCCAGGTAATGGTCCATAAATGAGGAATGTCTTTCTTTTATTAAATTGTGGTGCTATTGACCATTCCCATGACCTCCAGCATCTTCACTAAGTCCCAACTCCAGCGGTCTCGCTCTCCTTCCCCACCCAGTCTCTCTCCTTTCTTCTTACACCTAACCCATCTTGGAAGACTCCTGTGGCAGAACACATGGACTGCCTTTGTTCTTTTTATGGCGTCTTTCTGTGTCACCACAGATGTACCAGAACATCATCCTTTATTTGAAACTTTGGAGATAAATGTGTTTCATTTTCTTACATCTGGAAAGGAATGGTGTCCCAGTAGGTCCTGTAGAAATACCCTGTGATACAGCACATTCACATATGCATAGGGAAGCATGAATAACATACCAAGTAGGGTAAATGCAGTCTGCACATTATGTGTTAGCTCAGATTGGATTTGGGTATAAGAAATGCCGTGAGTGTACTACTAGTTCCCAGTAGTGACTGTCTAGGCTATTAATGGCTCTTACTACAGTAAAAATACGTTAAGAGATAATCTAAAGCAGAAATTTCCTACACATGTACAAAAGCAGCCCAAGGTGAAGTCCTTAAACTAGAATCAGTGAAAGCAGTGTTCCCAGTCATCTGCTAATAGTACTTGAAGGGCAGAGATGTTGGCTGCTGACCATCTCTAGAGTGCTGGCCGGAATCAAAGGTGGCAGGCTTTGGCAACAGTGCTTGCATCATATGGGCCACTCCAGGCTTCCCCAGGCTCCTCATCTGGTGGCAGCAGGGAAGTTTGTCTGAGAAGGACTTGCAGGTGTGTCTAGATACTCAAATTTGAGAGCCATTTAGCTCTTAGCTCAGTGAGAGTGGTGATTCTTGTAGGTTTTCAGTGATACTAACCATCCAGCAGCACACACAGCCTTCTTCCTTCTCTGATGTAAGTCTCAGTGTCCTTGTAGCTTGGCCTTCTGGTAACTGAGCCATCCCTCCTATAATCTTGTCTTTGAAGAAAAAGAACATGTTTGGGCTCAGTGGTAGATAGAGTGCTTGTTTAGCATGTACAAAACTCTAGGTTTGATCAATAGTGTAAAAAGAAGTAAAAGAGGAGGAGGAGAAAGAAAGAGGAGGAGGAGGAGGAAGAAGAAAGCACTTAAGAAGGACAGGAGAGTGCATGCTGAGGCACTAGAGCTGTGGCAGTCAGCTCTCCAAATGTGCGCTTTTATGGGAATGAAACCTTTTAGTTCAGATTTCTGGGCAGAGAAGAATGAAATCCATTTTGGATTCAACTGCCAAATGCTTTCCCAGGGTGAAATTAGCATTGTCTGCCTTTCTATGCCATGAGGTCTTGGTCTCTGTAGGCTTTGAGAAATTGGCTGACTGGCTACTAGCAGTGGTACCTTGGGACTTTAAAACTGGGCAAGCAAGTTATGCAGCAAGGTAGGAAGCCTGTGACCACTGCAGCGAGCAACTCCAGTTCCTAGGCTCAGTCTCATTCAGGTGGCTCAGTCTCTGCGACTCCACATCGTCCTCTCAAGGGTGGGGGTAATTCAGAACTGGTGCCATAGGGTTGCGGTAAGTATTCTGTAGGTGTATTATACATCCCAGGAACTCCATAGATATTGAAGATTATAATTTAGGGCTTGTAGAGGCAAAGGAGTATATGTGGAAGACAAATGCCTTTAAAGCCAAGAGGCCTGGCTGACCAGATGGGTAAAGGCACTCATGACCAGTCTTGATGACCTGACTTCAATCTCTGGGACCCATATGGTAGAGAGATACCACAAGTTATCCTGTGACCTACTACTACTACTACTACTACTACTCACACACACAAACACACACACACACACACACACACACACACTATAGATAGATAGATAGATAGATAGATAGATTAGATAAAATAGATTAGATAGATAGATAGATAGATAGATAGATAGATAGATAGATAGATAGATGCAAAAAATTGTTTCAAAGCCAAGAGACAGAGTAGAAATGTTTTCAGGAAACTGCTGAACACAGACAAGTCTAGTGTTTGTTACCATGTAATGCTATCAGAGGGCAGCCATAATCCTTCCTGTAGGACTTTCCTTACTTTTGAATCCCCAACTGCCCTGAGACCCCTGGGAGCTACAGGAGATATGTCTTCAAACCCAGCCTTCAAAACCCCAGTTTAACAAGGGCAAGGCCAAGACTCATGCCAAACAGTAAAAAGAATCAATTTCTGATAAAATGCCGGGAAGAAGATTGACATGTCTAAAACCTTTCTGGTATCAGCTTAGCTTCCAGCACAAGATTAAACTCTAGGAAAAAACTCCTCAGAGAGCTGCAATTTCTGAACAGAAAGAAGCTGTTTTGGATAGGCAATGTGCCCTTGTACAGAACATCATCAAAGTCTCCTCTATCCTCCTATCTGAGGCATGAAATTGCCTTTAACGCTTGCCTCCTCCCTCCACGTGGGAAAGAAAAAGCCATGTGTGGAATATAGAATGGAATTAGAAAAGGGAATGGCATCATCTAAAGAAGGGTGGGACCTGCAAGTGTCTCAGGAATGATGTTTTCAGGGTGCAAGAAACCCTGCTGCAGGCTGGGCAGCAGCCACAGCAGCCCATTCCTGCTGCCACCGACATGGCAGCACTGCCCCTCCCCTCTGTGTTGCTAGCTGTCTGGTCATCTAGGTCTGGCAAAAGCCAGTGGCCTCAGCTTTACTAGGATCCACAGTCTATGGACTGGGGCACTGCAGAAGCAATAGAAGTCCTCTCCTAGCTTCATCTTAAAAGGGGAAATTGTAGCATCATATTGCTGAAAACTTCAGAGGTAAGCAACATCAGTGCCTGCATTATTGTTTCTGTTTCTGTGAGGAAACACTATGACGAAAAGCAACTTGGGGTGGAGAGGGTTTATTTCCCTTACTCTTACATCTCACAGTTCATTATTGAAGGCAGTCAGGGCAGGAACCTAGAGGTGGCAGGAACTGATGCAGAGGTCATGGAGGAATGCGCTTTCTGCCTTGCTTCCATAGCTTGCCCAGCCTGCTTTTTTATGGTGCCCAGGGGTGGTATACCTATTATAGACTAGGCCCTTCTATATCAAACACCACCACCACTGCCACCGCCACCACCACCACAAACAAAACAAATAGCAAATAACTAAAAGAAATTAAAAAGAATAAAACAAACAAAAACCTTGCAGCACAGGCCAGTCTAGTTGGGACATTTTCTCAGTTGAGAGATTCCCTCTTCCCAAAAGGACTCTAGCTTGTGTCAAGGTGCTATAAAACTAGCCAACACAAATAGGTATAACTGGATCCAAGTATTTAGACTCTGGACTTCTCCTTTTCCCATGGCCATGCACTCTTCATGCAGACAATTCTCTGATGTAATAAGGTGGCTGCCAGCCACCCCAGGCTTACTGCATAAAGCCAGTTAGTGTGGTTCAGGGACTAGAGTCAGAGCCTGGGTAGTAAACAGCATGGAGCCTTAGTTGTTTCACGTGTAGGATGGTGATGGAAGCTGCAGCAGCCTCACAGGGAACTGGGAACTTGGAACAGTACCTAACTTGTAGCCCTGAGAAAGTGGTGCCCCCCTCCTTTCTGACAGTGCCTTCCTTCACTGTCAGCAGTTCTAACAGAAGGACCAGGAGGTCAGCCAAGTTTAGTGTCCAGACTAAGACCTACCAGCTGGGTCACAAGAGTCAGGTGAAGAATCCCATATTAACATAGTTAGAAAGGGATAATTTCCCAAAAGAAAATTAGTTTAGCATCACAGAAGACTGGGGAAAATATAGTGGGCAGGCAAGAGCCAGCCACTGACCACATAGTCACTTTATGACAGGAGCAATAGAGCTGACAGATGGGTATAGTTGTTGACAGCAGCTTCCACACAGAGAGTCCATCTCCACTCACTGAACTCAGCAGTGCTGTTCTCATATGTGAGAAGTCTAGGCTCAGAGTGCAGCCCACATGCCTCAGGTACCCAAGCAAATACAGGACTGTGCCAGCATGTTATGTGGTGTGCCACTTGAGAAAGAGGTGCCTACATGACGTCCTTTGGGCACATTCTCATTCTCCTGAGGCTTAAATTCTCTATATGTAGAATAGTGTTCAGCAGGCCTTCCTGTCTTACTGGTGGGCAGAGTTGAGAGAGATAAACACCAGGCCCAGCTCAACTTTGGCCACAAGAAGACTCTCTTCCAGGCTACCACTTTCCCTGGTCCTTATTGTAAGTTCATGGTTACAAAAAAGGACCCTGGCCTGTGTCCATGGACTAAACAGGTAAGTAAGAGGGCAAGGTGCCAATGGCCAGATGGCATACGACTCATTTGTTATTCATCTGATAGGTGACAGCTACCCCAACCAAAGGAGTGGTTCTGATCAGAGGCCATTGAATTGGTTGTGTATCTTACCGTCACACATGGTCTCTCCAGAAGGTGCTTCCAGGGACCCATGGATATGAGAAAGCCGAGGCTGTATTTGACATTTGTGTGCAACCTACACATTGTAAGCTTATGTTATCTCTAGATGTCTTACAATCTCCAGTGCTGTGTGGATGTCCGGGAAGTAAGTGCCGTGCTGTATCATGGTCTCTGTAAGGAGCAGTCTCAAGCTAAGTCATCTGGGAGGAGGGAGCTAGGCTGGTACTTTCTAGATACACTATCAACATCTATACTTGGGACAGACTTTGCCATGGGTCTGAGGCATTGGGGTCTTTATCATGGCTGTGTTTATATCAATAATACACACTCAGTAAGGACTTCATCTGTTTCTCCTAGTTGCAAAATCTAACATTTTCAGATAACGTCCTCGGGCCACTCATGTATGGCTGATGGAATGAGTTTGTGTGGCAGGGCAATCCAGATCTAGGTCTGGTCACATTGCCAAGGTTTGCATCTAGGCCATGCCACTTCATAGCCATGCAGTCTCTGGAGTTTATAGTTTCTCTGTGCCTCAGTTTCCTTATCTGAAGAATGGAGCTGCCAACTACCTCCTTGTGGAGTTGTAGAAATAATCAAGGGAGTAATATGTGTAGAGTCCTCGGAAGAGGATCTGCAAAGTGCTGTGTGTTTTCAGTTTCCTTTTTCTGATCCCTCACTGGGCTCTCTCTCTTCCATGCTGTATTGACTGGTATCAGTGGGGTTGGGGCAGGAGAAGTGGGACTCAGATCTGTCAACACTGCTACAATGGGACATGCACCATCTACATTTTTTAGTCTTTTTCTGATTCTTGAACTTCTGAGTACCAATTGTAGAGAAACTAGAACTTATATAAAGCTGTAAAAATTAAGCCATTTTTACTACTATGATGTTTTGTATATGCTTGACCCAGGGAGTGGCACTATTAGGAGGTGTAGCCTTGTTGGAGTAGGTGTGTCATTGTGGGTGTGGATTTAAGACCCTCACCCTAGGTGCCTGGAAGTCAGTCTCCTACTAGCAGCCTCCAGATGAAGATGCAGAACTCTTAGCTCCTCCTGCACCATGCCTGCCCAGATGCTGCCATGCTCCTGCCTTGATGATAATGAACTGAACCTCTGAACCTGTAAGCCAGCCCCAATTAAATATTGTACTTTATAAGAGGTGCCTTAGTCATGGTGTCTGTTCACAGCAGTAAAACCCTAGCTAAGACAACGACCTAATCAATCTTTCTTGAAAAAACATTTTTAATTATCTTCCTTTATTGTGTGTGTTCATGCATGTTTGTGCCATGGGGCACATGTGGAGGACCAAGCACAACATGCAGGAGTAGGTTTTCTCCTTCTACACGTGAGTCCAGGAGGGCCGACCCAGGTCCTTAGGCATGGTAGCAAGCATCTCTGTCCACTGAACCACCTTGTGAGCCCTAGGTCTTACTTGTTTTTGTATTTTCTTTAAGCATTTTCCCTACAAAGTAACAAATACTTAAGCATTTTTGAATTATCACTTAATTAGGGACAATTGAAAAATGTCTTCCTTCCATTATATATATATAACTTTAAAAATATTTTTATATTTCATGTTGTTATATATTTAGATGTTTTGTCTGCATGTATATGCACCATGTGTATGCCTGGTGCCCTTGGAGGCCAGAAAAGGACATAGGATTCCTTGGAACTGGAGTTAAAGATGGTTGCGAATAGCCATGTGGGTGCTGGGAACTGAACCCAGGTCCTCTGCAAGAGCAGTAAGTGCTCTGAACTGCTGAGCATTCCTCCAGCTCCACCTTAACTGTTTAACTGATTAAAATATAACTTGTGTATAATGAAGTGGACAGTCTTTTTGGTTTTTCTGAGACAGGGTTTCTCTGTGTAGCCCTGGCTGTCCTGGAAAGTGGACAGTCTTAAGTGCATACTTTTTTATAAACTTATATGTGAATGCACCCATGTTCACACTGCTTATGTCAAATAGAAAGAGTCTCAGGAGACTTCATGAGCCTTCTTAGCTAACACCTCTCCAAAGTAACCATGACCTAGAATCAGAGCAACACAGTTTTGTCTTTTTTTGAACTTCAATAAGATGACAGCATATGTAATTTTTGTGACTGGGTTTTCTTTTAAATGTATCTGTTATGTTTGTTTGCTTTATGTACCAGAAGTTCATTTTTTTTCATTGTGAAATAGACCATCAGTTTTTCTTAGAAAATTTAAATTGCAAAATAATTAGAATGAAGTGTTATCACCAAAAAGGTTTTCTTTGTATGTTATATATACCTCATGGGGCTGAGAAGGTATCACCCCGGGTAGAGTGCTTGCTGAACAAATATGAGGACCTGAGTTTGAATCTCCAGTACCCAAGTAAAATGTCTTGCCCTTAGAACCCAAGCATTTTGGGGAGAGACAAGCAGATCCTGAGGGATGTCTGGATAGCTAGACTTGCTGAACTGCTGACTTCCACTTCAGCGAGAGATTCTGCCTCAAGGGAATAAGAAAGGGATTTAAGCTGGGCAGTGGTGATGCACACCTTTAATCCCAGCACTTAGGAAGTCGAGGCAGGTGGATTTCTGATCCAAGGCCAGCCTGGTCTAGAGTGAGTTCCAGAACAGCCTGGGCAATACAGAAAAACCCTGACTCGAAACAAAGAAAACAAAGAGAAAGAAAGAAAGGAAGGAAGGAAGGAAGGAAGGAAGGAGGGAGGGAGGGAGGGAGGGAGGGAGGGAGGGAGGGAGGGAGGGAGGGAGGAAGGAAGGAAGGAAAGAAAGAAAGAAAGAAAGAAAGAAAGAAAGAAAGAAAGAAAGAAAGAAAGAAAGAAAGAAAGAAAGAGAAAGAAAGGGATTTAAGACACTTGGCATCCTCCTCTGGCTGTATACACACACACACACACACACACACACACACACACCTACCACATACCTTATATTCCCCATTTCATTCTCTTTCCCACTATTAGCAATTGATCCATTGGATTCTCTCTCTCTCTCTCTCTCTCTCTCTCTCTCTCTCTCTCTCTCTCTCTCTCTCTCTGTTTTTTGAGGTAGAATTTCACTCACTATATACCGCAAACCTACCTTAGCCTTCCAAGTGCTTGCTTCCAAGTGGGATCATAGGTGCATGCCAACACACCTGCCTCAGATACCTGTCTTTTTAGAACTGTCTGATTAAGCACTTCTTTATTATTCAGTCAAAAGTGCATTTGGCCACAAACAACAGAAAATCCAATTTAGAGTGCCATAAGCTAGGCATTAGCAACTTCTATTTTTTAAAAAGAACCAGATAATAAATAATCACTTCAGTATTTATGTGTATGTGTAGTCCATCTGAGGTACTCTTCATTGTTGTCATCTTCATTAGCTTCATCGGTTTCCTTGTCTTTGAACTCACTATGTAAACCAGGCTAGCCTAAATTTACAGAGATCTACCTGCCAAGTGCTGAGATTAAAGACATGTGCCACTGCACCCTTCAGAGTTACTCAATTCTGTCATTAAATAGAAAAGCAACCTTAATGAGTGTTCTTCTGTTCCATTACCACTTTATTTATAAATGTATGTGGCTGGCCAGTTTTGATCTCATTAGAATTTACAGACCCTTGGCCTAAACAATAAGATGTGTTTGGTTATTATAAAACTACCAATAGTCTTATGAGAAAAACTTAATTTTTACTTCTAAAAAAAATTTTTTTAAGCTCATCTAACTGAAATCTTGCCAATAGTCAACACTGTACTTTTGCTGGACCTCATTCTGTGTTGTGTGTAGATGCCTCCATGCAATCTTCTAGAACACTATTTTTTGCTCTAACTATATCTTCAGTCTTTCCTCAGTTTTTGATCTCCTCTGTTTCAGTGGCTAAATCTTTCTCTGTTGGATTTCAAATGAACTCTTTCCTTTATAGGCTCTTGTTGTTGATAGATGCAGTATCTCCCTTTACCCTTCTGATCATAATAAATATAGTTATTGGGTTTTTGTTTTTCTTTGTTTGTTTGTTTGGTATGGTATGGTGTGGTTTCGTATTGGTATGCTTTGTTTGGTTTTGACTTTTTTTGAGGAAGAGTCTCTATTCGATCCTTCAGAAAAATAAACAGAACAGTTATGAGCTATGAGATATGGCTTATGTAGGTTATAAGGGTTCTGCTTCCTTTACTATATATGTCTTTGATTATTTTTCATGATTATCAAATTGGGACCTCTTGTTCCTGTTGTTGATTTTCCTGGATGTGGGATGATTGTGAATATGCACCTCGATTGCCTATCTTCTCTCTGGATCCTGATTTTGTTGTTGTTTTGTCTTCAAATGTAATTTACCACCAGTTATTGTGGGCATCGGACCAAATTTGCTGTCGTAGTGTGACATTGATCCTTTAGTCTGAGCCCAGCCCTGCTCACTCTTCCTCCAGATATGTCACCTTTCTGTTCCAGAAATCCACCATGACAGGGGGAAGGACCGCCTTCTGCTGCTTCGTGTGTTTCCATCTAGCTTCCGACTCCAGCTTGGGGCCTTGTTCTCCCTGAAGACTGTGCTGCTTCTGGGTTGGGAGCAGCACATAACACCTTCCCCCGTGCCTAGCTCCTTCCTAGCTTCTGTTTCTGGGTTTCTTTTTGCTAACCCAGTTCTGTCTGCCATCCAGTTCTCAGGATTTCTTAACATTTGAAATCTGCCATCGGCACCCTCATCTGCCCAGACCGTCACAGGGTTAAGTGGTGTTGCTGGCTTGGACGTGAGTAGGATGCCGTGCAGAGATGCTCTCCTCTGCCTGGGCCGATCCAGCCTGATCAGTTCTCACAGTGACGATAGCTACCTCCCTATCCACCTTCCTCTGCCTCAGAAACCATGAAAAAGTCCAGCTTTGGAGTCAGAGTAGCCTGTAGGGACAGGATGTTCTCTAGTGATGACTGGTTTAGATGTTTTTTTGCTCCATCCTACTTGGCAAAGTCTCTTCACATGTCAAAGCTCCTCACATGTCAAAGGAGGGCAAAGATAACAACCACTTTATAAACTAATGAAAGTATCCACTGAAATAGTGGGTGCCAAGTGCTCAACTTGGGGTTTGGTGCACAGGAGGTGCTAAAAACATATTAGTACCCTTCCTCTCTTGTTCTTAGCAAACACCCCTCTGGTTTCCTTTCTCCTCCCTTCTTTTGTTGACAGGGGGGTCACCTTGCCTCCCAAGTGCTGGGGTTATAGGTATGCACCACCACCACACCTAGTTTGGAGCCAGCATTCCTAGTACACTTATTGCTTGGGTTGTGCCAATAGTTTTTGGAGTTACAGCACTTTCCTGGCTTTTTGTATACACGTGTGTACAGGTATGTGTAGAGTCCAGAGGTCAATGTCAAGGATCTTCCTCAGTTGCTCACCATCTTATTTTTTGAGACGAGGTCTCTCACTGAACCTGCAACTCCTCATTAGGCTAGGCTATCTAACCAGTGAGCTGTAGGGACTGCCTAGTCCAGCACTGGGGTTCCAGCCCTGCATACAGCCACGCTTTTACCTTTGTGCTGGAGATTGGAACTCAGGTCTTTATGCTTGCACAACATAAAGCCATCTCCCCAGCTGCATACCATTGACTTTGCGCTCCATCTTCATTCCCGTGAACTCTCCTTCAGCCGTGTTTCCCCTCCCACTGCCTCCCCTTATCTGGGACCTTTTCCTTCCCAATGCAGTCTATCAAACCTTCCTCGGGCCATCTCTAACCTGTCAAAATTGTCCTGAACGTAGATTCTGTCATCCGTTTTTTAGTTTGTCTCCCATCTAGATGTCATCCTCAGATTTTATAAACAGCCTCTAACAGCCATTGATAAAATTATGGCCTGAGATGGGACCAAGGACAAAATCCCATGGCATGCCACCTTTCCCAGGAAGAGTAATTTAGATGGCAGGGTAAGATGATTAATCTTTCAGTTCCTGTAATAGTCTGTCCTTGTGGCTTGATTATGATAATATCAGCAGCCACATGGTATGTATTATTTACCATGGCTAGGCACTGAGGTAAGTGTTTTCTGTATAATGCTATTATTTCTTACAGTACCTCTGCAAAGTATTACATTACTCAGGTCTTGAATTAAAACAACAACAACAACAACAACAACTCTCTGGAGGCAGCAGAAGGGAGCTGTGTACCACAGTGCAAGGCTTTGAAGAAGGGCTGCTTCTCCCAAGCCAAGAGCAGGGAGGGTCGTGGGCAGATGGTCTGCCTGCTTTCAGGACGTCCTCTTCCTGCAGCTTCTATTTTGATAGCTCGCTCCTACTGCAGTACCCTTCATGCTTAGTACAGGCCAGCTTTCTGGCTTGCTTTCTTTATTTCTCACTTTTTCTTTTCTTTTTCTCTTCAGAAGAGGCCTTGCCAAGTAGACCTTACTGGTCTGATAGCATTTACTCTATAGCCCAGACATGCCTAAACTCATCTAATCCTCCTGCCTCATCATTCCAAGTGCTGGGATTATAGGAAAGCACTACCGTGACTAATTTAACCTTCCTGCTTTCTTCGGTCATCTGGCAGAAAATCCAATGACTTCTAAATTTGTTTACCCCCTCTCAGGAGAGTAGTCAGGTCTCCAATCCCAGAATACCCAGGAGGCACAGGCAGGAAAATCTGGGCTACATATTGATGAGTGAGGGAAGAGTAGGAGGGAGAGAGAATATGAGATTCCTCCTAGACTTCTAATACAAACTTCCCAGGATTATTGGCCATGTGTCTGCTCCTGGGCCACCCGCAGCTAGCAGCATGGTCACAGGTCTTGACCAGCTTCCAGGAATCTTAGGCTGTGACCTTGTGACAAACAAAACAGGGTTGAGTCCACAGTCCAGCTGCTTGTTTTTATTTGACAAATGAAAGGTCCTCAGGCTAGATGTGGTGTCAGGGAGGACTGGTCAGGGTCTGAGGTCTGTCTGTCAGCCCCTGGCTGGCATTTGTGCTCACTGGGAGCCATGGTCGATTCTTCTCTGGAGCTTGCTTGGCACCTTGTCCTTGCCGAAACCTCAGAACTTCTAGTTTCATGGAGACCATGAAGTCAGCAAGGAGAGGTTCCAGCTCAACCCCTTCCTCCCTCCCTTGGCTGGCTCAGTGTTTCACCTTCTGCAGCTAGAAAACAGGAAGACTAGCAATGGCTGCTCTATAGTTGGATGATCTAGTGAACACAAAACCCTTGGCAAATTTTTTACCCAGCACAGAGCCCTGAGCTCTCCTAGCCATGCAATGGTGGAGAAAAGCTCAGGGTTGGGGAAGAAAGTCTTCAGCCTGCAGGACAGGGCCTTCAGGAAGAAGTGGCACCAAAGCAGCATTAGTGGGCGGAAAGGGGGATGAGAAGAACAGACTCAGCCTCAACTACAAGCAAGAGCACAGGGCTCACAAGCAGTCCCCGGTGAAAAGAGAGCGCAGCACAGAGGCTTGATGGCTTGATGGGGAAGACTCTGTGATGGTTCTTCCGTTTATTCCTTCACCTTTAATATATGCCATCATGGTTGGAGACAGACTCTGAGTAATAAACGAAATATGAAGGATATCAGAAAAACAGTTGGGCTGAGGTTGAGACAGCATGGAGTGTGGAAGTTGTTAGGTCAGGTCTTGAGGAAGTCCCTGTTGAGGAATGAGCTTAGAGGAAGGAGGTGATAAGCCACAGGGGTCTCTGGGAAACAAAAGATCTGCAGAGGGAGCAGCATGGGCTAGAGCAGGGACCAAGGCTAGCCACTGTGGAGTCCCAGGAGAGAAGCTGGTGGCTGTTGGGGGCAGCAGTGGTACTGGGAAGGGGCTGGTAGCTGTGATGTTGGATAAGGTATATGAGAAAGAATGGAATGAAAGGAAGGTCTGGTCAGTCAGATAAAGGTTCGAGAGGTTTCTGGGGAATGAATGTTAGGAAGGTGGCCCACAGCAGTGAATGGCATCTCTTATCATTCTGTTGTAGAGGGAACAGCAGTGATTGCTGAACAACTGAAGGTTGTCTAGAGCAGAAGAGCCACTGATCCTATTTATTTATTATTCGTTTGTGTGTTTGTTTGTTTTGGAAGAGAGATGGTAATTTGACTTGTTATTTAAATATCACATGAAACTAGTTTGCTTACAGATAAAAAAGTACTGTTAACCAGGATGAATTGCTAATTATTTTTTCATTTTTCCCTAAACCCTCTTGGAGTAACCGTTGCCACTGAAACCTGGCATGTGTTCTTCTAGACCTTTCTCCGTGTGTGTGCATGACTGAGTGGTCCACAGAATACGTGTAGCATTTTGCTTAGTTTAGCATATCAGTGTCATACCTAGCACTGTTGTACAATGTGGCTTAGAAATTGTGATTTGCCTTCACTGCCTGAACTCAATGTTTCAGATTTATCCTGGGTAGCTTTTGCCTCATGTTTTTTTAACCTGTTGTAAATGTTCAAATATATGCCAATTTAAAAAAAAAAGATAACCTTCATCTAAAGCAAAATAAAGTTGGGTACGGCGACTCATACCTATAACTCCAACACTTGAGAAGTTGAAGCAGAAGTTCAAGGCTAGCCTCAGCTGCATAGTGAGTTCTAGGCCCTCCTGGGCCACAGAATGAAACTGTGTCTCAAAAATCAATAATCAGTCAAACAAGCAAAGAGAACTAGTGGGGGCAGATATATTGCAGAGGTTTTAGCTGTCCCCACTAGAGGTCACTGGGATGTTTTCAACTAGCTTTCTGCACCTTTTCTTAGGGCGCTATGAGTCCCTTTCAGCTAGGTTTTAGGGAATAGAAAGGCCCAGTCCCAGGTGATCATGCAATATAGTGTTCTGTCTTTCCTTTTTCAGTGAATTTTACTTCTTTGTTCCCAGAGTGCCAATGTGAGCTGGCAGGGGTACAGCAGTGGACTCACTCAGAAATGGTTAAAGCAGGCTCTTAGGAAAGAGCCTTGTTCCTAGAGCCCAGCGGCCATGAAGGTGGTGGGTTACTCTCACCGGTAAGAGCATGTTCCTTGGTTGGATAAACACTCCTGGAGCCAGACAGACTCTTGAGTCCTTCCTTTTTTTGTTTTTTTTTTTTTTTGTTTGTTATTTTTGGTTTTTTTGTTTTTTGGATTTTGTTTTTTTTCAAGACAGGGTTTCTCTGTATAGCCCTGGCTGTCCTGGAACTCACTCTGTAGACCAGGCTGGCCTCAAACTCAGAAATCCACCTGCCTCTGCCTCCCAAAGTGCTGGGATTAAAGGCATGTGCCACCACCGCCCGGCTCCTTCCTTTCATTTTAGAAACAGAGCAGTCAGTCTGCAAGCCTGACTTCTTTCCTGCCTGCTTCTGACTTTCCTAGACTGCCTCTACAGCTTGAAGGTACCCCTTTGATAGCATGCCAGGAGCAGCATTGTAGAAGCGCTATTTTGATTAGAACAGGCCAACTACCCTGTCGCTGGGTCCCTTCTGCCCTGCTGATGTTCCACATCCTGCCTTCTGCTGCCAACCTGATACCATTCTATGTTTGCTACTGTAACAACAACACTTTCAAGGATTTCAATCACTTGGCTGTGATTGTCACTAGCCAAGCTGCCTGCTCTGAAAGTGTGATGGCAGTCTTTCTCTGGGAGGCAGACCCAATCCTACCCCAGCTGCTTTCCCTGAGATAGTCTGCCCAGCCACTTCCTGCATGAAAAGGAAAGTTGGCGCCTTAAAAAAATGTAAGGCTGTGAAGATGACTTGGTAGAAAAAGTGCAAATGTGAGGAACAGTTTGACTCTCCAGCACCCACATAAAAGTCAGGAGTGGTGGTTATGCTTTTGTATAACCCCAGTGCCAAAGTGCCGAGTGCAGAGATGAGAGGATCCCAGGACCTGCTTACCAGTCAGTCTAGCTGAAATGGGGACTTCCATTTCAGTGAGAAACCCTCTTTCAGAACATGGAGGTTGAGTGAGTGCTGCAGAAGGCAGCGCATGCCTCTAACACCCACCGCTTGTGAGGCAGAGGCAAATGGATCTCTGAGTTCAAGTCCACTCTGGTCTTCACAGAGAGCTCCAGGCCAGCTAAGGCTACATCGTGATACCCTGTTTCAAGACAAAACAATCCTAAGGTGGAGAGTGATTCTCGTGCTTTTAAGATTTACCTTTGGAGATGACTGCCATTTTTGGAATCTCACCCAATTCCCTCCTTCACCCTGTGACACCAGCTTTAGGGGATGGAATGCCTCTGACCTCTTCGGTACCTGCATTCACATATGCATGCTCACACAGGGACACATACATGTGATTAATAAAAGCAACAAACCCACCAGCCATCCCTCCTCTGTGTGCATGTCCAGCTTCTTGTTAATTTGCTGCTGTCCTTAACCAGGCACATAGCACAGAGTCCTGATTTCCCCCACCTGACCCCTCAGCTAGCAAATCCAGGAACCCACACTTTGTGATATACACCTCCATGACAACCATATATCAGGTTAAATAGCGGAGACCATGGCCTAAAGAATTAATTCCGTTTTGGGGACTTGGGAGTGGACATTTTGAATCTGGGTCATTGTGGAAAATCCTGGCTAAATCAGGATTATCCATAAAATTCTCTGGAGGGTGACCTTTGGTATAGTAAGTCTCAGATCTGCCATAGGAGCCCAAGGTCAAGGAGGAATCAGGAATTATCCTAGGATCCCAAATTTGATAATATTCCCTCCCACTCGTGTTCCTAGGCCTTGGTCAGAAAAATTCCTTCCACCTCCTCCAGTCCTCTACCACCTGTCTGAGCACAGCATAGCCTCTACTTGAACCCAACACCTCAATGCTTCCTGACATTCCTATCCTCTACTCAAGCAAACACCTCATGGCTTCCTTCCTGTGAGGATGGTTTTAAGGGTCCTTGCTGTATCCACATAGTTCTTGTGGTCTGCCATTCTCAGTTCTGTGACATGCTCTGCATCTTTGCCTTCATGGTTGCAGGCCCTTGGACGCCCTGTTTCTTCTATTCTTGCTGTTCTTGCTCAGCTGTGGTCTTGGTCTGAGCATCTGCAGTTTTAAGACCCTCCCCTCTGCACATACTGACTAGCCTGCTCAGATACAGCTCACACCTGCAGGAAGCTGCTCAGATCCCCAGAATAGTCACATCTCCTTTCCAAGTCACTTGTGGTATCAGCATGCATTGATGCATGCAATGGTGTGTGAACGTGGGGAGTAGCATGTTTAAAAATCCATCTTCCTCAACAGACAACCAGCTCCATAAAGGAAGGCACATATCCTGGCAAGGGACAGGAAGTACCTAGCAACTTTGCAGGAAGGTTGCAAAGAGGGGAAGGAATGACCTGCCACATCTATCTTCTTTGATAGGTATTATGAAAGCTGGTGCTGTCAGACTTTTTTGGAATATTTTTTTTTTGTGCTTCTGGGGCTCAAACCCAGGACCTCCCAACTGGCAAGCTGAATTACTTGTCTAGCCCTTCTTGGTATTTTGAGATAAGATCTTGCTACATTGACCAAGTTGGAGTAAAACTCAGGCTCCAGAGTATCCAAATTTAGGCATCATACTAGTGAACATTGAGTATAAATTTATACTCAATGTTCACTAAGTAGCTGGGACTTAGGTGCCAATGTACTAGGGAACATTTGAGCAGAAATTCAGTTTGGGTCCCTAGATACTGGTGATTTCCCCTAAATGTGAGAGAGAGCTTGGCACCTGACATTGGGTGTCCACAGACATGCCTCCTTGTCAGAGAGCCAGGCCTCCCACTGTGTCTGTGGTCAAACAGCATGTTCTGACCATATTCCATGCTCCAAGATGGACTCTGGGATCTCTTCAAATTATGCCTTCACACGCACTTCTTCCAATATGGCCCTCCAACCCACTGTCCTCACCTGTGAGCTCCTTTTGGACTCAGTGTCCTGGGAAGCCCAGCCAGCCACCATAGGCGATGCCATGCTCTGCACCCTGCTTACTACTGCATGGCCCAGACACCTCTTTTCTGTTGTCTTCTATATGGCATGAGACATATTGTTCTTTTTCCACCTCTTAGTTCTGAAGATGAGGATTTTAATCTTTCTTCTTTTCCTCCTTTTCCTTCTCCTTCCTTCCTTTCTACAAATACTGTCAACTCATTGTATGTGCTAGGAACCAGCAGCCCTGAGAGACAGAGTGCTGAGCCTGTAAGTACTGCCTCTGCCTTTGGGATGGAGCATCTATTAGGTGAGACCACAGGCAAATGAACAGATATTTACAGTGAGACTCACCAGACTGGACGGAGGGGATGGCGTAGGGCATAGGACTGGGATTATAGGGAGCAGCCTAGAAGAACTGCTTGGTCAAGCAAACTCACACTCCCTACAGAAGGGATTCAAGGTAGGGGAGGCAGCAAAGGTAGCAGTCTGGAGACTAGGCTTCCCTGGAAAAATAGCCAGAAAATATATGGTTCACGGGATGTAGTGGGAAGATGGAAATGAGGCCCATGGAGAGTGCCAACAGCATACTGCTTCATCCTGTAGTCTGATGCCGGCTATAGGAAAAGCACAGGGAACAGTGGTAGGGGTAATAGGATCCCCGCCATTTCTCCCTGATTCTGAGGCCTGGTGGTGGCTCCAGGGTGACACCAGCTCAAGCATCCATGTCTGCTGGGCTAGGAGTGATCAGAATTGTCTTCTGAGAGAGTCCCTTACCTGGGAAAGGGTTGGTTGGGGTATACATCAGGCAGGTGGAGACTAAGATTGGAGGGTAGAGAGGGACATTGCCACCTTGGTCATCTTTTTTCCCCCATCAGGTTCAGGAACCATTCCAGCAGGACTACAAAGCTGTAGCAGGTGAACTGTAAAAGCTTCCCTCAGACATTCTCCCAATAATGTAGGGCAGAGATGCAAACGTATTTCTTCCTTGGCAGTCAAAGGCTGTGACAGTGCAAGCCTGAGTCCCCTCCCTCCAAGCACTGCTTTGGAGCTTTGACCTCAACTGCAGGTCCTTATCAACTCAGGACTGGCTGCCAGGATGTCAAGTCTGTCAAACCCTCCAACAGCTTCTTAGCCACCTCAGCATAAAACCATGGGCTTCCTTGTGAGCTGCCTGGAAGCCTGTGACTGCTTGGTCTGATCTGGCCACCTGCTGCTGCCTCCCACAACCTGGTCCATATACCTTCAAGGTCAACTCTGTGCCTTATAGGTCATCTCTCTAAAGAGGTCTGTCTTCATTTTCAAGAAATATTTTAACATTTTTATTTTACAGTATGTCTGTATGAGGGGTTATCCACACAAGTGTAATGTCCTTCGAGACCAGAAGAGGGCATAGGATTCCCTGGTGTGGTTGGGAACTGCCTAATATGGGTGCTGAGAGCTGAATTTGAGTACTCTGGAAGACGCTATCCTGTCTTAACTACCTCTCCAGCTTCCACAAAAGCCCTCTTGAGCCACTGGCAGACACAGCCCTCCCTACCTGCCAGCATCTGCTCACTGCCTTCTCCCACTGAGCTGTGAGCTCCAACTGCTGCTCTATCCCAGTACCTTAGATGCACACAGACCAAAGTAGCTTCTTGAAGAACAGTGAAGGGTGGTGCATGGATTTGTTAATGGGAGCTATCCTTCCCTGCATGGTGTGTGTGTGTGTGTGTGTGTGTGTGTGTGTGTGTGTGTGTGTGTGTGTGTGTGGTGTGAATGAGGGAGTTCTGCCTAGAGGGTCCTCAAGCACACTTCCTGTTTAAGCAAGTCTGTATTTACACCTGTGGTTGCCTGCTGTTTATGGGGTGCTTATATTTTCCACTTACAGCTCTGATAGAAGCTTCCTTTTAAAGTAAACTCACTGAAGGTTTTTAAATCCTCTGTCTTCACCAGACTAGAAGGTAATTTATAATCCATGGAATAATTTTACAAGAGAATTTTTCTGAGAATAAAAAGAAATAAATGTGATTTTTTTCTATCAGATGTGGGTTGAAAAGGATTCCTCAGATGGCTTCAGGGACGATTTTTTTCCCATAAAAATACAGTATCCTGAGGCATAGAGTGGGGGGGGGGGCAGCCTGGATTCCAGATCTGCATGAGGACTATAAACCCTGAAGCCACATATGAAATCTCTACATCCTGTTACCAGGTAGTTGTGGTGCCTAGCCAAGAGGGAATGGTAGCTGGAAATAGTCAAACACTGCCCCAGGCTCTCCCTTTTTTAGTTGCCTTGGGGAGTCTGTGTATCTACCTACCCCAGGGCAAGAAAAACCATTTGCCTTTTGTTGTTTTGTTTCATACTACCTCTAGGGGGCAGTCTCTGCTGCTGCTTTAGGCCTTCGCTGGTCTGCTTCTGTTTGCAGTACAGACAGGCATATTGGGTATAGAGGATTTTTGAGGGAAAGAGTACATCACGTTAGCAAATGTGGTTGAAACAGGCTTGGAGTTTTGACGTTCAGCTAATATGCACAGAGGAGGCAGCACTCAATACTAGGACATGACAGGATTTCCAGGGACACAGAAACGTTGGACCTGGCTGGGTTGTGAAGAAGAGTTTTACTCTAAGGTACATTTAGTCATCTTTATTGTGGGCGTATGAACATTAAGAACATTTGATCATAGGCGTCAAGGTCTAGCTTAGCACTAGTGTACTTGCCCAGCCATGTGCAAGGCTCTAGGTTGGGTTACTAGCACCATCAAAACCCAAAAGCAAAGCAATCCAAACCAATCCAATCCACCTTCATTAGAGAGCTGGATCCTCTTCTGAATGTTTATTGGAGCCCTTCCTTCAACATGGCAAGACTGGGAAACCATTAGCTCTTCTGCTATACTTCTAGATCTCTAGAACTGTACAGGTTAATATTTACACAGCAGAAACTGGCTTGAATAAAGAAAGGAGCATAGCCTGGAATGCCAGCTGTCAGAGACAGAGGTAAGAGGATCAAGGCCAGTCTGGGTCCCAGAGCAAGTTCCAGGTCAATCTGGGCTATAAAGCAAGATCCCACCCCACAGAAAGAAAGGAAGGTAGGGAAGGAAGGAGGGAGGGAGGGAAGGAGGGAGGGAGGGAAGGAAGAAGAGAAGGGTGCCATGTGCTGTTTTTTATTAATAAAAATAAAAGCTACCCAAAGTGGTAGAGCGGCAACTCTGCCAATGAGGCTAGAAGATGGGGTGCTTGAAGTTCTGTAACTCAGGTCTGGTACCACCCTGGCTTCAGGCGTCCCCTGGTAGGTCTGGTAGGTAGGAACTTATCCCCCTGTACACAGTAGGTAGAGGGCACCTACTGTGTGCCATTGTTTGAGCCTGGCGTAGATTAGCAGTTGGTTATGTGAGAGGAGTGGGGCTTTGAAAATCTTCTAAGGACTGAAGCCTGGCCACCATCTCTGAGGCATTTCTGGTCCCCTGTGCTGCTGCACTTGTACATTTTATAATAATTATGTGTCTCCCGTTTGGGCCCCAGGTGCCTTTGGGCCAGTGCAGGTCATACACTCTTCTGGGGATGTTTCCAGAAGTCCCCGCAGGGATCTGATTGGTGTGTGCCTATTGAATGGCTACAGTGCAGTGCTCGTGTGGGCACAATTGCAAAGGCTACCTACCATTCACATGGTTCACATGGTATATATTGTGAATGGAACCTGTGCAATGCAGCCCCTGTGTGGCAGGTCATCAGTGTATCTACAGACTGGCTTCCATTAAATCATGGTTATGGGACAAAATGGCTCAGGAGATAAAAAGCTCTTGCAGTACAAGCCTGGAGACCTGAGCCCAACCCCCTAAACCACATAAAAATGGATAGAGAGAATCAGCTCTCTACATAGTTTTTCTCTGGCTCCATTCATGTGCTGTGGTGTGTGTGCTGTGGTGTGTGTATACGATATACATAAACCAGGCACACAGACACAATAATAAATTTAAACCCCTAGTGTGTATGTAAGGGTGCCACCCTCATAGAAAGCACCAACAAATGTTGGTGGCAAATAGAGGAGGAACTTGACCCTTTTTAGACTTTTCATCCCATTGTTGCTGGCTTAGGTATTTATCTCTTCACTTCTGAAATAAGGAAGTGGAACTCCAGCAGTGTGAAATATGCATTAAGCTGTCTGCCTTTTGTTTCTGTAACAGAGTACCTGAGACTGGATAATTTAGAAAGAAGAGCAGCTTATGTGGTTCTAGGTTCTAGAGGCTAGGAAGTCCAGGGCATGACAGCAGCTTCAGGCAAGGAGCACCATCACATTACGGAAGGTGGAAGGGTGAGCAGGCTAGCTTGTGGAAGCAGAAACAGACAGAGGGGCCACCTGGTTCTCTAACAGTCCAGTCTCACCAAAGTGATCCAGTCTACAAGAACTCATTCCCTCCTGCGATTACTAGCCCATTGTTTGATGGTACTAATCCCTTCACAGGGTGGAACTCTTGACTACACATTTCACACCCACCCCTCCCCCCACCTCAACACCATTGCTGTGGGAAGCAAATCTCAGTCAGAGTATTGGAAGATCACAGATCACATCAGAACCTAAAAAGCCTCCATGTCTGGAGGCAGCATTGTGGTTTGGAGCCAGGCCTGGACTCCAAGGCCCAGGCTCAGAGACAAACTCACAGGCCAGTGCTGGGGGAAAGCTGAGCTTGAGGAGGGTCTTGTTTATCCAAGCATGGCTCAGCCTGGTTAGAAATGAACACAGGGCCTCCTAACCCTCCTGAATCAGAGCCTTCCTGTCATTACAATCCCCAGGTGACTAGCATTTGAGAAGCAGGGGCTGGGAGAAGTGAGCTGTCTGGATGGCCTTGGTCTATGTCTCCTGTGGTATCTGTCTCTTGGTGGGTGAGAGCAAATACACTCTGAAAAGGGTCTGAGGGCATCCTGGCACACACTTTTATCTCTTTGAAGTCTGTATTTCTTCTAAAAATGCCACCAAATGTTCCATTCAATACCAAATGTATCAGTGGTCACTTTAATATTTCAAAATGGTTATGTAAATTGCTATGGAGTTGATGGTGTTTGGGAATAGGCACAGCATGAATTTCCTTGTCTCTTAAGTAGGGTGATGATAACCATCTCAAGAACTGCTACAAACATCAAAAAAGAAGGCTGGGTGTAATAATTCCTCCCCAGAGTTGGGATGCTACAAGAATCTCTCCCAGTGCTGAGGTCTCTCTGATGCTTTCCTGCATGCAGGGAGGTGCCAGACTCAGTCCCAGAGACACAAGGAACCTCTTGAGGCAGCTCAGGAAGGCAGAGAGTTCCACCAGTGTTTAAAGTTTCTTCTGATTTCATAATGTCACTCTTATCAGTGTTCACTGGCTGGGCATCTGAGTTAGCTAGTATGAAGCCCAGAGACACTCAGAGGTGTGAGGGGCTGGAGATATGGCTTGATGGGAGAGGGCATAGCTAGTGTAGGGTCTTGGTTGTTTAAATGTAGTTCACAGGCATCAGCTGGGAACTGGTTAGGGATGCCCATGGGGCCTCCCCTTCCTCCTGAGACAGAATCTCACAGTCCCAGGGTGACGTGCGTACGCACCAGCAGAAAGCTGCAAGTAAGGCCTGCTGGGTAGAAGGAAAAGTGTGCCTGACAGGAGAGGTCAGCAGATGGGGTTTATAGGACACGGGTGGAGAAAGGGGGATTAGGCCATTAGCACTGTCTGAGAGTAGCTGTCAGTATTTCCCATCTCAAGGGCCCCATTGCCTGGTAACTGGAGGGAGAAGGGAAAATAGAGAGGGAAGCAAATAGATGTTTAACATTCATAGCTAAAGCTGGATGAGGAAGGATGGCTGGAGAAGGCCCAGGCAGAGAGCTGTACAGGAAGCAGTCCGAGGGCCGTGGATGCCAAGGAAGAGGTGGGAGGACAGCAGAGCAGTGAGTGCCCCGGCCAGGCCTGCAGGAAGCATGAGAAAGGAGCAAATGCACAGGTGCTCCTTTGCTTACCCAGGGTTACATCCCAACAAACTGCTATCAACTGGAAATACCTTAAGTTGAAAACTGTGCAGAGGATCCACCCAAGCCTGATGGTGCATGCCTTTAGTCCAAGCACTCCACAGTCTGAAGCAGGAGGACTGCTGCAAGTTCAAGGTCAGGGTGGGTCCATGGACTGAGGAGAGTGTTGGGAATCTGTCTGTCCCCATCTCTTGACTCTGCTATCTTTGCCACTGTTATTCTAAGGCTTTCTAGACCTGGGCCCCAAAGGGACAAACAGCTCCTTCCCCAGAGTACCAGCAAAGTCCCAAGGCTGACCTGCCTTTTTCTCCCCCAAACTGTGACTCCCTGTTGCTAGGCAAGGTGTATGGTGATAGCACTTCCAAGCCAAGGCTCTGTGGCTGTGGCTGTGTGTGTGTGTGTGTGTGTGTGTGTGATCATGGGGCTCTTGGAGTGAAAACTTGAGGTTCCCTTTTCAGCCGCCAGGTTGGGGTGATCTGGTGGTGATGACTGAGATGTCTGAGTAGTGTGTGTTCAGAAAAAAATCTCAGATGCCAAGGTTTGTTTTATTTTGTTTTTTTGGTTGGTTGGTTGGTTGGTTTTTGGCTATTCTGAAGATGCCAACTTTTATTAGAGCCCTGGACTTCATAGGGCATGGGAGATAGTAAGGAGGCCAGGAACCAACCTTCTTTCATAGACTGGTAAAGCTGTGTGAGCTTGAGGCCCACTGGGCTTCACACAGTCCCTGGAGCTCTGGGTCGCCTGAGTGATGGACCAAGGGAAGCTGGGCCTTCGTCAGGGTTGGCCAAGCAGCTCAGCCGGCTCCTGCAGGCTGTGTGCAGTGCCCTGCTTCAGTGAAGGTGGCCCTGCATTTCGTTCTCACCCCACTCTGTTTCTTCCTTTCAGGGTTACAGTAAGGACATGGTGACAGACTTTGATGAGAAACATGATGAGTATTTAATATTGCTTCAGCAGAGAAACCGGTAAGTGCAGGCTCCCTGACGGCAGCCCCTGTTATTAGCCAAATACAAATTTCCTTTGATTTGTTTTTTTTTTTTTTTTTTCTGTTTTTTTCCTATATTCTTTGTTTACATTCCAAATGATTTCCCCTTTCCTGGTTCCCCCCTCCCCATAAGTCCCATAAGCCCTCTTCCCTCCACCCATTTCCCAATCACCCCCTCCCCTTTCTCTGTCCTGGTAATCTCCTATAATGCTGCATCAAGCCTTTCCAGAACTAGGGCCCTCTCCTTCCTTCTTGGGCATCATTTGATATGTGAATTGTGTCTTGGGTATTCAGAGCTTCTGGGCTAACATCCACTTATCAGTGACTGCATTTCTTGTGTGTTCTTTTGTGAATGAGTTACCCCACTTAGGATGATATTTCCCAGTTCCAACCATTTGCCTAAGAATTTCATGAATTCATTGTTTTTAATGGCTAAGTAGTATTCCATTGTATAAATATACCATATTTTCTGTATCCATTCCTCCATTGAGGGACATATGGGTTCTTTCCAGCTTCTGGCTATTATAAATAGGGCTGCTATGAACATAGTGGAGCATGCTGAGGAATCCTCTGGGTATATGCCCAGGAGTAGTATAGCAGGGTCCTCCGGAAATGTCATGCCCAATTTTCTGAGGAACTACCAGACTGATTTCCAGAGTGGTTGTACCATCTTGCAATCCCACCAGCAGTGGAGGAGTGTTCCTCTTTCTCTACATCCTCCCTAACACCTGCTGTCTCCTGAGTTTTTTAATCTTAGCCATTCTGACTGGTGTGAGATGAAATCTCAAGGTTGTTTTGATTTGCATTTCCCTAATGACTAATGATGCTGAACATTTCTTAAGGTGCTTCTCAGCCATTCGAAGTTCTTCAGGTGAAAATTCTTTGTTTGGCTCTGTACCCCATTTTTAATAGGGTTATTTGGTTCTCTGGAGTCTAACTTCTTGAGTTCTTTGTGTATATTGGATATTAGCCCTCTGTCGGATGGGGCAGAGGCTGAGGTTATTACCAGCACTGTAGCTCCACACCTCCCCCAACCCCACCCCAGCCAGTGCTTTAGGTGTATCTTTTAATTGACCCACAGCAAACTGTTGGTTGTGCAGACACCACCTCTTGTCTCATGATAGAGAAGTGGGGACAGACCCTTGTAGAACCTTGAATGTCACCTGTATATGGTGGTCTGCATCTCTTAGGCATCAACCTGCCCTGAAAAGCTAAGTTTGCGGAAATGTGAAGCTGGTTTACCTTGTGACTGAAGTTGCTCTGGTGACATTTAAAGCTAGGGTGAGGCCTATTTGACTCCTGTGCAGATTCTTGCAAAAGCTTAAAGCACTACAGTGTGTAGTGGTCAAGGTCATGACAACCAAGAGTAATCTGAAGGCCTCTGTTCTTTTTCAAGGCCAAGCAAGTTTGTTTCCAGTTCATTGTGGTTTGTATTCAGACCTGAACCTTCCTGTGAGCTAGATGTGCCAACTCAGAGCCTAGGAGTCACTCAGTGTTAAGGAGCTGGGACAGGGAGTTACCTGGAACTTTCCTGTCCACACTGCTCAGTACTGCCATGGGTGTTTGTAGACACAGGTAGAGAAGGAGCAGAGAGCCTTCATGCTGGTAGAGAAATTGTGATCTAGATTTATATTTTATAATATTGGTAATGAATTCAAGTCAAGCCACAAGCCAAACAGAATTCTTCAGAATCACCAAACAGATCTGCTTGGGATGGGAAGACCCAGCAAAGGCAGGAATTAGAATCTTTCTGTTATGGGAATAGACCTGTCTTGCAGGTAAGTGGCCTGAAAGGTGTCACTTCAAATCCCATTTAGTTCTTATCTGGCTGTCTGGACACCTGTTGGTTTGGGGAGCCCTGGTGATGGTCTTAGGAATGTATGGGATAACCTTATGGGCTATTATGTAACAGCGCTACCCATTATAGAATTTCATGTCTCTAGGCTAAGGATGTGGCTTAGTTGATAGACTCCTTGTCTAGCATGTAAGGAACCTTGGGTTCAGTCTCTAGCACTGTATAAAAACTGGGTGTGGTGCATATGCTTGTATTCTTAGCACTTGAGAAGTATAGGTAGAATGATCTGAAGCTTAAAGTTTTACTTGGCTAAATAGTGAGTTCAAGGCCAGCCCGAGCTACATAAGACCTTGTCATTTATATGTATGTATGTATATATATATATATATATAATTTGTGTTGATGACAACAGTCTCACACTCTCATTTCCAGATACACACAGTCAGTTGGCAGTGTCAGAAGTGCTGAGTGGTGCCTTCAATGCCCAACCACTTAGCAGAACTTTCCCATCCTCCCAGAGGCAGCTAGCTCAAGTGAGAACAGCAGATAACTCATGCGGATTAGACCCCCATGGGTGTTTATCTTGGCTTTTATGGCCAAGGGTTGGATGTTTTTATTCAGTCTCTGGCAGGCTGGATGCTGCCACTGAACACCTGGGTGATGGTTTAATCATCCTGGGCACTCATCTGGGGAAAGAGTGTCATAGCTCCTCATGAGCAGATTGTTTCTCATTAATCGGGGATCAATAAGTACTATCCCAGAGCTGCCGGCTGACAGCATAGATGGGAATTTCACAGACAAGATTGCAGCATTGTGACAATTAAAAATATATCTCAATTGAATTGCTGTAAAATGGGGTGGGAGTGGGTATCACTGGATGCAGGAAATAAGAAAGTGGAAAGGAACCCTACTAGGGACTCGTGAAGAAGGGGATGCCCTGAGTGGTGGTCAGGTCGGCCTCAAGGTGCCTTTTACAAAGTGCTAGCCACACACTAGGTGCCATAGCTCGTCAGCTTATCTTCAGGCCGCCCAGACAGCCAGGTGGAGTAATGGCACCCAGGAAGTGGCAGAACTGGATTATACTTTATTTACATTTTTTTTGACATTTTCATAGTGATCAAAAGGAGAGAACACTGCCAGGACTGCCAGTGGCCCCAACTATACTGAGAAGGGTTTGGAGGGACAAAGGCATGGATTACTTGGAGGCCTAATTGCATGCCTGGCATGATGGAGGCTCAGGACTGCATTGGTCCTCAGGAAGGAAGTGGACCAGGAAGCTTCGCTGTGTGTTGAGCAGCTGAGAAGGGGGCATGGCCAGCACAGATCTGCCCAGGAAGTATCTGCCCCTCGAATGATGGTTGACATGAGCCCTGTATTCATGTGTTATTTCTGAGAGTGCTTTCCATGTGCCTAGTATCACCTAGGAAAGGAACCAGTGTGTGAAAAAGACACAGACTGTGCTTTTCATTTTGTTTTGGCATTTAGAAATTATTTATGGGAGGCATGTACATCATTGTGTGTATGTGGAAATCAGAACTGGTGGGATCCAGTTTCTCCTTTCACACCCAGTGACTTTGAGGAATTAAACTTAGATCTTCACCTTGGCAGCAAGCACCTTTACTAGTTGAGTCATCTCACCAGCCCCACAGTTACTAGTTAGCAGCTAACTAGTTTGGTTGTAAAGCTAAAAACAACCCCAGGATTAAAAGGGTTTACTAACTAGGAAACAATTGGCTTATGGAGTGAGGAACTCAATCGTGGGGACTGGGGGTATATGCTCACTTAGCATGCGCAAGGCACTAGGTTCCATCACCACCATGACACTCTGACTTCAGGCATACCTGGGGCCAGTGTTTCCCCTGGTTTCCCATGTAAGAATCATTCTCAGTTGTGACCCGCACTGACCAGTAGCTGGCTCTCTTGTCCTTTCTAGCTCGAATCTCCACCTGGGAGAGCAGGTCATGATCTACAGACATGGCCCTTGAGTTTCCCTCAGTGACCTTTCTCAAAGACAAAAAAACCACAATTACCAGACTCTTGGATCTGGTGAAAATGTCCCCTCTACTCTCCACTGCAGCCCCCTCTGCTGCCAGATTAGACAGGAGCCCAATCCTCCCAGTCGGTCCTTGGCACTTGCCGCCTTGGTCACACTGCTCAGTCTCACTCAGAACTGCCCAGTGTGATTACATCTCCAGTGAGGAGAATGGCCAGAATCACTAAGCGGGTGCTAGGACCAAACAAGGCTGCCTCATCTCTTGAGCCTCCTCCTTGGCCCTCCCAAGCATTCCTGACAGGACATAATGATTCTGCTTCTGCTACAATCAAGGTGGCTTCATGCTCACCCTCTCCTACCAGGGAGCTTATCTGGGAAGAGGCTTGGGCTATAGACACCTCACCTTCCAAATACAGCATCTGGGAGTTCCTTTAGGAACACCACCTCTCTCCTCTCACTCCATGTGGTTTGGGTGGGGATAACTCTAAGCCAGGCCCAAAGGAGCCCTCCTCAGGAGGGCTGTAGATGGCAGGGCAGCAGTGGGTCGCTCAGCTCTGGACAAGCAGGGACCCTACACCCTGGACAGCTCTACACAACAAAGTCATCCATTTTAAGAAAGCCTTTCTGTGGTGCTACCTGAATGTCATTGCACTCAGCTGCAGCAGGGGAGTTTCTTTACCCATTCTTTCACAGTCTGAATAATTATCTCCTAATTTATCAGTTTCAAACATCTACATTCTCATAAATCATCCTGCTTAAGTAGAGGCCCATATGCAGTGCCAGCCCCAGATCCTGGGCCATGGGACAGGGTTTTAACAGTGATGTTGGATCCCAGTGCAGTCCCTGGGAGGGAAGTCAAGGCGTGTTCTTCACCTGGCAGGTCAGTTTCCTGGCCACCCTGAGCCTGCCGACTCCTCTGAGACCTCTGTGTATAGAGCTGTAGCATTCCGTGCTCCCAGGAGTAGGCCCATGGCTGTTTGTAGATCAGGACTTAGTGACTTGTGTTTTCCTTCTGTGTGTTCCTACGTTGTTGTCCAACAGTCAGGCACATTCCAAGGCTGGCAAGAGATAAGCAGTCTGTAGTCAGTGTTCCTGCCATCTTTGTTGAAAAGATGGATGTGTCAGCTGCTGCAGAGACGGCTGAAGAGTAAACAAAGAAGGCGCCCATAGCGCCGCCGCCTTCTTCACAACTGACGCCATGTTACGTTTGTCACCTTCCATTCAAGGCCCACAAACCCAGGCTTTTTTTCTTTCAATTTTACACTTAGCATATAAGTACTCTGTTTTGGTTGGTTGGTTGATTGATTGATTGATTGATTAGAGACAGGGTTTCTCTGTATAGCCCTGGCTGTCCTGGAATTCACTCTGTAGATCAGGATGGCCTCAAACTCAGAAATCCACTTGCCTCTGCCTCCCAAGTGCTGGGATTAAAGGCGTGCGCTACCACTGCCTAACCTCTTTCTTTCTTTCTTTCTTTCTTTCTTTCTTTCTTTCTTTCTTTCTTTCTTTCTTTCTTTCTTTCTTTCTTTCTTCTCTCTCTCTCTCTCTCTCTCTCTCTCTCTCTCTCTCTCTCTCTCTCTCTTCTTTCTTTCTTTCTCCCCCCCTCTCTCTTTCTTTCTTTTTTTCTTTTTTGTCAAGACAGGGTTTCTCCATGTAACCTTGACTGGCCTTGAACTTATAGAGGTGTACCTGTTTCTGCCTCTCTGCCTCTCTGCCTCTCTGCCTCTGTCTCTGCCTCCCAAGTTCTGGGAATAAAAGAGTACACCACCACTGCCTGGCCTATTTGGATTAATTTTTAAAGTTAGTGTACAATGTAACTAATTTTATCATGGCATCTATATATACAAAGCTATCCCTCTCTTCCATTTACTGTTTGGTGTAAGTGTTTGTGTATGTTTGTCTGTATGTGTGCACATGTGTGTGTGTACATATGGAAGCCAGAGATCAACCTAGGTGTCACTGCCCCGTGGCTGTTGATCTGGGGCTTGCCTTGCCAGTCAGATTAGGGCCCTGGGATGACAGTTTTGTGCCACCTAGCTGTTTTTAGATCTGAATTTTGTGGTTCAGGCCTCATGCTTGGCAGGAGAACATTTCACTGAGTGCTGCCCACCCCCACCTGGTGAGGGGACCACAGTGTGTCCTGGGGTCTTTCCTGGGATGGCCTTAGCGGTGTCCTCACCTCTACTCCCTGGCCTCAGGTGCTGGCTTGCATTCGGGATTCGTTGGTCTCAGTACTAACCTTTCCCATGCCCAGGGTTAGTGCTGGAGGAGTGCTGGAATGTACTTTCTGGGAGAAGCTCAGTTACGCAGCGTTGTCTATGTCTTCCTAGTCCTCCTGAGCAGGGGCTGGGAGCTGGCAGCAGTGTCTGAGTTTGCCAGTTGCCATCCTGCCTCACAAGCTCCAGGAGTGACATGTCCGCAGTGATGACTCGAGTTAAAGTGCCCAAAGTCTGCATCTCAGTCCTGCCACAGAACAGCTGGGTGACCTTGGGCAGGTTCCTTACCCATCTGTGTCTCACTTTCCTTGTCTGTGGAATGGAGTGCTAAAGTACCTGTGAGGAGTAATGTCTTCCTCAGCTGGAACTTACCTCGTGTTCTGTCTGTGATTGGCAGCTCACAGAAACATGTTTATCGGCATTCCTGTGTACTCGAAGCCACTCAGAGATGAACAAGGCTAGCACACTTGTTTGAAAAGACAAAGCCAGGAGCGTTTGGCCTTCACTGTCTTTCTTAGGGACACTAAGCGTCTTGGTTTGCAGCTTTGTGCTTTGCTTGATACTTTCGTTGTTTCAGCTGGCTCCAGGTCTGTGTGTGTGTGTGTGTGTGTGTGTGTGTGTACAAATTGGAGTCTATTTTGTTCCATGGGCACCATCCACTTTGTTTTTGAGACAAAGTCCCATACTAGCCTGGAACACGGTGATTGGCTGGAGTGGCTGGGCATTGAGCACCAGCATGTGCTTGTCTCTCTCCCCTCAGCCTGGCTTTGTTGGTTTGTTGTTTTGACTTTTGAGACCAGGTCTCACTATGTAGCTTGGCTAGCTTGGAATGCACAGAGATGCCTCTGTCTCCTGAGTATTGGGATTAAAGGCCTATGCTACAGAGTCTGGGGACCAAACTCAGGTCCTTACGGTTGCAAGGCAACCACTGTTCCAGCTGAGCTGTCCCCAGCCAGGTGTTTTTACTTTTGTTTTGTGGCAGAACCTCACTTTTTTAGCCCAGGCTGGCTGCACAATCATTTCAACCCTCCTGTTCCCAGAGATGGGATTATAGGCATAACCAGCAGGCCTGGCAGGAAGGTGCCTTTAAACACAAATCCAAGCATGATGATTGGATGACCAGCTGATGAAATGCTGTGGCCAGAGCTGGCAAGAACCTTTTCCAATTTCTCCCTAGAGCAATGGGTCAGTACAGGGTAGTTCTGTATTCATGATGGCTTCTAGGACCATGACCTAAAGTCACCGTGTTGAGAGTCGGATTTGGCATACAGTGCTCACCCCAATATGATGAGTATTATATTAAAATTTTGTTAACTTGGGGCCTGGAAAGGTAGCTCAGCAGTTCTGAGCATTGACTGCTCTGCCAGAGGACCTGGATTCTATTCTAACACCTCTGTAGAGGCTCACAACCCTCTGTAACTCCAGGTCCAGGGACCTAACACTTTCTTCTGACCTCCATAGGCACCAGACACACATGTGGTACACAGACATAAATGTAGGCAAAACAGCCATACATATAATACCATACATTTAAAAGTTTTACCAACACTCCTCCACTGATGGTGGGGCTGTAAGATGGTACAACCACTTTGGAAATCAGTCTGGCGGTTCCTCAGAAAACTGGACATGACACTTCCGGAGGACCCTGCTATACCTCTCCTGGGCATATACCGAAAGGATTCCCCAGCATGCAATAAAGACACATGCTCCATTATGTTCATAGCAGCCTTATTTATAATAGCCAGAAGCTGGAAAGAACCTCAAAGAAGGAATGGATACAGAATATGTGGTATATTTACACAATGGAATACTACTCAGCAATTAGAAACAATGAATTCACAAAATTTTTAGGCAAATGGTTTGATCTGGAAAATATCATCCTAAGTGAGGTAACCCAATCACAAAAGTATACACATGGAATGCAATCTCTGATCAGTGGATATTAATCAGCCCAGAAGCCCTGAATACCCAAGGCACAAATCGCATAACAAATGACTCCCATGAAGAAGTATGGAGAGGGTCCTGATCCTGGAAAGGATTGATCTAGCATTGGAGAGGAATATATGGACAGAGAAAAAGGAGGGAGGTGATTGGAGAATGGATGGAGAGAAGAAGGTTTATGGGACATATGGGAAGAGGGGATCTGGGAAAGGGGAAATCATTTGGAATGTAAACAAAGAATATAGAAAATAAAAATATTTTTAAAAAAAGTTTTACCAACTTGCTGGGCAATTAATCACTAAAGGTGAAGCCCACTTGTTGACTTGAGAATCTAATTACTGTGATGTATGAAGGTGTAAAGACTCTAAGAATCAGGTATCCTGTAGCCATGGTTCTGGGAGGGGCTAATGAAGACAATGCATACTGTCTTGAGACAAAAGACAGTGTCATATCAGCAGTGAGTTAAGGATTGTCTCAGCTACTTTTAAATTGCTGTGGTAAACACATGGCTGAGGCAACTTGAAGGAGAAAGTGTTTAATTGGGCTCACAGTTTCAGAGTGGTAAGAATCCTTTACCATCATGGCAGCAGACAGGAGACATTGCACTTGAGCAGTGACAGAGAGCTCACATCCTGACCCACGTACATGAAGCAGAGAAGAAATACAGTGGTCATGGTAGGAATCTTTTGAAACCTCAAAGCCTGACCCCTAGTGACACATCTCCTCCAACAAGGCCATGCTTCTTAATTTTTCCCAAACAGTTCTACCAACTGGGCACTAGATATCTAAACACATGAGCCAATGGGGCCATTCTCACTTAAACCATCACAGAGACATTGCTATCAGCTCGCCAAAGCACTTTACTGCTGGCCTTGGGGACTTGGAGGAGCATGCATTGCTGGGATCCAGGCAGATGACTTTTTTTCTCTTCCAGGATACTAAAGCATTTGAAAGCCAAGGACCCTGTGCAGCTGAGGCTGGAGCACTTGGAGCAAGGTTTCTCTGTCTATGTCAACGGGGCCAATTCAGAGCTGAAAACATCCCCACGGAAAGCTGTGCACACAGACTTCTCCAGAAGTGCCTCACAGGCCGAGGGGTCACAAGGTGAGTGCAGAGCCTCCCAGGCCAGGCAGCAGCATTTTTAGTTAAAAATTAAGGCATGGGATATAGCTCACTGGTAGAGCACCTGCCTAATGGAAACAAAGCCCTGGGTTTGAGTCCCCAGTACTGCAAAAGAAAACAAAGAGATAAGTTAGAGATTTTGAAAACATCCTGTATGCATGAACTCACCAGCAAATGAGTTAACTGTACCCACCTGGCTAGCAAGAGCTCCTAAGAGCAAGGAAGAGAAATATTCTTTAAGGTGCTAGGGATGGAGCCCAGAGCCTCACACATGCGAAGAAACCACTCCAAGCTTAAATCCCTTTTTACTCCTTTTCAAACTAGGTTTGGTCTCCATGCCTAAAACCAAAGGTAGCTAGAGCAAGAACTTTCTAGTTTTTACATTGCCTATGGCTCTAATGTCCATGATTTTAAGGGCAATTTTAAATAATAGCTGATATGCACATATTAACTTTAATACCTAACACCTATGAAATATTTGATTCCACCGTACCTTTTTACATTTAGCTAATCCAGCTCCTTCACGCTTTAAAGGGATTTCATGTGTGTGATGGAAACGCCTATCCATCACACTGGAAATAATTTGGTATTGAATGGATAGACCTGTTGAACAGGTGGGACCAGGCTCAGGTTGACCGCGTTACTCCGAGGAATCTACTTGGTCTCTCTGTATTATTATAATTCATTGCCTCCTAGGTGTGGGAAGCTTCCAAGCCATTAATACTAGAAAAATAAACACATCAGCAAAGGGACCAGAGGAGTGATATCCCAAAATATCCCCCAGAGAGCCACTGCAGTATCTAAATGCAGTTTACCAGGAGCTCTGTAGCCCCTGTGGCATGACTCCTCTAGCTTTCATTGTGGGCATGCCGCTAGTTGGTAGAATTAGGAGGAACTGAAAACAAGATTATCTTAACTTGGGACCCAGCAGTATATTTATTTATTCATTCCTCAAATATGTCTCCATCCACTGTCTTTTACACATGGCTGCCTGCTGTAAGAACGACACCATATGTCTGTTTGGTGGTGGCTTTTTGTGCCCGGAGATCTGCCTGATACGACATTAAGCATATCATCTTATAGACATTCTGCAACTCTTACACTTTCTCCTGGGCATTGGCTTGCTCGCAGCTTACTTCAGGCAGATGCATCCCTCATAGGATGACCTTGAGCAGCTGGAATGGATTGCAGATGTAGGCTTCATAACTTCAATGTGAACTTGCCTTCCATGTCTCACTAGCTGCTTCTCTGTCTTTGTTGCAGATTATGGGCGAAGAACCCTGTTCCGAGAAGCCGAAGAAGTTTTAAGACGCAGCTCCAGGACAGCACCGGGAAAAGTCCAACGCCGGGGATGGCACCAGGTCTGGGAACTTGCGTTAGGATGAAGGGTGGACCTGTGAAGCGTTTAAGCCCCATGAGCTTGGTGACTGTTCTAGGCACTGTAGGGCACCCTCTCTGCAGGGACGGCTTCTGGGGTACCAACCTGTTGCAGGGTCCTCCTTCTGCCCGGGACCTCCGGCACCTACTGGAGTAGAGTAAGAGCAGAGCTATGCTCATTCTTGAGGGCTCATTTAGCAATTGGCTTTTTATCCAATACCTACTGTGTGTGATGCATAGCATAGATAAATCAAGTGATCAGGACACATCCCTGCCCTGGTGAACTAACATGCCCATTTAGATGGCTGCCAACGTTGCTGAGGCACAGCCTGTGTTGCTGAGTCCTGCCCCTGAGTCCCAGCTCTGTCTCCGCTAAACACAGCCCCTCTGCTTTATGCTCACAGCACACCCGAAGCCTGGCTTCTCACCTTGTCCTCTTGTATTTAAGAGCAGAAGAGAGAGATGCTTAGAAAATCTCAGCAACCTGCCCAAGCTCATGGCTAAGAAGTGGAAGAATCAGATCTTTGGCTCTGAGTTCCATCTTCTTGCCCACCTAGGCCTTTCTTTGGTCCCTTACTAGCTTCCTTGGAAGCAGTTGTGTCTATGTATGGAGCTGCCTAGTGTGCCCAAGTGTCACTGTGCCATGTATGTGCTTGAGGTTGGGTCGTGTGGTCTTAGTTCCCGTCACATGTTTTGCACATTAAGATGGCCTTATAGCACACAGATTGGCAGAATCGTTGTTGTTACTAATCTGTGTGTGAGGAAAGTCAGGCACTGCACTTTACAGTAGACTGCAGTAAAGGCTTCCGTGTGCTTGCTTCCGTGTGCTAGCATATCTTCACAACAGCCAACTAGTTGATGTGTGTCCTCATGGTGTTGCCATGGAAATAGAGACCCAGAGACCCAAAGACACTTGTTCAGGGTTACATGACCCGTAAGGAAAGAGGCTGGGTTGGGGTATGGTTTGGGCCTGTTGCTGTGCTGAGAGCATCTTCCCACTATCCTCACTGGAAACAGTTGTGCCTGCTGCAGCTGGGGTCTGAAGAGCAGGCCCACAGGGCACTAGCCTGGGCACTTGTGTCTGTCCCCAGCCATGAATGGTAATTTCTTGTTAATGAGGCCTTTCTTGCTTGCCTCACTCTACACAGCTCTTCTGCTCGTTGGAGTGCTTCCTATTATCACGAGCCATATTTGTGTCTTAGACTGTGACTTAATGGCTAGCCTCTGAGTCTGTGCAATTTAAAAGGCTTGGCCTAAGATTAATTAGCATCCCTCCCATCTCTCCTGTGACTCCCCACTTCACAAGACTTAATCAGGGCTAATTTCCCCTTGCCTCCCAAAGCCTCTCTGCTATAATTGCCCTTCTGCACTGCAGCAGTCAGGGGTCACTCAGTGCCTAACAATAGGGACTGCTGTTTAAATAGAAAGCTCAGGCTGAGTGTGGTGCATGCATGGTCCCCGGGGCTGGTGAGCTGGGCAGGCTGCAGGAGGCCTTCGGCCCACAGTGCACACTTGTCTGCCCTGGCCTCCAGGAGAGATGCTGCCCAGGACAGCTGGGAGAGTGGGGACAGCCTCAGGGATGCCAAGACAGATCCTGTTCTTCTCTGGTCTGGGGCCAGTGTGGGATGCAATTGAAAAACCTGTGGCCTTCATGATCCAGCCCTTCCTCCCCTCCTCCCCTCTGTTCTCCCTGTCTGTGGCAATGTGATACTGGACCTCCTTTGCACACAGACCCTGAGCCATGAGGAACTGCAGTAAGAGTCCATGGAGGTACCACTGCCAGCATCTCAGCCGCTTGGCAGAGCAGAAGTCATGTCATTTAGCTTACGTGCTCTTTCTTCTACCTTACTTTCTCTCCCCAGCTGGCTCTTCAGGGCATTTAAATGTGGCTCCTGGGAACTGAAGAGAATGGGCTTTGGGCTGCTTCTTTGGTGTGTGCTTTGGAACCAGTAATGGACCCCTCTGAGCTTTGCCTTTATATCATCACAACCTCCTGCAGCTGTTGGGAAGGCATGTGTGTGGTGTGTCACATCACAAACCTATAAGTGGTGTGTTTCTTCAGCTAGGCGCCCATAATGGCAGGTGATGGGGCTAGGATGAGGTTAGTGCTTGTAGCTCTCTGATATGCCACCAGTCCTCATGGTGCCTGCTTTTTAATCTAGAAGATGGTCAGTAAGTTACCTGCCTCAGAAGGTGGCTGCTGAGGCTCACCCAGGCAGTGTCTGTGGACGTTCCTGCCATGCCTGGCACAGAGCTGATGAAGGTTGTGTTGGTCATTGTTGGAGTAAATGGAGGGCAGGTGTTGAGGGTTTTTCAGTCTGGAGGTTTCCAGGCTCTCCATTCTCTCATTTCTATTTATCTATTTATTTTACTTGTGGGGGCCATGTATGTGTGCAAAGTCTGGAAGGCAGCACCGGGGGCCATGTATGTGTGCAAAGGCCAGAAGGAGGCACCAGGTGTGCTTCTCCATCACTCTCTGCCTCATCCATGGAATCAGCCTCTCTTTAGACGAATCTGGGCTTGCATTTTCTCAGCTAGGCTGAAACATATCAAGTACTAGCCATCCTCCTGTCTCTGCCCTATTAGAGCTGGAAGATGCTGATGCCTTCCCACCACACTCTGCTGCGCCTTTGCTCAGGAGGCCCTTCTTGTTCCTTGGTGCTAGATTGCAAACCTTGCTCCTCACGGCTGCATATCAGTCTCTCTTGACTGCTGAGCTGTCTCTTTTGCACTTCATTCTTATGTCCGATCACTCTCTCTTTCTTCAGTCCTGGCCGTTTATGGAGCACGTCAAAGTTTTGGGTCCTTACTGCTGGTCTGAGAGCTGCAAGTGAAGCAGACCAGCTCTGCTGCCCTGGAACTTGTGGGATGGGAGTGGAGGCCAGGCCAGGCCAGGCCAGGCAGCAGTAGCCAGCAAGTTAATGGCAATTACTATGAAGGAAAGCCAGGCAAGAAGAACAGTGGCAGGCAGCAGAGGTGCCCAGGGGTACTTCAGCAGAGCTGAGTGTGGGGATCTGTGGTCTCCTTGGAAAGGTATAGAGGAGTGTGATGGAAAGGTATTAGCTATGATCAGCACATGATGATGGAGAGGAGGAAGCACTGGGGGCCTGGCTCACAGTTGCATGGCTGAGCATACAAGCTGAGGAGTCTGGACAGTAGTCTGAGTAGAAGGGCTCCCCAGAAGCACCAAGATGGGGGAAGCTGCCTTTGGAAAGATCTTGGCTGCTGTGTGTAGACAGGACTACCCTAACTAACTCCCTTACCCTAGGACTTGTGGGAGCTCTGAGACTGGGTTCCTGACTCCACACAGCTCTCCTCTGCTGCTTCCCACAGCCCTATCTGCTGGCTTCACTGACCCACTGCACCCTCCAGGATGGTTTCTCACTCCTGGATTGGTTGAGATCTCTAAGAGAAGCTGTTTGAATGTCTCAGCTCATCAGTGTTACTCAGGGTTACTGCCTGGACTCCACTAGTTGACTTTGGTGTGGTTCTGACTGCTGAGTGTGCTGTGACTTGAGGTCATCTGACACTTATCCTGCCTGGCCTTGAACAGCCTGGTAACAGTGTGTGTATCTGTGTGTCTTAGTTAGGGTTTCCATTGCTGTGAAAAGACATCACAATCAGGCCAACTCTTATAAAGGACAAGATTTAATTGTGGCAGGCCTACAGGTTCTGAGGTTTGGTCCATTATCATCATAGCAGGAAGCAGTGCAGCATCCAGGCAGGTGTGGCAGCTAGGATCTTAGAGTTCTGCATCTTGATTGAAAGGTAGACAGGAGAAGACTGGCTTCCAGGCAGCTAGAAGAGTCTCAAAGCCCACCCCCATAGTGACACACTCCTCCAACAAGGTCACATCTCCTAATAGTGCCACTCCTGCTTATTCAAACCCACAGTGTATGTGTGTGTGTGTGTGTGTGTGTGATATTACAACCTGTTGTCTAGGGTACAGGAGTTGGACAGCTTGGCCTTGCCTTGGACTCAGAAATCCTCCTGCCTCTGCCTCTCTGAGTGCTGGGATAAAAGGCGTGCACCACTGCCCAGCTCTTCATTTGCTCCAATACAGCCCAAGCTGGTCCTGAACTTACTATGCAGTTGCAGCTAACCTTGAAGTCTTGATCCTCCTGTGTATACCTCTCTCATGCTGGGATTGCAGGCTTGAGCCACCATGTCGAGCTCTTTCCACCCTTTTTGTTAGGCTCCTCTTTGTGGTTAGCCAGAGGGAAGCAGGTGATTAAGGTAGTAGGGTTCCCAGTAGCCAGTGGCTAATTCTTAAAGGACACCCCACCAGGAATGGGACCATACCCTGGCCCTGTCTGCCTGGTGGGTTTCCTTATTTCTTATGTCCGCTGTTCCAGTCTGACAGTTTCTCTTCTTCCTGCAGCTGGACAGTGGTGCATGGAATTCCCTTCTTCTGGGTTTAGACTAGCAATTAGTAACACTTTAGTGCCTAGCTACGACAATAGAAGGGACTTTTTCTCAAGAGTACAGGCCTGAAACTCATTTAGCAAGAAGGCTGTAGAACCACTCATGATAACCTTGTCCTTAAGGGTTAACCAGAGGTTAAAGTAACAATGTCCCTAGAAGCCAATGGCTAATTCTTAAAAGCCACCCCACCAGGTTTGGGACATGGCTTTGCCCTAGTTTCTGGGTTTCTCTTATACTACAGGGCCCACCATAAAGGGCCCATAAGGTTACACTATCACTTTTGCTGTCCATGGCTCAGTTAGTGGGGGTTGGGAGCTCTATAGATTGACTGGATAAATACAGCAGGCTCCCAAGCCACCACCTTTACTGTGGAGTGGCCTGCAGGTACTATCTAGGCATCTATCCCTGCTGGCCTTTCCCTTACTGCTTCGGGGCCTTAGATCTCTCTGCCGCCATCAGTGGATTAAGATTTATGGCTTCCTCAGCCTTGTAATACTTGGGTAGACAGTGGCCTAATCAACAGAGCCGCCGTTTACCAAAATGCTGTCAGCTTTGATGAACATCACTGGCTCTCGGCATTAAATCGGCAGTGAAGGGATTGGCCTTCCGACAATTTACTGTGGGCCGGACTTTCAGGAAAGGTCTCCACAGAACGTTTGCTGTGGAATAAAAGTGGCCTTGGCTGTCCCTCACTGCAACATCTGCATCCTGGGTTGCTGCAGGCATGCGCACCTGCAGTACAGCTCACCTCCAAGTTGTGAAGCCGGGCCCCTCCTTTTGGTCCCTCTGACTTCTGATCATGACAAGCTGACAAACCTGGGAAGAGCTGATCAAAGACCAGCTCCTCACCCAGCCTATCTTAAGGGGCTTGGAAGAGAGCCCTTCCACCTCTAGGGGGCTCCATTAATATAGCACACAACCTGCACAAGCATACAGGGCATCCCCTGTACTTGTTCTTTTTGTGTTTGACAGCACACTTCAATGCACCCTCTTAGAACACTATGAGGAGGTGCTGAAGATACACAAATAACTCCGGGCATGAACTGGGTGGAGTGTGGGCTGAGCATGAAGTGAGCAGCTTTGGAGGGTTTGTGTGGAGAGTCTTTTAAATCCTCCTCCAGGATAGGTACTGCAAAGGTCTGCCAGGGTCTGGGTTTGAAAGTAGGCAGTGAAAAGCAGTGGCTCATGAACACCCACTACTGGTAAAGCAGCATGCCATTTGGGGAGCCAGCCCGGGTCAGCAGCATCCTTCCATGCAAGGTGGAAGGTGGGAGGCTGGGAGCATGCCTGCAGCTGGGGCTGGGTTAGAATCTGCCAGCCTTGGTGTGGGTGGGGCTGCCCCCACGTTGTGGGCAAAGGAGGCTCCCCAGGATAGGGTGGGAGAGCAGGCCAGATGGCAGCTATTTATTACCCTCCTGGCACCCACTCAGTGTTGTGAGTGCTTTCTGGACCACAGAGTTAATTCCAGCACTGTTGCTTCATAACCTGCAGTGCTCACTATGGTGCTGAGTGGACTCGGGGGCAGGGCACTGGTATCTGGAACTCGATGCTCTTAGAGCTTGGTGAGGGCCTGCTGACTAAGGACCTTAGGGCTGACCACAAAGCTGTGCTTGCACATTGGGCATCACTGGGAAGCTCGGCTGTGCTGAGCTGCTGAGGAGAAGGCTGTGTTCCTGGCTCCGTGCTGGATGTAGAGCTCCTTCTGTGGCTGTGCCAAGCCAGAGGCTGGCCAGACTGCATCTCCCACTGTCACTGGCCAGCTTCCTTTCAAGCAATGCACATTGTCCAGGGCCACAGACCTAGGCAGGCCTCCATCTCTGCCTCTCAACTGGTCTTTTCCTGAGCCCCAGAATGCCAAGATAGCCCCAAACTGCTCCTCACTTACATTCTGTTCCCCAATTTCCCATCTCTCCTGTTCCCAAGAACTATCACTCACTATGGTGGGCAGGAAATGGGGCGTGGTATCTGCCACTCTAGCTTAGCATACTCCATCTTCCCCTGGTGGGAGAACTCAATTCTAAAAGAGCCACCAGGATCAGAGGCAAGCAGGAGATTCCAAGAAAGAACTAAGGTGCTTTCTCCAGAGGCTAATTACAGGACAGACTGGCAGTCTATGCCCAGACTTGTCTGGATTTTAGGAAAGGGATGAGGAAAAAGCTAATACTGCTGCAGGCCCACTGGCAGCATTCAGAAGTCCAAAGTTCTAGTCTAAGCCCTTCCCTCTTTAGAGAAAGCTCCAGAGGGCCCTAAAAGGAGCTGGGTGGCTGGTGATCCTCATCCTTGGCCTGGCCCAAGTCTGTGGTCAGCCTTTTCTCTGATCCTCTCATCCTGCCCAGTAGGCCTCAGTGTAAGGATGTTGTTGACTATCTCAGGAGAAGAGCACAGCATGCTTTCCTTAACCTGGAGAGGCAAATAAAGCAGCAAAGTCTAGAAGGAAACCATACACAGCTGGAGCTAGCCAAGGCTTTGGAGTGAAAAGGAAAGGGGGGACAAGGAGGGTGTATGGCTTTAGAACCATCCCAAGGCATTACACAGTGGCCCGCTGGCCCTTCTTGTTTCTCTATTAGGACATCTTCCTTGCTCTCATGGATGTTCTATTCTCATCTTTGAGCTACACAGGGACTGAGGGAAGGAAAGCAAAGAAGTCCAAAGGTTTCTGTGGCTCAGCTACACTGATAGGACCCTGGTAGCGGCTCCATTTGGTTCAATAGTCACACATGTCAGAATGTGTAGGGATTAGTATGGAGGCCTTGCATGTTGGACGTATCAAGTAAGGTCTGGATTTGCTAACAGTGATTTGAATGATGTGACAGCGTGTCACCTGTCAGCTGAGTGAGTCCTTTTGTTCTGTTCAGGTGGACATCACTAGTGAGCAGGCAGTAGTTTCTAGTATTGGCAATCTTGGTGCTTCTCCAGAAGACAAAGGACAGGATAGACAAGATGGCTGACTTGAGGACTGGGCGGACTGACTCAGAACCCTGAAACAGAGACTAGGTGCACAGGTTAGAGGCTCCAGCTCCATCTTCTGAGTACCAATTGCCAGTGATCCAGCGCTCAGCAGCCAGTGAGATCCTGAGCTCTAAACAATCAGGCAGCAGGGAGCAGGCAGCAGCAGCAAGTGCTCCAGCTCTGGGATTCTAATGACTACCATGACTAGTGGTGTAGCTTTCAAACCTTTGTGTCAAGACCATGAGCCTTTGGGGTTGGCAGCTCCCAGGACCTCTTCTCAAAGCCGAGACCTGCAGCATCTTGCCTACCATTTTTTGTGCCCTCTACAGCCTGGGTTGTCCCACCCACTCCATGGAACTCTCTAGCGGCTTGGCTTTTTTGTTTTTTGGTTTTTGTTTTTGTTTGTTTTGTTTTGTTTGCTACTGGCTGCAGCTGCCATCGCCTTTGTACTCAGAATAAAAGTCACAAGTGGTAAAAACCTTCTATGTGGTCTGATGTTGCAACATCTGGGGATATTAGGGGAGCATCTCCTTGTTAACTCAGAAGGCCAGGTGAGCTGGGCTTGGGGCACTGGCATCATTCCGTGTGACCTTTGTTGTTCATATGGGCCCTTTGGTGGGCTGTGTGGAGGTGGGGGATTCTGCAGTGATCCCTAGTCCCCAGCACCTAGCACAGGTATTTGTTTCTCAAAGATGCAAAGAATTGTTGAAAGAAGGGAAGCTGCAGCAAGGACAGCTTGTATACTTCAAAAAGCTTTACAAGAATTCTGTCCATTTCACGTTAGCATATCTACAGTGCGCCAGCCAGGCTTTCCCAAACATGCGGTCAGTTAGCTCATATGGCTTTTGGGGAAATGCTTAACAGTTATAAAAATTCTACTGAAAAATAATCATTAAAAGTCTGAAGTTTTCTCCTACATACTTTACAAGTATAAGGAAGAAACAGGCAAACGTAAAATGACCCTGTATAGTCTCAACTGCTGAGATGGGTGCAGTGGCCACAGTAGTAATTCTAGTACTTGGGAGGCTGAGGCAGGAGAATCACTAGCTTGAGGACAACCTAGACTACATAAAGAAACCTGCTCTTTAAACAACAACTACAATAACAACAATTCACCAAAATCCTGTCCTGCTTAGGCACAGCACCCCTGAATGCCATTTTCATGGGCAGCGAGGCTTTGCCCCTTCCTGTCCTTGAGCAGAGTGTTGTCTGTTCTTATTTCAACACTGAATTTCTGTGTCCAGAAATCTGTGCAGATCAGAACTGAAGCTGGCTCTCGTCTCCACATTGAGCCTCCTCTGGACTGTTCAGAAGAATTTGAATCACAAGAAGATGTCGTTGACAACCATGAGGATGCCACTGGGGAACACACACAGGTAGGGACTGGCCTCGGCTTGTACTGGGAGCTCCCGCAAAATCAGGGTCTGGTGTTCTAGCGCCCTTAGTCAGTGTTCTTTCCAACACCTACTTCCTTTGACCTCTACCCTTCTCTCATTAAAAAAACTGAAGCATATGTAGAGATCAAAGGACAGCTCTGAGGAGTCAATTCTCTCCTTCTGTTGTGGTTCCTGGGATTGCACTCAGGTCATCAGGCCCATGAAGCAAGCACTTTTACCCACTGAGCCATCGTGCCTGCCCTCACCTCACACATTTTGATACACAGTGTGTGGGCCACACATATCTAACCACTGTAAATGAAGAAGGGGCGAAGAGGGGAGGCCAAGTCTGGCAGAGAAGAGTAGCTTAGTCAGGGAGGCTTTCTGGAAAAGAGTAGAATTTGTCTCTGGCTATTAATGCTAGAAAAGAGCCTGAAGGGGCTGAGGGCAGGCAGGGAGTGACACCACACCTGCTTGCATATATGTACCTTAGCCTGTGAGGTATTCTGTATATCACAGTGACTCCAGACAGCAGACCACCCATGGAACATCCAGACAGCTGAGTATCTGCAGCTGATGGGGGTCAATGACCACCAGCCTGTTTCCAGTAATAGTATGTCCCAGACTCTTCTTCCACAAGTGTTTCCTGGCAGTGCATTCTTGAGCCTTGGCCTATGTTCTTTGCACCATAGACATGGGCATCAAACAAGCACATAAAGTGCCTGTTCCTAACCAATTTATGTTCCAGATGAGATAGAAAAAGGTAGAGTAAAATAAGATCATTTCAGATATCAGTAAGTTCTCTGAAGGAAACCGAAGAGGGAGCTGGACATGGCGGTGCATGTTTATAATCGCACAGAGCAGGAAGGTCCCGAGCAAGGTCAGCCAGGGAGACAGAGGGAAACCCATAACAAAAATAAATAAAATCAGAGCAGGAAGCGAACAACAAGATGTTGGAGGAGAGTACTGTACACAGACTGCAGGAGAGCACACAGGCAGAGACTGATGCAAAGAGCTTCCCAGGCAAGAACGCCTTTGCAGCTGGCTTTGAAGAGGCTGGGCTTCAGGGGCTCAGGGCCAGCAGTGTGGCTAGGGCAGCAAGGAGTGAGCTGAGGCACTGAATGAGAAGACAGTGGAGTGGACCAGGGCATAGTGGGCCTGGGCTGGAGGGTGGGATAGGCTTTGACAAGGGGAGTTTAGTCCAAGACAGTGGCTCTCAACCCGTGGGTTAAATGACCATCAGAAAACACAGATATTTACACTGCGATTCATAATGGTAGCAAAATTAAAGTTATGAAGTAGCAATGAAATAATTTTATGGTTGATGGTCACCACAACATAAAGAACTGTATTAAGGGTTGAAACATTAGGAAGGTTGAGACATTAGAAGTTTTGAGGGGACAGATTTAATAATTAAAATTAATGAATACATCATTTCTCCATGTTGTGTAGAAGCAACATTCTGGAGAGGCTTCAGGTGAAAGTCAAGTTGCTAAGCAGACCATGCCCCATTGCTCCACTTATTGCCCAGCTCTGGGCCCCACCTGCAGGTCATAGCCTCAGCCAGGGCCTTCACCTTCTGTGACTTCTGCGTTGTTGAATTGTGAATGACAGAAAGGGAAAAGAACTGGGAATTCGGTCCAAGAAACATACTCTATGTTCGAAGTTTCTTATTTGCTCAAGAGGGAGAAGCAGGGAAGAAGCTGGGATCCTTCTGCCCCACTCACACGCTGGGTGGAAGGGCTCTATGTACAGGTGCACAGATTGCACACATGTGGTTTATTCTCTCTCTTTCTCTCTCTCTCTCTCTCTGTGTGTGTGTGTGTGTGTGTGTGTGTGTGTGTGTGTGTGTGTGCGCGCGCGCGCGCTGTAGCTCATACAGGACCTGAGAAGCCAACATGAGGACTCTGTTCTTCCACCTTTACGTGGTTCTGGGTGATGAACTTAGGTCCTTGGGCTTGCACAGCTGGCACCTTTACCCACTGAAGCTTCTTCGGGTTACTTTCTTCTTTTCTCCCCTCTCCTCCTCCTCTTTGTGAGAGGCTTTACTGTGTAGTCCCAGATAGCCTCACAGCCAGGATTTTCCTGCTAGCACCTCTACACCTGGCTCACTATTTGCTTTTGAACCCACCAACAGTCCCATGCTTGGGATCAGGCTGTATAAAACACACCTTCATTTTCTTTCAGCTGGATCTTAGCCACGTTCAGTCTCTTAAAATCCTAGTCCCACGCCAGGTTCCAGAGTGCTGTGTGCCTTTTGAGCTAGAGACCATTGTTGTTTGCCCATGGTGAAGCACCTGGCACCTTCTGTTAAACTAATACTTGGTTCCTCGTTGGCAGGCTCCGGCAGCCTGCACACTGGGCAGCAGAGGCCCCGCTCACCCCTCCAGGCTTCTCCTGCCCTCAGCATTTGCAGCAGTCTTTGGTGCACATGCTCAGTTGGCTCCCCTGCTGCTCTGCCAGCACTTCAAGTTCCCCACTGTGAGCCCCTGATTCTATTTCCTGCCTTTTCTCCACATCTTGAGAGGGCTCTCCTTAAGGCTTCACAGTCAATTTCCCCTTGGAGTTATTTCCCTGCAAAGGGGGAGAGAGAGAGACAGCGGTGCTACTTGCCTGCCACAGCAGAAAGAAGCACTGGGAGCTGCCATCTGCACAGGCACAGAAGAAATGCACGGCATGGCTAAATATACCAGCTTGGCATGCAGCAAGAGAGGCCTGAGCTGGAGCAGAAGGCATCCGCATCGGCATGGAGGCTTTGCACCTCACCTTTGCCGTGGCCAATGTAATGCGCCAGCCTTTGCTCTCCATCTCAGCCTGTGAACTTGAGTTTCTTGGTGGCTTTGAGTTCCCAGACTGGCATGCTGGGGGCGTGTTCTCTCAGCCTGTATGCTGCCTTGTGTGGTGCTGTAGGAAGATTCAGTTAGCAGCCAGCACTGATGCGATCAGGAGATTCCACGTGAGGATCTGAATTGGGGGTTTCCTTCCTTTAAAAATAGATGATTGGGGTCCTCCTCCTCCTCTTCCTTCTTCATCTTCTCCCTCCTCTTCTGTTCTAGCACAAGGACCTACATTGTAGCCCAACTCATGATGCTCCTGTTTCCTAACTGATTGATGTGTACTATCACCATGGTATACTTTTCTGTTTTCTTTTCCTTTTTGAGAGATAGTATCACTATGTAGTCTTGGCTGACTTAGAATTCATTATGTAGACAAACCTAGCCTTGAACTCACAGAGATCCACCTGCCTTTGCCTCTCAAATGTTGGGATCAAAGGCATGTGTCACCACACACGTCCGTTGTATACTTTCTTATGAGGGACGACTGGGCTGGCTGCTGGAACTAGAGGTGTGTCCCCGAGGTGCCGTGGTCCATGCCACATATTCCCAGATGCTGAAGATAAAGTGGTTAATAAGCATATAGGCGGGGCTCGGTGGTGGTGCACGTTTAATCTCAGCACTCCAGAGGCAGGCACAAGCAGATCTCAGGGAGTTAGAGGCCAGCCTGGTCTACATAGTGAGTTTCAGGACATTCAGGGCTGCATAGAGAACCAAATAAAAAAGCATGTAGTGTGTCAAGAGGTGACAGGGCTCTAGAAATAGCAGAGTAGAATGTGGGAACAGGGAAGGACAGGCAGAGGTTCCTGTCGAATACTGAGACATGGCCTCTTGTGTGGCAGCAATGAAGTGGGACTGCAAAAGCCCTGCGGTGAGGAGGGAGAAGGTGGGGAAGGGTTGGAGGAGCAGCTGTGAGGCCAGACAGTAGGTCGGGGGGACTGTGGCAGAGACAGGCTTTTCCTTATGTTGGATATGAGGCTCTATAGGGTTCTGACCAGTTTTCCAATGCTAACACTGGATAGCTCTTTCTAGAGAGTTTGAACCCAGTGTCTGGGCTCATGCTATAGTGTTGCTGTGGGAGAATCTGTCTTCATCTGAGGAAGTGGTTTCTTTCGGAATCAAGAATGAATTCAAAATGTCTAAAAATAAAGTTTTAAAATTAAAGTTTTTCTTTATTATATGTGTGTGAGGGGCAGCACAAGTATGGCACTTCACATGTGTGGGGGTCAAAGGTTAGTTTTCAGGAGTCAGTTCTCTCCTTCAACTGTAAGATCTAAAAACTGAACACAGGTATGGCAGGCTTGCACCAGGTCAGTGGCCATCTCTCTACCCCAGTAGTCGTTTCAGAACCCCCTTGCCCTGTACATCATTGTCCAGGCTGCATATAGGTGGCCTGTCTATTGTATCCAGGAGATGGGAGGGACCAGGGAGCCTGTGTCAGTCTCAAGGAGAGGTACTTCCAAATCTGTGATCACCAGGCCCTGTTATGCCACATGAAGCCATAACCACTGGAAAGGCCTTTTAGAAGGCCTTCATAGCTACCCCCACTGTGTGTATATTAGTTTAATTTCTGTTGCTATGATAAAGTACCCTGACAAAAGCAATTTAAGGGAGAAAGGGTTATTTTTAGGTTAGAATTTAGGATTAGAGTTTGTCATAGCAGGGACATTAAGGTGGCAAAAACTTGAAGCAGCCAGTGTCATTAAACTCTCCATCAAGAACAGAGAGCAATGAATGAATTCCTGCATGTTAGTGCTCAGCCCTTTTTCTCCACCTTACACGGTGCAGGATCCCCTGCCTAGGAAATGGTGCTGACTCTAGCTTGTGTCCACTTGACAAAAGCCACCATCACAGTGTGGGTCCAACAATAAGGTAAAGATTTTATAGCCACAGTTATAACCTAGTGTCATTATTACAGGCACATGCTGACATCTAAAAACTGGCATTGTACAGGCGTCTCCAGAAGAGTCTGTCCCACCCGTAGGCACTATGGCAGGCAGCTTCTACAGTGAGACTTACAAAGCAAGTGCTGGCTGACAGGGAAAGTATGTTACATGGGTACTTCTGATAATTCCAGATAACAGAATCTGTAAGCAAGTGCTTCCTTTCATTTATTTTGATTTATTGGTTCTTCATAGTATGCAGGGCCCTTCATATGCAACACAAGCACCCCCTAAGCTGTATTCTCAGTCCTTTTTCACACCTTAATTTTCAAGGCAGGGTCTGACTTATGTCAGCTTTGAACTCACTCTGTAGCCCAAGCAAGCTTTTACCTTGTAATCCCCCTGCCTCAGTCTTCTGAGTAGCTAGGCTTGTCTTACATATTTTTTTCTTCCATAATTTTTTTCATACTTTTTTTCTTTATTGATATATTTTTATTTACATTTCAAATGATTTCCCCTTTTCTGGGTCCCCACTCCCAGCAAGTCCCATAAGCCCTCTTCCCTCCCTCTGTTCCTCTATCTACTCCTTCCCACTTCCCTGTTCTGGTATTCCCCTATATTGTTGCACTGAGTCTTTCCAGAACCAGGGGCCATTCCTCCATTCTTTTTGGACCTTATTTAATATGTGGATTATGTCTTGGGTATTCAAAGTTTCTAGGCTAATATCCACTTATCAGTGAGTGCATACCATGATTGATCTTTTGAGACTGTGTTACCTCACTTAGTATGATGTTCTCCAGCTCCATCGATTTGTCTAAGAATTTCATGAATTCATTGTTTCTAATGGCGGAATAGTACTCCATTGTGTAAATATACCACATTTTTTTTTTATCCATTCCTCCGTTGAGGGATACCTGGGTTCTTTCCAGCTTCTGTCTACTACAAATAGGGCTGCTATGAACATAGTGGAGCATGTGTCCTTATTGCATGCTGAAGAATCCTCTGGGTATATGCCCAGGAGTGGTATAGCAGGGTCCTCAGGAAGTGTCATACCCAGTTTTCTGAGGAACCACCAGACTGATTTCCAAAGTGGTTGCACCATCTTGCAATCCCACCAGCAGTAGAGAAGTGCTCCTCTTTCTCCACATCCTCACCAACACCTGCTGTCTCCTGAGTTTTTGAACTTAGCCATTCTGACTGGTGTGAGGTGAAATCTCAGGGTTGTTTTGATTTGTATTTCCCTAATGATTAATGATGTTGAACACTTCTTAAGGTGTTTCTCAGCCCTCCGAAGTTCTTCATGTGAAAATTCTTTGTTTAGCTCCGTACCCCACTTTTTAATGGGGTTATTTGGTTCTCTGGGTTCTACCTCCTTGAGTTCTTTGTATATATTAGATATTAGCCCTCTGTTGGATTTAGGGTTGGTGAAGATCCTTTCCCAATCTGTTGGTTGACGTTTTGTCCTTTTGACAGTGTCCTTTGCCTTACAGAAACTTTGGAGTTTTATGAGGTCCCATTTGTCAATTCTTGATCTTAGAGCACAAGCTATTGGTGTTCTATTCAGGAATTTTTCCCCTGTGACCATGTCTTTCAGGGTCTTCCCCAGTTTCTTTTCTATTAGTTTCAGTGTGTCAGGTTTTATGTGGAGGTCCTTGATCCATTTGGAGTTGAGCTTAGTACAAGGAGATAAGAATGGATCAATTCGCATTCTTCTGCATGCTGACCTCCAATTGAACCAACACCATTTGTTGAAAAGACTATCTTTTTTCCACTGGATGCTTTCAGCTCCTTTGTCGAAGATTAGGTGACCATAGGTGTGTTGGTTCATTTCTGGGTCTTCAATCCTATTCCATTGATCCGCTTGCCTGACATTGTACCAATACCATGCAGTTTTTATCACTATTGCTCTGTAGTAAAGTTTGAGGTCTGGGATACTGAATCCCCCTGAAGTTCTTTTACTGTTGAGAATAGGTTTAGCTATCCTGGGTTTTTTGTTATTCCAGATGAATTTGAGAATTGCTCTTTCCAGCTCTATGAAGAACTGGGTTGGGATTTTTATGGGGATAGCATTGAATCTGTAGATTGCCTTTGGCAAGATGGCCATTTTAACTATATTAATCCTGCCAATCCTGGAGCATGGGAGATTTTTCCATTTTCTGAGATCTTCTTCAATTTCCTTCTTCAATTTCAGATATCTGAAGTTCTTGTCATATAGGTCTTTCACTTGTTTGGTTAGAGTCAACCCAAGATACTTTATGCTGTTTGTGGCTATTGTGAAGGGTGTCATTTCCCTAATTTCTTTCTCATTCTGCTTATCCTTTGAGTATATAAAGGCTACTGATTTGCTTGCGTTGATTTTGTAGCCAGCCACTTTGCTGAAGATGTTTATCGGCTGTAGGAGTTCTCTAGTAGAGTTTTTTGGGTCACTTAAGTAAACTATCATATCATCTGCAAATAGTGATAGTTTGACTTCTTCCTTTCCAATTTGTATCCCTTTGACCTCCTTATGTTGTCTAATTGCTCTAGCTAGGACTTCAAGAACTATATTGAAAAGATATGAAGAGAGGGGGCAGCCTTGTCTAGTCCCTGATTTTAGTGGGATTGCTTCAAGTTTCTCTCCATTTAATTTGATGTTGGCTACTGGTTTGCTGTATATTGCTTTTACTATGTTTAGATATGGACCTTGAATTCCTGTCCTTTCCAAGACTTTTAGCATGAAAGGATGCTGAATTTTGTCAAATGATTTTTCAGCATCTAATGAAATGATCATGTTGGTTTTTTTCTTTGAGTTTGTTTATGTAGTGGATAGCATTTATGGATTTCCTTATATTGAACCATCCCTGCATCCCTGGAATGAAGCCTACTTGATCATGGTGGATGATCATTTTGATGTGTTCTTGGATTCGGTTGGCAAGAATTTTATTGGGTATTTTTGCACCGATATTCATAAGGGAAATTGGCCTGAAATTCTCGTTCTTAGTTGGATCTTTGTGTGGTTTTGGTATCAGCGTAATAGTGGCTTCGTTGAAGGAGTTGGGTAGTGTTCCTTCTGCTTCTATTTGGTGGAATAGTTTGAAGAGTATTGGTGTTAAGTCTTCTTTGAAGGTCTGATAGAATTCTGCACTGAAACCATCTGGTCCTGTACTTTTTTTGGTCGGAAGGCTATCTATGACCCCTTCTATTTCTTTAGGGGCTATGGGTCTGTTTAGATGGTCTATTTGATCCTGGTTTAATTTTGGTATTTGGTATCTGTCTAAGAAAATGTCCATTTCCTCTAGATTCTCCAGTTGTGTTGAGTATAGGCTTTTGTAGTAGGATCTGATGATTTTTTGAATTTCCTCGGTTTCTGTTATAATATCTCCCTTTTCATTTCTAATTTTCTTAATTTGAATACTTTCTCTGTGCCCTTTGGTTAGTCTGGCTTAGGGTTTATCTATCTTGTTGATTTTTTTCAAAGAACCAGCTTTTGTTTTGTTGATTCTTTGTATGGTTCTCTTGGTTTTTACTTGATTGATTTCAGCCCTGAGTTTGATGATTTCCTGTCTTCTTCTCCTCCTGGGTGAATTAGCTTCTTTTTGTTCCAGATTTGTTCTGTTAATCTTCTAGTGTATGCTCTCTTAAATTTCTTTTTGGAGGCACTCAAAGCTATGAGTTTTCCTCTTAGCATTGCTTTCATTGTGTCCCATAGATTTGGGTATGTTGTGCCTTCATTTTCATTAAATTCTAAAAAATCTTTGATTTCTTTCTTTATTTCTTCCGTGACCAAGGTATCATTGAGTATTGTTCAGTTTCCATGTGTATGTGGGATTTCTGTTGTTTTTATTGTTATTAAAGACCATTTTTACTCCATAGCAATCTGATAGGAGGCATGGGATTATTTCAATCTTCTTATATTTGTTGAGGTCTGTCTTGTGACCAACTATATGATCAATTTTGGAGAAGGTACCATGAGGTGCTGAGAAAAAGGTATATTCTTTTGCTTTGGGATGAAAAGTTCTTTATATATCTGTTAAATCCAATTGGTCCAAAGCTTCAATTAGTTTCACTGTCTCCCTGTTTAGTTTCTGTTTTCCTGATCGGTCCATTGGTGAGAGTGGAGTGTTGAAGTCACCCACAATTATTGTGTTAGGTGCAATGTGTGCTTTGAGCTTTAGTAAAGTTTCTTTTATGAATGAGGGCATCCTTGTATTTGGAGCATAGATTTTCGGGATTGAGAGTTCTTCTTGTTGGATTTTTCCTTTGACCAGCAAGAAGTGACTTTCCATGTCTCTTTTGATGACATTAGGTTGAAAGTCAATTTTATCTGATATTAGAATGGCAACTCTTGTTTCCTGGGACCATTTGCTTGTAGAATTGTCTTCCAGCCTTTTACTCTAAGGTAGTTTTTGTCTTTGACACTGAGGTGTGTTTCCTGTATGCAGCAAAATGTAGGGTCCTGTTTACGTAACCAGTCTTTTAGTCTATGTCTTTTTATTGGGGAATTGAGTCTATTGATGTTCAGAGATATTAAGGAGTAGTGGTTATTGCTTCCTATCATTTTTGATTTTAATTTTATTCTTGTGTGGTTATCTTCTTTTGGGTTTGATGAAAGAAGCTTAATATCCTGGTTTTTCCAGGCTATAGTTTCCCTCATTGTAATGGTGTTTTCCCCCTATTATCCTTTGTAGGGCTGGGTTTGTGGAAAGATATTGTGTAAATTTGGTTTGTCATGGAATATCTTGGTTTTTCCATCTATAGTGATTGAGAGTTTCACTGGGTATAGTAGTCTCGGCTGGCATTTGTGTTCTCTTAGAGTCTGCATGAGCTCCGCCCAGGATCTTCTAGCTTTCATGGTCTCTGGTGAGAAGTTTGGTGTAATTCTGATAGGTCTTCCTTTATATGTTACTTGCCCTTTTTCTCTTACTGCCCTAAGTATTCTTTCTTTGTTTAGTACATTTGGGGTTTTGATTATTATGTGACGGGAGGTATTTCTGTTCTGATCCAGTCTGTTTGGAGTTCTGTAGGCTTCTTGTATATTCATTGGAATCTCTCTCTTTAGGTTATGGAAGTTTTCTTCCATAATTTTGTTGAAGATATTTGCTGGCCCTTTAAGTTGTAAATCTTCACTCTCATCAATGCCTGTAATCCTTAGATTTGGCTTTCTCATTGTGTCCTGGATTTCCTGGATGTTTTGGGTTACAAGCTTTTTGCACTTTGCATTTATTTTTGACTGTTGAGTCCATGGTTTCTATGGTATCTTTGGCATCTGAGATTCTTTCTTCTATCTCTTGTACTCTGTTGTTGATATTTGCATCTATGGTCCCTGATTTCTTCCCAAGGTTTTCTATCTCCAAAGTTGTCTCCCTTTGTGCTTTCTTAGTTGTTTCTACTTCTGTTTTTAGATCCTGGAAGTTTTTGCTCAGTTCCGTCATTTGTCATTTGCTTGTTTGTGTTTTCCTCTAATTCTTTGAGCGATTCTTTTTGTGTTTCCTCTTTCATGACTTCTTCCTGTTGATCAAACTTCTCCTGTATTTTTTTAAGTGATTTTTGCATTTCCTCCTTATTGGCTACTAACTTCTGACCCATATTCTCCTGAATTTCTTTAAGTGATTTTTGTGTTTCCCTTGTAAGGGCTTCTAGCTTTTGATAATTTTTCTCCTGAATTTCTTTAAGAGATTTATTTATGTCCTTCATGTGTTCCTCTCACAGCATCCTTACCAGTGCTTTTAAATCCAAATCTTGTTTTTCTGGTGTGTTGGGGTATCCAATTGTTGGGGAATTGGGTTCAGATGCTGCCATAATGCCTTGGTTTCTGTTAGTAACGTTCCTATGTTTGCCTTTAGCCATCTAGTTCTCCCTGGTGTTAGATGGTCTTATTGTCACTGGCTGGTGCTTCAACCTACTGTGGATCTTTAAGGTTATTTCTGCAACACTGGATGAATGGGCTTCCTCTGGCACAGATTACTGATATGCTGCCTTCCTCTTTTGTGCCTTTGGAGCCCTGCTCAGTCTTGCCTCAAGCAATGTTATACTTTTGTCAAGGTGAACCAGGTGTTCTCTGACTGCTCTGTTATGGGGCGAAGATGGTGTGGTGGAGGTCACTCCTTCTGTTGATTCTCACGTAGGACACAGGTCCCGCGACCGACCAGCTTCCAGATGAACCGCCTATGTGCTCAGTTCCTGAGTGCAGGCAGACCCCTGGCGGTTTGCACCACTGGAGATCTAAAGCTCAGGGTGATACAGTACCTAGTGACCCTTCTCTGTCCCAGCAGGGAGCGAATATGGCTGCGAGGAATCTCTTCCTCTGCTGCTCTCTGGGTAGCACACAGGCCCCAAGTCCAGCGGACTGGCAGACAAACCACCTATGTGCTCAGTTCCTGAGTTCAGGCAGACCCCTGGCGGTTTGCACCCCCAGAGATCTAAAGCTCAGAGTGATACAGTACCTAGTGACCCTTTTCTGTCCCAGCAGGCAGCGAATATGGCCGCAGGGAACCTCTTCGTCTTACATATTTTTTATTGCCAATTTAACATTAGTGGGGTTTGCCATCCATCCTATTTGATAAGCCTACCTTTTTTTATTAACTCCACAACACACTATGGTTTTCTTTCCATACTAGTAACTCATTCCACCAGGAGCTTAGAGCACTGTTTGGGATATAATGGCTTGGCCATGTAGTGGCTGTGTTTTCAGTGGTTTTGACAGATTGAAGAGTGTGATCAGACCAGTTGTGGGAGTAGCAACAGAAGTTAGTGGTCAGGAAAGGGAGGAGGAAGGGAGAGCAGCAGAAGAACAAGACCCCTCCCCCCACACACTACCTGAGATGAAGCTCACACCAAATAAACACTGATTTGCATACCAGTTGAGGTTGTAACATCCATTACCACAGTCTGTGAGTTGAGCACTAGGCATTTGAAAAAACCAAGAAACAGAGACCTGTACTGGATGACAGTGCTCTGAGACCTTTTGGTCTGTGGAGGTGCACTCACAGGTGGGGAACTGAGCTGGGCTGGCTCTGCTGCAGAAGGTGCCATAGGCTGTTGTGGCTGTTATTGATGCTGAGTCTGGGAGCCAGGCATACAGCCGGGCCCCCATCAGTGCTGCTTCATGGTGCTTTCCATGATGAAAGAGAAACTCCTCTCAGCTGAATCTCGCCCTAGTGAGCGCACAGCTGCGAATGATGGTGAGAAATGCCAAAATCCAATGAGGAGCAGCCAGGCAAACCTGAATGGAGGCCTACTCTACCAACAGCTGCAGAGGTCATGGAAAATATCGGTGACCAGATGTGTGTGTGTGTGTGTGTGTGTGTGTGTGTGAGAGAGAGAGAGAGAGAGAGAGAGAGTAAAGGCAGGTAATGTTCCAGATTACAGGACAGGAAAAACATGGACCACAGTTGTGTCTAATGAGAACCAGGGGCCAGGGAGGGATCAGTGAGTTTGGGGAAAATTAAGTAATTGTTAAATTTGAGGAGTTAGAAATTTTTTATTGTTATATCACCCTTTTCATTTCTGATTTTGTTAATTTGGGTGCTGTCTCTGTGCCCTCTGGATAGTCTGGCTAAAGGTTTATCTATCTTGTTGATTTTCTCAAAGAACCAGCTCCTACTTTTGTTGATTCTTTGTATAGTTCTTTTTGTTTCAACTTGGTTGATTTCAGCCCTGAGTTTCATGATTTCCTGCCTTCTACTCCTCTTGGGTGTATTAGCTTCTTTTTGTTCTAAAGCTTTCAGGTATTCTGTTAATCTGCTAGTATATGCTCTCTCCAGCTTCTTCTTGGAGGCACTCAAAGCTATGAGTTTTCCTCTTAGCACTGCTTTCATTGTGTCCCATAAATTTGAGTATGTTGTGCCTTCATTTTCATTAAGTTCTAAAAAGTCTTTGATTTCTTTCCTTATTTCTTCCTTGACCAAGTTATCATTGAGTAGAGAATTGTTAAGCTTCCATGTGTATGTGGGCTTTTTGTTGTTTTTGTTGCTATTGAAGACGACCCTTACTCCATAGTGATCAGATAGGAGGCATGGAATTAGTTCGATTGTCTTATATCTGTTGAGGTCTGTTTTGTGACCAATTATATGGTCAATTTTGGAGAAGGTACCATGTGGTGCTGAGAAGGTATATCCTTTTGATTTAGGATGAAACATTCTATAGATATCTATTAAGTTCATTTGGTCCAAAACTTCTGTTAGTTTCACTGTGACTCTATCAAGAATTGACAAATGGGACCTCATAAAACTGCAAAGTTTCTGTAAGGCAAAGAACATTGTCAAAATGACAAAATGGCAGCCAACAAATTGGGAAAAGATCTTTACCAACACTACATCCGACAGAAGGCTTATATCCAAAATATACAAAGAACTCAAGAAGGTAGACTCCAGAGATCCAAATATCCCCCTTAAAAATGGGGTACAGAACTAAACAAAGAATTTTCACCTGAGGAATATCGAATGGCTGAAAAGCACCTAAAAAAAAATATTCAACATCCTTAGTCATCAGAGAAATACAAATCAAAACAACCCTGAGATTTCACCACACACCAGTCAGAATGGCTAAGATCAAAAAGTCAGGAGAAAACAAGTGCTGGCGAGGATGTGGAGAAAGAGGAACACAGGAGTGTTCCCCACTGCTGGTGGGGTTACAAGCTGGTACTACCACTCTGGAAGTCAGTCTGGTGGTTCCTCAGAAAACTGGGAATGATACTTCCAGAGGACCCCGCTATACCACTCCTGAGCATATACCCAGAGGATTCCGCAGCATGTAATAAGGATACATGTTCCCCTATGTTCATAGCAGCCCTATTTATAATAGCCAAAAGCTGGAAAGAACCCAGATGTCCCTCAACGGAGGAATGGATACAGAAAATGTGGTATATATACACAATGGAGTACTATTCAGCTATTAGAAACAATGAATTCATGAAATTCTTAGACAAATGGATGGAACTGGAGAACATCATCCTAAGTGAGGTAACCCAGTCTCAAAAGCACACTCATGGTATGCACTCACTGATAAACGGATATTAGCCCAGAAGCTCAGAATACCCAAGACACAATGCACATATCAAATGGTGCCCAAGAAGAAGAAAGGAGTGGCCCCCGGTCCTAGAAAAGCTCAGTGCAGCAGTGTAGGGGAATACCAGAACAGGGAAGTGGGAAGGGTTGGATTGGGGAACAGGGGGAGGGAAGAGGGCTTATGGGACTTTCGGGGAGGGGGGATTCAGGAAAGGGAAAGTCACTTGAAATGTAAATAAAGAATATATCGAATAAAAAAATGAAAAAAAAGAAAAATTTTAAAAAGACATTATATATATAATAATATTAGATTGATGTTAAATTTCACGAGCTTGATAATTTTTTACTCTGCCTTCTTAGAAAACATCCATTTTCCTTTCCTTTATCTTTCCTTTTTCTTTCTTTCTTCCTTCCTTCCTTTCTTTCTTTCTTTCTTTTAATTTATTTGTAGTAGATACTTATTTTCATTTGATGTGTGTGGGTATTTTGCCTGCATGTATATCTATGCACCACAGGCATGCCTAGGAAGTTAGAAGAAGAGGGTGTTGGATCCCCTGACACTGGAATTATAGACATTTGTGAGCTTGTGAGACACTAGATGGGTGATTGGAATGGAACCCTAGACTTTTGGAAGAGCAGCCATTGCTCTTAACTCCTGAGCTGTCTCTCCAGCCTCTCAGAAAATAGTTCTTAGAAGACATACAGAGGGTCACAGTGTTACAGGTGCAGCAAATGAAGACTGTCTACAGTGCGATGGCAGAATGATAATAGTTGGTGGTTGTAGGTGGTAGATATCTGGGTGTCCATTATACTAATCTGATAAATTGTAGATTCTGCATTTTTCAAAACAAGTTTTAAAAATCAAAAAGCTAGGGCTGAAAAGATGGCTCAGTGGATAAACTACCTGTCACACAAGCATGACAACCCGAGTTAGAATTCCCAGAACAAACAGTTGAGGCAGAAAACCAGTGGAGGTATCCATGCTCCTAGTGGGCTAGAGACAGAGGCAGGAGACTTCCTAGAAGCTTCTCAGCTAGTCCAGTATACACAAGAGTAAATAATATAGACTGTCTCAAATAAGGTGTGAGGTGATGACCCAAATTGTCCTTTTTTCTGCCATCCATAGCCACCACCGTCACTAAAATACACACACACACACACACACACACACACACACACACACGTACACATGACATAGTTCAGGAACTCCTGGTACTTGGGAACTGAGCTTGAAGATTAGCATCTACCTCAAAAAGAGTGTTTTGACATATATATATCAGAAGTATAAAAGACAAAAATATTTAAACCATAGTTAAAAGCTCAAAATTGTCAACACTTAAAACATTTTAACTTTGTTATTACTTACTTGGTGTGTGTGTGTGTGTGTGTGTGTGTGTGTGTCTGTCTGTCTGTCTGTCTGTGTGAGTGTACATGTATGCTTTTACTCACTGAGCCATCTTTTTGGCTCCAAATTATCAACTTTTCCCCTCTAAAGATTTATTTTAAATTATGTATATGTACATGTGCCTGTTTGTTGGTATGTGCATGTGAGTTCAGCTTCCCATGAAGGCTAGAGGCATTTAGTCACCCTAGAACTCAAGTTAACAGAAGGCTGTGAGCTGCACAATAGGACCTCAGAGAATTAAACTCAGATCCTCTGAAAGAATAATGATATATGCTCTTAACTACTGAGCTATCTCTCCAATCTCTTAAGAGAAACCAAGGCACAAGGAAAGACTCAGTTTGAATAGGTCATATTAGCCAGTGTTACTATTGCCATGATAAAACACCATGACCAAAAGCAGCTTGGAGAGAAAAGCAGTTTGGCTTACATGTAGAGTTATAGTCCACTGCTGGAAGCCAAAGCAGAAATTCAAACCAAGTAGTCACTTGGAGACAGGATCTGATTCAGAGGCCATGGAGGGGGGCTGCTTACTGGCTTGCTCATCGTGGCTTGCTCAGCCTGCTTTTCTATAGAACCCAAGACCACCAGTCCAGGGTGGTACCATTCACAATGGGGTGGCCCAGACCCATATCAATCACTAATAAAAACTGCCCTTATAGATCTGCCCTATAACCAGATCTTAAGCAAGAATTTTTTTCAGTTGATGCTTCTTCCTCTCAGATGACTTCAGCTTGTGTCAAGTTGACATAAAACTAGCCAGCGTATAGGCTGAACTTTAGTACCAAGGTCTTAGAGATTTCAAAGCAGTTTCACTTGCTTCTTTGCTGGGACAGGATATGGCTGTGTGGCCCAGACTGGCTTCAGACTCTCACTTCCCTCTCAGTCTTTAGAGCACTAGGATGTCCTATGAGTCTATGCTGGATACTTTTATGTCATTCCTCAGCAGATGGCCCTGGGCTTTATAAAAAGCAGGCTGAGCAAGTCATGGCGAGCAAGCCAGTAAGCAGCATCCCTCATGGCCTTTGCATTAGCTCCTGCCTCCAGGCTCCCGACTCAGTGATAGACTGTCACTTGGAAGTATAATTCGAAATAAACCTTTTTCTCCTAAGTCACCTTGGTCATGATATTTCATCATAACAATAAAAACTTTAATTAAGATAGTGTCCTACCACCACCTAGCTTCAATAAGTTTAAAAGATAAAACCTCCAGTTGGGAGAGAGATTGTGTCTTAATTCTGTTTGGTACAGGCAGGTTGGTAAGCTGTTTTATACAAGGAAGCCTTTTCCCCCAAAGATTTATTATGTATGTGTAGGGGTGGTGGCATCATGTGATCACATGCATAAAGAACCCAGATGAGCAGAAGATGTTGGATCCCTTGGAACTGGAGTTATAGGTAGTTAAGAGCTGTTATGTGGATGCTGGGAACCAAACCTGGGCCCTTTGCAAGAGTAGTAAGTAGTAAGTACTCAGCCATCTCTCCAGTTCCTGGGATTTGGTAACTTAAAGAATATATAGAACTGAGATTTCAGAGGGGAATGGAGAAAGGGCAAAATAAACCAGTTCTTGGGAGATGAAGGAAGTGGAGGCCTGACTATGGTAGCTTTCTGTAAGGCAGGATTGTTGTATTTGAAGAAAACTCCTACAAGATGTAACAATTCTTGGCTGGTGGACTCCAATGTGCATGAAGAAGGAAGCATGGCTTGTATAGGTCAGAGCTGAATTAAATAGAGTGGGCAGAGGTGGTGATGGTAAGGCACATGCTTAGCACACATGAGGCCTACGTTCAATGATAACCTCAAATAATTATTTTCACATAAAACAATTCACTTTTGTTTGGCCTGCTGAGACAGGTTGGCCTTGAATTTATCATCTGTCTACCTCAGCCTTCAAGCACGAGGTTGATAAATGTATTTTGGGTTTTTTGGTTTTTTTTTTTTTTGTCACATTCAAAAACACAGTTCAGATCAGAAGGACAAACAAACAAACAATGCCAACAAGATAGAGTTGGGTAGGAAATACATTATTAGTTAAGGCCTGAAGAGTAAGTGTAGAAATTGAAGATGAGGACCACAGCAGTGGTAGGCAGAGCAGCCTCAGATCCTCAGCCTCCAGCTGAGCCACCAGGCCCACTGTGGCCCACTGTGGGCATCACTGCTGCTGCTCCACTCTTACTTTGCAAGCTTTCCCTGGTCTCTACCCCATGTTGGGTGTCATGACAACTCAGCTGTGTCTGCTGTTTCCCTAAAGCCTGACAGCACATGATGGAGACTCACAGACCTAAGAGAGTAGCTGACCTTCCACTAGCCTTTTGAAAGGCCTCAGCTAAGTCATCTTCCTTTGGAGCCCCATTTCCTCTTCCAACAGGAAGGAGTGGATTAAGTATTTCCTTTTCCTGCCATCTCTGAACTTGAGGCTCCTAGGCTGTAGAAGAACATCTCATATTCCAGACTATAGTAGCAGAGAAGACATGCTGTACACAGAGTGTGGCTCATCTGGGCAGTCCTGTCACTGGCGGGTAGACACAACTCCCACTCCTAGACCCCAGCACTGCCCTGTTGCCTGGAATGGTTTGAATTTCATTGAGTTTTGCTTTTTGTTTTTTTCTACACATGGTCTCACCACCCACATAACCCTAACTGTCCTGGAACTCACAGTGTAGACCAGGCTGACCTCAAACTCACAGAGATCCTTTTGCCTCCTCTCCTGAGTCCTGGAGTTAGTGTGTGCATGCCCACCTGTGTTTGGACTGTAGAAAACTGTCTTGCATAGTTAGTATGTAGTGGAAGTCATCTGTAACTTCATGTTTTTCCACCAGTCCACTTTGTCTCCAGAAACAATGACTCTAATACTTCTTATATATGAATAAATGCTTAGGCCAATGGCTTTGGTTCTGTTCCCCAAGTAGATCATATCTTAATCACCCATTTATTTTATTCTAAATAATGCCACATGGCTGGTTACCTGGTCCTCAATTTCAAACAACCATCTTCTGTATCTGAGGCAAATCTTCACCCTGAATCAATCCCTGAATCCACCCCCCCCTCTCTCTCCTCTGCTTTACCCAATAGCATTTTATTGATAAGTGTTGCTTCCATTCAGTATAAGATATTCTCTCTGCATTAACTTGCAAACAAATCTTTATTAAGCGAGGGAATTGAATAACTGAGTAGCTGGGTCTGTGAGAGGAAGGAAGGAATGGCACAGGTGTTCCTGAGGCACACTGCCACACTGCATCACCTTGATGTAATTATGGGGACAGCATCTTCCAAGCTCTGAGGAATGGCATATAAGATTGTAAAGAGGGGCCAGCAAAGTGGCACAGCAGTAAAAGCCATTGCCTGAGTATGAGCCCTGAGACCTAAGTGGTGGAGGGAAAGAGTTGACTCTCCTATGTTGACCTTTGACCTCCACATGCACGCCATGGTATGTGTGTATCCCTTACTCCACATATAGACAAATGATGAATAAATGTAATTAACTTTGCATTAAAAATTGAAAAAGAATTTTTGTCCTATTTAGAATAATGGAGACAATGGGGTAATTGTCCAAAAATATTGGAGTTGGGATAGGTGTTCTAAAGTACATTTTAAATCCCATGACTTAATCAAGGCAAGGAAGGAGTGGTGGAAACTGCCACTGGCAGCCATAGTCAGCTGTCACCATACAGATGCAAAGCCCTCTGGAGTCAAGCCATGTAGCTGATGAGAGGATTGTTTGATTTTGTGAAATTTAAAAATTTTTATTTTATGTGTATGGGTGTTATGGCTGTATAACACCTTTGTGCGGTGCCCTCGGAGGCCAGAAGAGGGCATTGGATCTCTTAAAACCATAGTTCCAGACAGTTGTAAACTGCCACGTAAATACTGGGAACTGAACCCAGGTTCTTCTGAAAGAGCAACCAGTGCTCTTAGCCACTACGCCACTGCTGCACATCCAGATAACATCCATTTTTCATGTTGTTAATTAATTCATAATTTTCTATTCTTCAAACCAAGCAAAACCAAAAAAAAAAAATCTACTGGCCAGATTTGGCTCTTCTAACTCCAACTTATGACTTTTATTTCAGACTGAAAACTTTGATAGTTTGGTCAAAGAGGGGGACTTTCTCTTTCCCTAGCACTAGAATTAGCCTCTGTGATACCCAGAATGATTAGGACAGCCACAGATGCCTGGCCTGAGAAAGCGGAATGAAACACAAACTGGCCAGTAGTCTTAGTGGGCCCTGGCCAGCGGGGCAGCATCAGGAGGCCATTAGGGCAGGGCTGGTACAGTGCTGGGCACGAGCAATGCACTCACATGCACAGTGATGCTAAATGCCTTTGGGGCCCAGAAAGGGCCTCGCAGCACCTATGGATGCTTATGCAAATGAAGCTCCAGGCGGAATGTGGTTCACTAAGGCAACTTCTCCAATTTACCCATAATAAAGAATGACCTCTTGGTCAGTAATAGTATAAATGGTTTGGCTTATGTCTCACATATATAGCCTCCTTAGAATTTCTTGGTTATTTTGCATTCTTTCTGTCATTTTATGTAACAGCTAATGCATAATGCTTCCTCATTAGGAAGACTCAAACACTCTAGAAGTGAACCTGATAATTATGACGAGCTCTCTGCTTTTAGCTGGATTGAGTGGATTGAGCCATGTGGACCCCATAAAGCTTATTCATTGATTTCTATTTCCTGTCATTTTAGCCTTACTTCTTCCTTCCCTAAACATTTTGGTTTAGTCGGTTGTTCAAGCTCCCTGCTCCTACTCCTGTTAACTAGATCCACAAGTTCCTTGTTCACCTACCCTCAGCCCTTGCCTTACTCACTGTTCTGTTGCTGTGATGAGGCACCATGACCAAGACAACTCTTACAAAAGAAAACATTGAGTTGGGGCTTGCTACAGTTTCAGAGGGTTATCATCAGGGCAGAGAGTATGGCAGCATGCAAGGCACTGGAGCAGGAACTAAGAGCTACATCCCAGTTCACAGGCTGCCTATGAGAGTATGACACTGGGCCAGTGACACACTTTTTCCAGCAAGGCCACAGCTCCTGGTCCTGGGCCATTCTTATTCAAACTGCCACAGCCCTGTTGTCTTGGGTGGAATAGCTGCGTTCTCCCTTAGGCAGAAGTTTGTCTTTACTCAGCACACCTCACTGTAGGACTGTTGTCATTTGTTTCTAATAAACTTGGGACTCTAGAAGGGGTTTCCTCTTCTATATTTTAAAGAGTTTCTAAACATTCTAAGTAGATTTTATTTTTCTAAGTTTGCCTTTCATGTTAATTTCTAATGGGCTGCATTGGGATAACTTGTTTGATTTCCTGGTTTTGGAAGTTCCTGAGGTCTGATTTGTGGTCACCAATTAGTTCATTTTTATGAATCTTCTATGATATTTCAAAGGGCTAACATATCTATTAAATTCAATCAAATTATGTGGTGATTTGAATAAGAATGTCTCCCATAGGCTCATGGATTTGAATACTTGGTCCCATTTGGTGGCACTGTCTGGGAAGACCGTTGAAAGAGTATGTCACTCGAGGCAGACTAGCGTAGTTCCTAATACCTGGCCCCGGCCCCGGCCCCGGCCCCCACCCCTCGGGCTTCATGCTATCAGTCAAGATGTGGGTTGTTGGCTTGATGTTTCAGCTGTTTTGTTGTCGGCTACAGTGCTTTCCTGCCCTAACAGTGATAAACTCTTTTTATCCCTCTGGAACCGTAACCTGAATAAACTTTTTCTTCTATAACTTGTCTTGGCCATAGTGCTTTATCACAGCAACAGAAAATAATTACTACAGATTGGCAATAGTGTCATTTAACTTGCTAAGTCTGGTCTTCAACTGCCCACATCAGAATCCCTAGAGCGTTATTAAAAATGAGAGCTCTGCATGTTGTCCTCTGAGAGGTTCCACCCAGACAGATACAGACACCTACAGCCAAACAGTGGATGGAGCTTGGGGACTTTTACGGACAAATAGAAGGAAGGATTGTGGGCCTTGAAGATAATAAGAACTCCACAGGAAGACCAACAGAGTCAATTAATCTGGACCCCCAGATTACACAGAATATACCAAAGAATATGCACAGGCTGGACCTAGGCCTCCCCACACATATGGAACAGATGTTTAGCTTGGTCTTCATGTGGGTTCTGAACAACTGTAGCGAGGGCTATCCCTAAAGCTGTTGCCTGTCTGTGGGATATATTCTTCTAGCTGGGCTGCCTTGTCTCGCTCGCCTCAGGGGGAGAGGAAATGCCTAGCCTTATTATAGAAACTTGAAGTGGCAGGGTGAGGATTTCTTCGGGGAAGGGGGGCCACCCTTTCAGAGGAGAAGGGGAGGGAGATGAGGGATGGAGAAAGGATTGTGGGAGGGGGTGAATGAGAGAAGGATAAGAGTGGGATGTAAAGTGAATTAGTAAGAAAATAAAATTAAATTTAAAAAAAATGTAAGCTCTGAGCCTGCTTCCCAAACCCACATAAAAAGCTTAGTGTCATTATCAGCAGTACAGAGGCAAGAAGGTCTGTGAGGCTCATAACAGGCAGCTTAGCAAATTGGTGAGCTCCGGGTTCTACCTCGGAAAGGCCGCGATGCTCATTAACCGCTCCCTCCGCTGCTCTTTGGTTCGTCAGGCTGATTCTCACAAATGGTCTGTTCCCCCTTACATCTCTTTAGCTTTGCATTATTTGCTTAGATCTTTGACCTTTTGTGTGTGGTGATATCAGGATGACTCTGCATGAAGTGCACCTTACATCTATATGAATACATCAGTGTCAGTGTCTTTGTCCCCTCAAGGGTTGGTGAGAAGGTTGGGGAGATGGCTCGGTCTTTAAGAGCAATGACTGCTCTTGCAGAAGACCTGGGTTCTGTCCCTAATGCCCACACAGTAGCTCACAAATATTTGTAACTTCAATTCCAGGGGATCAAATGTGTTCTTCTGGCTTCCATGGGCACTGCACACATGTGGTATGCAGGCATACATGCAGGGAAACACCCTACACATAAACATTTAAAAATGAAGAACAGAATAATTGAGGCTGCTCTCTCTGAATGTTTATCCTCTGGAGCTTGATTTGGACAATATTGTCTAGACCTCTCCATCCAGTCGATTTTGTGTGGTGCTTTTCTTTTTGTCTTTTGGCCTCTGTATTCCTATAACGTCATTTGGCAAGATTTCTAGCATACTTAATTAGTCACCCTTTGGTGCTCTTCCCGACTAATTTATCTTTCTAGAAATGTTAATGATGAAATTAAAAGTTGTAAGATTGCTAGCTGTTTCTTTTTCATGGATGAGTTCCCTGTGCCTGTCTCTGGGGATGACAGTCTCCCAGCTTCTACCATTGGCTTCCATCTCTCCTGTCAAACTCTCTTTTCCTGGGTATTAGTTCTTTCTGTAATTAAATTAATCAGAGTTTGTTGCCTATCTTTCAAAGGGCTGAGTCACCAGAGCATCTGTCTCTTCTTGGTTGTCCTTGCTTCTTCCTGAGCTATTTGTTGCCTCCTGCTACCAGGGGAGAAGCGGGGCCTGAGTGTGACTACTACATGTTCTGTAAGGCGGGAAACCTTGGCTTCTCCTCCAAACAGAAAGCTCCCTGTTGACCTTGGGAAGATTGCTTATTGGTACGTGCTCTGCTCTCCTGCCCTTCAGTCCACACGTTGGCTTCCCATGCATCCCTAAAGCAGCTATGACAGCCTGCCGCAAGGCTTCCTCCTGCTGGATCCTGACTGACTCAGCTGCATGCACACACAAGTGTGCACAGCAGTCTTCTGCTGAATTTGGCTTGTGGCTCTCTGTGCCTCTGGTTCTCCAGGAATGTGTTCTATGTCTCTCAGAAGTCCCCAGCCATTCCTCGGCAGCAATCTCATTTGGTCTCTATCCAGCCCTATCCAGCTTCCTGTTTCTGGGTCTTTTGGCTAGCCCCTGCTTTACACAGGCTCTGGCATAGATGCTGGGATGGGTGATGGTGAGAGGCTTGTCTGGGGCTCCTGGTTAGGTCAGGTCCAACAGACTCTCGTACCACATGCTCCCCGAGCTGCTGGTCTCCCACCTCTGCCGCCCTGCTTTCTAAGACACACTGGCTTACCTTTGCTGGACTATATACATCTAGCATGGAAGATAAATTCATCAATGAGAATCCAGGGGTGGCAATATGCCAGAAAACTAAAAGGGTATATAATATTTATTTGGGTTTTTTGCTTATATATGTGTATGTTACATATGTATATGTATGTATACATGCTTACACATATGGGTGCTCATGTGTGTAGTTACATGCGCATATGTGTGCATACATTAGTATATATGTGTGTGCTATGGATATATGTGTATGTATGCATACATGTGTATATATGTATGTATGTCTACGTGCACGCATATGTGTAGGTGTGTGTATGTATAGGCTCAAAGTTGTCAGCAGATGTTTTCCTTGGTCGTTCTCCACTTTGCTCATTGAGAGTCTCTCTGAGCCCAGAGTTTATTGATTCTGCCTAGTCTAGCTAGCTGTCATAATCCTGTCTCTGCCTCCCAAATGCTGGGATTATAGTTGACTCCCTTGCCTGCCCAGCTTTTATGTAATTCTGGGATCCAAACTCTCATTCACATGTTTACATGAGAAGTACTTTGTTGAGCCTACTTTTCATCCTTGTATAATATTTGAATCATACATAGTATAACTCAAAGTTTTCTTAGTCATAGTTCTATGGAAAGTGATATAGAAGAATGTGATTTTCAAATGTACAGAGTATACCTTGACATGATGAGACATTCCTGTAAACTTAGAAGGCAGGAGGTAGAGGCAGGAGGATCACAAGTTCTAGGCCAGGCTGTGCTAAATAAGTCCAAAGATAGCTTGGGAAGCTTAGTGAGACCTGATTCATAAAACCAAGAGCTGACTCTGTAGTTCACTGGTAGAGCACTTACTGTCATCTACCAAGGCCTGGGCTCCATCCTCAGCATTTAAACCCACATGCGTGTACACACACACACACACACCACACACCCCACAACCACACATACACACAGACTCTACAACCATACATATATATTACATACACACAGACACACACAACACACATACCACAACTATACACACATACACACCATACACACAAAGAGTGGGCCCTAAAGTTAGGATATAAGGCTTGTCCTATGAAGTTTGTGACTTGAGAGCTGCTCTGGGCTGTGGGAGGTCCCCTATCAAATGGCTATCCTTGTTGCCCTATCAGGAGTCCCATGAGAACAGGAGCTTCCCTCTCCTGTTTATCACTCTGTTTCTTGACTTTATCATCTGTATCTGCTTATGAGAGACAGATATTTTCATCAAAAATATTTTAATTAATATTTTATATTTGTTTATTTAAGTGCATGGATGCATCCATGTGTAGAGATAAAAAGAAAACTTATAGTAGTGGGCTTCTTCCTTCCATCTGGTCCTGGGAATTGACCTTATTAGGTCATCAGGCTGGTGCAAACCCCTTTGCCCCTGAGCCATCTGTCTGGCCCCTTTCTTAGTTTTAAAAATTGCATTTATTTTTGTTTACATGTGTATGCATACTCATGCATGCATACTTGTGGAGGTCAGAGGATAATTTGTTCAATTGGTTCTTACCTTTTACCATGTCAGTTCTGGGGATCAAACCAGGTCATCAAGCTCAGTGGCCATTGCTTTTGCCCACTGTGCCACCTTACTGACTGACTCCCAAAATATTTCTTCAATAAATGAACAAATATAACATGTCAATCAGTGTAGGATAAAAAGCCTTTCGAGCCCAGGAGGGTGGTGTGAATGAACTCAGCTGCATTCCCCTCCCTAAGGGAGGTCCAGGGTGTAATGCTCCATCCACTCTTGCTCACCATGTGCTGCCTTAGGGACTTTCCTCAGAAAAGGCGCATGGATCCAGAAGTGTCATTCCATCAAGGGAAGGAGGGCCGGCCCGGTTCCTGCGGCAGGGCAGGCTGTGCCATGGAAGCAGACTAGGAAGCAGGAAGCGCTGGGCCAGGGCCAGGCTACAGCCTGCAAAGCTTCCCTCAGAGTTTCTACTCCATCTCAGAGTGCCATCGGCTGGACTAAGGGTTCAGATCACAGCTTTGTGTGAGACATTCCACATCCAGACCATACCGCAGACTCTAGGACTCCTGGCTCTCTGGCAGCTTTGTGTCCCCTGCTGACCAGTGACAGTAGTCACTCAGCACATGCCTTCAGGTCTTCTGGAGACCGGCTGTTCTGTGTTGGTACCTGGCAGGGAATCAGTGTGCCGTGGTCAGCAGCCTAGCCTTGGACCCAGGCAGTTATTATTTGAACTATGTGATCTTGGGCTTGTCTTTCATCCCACTGAGCCAAAATGATGCCATCCACGGCACCCAGGTGTCAGAGGGCTAAAATGAGGTACGTAAGAGTTTACTGGTATATGATATCCAGCCGCAGCCGGGCAGTTAGAACTGCTGTGTTGTTGCTGATGGCATGGGTGTTGTTACTGTCACTCTGAGACCTTGGCATTTGATAGACACCTAGTTTCACTCTTAGCCCAGCAGAGAGAGGAGGCTTGTAGAGGATACTCCTGAACGTCAAGACCTGGCTACATTTTAGTAGTGGTTTCTATAGCTGCACCTTCTCTGCAGTATCTGATCCCTTAAGTATTCCAACTCCCATGGGGAGGGCATTTTGAGTGCTCAGTCATCAGCTCAGTTCCTGAGATGTCTGTACCTTGACCCCCACATGGAAGGCTTTGGTGGAATGTTTCTGAACTTAGCATTTGAAACACTGAACACTGAAATTGAATATAATCAAGTTTTAAAAGCAAAGTATAAAGTACGTTTTCCCAGAGAAAATTCTGGGTGACAACTTCAAAGCCCCTCATAGATCCCACAGCAGGGCACTCCTTTGAAATGCAGGCAGATTGGCTTTCAAAGCTATCATTCCAGCCAAGGTCCTGCTCTCCCAGATGGGAAGGTTCTGAATGGGCTCCTTTCTAGGGAGATGCAGCTTCGTAGCTCAGTTCCCTTTGCCTCTAGAACAGATGGTTTCTGATCACATGAGCATCCCAGGTTCTCCAGGTCACTCACCTCCTGTGAGCAATTAAAGTCTTTTTCTTAGTGAAAAAGAACAACCCTGCAGAGTCTAGGGTGTGTATGTGCGTGCACATTTGTAAATACAGTATGGTCTTTACATTTACATTCACTTCACAGAAGAAAAAGAACAGAGGGATTATTGAAATTTATCTTCTCTGTCATGAAAAGTACTTGTTTTTTTTTAATTTTATTCAATATATTTTTTTATTTACATTTCAAATGATTTCCCCTTTTCTGGTTCCCCACTCCCCAAAAGTCACGTAAGCCCCCTTCCCTCCCTCTGTTCTCTCACCCATCCCTTCCCACTTCCCTGTTCTGGTTTTGTCTTATACTGCTACACTGGGTCTTTCCAGAACTAGGGGCCACTCCTCCGTAGCAGATGTTGGCAAGGATATGGAGAAAGAGGAACACTCCTCCACTGCTGGTGGGGTTGCAAATTAGTACAACCACTCTGGAAATCAGTCTGGCAGTCCCTCAAAAAACTGGGCATGTCACTTCCAAAAGATCCTGCTATACCACTCCTGGGCATATACCCAGAGGATTCCCCAGCATGTAATAAGGATACATGTTCTACTATGTTCATAGCAGCCCTATTTATAATAGCCAGAAGCTGGAAAGAACACAGGTAACCCTCAACAGAAGAATGGATGCAAAAAATGTGGTATATCTAAAAAAAAAAAATACTTGTTTTTAAAAAATTATTATTTTCATGCATTACATCCTGACCAGTTTCCCTTCCATCCACACTTTTCCCAGCCCACTTCTACCTCCCTTCTCCCCAGATCCACTCTTTTATTCCCTCCCTTTTCCCCAAAAGAACATGCCTCCCAGGGATATCAACTAAACATGGCACAATAAGTTAACAAATAAGACTAGGCACAAACCCTCATCTCAAAGCTAGATAAAGCAACCCTGTAGAGAGAAAAGGATTCCAAAGCAGGCGAAAGAGTTAGAGATACCCCTCAACACATACATACTGTTAGGAATCCCACAAGGACACTAAACTATACAGCCATAACATATTTGTAGAGGACCTATGAAGTCTCCATGATTGTCAGTACAGTCTCTGTGAGCCCCTATGAGCCCTGATTAGTTAATTCTGTGTGCTGCTTTCATGGTGTCTTCAACCCCTGTGGCTCCTACAGTCCTTCCTCCCTGTCTTCTGTTGTGGTTCCCTTGGTCCTGCCTAGTGTTTGCCTGTGTGTCTCTGTGTCTGCTCCCGTTGGTTGCTGGATGATGTCTCTGATGGCAATTGGACTGGGCACCAATCTATGAGTAAAGCTTGAGTTCCTAAATTATCCATAAACTTAGATAATGAACTGACATGGAGCTGTGGGAATTAATTGCCTTTTACTTTTTTTCTGCCAACTCACCTAGCACATTGTATGCTTGGGTAGGGGCAGAGCTTGTCTCCTTGTTTCTTCTATGACTAGCCATCAGCACAGCGTCCCAGTAAGCATGGGCACATGACTAGGGAGACCCTGAGTCATAAAACCGAGTGCTGGATTGTAACTCAGTTGTACAGCAGCATTTACCTGCCATGTGCAAGGTCCTGGGTTCTGTCTCCAGTATTTAAACACACATACACATGCACACAGCAGAGCGGACCCTAAAGTTAAAACATAGGCAATGTGCTCTAAACAGTTGTAACCCAGGAGCTACTGGGCTGTGAGGATCTCTTATGGAATGGCTTTCTTTCTTTCTCTCTTTCTTTTTTCTTTCTTTCTCTCTTTCTTTCTTTCTGTTTTTTTCTTTCTTTAATAATCTTCATTTACATTTCAAATGCTAAAACCTTTCTCAGTTTCCCCCTCCCTGAAAACCCTCAACCCCTCTTCCCACCCCCTGCCTCCAAGTATATTAAGTATATGCCCCCTCTACCCAACCCGCTCCCACCTTTCCCCCCCTCGATTTCCCTTTGTTGGGGCATCTATTGAGCCTTCACCTGACCAAGGACCACTTCTCCCACTGATGCCTGGACAAGACCTTCCTCTGCCACATTTTTGGCTGGAACCATGTGTACCCCTTGGTTCATGGTTTAGTCCCTGGGAGTCCTGGGGCATCTGGGTGGCCAACATCGTTGTTCTTCCCATGGGGCTATAAACCCCTTCAGCTCCTTCGGACCACCCTCCAGCTCCTCCATTGGGGACTCCATGCCCAGTCCAATGGTTGGCTGCTAGCATCTGCCTCTGTATGTGTAAGGCTCTGACAAGGCCCCTCTGGAGACAACCATGACATGCTCCTTTTGGTATGCACTTCTTGACATCCATAATAGGGTTTGGTAACTGTCTATAGGATGGGTCCCCAGGTAGGGCAGTCTCTGGGTGGCCTTAACTTCAGTTTCTGTTCTACACTTTATCTCCTTTATTGCTCCTGTGAGTATTTTGTTTCCTTTCTCAGAGGAACCAAAGCACCCCCACTTCAGTCCTCCTTCTTCTTGAGCTTCCTGTGGTCTGTGAATTGTAACTTGTTTGAGCTTTTGGGCTAACATCATCAGTGAGTGCATACCATGTGCATTCTTTTGTGTTTGTGTTATCTCAATCAAGATGACACTTTCTAGTTCCATCCAATTGCCTAAGAATTTCATGAATTCATTGTTTTTAATAGCTGAATATTACTCCATTGTGTATATATACCACAGTTTCTGTACCCATTCCTCTGTTGAAGGACATCTGGGTTCTTTCCATCTATTGGGTATTATAAATAAGGCTGCCATGAACATAGTGGAGCATATGTCCTTATTACTTATAGGAGCATCTTCTGGGTATATGCCCAAGAGTGGTATAGCTAGGTCCTCAGGTTAGTACTATGTCTAATTTTCTGAGGAATTGCCAAACTGATTTCCAGAGTGGTTGTACCAGCCTGCAATCCCACCAACAATGGAGAAGTATTCCTTTCTCCCCACATCCTCTCTAGCATCTGCTGTCCCCTGAGTTTTTCATCTTAGCCATTCTGACCAGTATGAGGTGGAATCTCAGGGTTGTTTTTATTTGCATTTCCCTGATATCTAAGGATGTTTAACATTTCTTTAGGTGTGCTTTAGAGACATTTGAGTTTCCTCAGTTGAGAATTCCCTGTTTATCTCTGTACCGCATTTTTTAATAGGGTTATTTGACTCTCCGGAGTCTAACTTCTTGAGTTCTTTATATACCTTGGATATTAGCCCTCATTGGTAAAGATCTTTTCCCAATTTGTTGGTTGCCATTTGTCCTATTGACCATGTCCTTTGCCTTACAGAAGCTTTGCAGTTGTATGAGGGTCCATTTGTCGATTCTTGTTATTAGAGCATAAGCCATTATGGCCGTCTTTCTTATCAAAGGAGAACTACCACATCATGTTCCCTGTTGGTGAGCCACGTTGAAAACAATAAAGTCAGCGTTATCTGTGGCTTTTCTAGGAGTAAGGACTAGTGGCTGAGAGCAGAAGTTCCACCTCTTTCACTAATCACTGCGAGAAGTTACATGAGTTGAGAAGCTATCTTCTTTAGGGACCCCCATACTTCCAGGATTGCAGTCACATAAATGGAGAGTTGCAGGCCTATGAAGGTGGTAAAGTAGCAGAAGAATCCTGTTCATTGGCCCTGACTGAACGGATCCCAGTGTCTCATGCCTGTGTCTCATGCTGTGAATGGAGCTTCAGGCTTGGATATCAGTGGGGACTCTTCTGGGCCCTGGGACAGAGTGGAATTTCAAGGACAGTGGAAGGAATCATCCTCCTGGCTGGTTCCCATTTCTTCATCTTAAAAGTAACTGGGCCAAAATATGAACAAAGACAATTTTTCCTAGGAACTTACTCACCCCATTGAGAGTTATTACCAAGTTCAAATGATCACAGGGCTTCAGGGTTTTTGTCTGACCTGGTTATTTTGAAGATCAAAGGAGAAGGACCTGAGTGTTGTACAGAGCTCAGAGCATTAGTCTACGGGAAAAGACTGAGTTAAAGCTGATGCTGCCTGCCACTCAACAGCAGGCCACCCAGAAACTCACCTTTCCCTGGAGAGAGAAAGTCTGTTGACCTTCAACTGCCCACAGCAGCCGGGCTTTGATGACCTGAGCCAGGACCTTAGTGTGGCTCCCATGAGGCCTGTGCATGGACAGCTAGAAGATCCTACATTATCCTTTGAGCACTAGTGGTGAACCTGTGCTTGCTCTAACACAGGGCTTCTTGACCTCAACACAGTCGGCACTGTGACCAGATCATTCTTTGAAGTGGATGTTGTCTGCTGCCTTCCAGAAAGCCCAGTAGCAGCAATGCTGGCTCCCACCTACTAGCTGTCAGTAGCACTCTCCCTCAACACACATTGTGATTAAAATGGCTCTAGTCATTGCCAGATGGCCTCTTGTTAGGGAAAACTATGCCCAGTTCAGACCATGGCTTTATTATCACAATGCAGTGTCAGGGGCAGGGCAAACTGTTTGATGGAGGTCGAAATGTGGCTCAGAGGAGTAAATTAACTTGGTAAGGGTCCTGTCATCAATGTCCCCTCCTCTGAGGTGTGGATGTTTGTCCTATTCCTGCTGGGTCAGCACCCAGACTTCTACATAGTTTACTCATTCAGCACGTATTTACTGAGCCCCATTGTGCTCCAGATAGTTGTGCCGTTGCTAAGTAACCACCCCTGATACTGGTACAGTACAGGTGGGACAGAGATGAGGAGCTGGAAAAGACATCGTTTATATTGAGTTCCTGCTGCGCTGCAACTTCCCATCACCTTAGCAGCTTATCTGACAGTACTGGGAGCTGGAGATTGAAACTCACTGTCATGAGGCCAAACCCAGGCTCAGGCAGGCCTGTGTTTCTTCTTCAGGCTTCAGGAAAGAACCTGCCTAGAGGCACCTGCTTTGCTTGGCCCCATCCTTCCTATTCAGAGCCAGCACTGGGTATCTTCTCTTCTTCCTGATGTATGTTTCCATTCTTAGATCTTGTTGATGTTCCTCTTCCTGCCTCTCTCTTATGATTACCCCATAATTACATCAGGCCTGCCTTGGTGATCTGGGCAAATCCTTCATCTTGGCAAACACGAAGGGCACATGTTTGCAGGTGACAGGGAACATCTTCTGCGGACTTTTATTAAATCTACAATTATCCACTGCATGCCTCCCCCACAAGATTCACATCTGTTTTACTTGTTGAACAACAGACATTTGAGACAAGAGGAAGAAAAGATCCCTCAAACTCCAGTACTTTCAAAGCCAATCAAGGCCTGGGAGTGATTCTCTGAGTCCAGGCCCTGCCCTCACAGCCCTGGTGCAGTCCTCAGAATCTTGTCCCTCCATGGGACAGTATGCATTTGAGGATGACCCTCTACTGGGCCCCTTCCTGCCAGTAGACTGGCACTCTGGCAGCTTTTGTTTCCATGGTTCGGTTCTCTCTTCAGTGTTTGTGGTAGCTGGGTATTCTCAGAAACCATGTGGGCTCACTACAATGTCTGTAGGATTCCCTCTGTCAGGTTTTCCTCTTCTCCATAATCTTTCCTGATAATCCTGTCTCTGCTAAAGTAGCCCAAGGAATCTACAGATTCAGGGGAGAGCTTGCTATTGCTTTGGTTTTCTCTCCAGGATGTACTTTCCTGACAGCAGGTCTGCTGGGGGCAGCTTCTTCTGCAAGCCAGGTAGAAGAAACTGAGCCCTAGATCTCTTCCCCTGGCATCCCTCCCTCAGCTCTGTCTGCCACATCTTCATTTTTCTCATCTGCTAGAGGAAAGCAGACCCCTCAGCCCGTCTGTTAGAATCTGCCTAGCTAAATACCCAGACTGAGCACTGCAAGCTCTATGTCCAGTGGAACCTCAGAGTCACTACATGATAGGATCCTTCTCTTGCAGCTATGTGTCCCTTGTTTCCTGAGCCCCTGCCAGTGGCAGCTCTCACATCCAAGTGTCCATCATCAGTCAGGTTGGGTTGTCCGGCTCATTTTAAATTCACATGCAGTAAACTTAAATGCAGTAATACACCAAGCCCCTGAAACTGTAAGCAAGTCCCAAGTAAATGCTTTCTTTTGTAGTTGCCATGGTCACAGCACCCCTCATGTCTGTGACTTCTGGCCTTTGCTTTCCCATCCTCAAAGGAACCACCCCCTCCCCCCAGCATCTGACTGAGATGCTGCTGGGTTGTTGGGTGGAATTGTTCATTGGTTCCACACAAGTTCTTACCTTTCATGTCTCCTGGGCTTTCTGCAGGAACTGAGAAAAGGTCTGGGACTCAGCACAAGCCTCCAGACACAAGAGGATGACTCCAGTGATGAGTACGACTCTATTGAGGAAGACGTCCTCTCTGAGACCGAGCCTGAGGACCCTGTACTGCCAGTCCACGACAGAGATGAGTGTCCCCTTCCCAGCCATGATGCAGTGCTGAAAGATGTCCCCAAAGACCAGGAACTGGAAGGCCGGCATCCCCAGGCCACAGACACCCTTGTGGTGATGGAGTTTAACCCGACTTCTAAAAGTGAGCTCTTCTCACGAGCTTCTCTTGGCTTTGCATGTCTCAGCATCCAGTCCTAGGACTTAATGTCCCTCAGTGCTTGGAATTCAGCTCAGAGTAAATTCTAGAACATTGGTAAATTTAGCTGGGCCCTGAATACTGCAAGGGGAAAAGCTCCTAAAGACTTCCAAAGACTAAGGACCTTCCCATGGAAACTGTCCCAGTGTGTTGTAGGAGATTTAGTGGCATTTGCTTTCCAGCTGGTAAAGGCTAGAACTGGAGTAGACCCATTGTCTTCCCTTCTCCCTCCTGTCCTCACTGCCCTTCCTCCTGTCCTATACCCCCTTTTCCTCTGCCCTCTTTCTTCCTCTCCCCCTCCTATTGCTTCTCTTCTTTTATCAGATTTCCCGACTTAGTTCCATTCTAAGGTGGCTTTTAGGCATTGAGAGGCACAGTTGCCTTCCTACGATGCATGGCCTTGCAACATCACCAGAAAGCCAGTTTCTTTCTCCCCAAAGCCCAGGGTTGGCTCTCAAAAATCCCAGTAGCAGTCTACCACAGGTCACTGACAACTCAATTTATTTCTTTGGGGCTGATGAGCCAGGTTAGCTAACAGGACTAAGGGGTCTTGTCTCCACCTATTCATGTGCAGGGAAGCTATGGCTTAGGGGATCTCAGGGATAAGAAGGAAGCTAGGTAGGCAGGAATAGCTGCTGTTCATCAGCTTCTATTCTACAGAAAACAACCTTGGAAAGCAGAGGGAACATTAGTGGAACGGGGCATGAGTGGTCGGGGATGCCTGCTTCTAGGTGAGCTCTGACAGTTACAGCAAATACTGGCGGGTGTGGGATTGGGCTGCTGTAGCTGGAATCATCAGGGCAGTGCTCCCAGTGGAAGTGGCACTGCCCCAGCCTTCCTGGGGCAGGGAATAGTAGGCACAGGGGCTCCAAGAGGGGCAGAGTGTAGTGTGCCAAAGCACAGGAAAAGGGTCAGTGTGGCCAGAGCCCACTGAGCGTGAGCAAAGGAGTATAGTAGTACATACTTCCTGCTTGGGTTTGTTTTCCAGGACAGGAATTCCCTGAGTACCAAACACTGTCCCTGCCTTTGGGGTCTTTAGGTGTTTTCTTATGTGCTCTTTGGCCTCCTCTTGACACTTGACCTGTGACTTTCATGTCCTTGAAAGGTTTGACATGCTAGTTACATGTTAGTTACATTTACTCATATACATTACTCCTAGTTACATTTTCTCATATACATTATGATTCAGAAATGTGCTGGGCAGTAGTGGCACACGCCTTTAATCCTAGCACTTGGGGGGCAGAGGCAGGCAGATTTCTGAGTTCGAGGCCAGCCTGGTCTACAGAGTGAGTTCCAGGACAGCCAGGGCTATACAGAGAACCCTGTCTTGAAAAAACAAAAAACAAAACAACAAGATTGAGAAATGCATTCAGGGCAGGGCAGGCCAGGGCAGGGCTGGGTTCAAAGTGAAGCACTTGCCTGACGTGCCTGATGCCATGGTCCTTGATTCCATCCTTTTGCCACAGTACACACAAATTCATAAGATACCATCTGCCACCTGGCGTTGGAAGTCTCCTGTGTGCCACCAGTGCTAAGGGCTCTTGTAGAAACACTGATCTGAAGGGGGCAGGGGGTTGGCTGCCATCTAAACCTCCATCCAGGACAGGCCCAAGCCTTTGCATGTGCTGATTGGTCCTGAGTCTGGGACAGCCTCAGCTCAGCGCCTGGGTAATACACTAGTCATCCACGAGAATCTCTCGCCATCACTGCCCTGAGCATCTTTGCCAGCCTTGTCCTCCAGCTACACGCTTCGTGACTTCTGTCTGCATCCCCCTTCCTCTCTGTCAGCTCTCCTTGTCTCTAGCTAGACCATGAGCCCCTGAGGACTGTGAATGCATCTTCCTGCGTGCGCCCCTTCGTCTCTAAGATGCCCTGGCTGGCACCATTCCTTGGACCAGTTAAAGCCAGCACCTCACTGGCTGGCCCACCACCCTAACATTTGAGCAAGTGTCTCACCACAGTGCTGTCTCTGTGTGTGCACACTTGTTAGGGAGGCCCTCTTCTGTCTAGAAATGTTAGACACTGAAACCTGTGTCTATTCCAAGGTGTCTCATTTGTCAGTGCTGTCTATATAGTATTCCCCAAATCTCCTACTAGCAAGGTTCCTGAAACAGTAGAATTCAACAAATATTTGCTGATTGAATAAGTGAGCAAATGGTAAACAAATGTTTGAGAGAAATGCCTGCTTTCCCTGTGCTAAGTGGCTGACAGAATCCATTGCTTCCCCACAGGTAATAAAATGGACCGGATTTTATCTGCTAAGCGGAAGGAGAATGCTGAGGTCTTTATCCCCAGCAAACCAGAGTCAGTCTTGAATCCACAGGCCCCAGCTGTGTTCCCAGACCAGGAGCGAGCCTGTTCCAGTAAGTGCTCGAGGCCCTGAGTTAAGTGGATTGGGGATTGAGGTGGGTACACCCTGTGGGCACCATGATGAAGGTCTGACTTCTTCCTCAGCCTCCTTAGAGGACTAAGCTGACCTTGAGCCAGTGTTTTGATTTAGAGTTAAAAAAAACCTCAAACAAAACAGAGGCTTTGAAAAGGAATTTTCTGTGTGGTTATGAGGGTTGGCAGGTTTAATCTGCTGCCAGGGCTGTGGCCAGAGGTGTAGTCAGGGCAGTACCCAGGCATTATCTGATAGTTCACAAGTGCCAAATCTAGTAATAGGAAAAGACTTGTGAGTATAATACTTGGGGCTAGGAGATGACATTGTACTTGCTTGCTATGCAAGCCTAAGGATATGGGTTTGAATCCCCAGCACCATTAAAAAGCTATAGCAGCACATACATACATGCAATCCCAGCACTGGGGAGGCAGAAATAGGAGGACCCCTGGGACTGGCTGGTCGGTGAGCCACACTAATTAGTTCAGGTTCTGTGAGAAACCCTGATTCAGAAAAATCAAGTTAGAAAGTGACAAAAACATCTGACATAACACCTGGCTCCCACACATGTGTAAAACTGTAGATTTGTATGTCTATATATAATATACACATACACACACACATACACACACACTTCACAAAACCCCACAAGCAAGTTTCCAATAGCAACTAAAAAACTGAGAAGTTTTTTAGGGCAGGATGACCTTCAGGAGCAGCTGGATCTAGGCAATTACTCTGTCCCAGCAATCTCCCTGCCCTTCCAGTAAATACCTGTCTGAGAATGGAGGGTCCACAGAAGCCAGAGAGCAAAGATAGGGTGGGAAAGCTCAGGTTTGGCATTCATGTGGTTGGGCAGGTGCTGAGTCTCTGGCACTAGTAGTGGAGGGTCGGCCAGCCAGGCCCCAGGGTTTGTGTGTGTGCATGGCCACAGCCTCTCAGGCCATTGTGACCTCACTGGGATGTGCCACAGCCCAGTCAAAGACAACCAGCCATGCTCTCTGCAGCTGATGGGGTCATAGAGGTGCTCTGTACCCAAATGCTTTAGGTGGCAAAGGTCCCATGGCGCATGTCTGCTGGCAGAAGCTCTGGCAGCTTTGACTTCGCTGACTTTGAATAGAGAGGAGCTGGGAAGGAGGAGGAGGAGGCTGGTGGGACAAGGTGAAAGCTGCTAGCCCAGCAGCAGTGGGGGACATAGTGGTGTCCCTGTGCGGCCTCCCAATGACTTCTGCTCACTGTTCATGGCAGGAAGTTTTACTGTTGTTGCCATTGTGTACAAATGCCTCAGAGTCCGGGGTCCTGTAGTGGTGCTCATGCTCTTCCCCCCTACCTCCTCTGCATCTGGGACTCCACTCTTAGAGGGGATATGCCATGATTATTTTATCCATATGTGTCTCAGTCAGGGTTTCTATTCCTGCACAAACATCATGACCAAGAAGCAAGTTGGGGAGGAAAGGGTTTATTGAGCTTACACTTCCACATTGGACTTCACACTCCACATTCCACTTCATCACTAAAGGAAGTCAGGACTGGAACTCAAGCAGGTCAGGAAGCAGGAGCTGATGCAGAGGCCATGGAGGGATGTTTCTTATTGGCTTGCTTCCCCTGGCTTGCTCAGCCTGCTCTCTTATAGAACCCAAGACAACCAGCCTAGAGATGGCACTGTCCACAATGGGCCCTCCCCCCACTTGATCACCAACTGAGAAAATGCCCCACAGCTGGAAGTGCTTCATGGAGGCACTTCCCCAACTGAAGCTTCTTTTTCTGTGATAACTCCAGCCTGAGTCAAGATGACACACAAAACCAGCCAGTACAATATGTAACATGAAGAGCCAGTCCTAACAAAGTCCTAAATGAGCCCTCAAGCCGAACCAGCATCACAGATTCAAACAGTGCAGTCAGTAGCTACTGCATTACCAACACATCATACAAAGGAAACAGGCAGAGACATTAAGGAGTCTGTCCAAGGTCACAGCCAGCAAACCCAGTATTAAAGAACCTGGGCTGTAGAGTCTCCTTCACTTTTGCTTATGACCCATGCAGCCCCTCAGGCTCTAATCAAGCTATTCTTTGAATAGAGCATATCCAGTCAGTCTAGCCATGAGCAGCAGCATTCCTAAAACCCAAGTTTGAGTCACTTGCTACAGTTTTTTTAGTGCTCCTTAGAGTATTTTCATTATTATTATTATTATTATTATTATTATTATTATTATTATTTTAAATTACTTTTTCCAATGCTAGGTGAGGAACCTATAGTTTTATTTTCTGGTTCTGTGATAAGGTACCTAGACAAAAGCAACTTAAGTGAGAGGGGGCTTATTTTAGCCCACAGTTCTAGGTTATGGTCCCATCATGGCAGGGAAGTCACAGCGGGAACTTGAAGCAGCTTGTCACATCATCAGTCAAGAGCAGAGAACACATGCATGCATGTTCACAGTTGCTTCCATTTCTCCTCTTGTAATGGTCCAGACCCAAACACAGGGAAGGCGCCACCCACTTCTTGGCTAGGCCCTCCCATATCAACCAACATAATGGAGATACTCACAGACATGCTTGGCCTGACCTAGATAGTCCCTCATTGAGGAGGACTGTCACATTGACAATTAAAACTAAGCTTCACAGAACCTCATGCTTTACCACAGTCTGGCTCAGCCCTGAAGGATGTATATAATATTCATATCTAATATTAACACTTTTAAAAATAAACCATATTTGAACTAAAGTCACAGTGTACCCTGGATTTGTTTCCAGGCTCCTTGAACTGTGCCATGCACAGTTACTTAGAAGAGTCAAGGTGTCGACAGGAACTCCTCCACAGGTGCAGGAAAGGTTGCTCCAGGCTCTCTCCCATCTTCTGCAGCTCTGTGGTTTGTAGCAGAATGACCCAGATCCTGGCGCTCTCCTGGATATATATCTCTGTATTTGCACTTAGCAGTTCTGTAGTCAGCAGACACACTGCATCCTCCCCTGTGAGGCATCTTAGTGTCATCACTTGCACAGACCCTTTTTTCCAAAGGAAGACACAACTATATACACTGGGACTAGAATTCAGTAGGTCTGTGTGTACTATGTATGAGTGTATGCATGTGTGTGTTCTATGTGTGTATGCATGTGTATACATATGTGGGTATGAGTTCATGCGAGTATGTGTGCATTGCTAGTGACTAAACCAGAGCCTTGCACAGACAGAGCCACTGAGCCACATGACCAGCCTATCATCTTCTTAGAAGATATGGTTCAAGACTCAACTCAGCTCTATTGTCACTTTGACAGAGACTAAAAAACTATTTCATAGTCTTCTTCTCTCTCAAGTTTAGCCCTGGCCTAACAGATTGAAGAGAAATGGGAAAGGGGAGACAAGAGTAGGAAATGAGAAGGAGTCCAGGGGTGGATGGTGGGTATCTGAGGTGGACACATTCCTGGTTCCATGGTAAAGAAATGCACAAGTGCAAAGGAATCCACATATTACCAAGTCATCTGTAGGAAGTCCTATTACCCACAGTTCCTGGGAGTTGTTCCCTAGATGCTGTTTGAGATAAAGTCCTCACTTTGGACAGTTTATCAGTATTAAAGGTAGTTACCATGAAAGGTTATTGTTTTGCCACAGGCTATCCATTATCCCTGGCTCTCCTACCAGCCAAATATATTAAGTTTGGTAGTTGAGGTGAAAGTGGAAAAATGACTTTCCTACCACAATGTTCTAGGTACAATTAGATCACAATTAGTGCTGGTGTCTTCAGAAGCCAGCAAATTGATGACCAGGCCAGCCATATATGGCTTTACAGTCAGCGTCATAAAGGTACAGCATCTTTCGGTAGACCCAAATGAATTTGAGTCTTTCTTTCCTCCCTGGATGGGGAATAATGGTCTCTTGACTGACCCCAGATGAAGTACTTGGCTTTGTAATGAATATAGATTGCAGGAGAAGTATATTTCAAACCACAACACTAAGTAGAGGGAACTGGAATGTTTATACCACTGAGGGTGGGCTGCTCGCGCCTGTTAACTTGTGTTTGTGTGGTTGGTTGTGGTTTAGGTGTATAAAAAGACTTCTCCAGTCACTCTTGCAAATGAGCCTTTCTTTGTTATGGTTACCTCTCAGTTATTTGTGTCATGTTGCTTTGCCTTCTATTTCTTTTGGCCAGTGTTTACGGCCTGTATCTTGCTTTTATTCTTTTCCTTTCAAACTTTCTACATCTTTATATAAAGGTTTGTTTTTTTTTTGTAAGCAAGATGCAATTGGCTTTTATTTTTATCCTCCAATAATCTGTGTGTTTTAATGGGAGCATTTAGTCCATTTACATTTAATGTAATTGCTAATATATTTGAGTTTAGACCTGCAATCTTATTATCTGTTTTTTATTTGTTTTGCCTATTTCACGTCTCTGTTTTTTCCTCTCTTGCCTTCTTTTGAACCAATTGCCTGGTATTATTCCTCTTTCCCCTCCATATTATCTTGTTAGTTATAAATTCTTTTATTCTTTTACTCATTACTAGAGATTGTAATGTACATTCTTGACTTATTAGCATCTACTTTAAATTAGCACATTTGCTGATTCTAATTTAGTGGATAGACCTTCCGCTCTAAATGTTTATTCCCCTTCTATTTAAAACTCTATCACTATTTATTTTAACTCCCTGCAGGTTTTTAATCCCATTAGATATCATCATTATTTTTGTTGCTGTTGTTTTGTACAGTCAGTAGTGATTTTGAGGTATCTTCACTGTTAACCTTTCAGACCCCTCACTCTGGCTGTTTCCAGTCACTTTCACTGTTACCGCTTGAGTCCATTACAAGCCGTGCTCAGCTTCCAGCTTGTGGCAGCTCTTTTCGGCATCATAGGTACCTCGAGGAGGCCTCCCAGGTGCTGTATCCACCTTCTGCCTGCCTGCTCCTGGCCCTGTTCTTCTTCACAGTTCCCTCCATTGCCATGTCTTCAAACAGATTCCTTTTTATAAACCAACTTGTGTAATATTCAGACCAGAGCTGTGCTTCAGTGAAAGATTGTTTGTTTAATGAACTAGTCTGCCATTCTAAAGGGTAACCCATTTCCTGCACTCTCTAAAACACAGTTTTCCTTGTATTCCATTCTCTTTGGCTAAGCCCATACCACTGACCTTATGTCAATTGAATATGCAAATAACATGTAGCACTATCCCTCTTCCTTGCTGGTTTCCACTCCTAACCTGTATTGCTCCAGTGTCTAGCCATAAGCTTCTAAAAATACTGGAATCTCCTCCCAGAGACCTCTTGTCTTCTTGTCTTGACTTCTGGAAAGTGAGTGAACATTTGTCTTTGATGCAGAAAGTTTGCCATCCCTGTTGTCAGGGTGATCTAGGAAAGTGATAGATCAGAGACACTTCTCCCAGATAAGCCACCAGCTGCAGAAATACAGTAACACCCTCAGCATGAGTTGAGTTAGAGGATCCTGACAGCCCTGTAGTTAGTGTTCCTGTCCAAACACATGCAGCACAAGCACCATATGTCAAAGTCCAGAGTCTCATAACATTCCAGTCAGTCCTCATTAACATCAAGTGGTAAAACATCAAACTGGTTGGGTACTGGTGCACACCTGCAATCCCAAGACCCAAGAAGTGAAAGCAATTGGACTAGGCATTCAAGGTCAGACCCAGCTGCATAGTGAGTGAGTGACCAGCCTGGGCTACATGAGACTCTGTCTCAAAAAGAAAAGAAAAGGAAAATCAAACAGTCTTAAGTAACAAAGTAAGTGACTCAGTGGCTCACCATAGACATAAAGGCCATGTCTGTGGGTGAAGTCTAAGGCCTGGAAGGTCTGGGTGCTCAGGCTGTTATCAGAAGCCTATTCTTAGCTGTGTTCCTCAGATTAAGTGGTTCTCAGACTTGAACTTGCCTCAGAGTCGCGGAGCTTCCCATCCCATATACTCAGATTCAGTGGACATAAATGTGGACATTTGTTTCCAAGAGTTCTCAGATGCCTCTGTGGTTGCTGGTGAGGAAACTCACTGTGGGAACCCTTCTCACGTACAAGCAGGTAGGCACTTCCCTGGGGGCCAGAATGGCCCAGGGGGCTCCATACACCCTTTCCCTTTTTCTGCTGTGCAAATCTAAAGGGGGGGAAACTTTCCTAATAGTCATAGAGTGAGTTCTAAAATCCTGTTTCCTGGGCCAGTCTGCAGTCTCTGTGGGCAGGGAGAAGAATGCAGGAAGGGGTCCTTCCCTGAGTGACACCACAGGTGCTGTGAAGGTCCCTGGGTCAGGACGACAGAAGCAGCTGCATGTTCCTTCCATGTTGGAGTTAGTCACACAGGTCATTGTGCTAAAGCAGCTGTAGCTGAGGCAGAGAAGATGCACTATGTTTTTCTTACTTTTCTCATTGCTGTGACCAAATGACTGTCAGAGGCAATTTAAAGGATGCAGGATTTAATTTGGCTGATGGTTTCAGGTTTCTTCCCTGGTTTCTTGGACTGTGTTTCCTGGTCTGTTGTAAGACAGAACATTATGGTAGCCAGAGTGTGCCTTGGAACAACTTCTTCATGGTAGACAAGAAGCAGAGGAACCGGGGAATACAGGAAGATCCCAGTGCAAGACCTAGGCCCCAGGGACATGTCCCTAGGGAGCGACCTCATTCAACTAGGCCCTGCCCCTTACTTTTCACCAGCTCCCAGGACTGCCGCCGTCCTAGCTCCTTACAGAGAGAATCTGTTCATTGGGTCAGAACGCTGAAGATCTAGACTTGTCGGGAAATAACTCATAATCACATAGAGGTGTGTTCCACTAATCTCCCAGGCTGATCAATTTGACAACTAAGATTAATCATCACATACTTACATAAGAAAATGCATGTCACTGGGTCCATCTGATAAAGCTCAGATCAGAAGCTGCTCCTGGTATTTGTTTGTTAGAGCAGTGATTAGTTAGGGTTCTCTAGATAACAGAGCTGATAAGGTGGATGGATGGATGGATTCATGGATGCATTGATGATGGATGGGTGATTAGATCGATAGATAGATAGATAGATAGATAGATAGATAGATAGATAGATAAAGACAATTTATTGAAGTGGTTATCAGGGTGGTCCAGCTAGTCCAACAGTGGATGAACTTGCCAGCAAGAACAAGAACAAGTAGGCAAAGAGCAAAAGCTTCTTTCTTCCATGTCATTTACATAGGCTGCCACCAGAAGGGGTAGTCCAGATTAAAGGTACCTAAATCTTCCTGCCTCAGAAGTTCCACTAGAGGTTGGTCCTCTCACTTCAAATTATTTCCTTCTCAGATGTACTTAGACACTTGGGTTTTAGTTAAAAATCATCAAGTTGAAAACTAAGAACAACTATCACAGTGTTGAACATTCCCAGCCAAGTTCCTTGGGACACAATAGCAGACTGGCCATGGAAGTGAAGCCATCCTTAGCCACTTGTCTGGCCACTGCAAGCTCACTGCAAAGCTGTGTACTTTCAGGCTCATATGGCATAAATTTATCTGTGGCTCAGAAAGATATAACACCCATGAGGAAAGAGATGTCATTTTCATCTAGATCCATAGTTGCCTTCCTTGAAAATCATACAGCAGGGATGCAGGAAAAGATAGCAGCTGAAGAATGAATGTTCAAGTGAGATGGTTAGCTTCCTTGTCAGATTGACAGGATTGAGAATCACATAGAAGACAAAATCTTCAGGTATATGTGGAAGTGTTTGCAGAAAGGTTAGGTGAGGTGGGAGACCCACCCTTAATGTGGAGTAGCCCTACTCCGTGGGCTGAATGGGAGGGGGAAGGGCAGCTGAACACTCTTTCCTCTGTGATTCTTGACTTTGGGCGGTGTTGGCCACTGTCTCAGCTTCTGCTGCCACAGCTCTATTATAATAGACTGTTACCCTCCAACTGCGAGCCAAGATTCCTTGATTTGCTTTTTTTACTATGCATTTGTCACAGCATTGAGAAAAGTAATTATTATACAGGGCTGTAGGTAGCACCTGCCACGGAGAGACCACAAACTAGAGTATGCATCAACAAGCCAGGCATGCCAGCCATTGATTATTCCTGCCTAATAATTTCTCTGTAGTGAAATGCTTCAAACAGTAGTCCTATCATTCTTGATCTCTCTGCTTTAGCCTCCTGAGTGCTGGCATCACATCTTCTGGGAAATGCTGTGATCTCCATTACAGTGTGGCCTGTGCTCAAGGTGGGGAGTCTGTAGGCATGGGAGAAGTAGCCTAGTGTTAGGAGCCTCTTAGTGCAGCCGAGGTGGGTGGAGTTCAGCAGAGAGACTTGGGTGTTTTAACATGTCCCACTTAGAATTTGGAGATGAACATCTCCCACAGTTGTCTGGCAGTCTCTAGGCCAGTGGACATGTGACAGCAGAGGGAAGACTCACTGTGGAAGCTGGAGTACTTCTGCCAGGTGAACTGTCAGAACCACTTCCCACTGCAGACATTCGTTGTCATAATGAGCCACAATTCCGAGGCTGCCCAGTAATAGACCCTTTACAGATTTAGGTGGCTATGTTTTCTGGAGGTTCACTCCATTTTCTTAAGGCACAACATCTGTAATGGTGTGAATAGAAAATGTCCCTTGGACACATGTGATTGGTCTGTGGCTATTTTGGGAGGCTCTGGAAACTGGAAGGCAGGGCCCCACTGAAGGAAGTAGGTCTTTGGAGACAAGGACCTTGGAGTGGCCCTTTCCTCCCTCACTGTTCCTTTCCTACCATGAGGTAGACAGCCTCCTCCTCCCTGTCTCACTGCTTTGGTTTGCCTCCTGTGGGCTGGGGACAGTGGGCTGGAGCGCTGGGGTGTTTCCTCCTCTTCTTTCCTTATGGTATCCATTTGGTCATGACAACAAGAGAGCTGACTAGCATAGCATATAACCACACAGGCTTCCCTGTGGGCTACTACCTTGTGATCACCACAGTGGATGCTTGCTGATCTACATTTCATCCTTGCCACTGCGGTAGTTCCTGGGTGACCCTCAAAGCCCCTGGCATGTAGTCAGAAGCCCTTTTACTATGGTTCTGAATTAAAGCCTGTTGAGGCACAGCTGATAGAGAAGCAGGTCACCTTCTGTAGGTGCTTTGTGCTGAATTGGATTCATGGCCAACCTCCTGAATGGTACACCTTTTGTTTTAGATAAGAGAAGAAAACCAAACACCAGGGAAGTGTAGGGAGTACAGTCACTGGAAGAGGGATGGTTCTCCCTCCAAAAAGGGCAGTTTGGTATAAATTAAAATGTGCAATTTGGCTTTTGCTAGTAGCTCAGATTTACAGAGTGAATAAATCCACTACTCCCTGGAACCAAGATGAGAATAAATTCATTGTCGTGTGACATTCAGGCCAGTGTTGGTGCAAGTGAGAGATGAGGGCGTCCAAAAGAGTTAAAGGGTGGTTGCAGTAGGAGGAAGCACACAGAAAGACGTGGCCATCAGCAGTGTGCCTTGGGGGACTCTGTGTTCTGGGAAGGCAGCAGCAGTCCAGCAATGTTGACTGCAGCTTTCCCACCAGTAAGTTATATGTTAGTAAAATGAGCCAGTTGAAGCCAGATTAGATTAGATTAAGTATAAATTTACTGGGAAGCTGCTCTTGGACAAGTTCACTGGCCCTAAGGACCAAGGCCAGAGAAGTCACCAAGGGAAGAAAGGGTGAGGAAAAAGAGAAAGAAAGGCTATGTGCAGAGAGAGAGCAGAGAGAGAAAGAGAAGAAGAGGAAACCAAAAATATCTGGTTTATATGAGGAAGAGCCTCTGGGGGAAGATTAACCCAGCCCCTGAGCTGGAAAATTCAGAGTTGGGGGGTAGGTTTTGCCAGGTAGGAACTAAGGAGCTTTGAAGCCCACTTGAGGCCTTGACATGCCTGGAGAGCCTAGCTGCATGCTCCCCATCCCTCCACAATCATTTTTACCTTGCCGATCCATTCTAGCACCTCCCCCACCATTCTTCAGCATGCCAAGCTCCGCCGCCCTTAGGACCTTAGCACCTGCTACCCCTTGGTCTACAGTAGCCTCCTTGTGTTGGTATTCATGGACTTGCTGCCTCCAATCTCTCTCAGGTATCTTCTTCTCTGATTCTGCATCTTGAGTGATGGTCTACTTTCATCATGTCTAGCCCTTTCCTCTGTGCCTACTCCATGTCTCTAAGGTCAGTGAAGGCTGGTGATAGCTGTCTCACCTATTGCTGTAGCCGTGCACCCAGAGCAGTGTCTCCCTTAACCAGGGAAGCCTGCAGTATGGTGTGGGTCAGGAGCCTGCCACTCTGCACCTCTCACCAGACTGGGGCCCATTCCTGCTTCAGACACCCTGGAATCACAGCAAGTTTATAGGTTAGGATCTCCAGCCCAGAGAAGCCCAACACCATGGCCTTTAGCTTCCCCACCTCATTGCTTCCTACCTCATAGCTATTGTAGACACATGATCTTTTGTACCGAGTGTAGTCCTCACTACCCTTTACCCACCCATACATGAATATGCCACTGTGCCTGGTTCCCATGGAGTTCCATAACATTAAGGACTCCATAGAAATGCCACATTCTCCAGCTTTTGCTTTTCTTTTTTTCTTCTTTCTTTCTTTTTTTTTTTTTAAATTTATTTAGTTATTTATTTATTATATGTAAGTACACTGTCACTGCCTTCAGACACACCAGAAGAGGGCGTCAGATCTCATTACGGATGGTTGTGAGCCACCATGTGGTTGCTGGGATTTGAACTCAGGACCTTCAGAAGAGCAGTCAGTGCTCTTAACCACTGAGCCATCTCTCCAGCCCTCTTTCTTTCTTTTTTGAAAAAGAATATGAAAAAGCATTTATCTCCATGAGGAGCAGAGTCCTCTGTGGGGAATGCTGGCTGGCATTGAGGAGCACAGTGCTCGCCACGGTTCTCCAGCATTTGCAATCACTGTGACTCTGGCTGGCTGAGATGGGCACTCTCTACCTTGGCTTACATTCCAGAAGATCCATCAGCTCTGCCAAGCTACTATCCAGTTGTGTTGTCCAGATTTTCCATTCCAGGACAAACACCTGAAAGAAAAGGTTGAGAGACAGATAGACTTTTTTGCCCAGCTTCAAAGGTTTTAGTTCCTGGTCACTTGGCTTCATTGCCACCCCCTTTTAAGGAGGGACATCATGGTAGAAAGGTAGAGATCTGTTTACCTCATGGTGACTAGGAACCAGGCACAGTGGTATGTACTCCTTTGGGAGGCTGAGGAATTTGACAGGATCTGGGCCCATTTGGGTTATAAAGTGAAACCTTTGTCTCAATGAACAAATCTAGGTAGTTGTCAAAGATGACATGTGCCTTTCAAAGGTTCTTTCCAATGACCTACTTCTCTGCCTTCCACAGTGGCACTTCTCAGGAGTCCACTAAAAATGTGTGTGTGTGGCTAGCACAGTGGCTCAGGAGGTAAAGGAGTCTGCTACCAAGCTTGACAACCTGAATTCAATCCCCAGGACCCCCCATATGGTAGAAGGAGAGAACACACTGTCCTCTGATCTCTACAGTGCACCTTCATACATATGCACACATATATACCTACACACACACACCAGTCATTCAATCAATATGGAAATAAGCAAAATAAAAATATAGAATAAAATTTGTTAGGATATGTTAATGCATTAATGCTCTGACCTTGGTTGTCCTGCTATTCCTCATGCCCTGTTTTTTTTTTTTTTTTTTTTTTTTTTTTTTTTTTTTTTTTTTTGGTTTTTTTGAGACAGGGTTTCTCTGTATAGCCCTGGCTGTCTTGGAACTCACTCTGTAGACCAGGCTGGCCTTGAACTCAGAAATCCGCCTGCCTCTGCCTTCCAAGTGCTGGGATTAAAGGCATGCACCACCACAGCCTGGCTCATGCCCTGTTTTGAGTCAGGATCTCTCATTGGTCTGCAGCTTACCGAGGAGAGTAGGCTAGCTGGCCCGCAAGCCCCAGGCATCCACAAGTCTCCATCTCCCCAGCACCGGATTGATAATCTGATACTACCCTGCTCATTATTTTTTAACTTTTTATTGTTTCTTTGTGAATTTCACATCATTCACCCTAATTCCATTCATCTTCCCCACCTTCTACCCTTGCAACTTCCCCTCTAACACAGAAAAACAAATCTCTTTATGAAAGCTGTAGTGTGTCACAGTGTATCCCACAGAATGCCCTTTTGTCCACACTTCTTTGCTTGCAAATGTTTACTACAATGACTTGTTGGTCTGGTACAAGGCCTCTGGCTTCTGTTACACTACCAATACTGGAACCTCACTGGGCTTCCTCTCAGATATCCTGTTGTTGCCCTGTGTCATGGAGAGCTTGTAGGAACTGCATTCCAGCAGTTCATCACTGGGGTGGTGGATGTTGGGATTAGCCAGTTCAAAGCCCTGGATCTGGGCCTGAGAGGCCAGTCCTCTGGCTTTTTCCTCTCACACCCTTGGGGGTGGTTCACTGGCATCCCCCACAACCAGGGCCAGCTCTAGCTTACTGACTGCTCTCCTGAGTGGTTTATCTGGTTTATATGACCAGTTCCCTCATACTCCTGACTCTGGGACCAGCTCTCCCACCTGCCATAGGTAGCCAGGGACAAGGGAGGAGAGGAGGGTATCTCGCCTTCCTCCAGAGCACACCACTGCACAGCAGATAAGAGAAAGAGTCACCTCTCCCGAGTTCATGCTCTCAGGGCTGGCTTACCTACAAGCCCCACCTCCAGGGCCAGCTCTCCTACGCTTCCCAGGTGAGACTCAAGACATGCTCTCTTGAGTGCTCCAGCTGGTGATAGTCAGGGACAGCTCTCCTGCTCTCATGACCCGAAGGCCAGGTCTCCTACCTTCCACAGATGGCAGGGAGGGGAGTGTATCTCTTCCTTGTCCATGCCACTGCACAGGAGATAGATGGCCCCTGCTCATTTTTTACATGGATTCCAGGAATGGAACTTTGGGTCCTTGTGCTTACATGACAAGCACTTAACTGACTGAGCCATGAATTTTTTTTTGTTTGGTTAGTTTTTTTGTTATTGTTGTTTGGGTTGGGTTGGTTTGGTTTGGTTTGGTTTGGTTTGGTTTGGTTTGGTTTGGTTTGGTTTGGTGATGGGCATGATATTGAATCTGAAGATGGCTTTGGTCAGTAAGGACATTTTACCAATATGAGTTCTTCCAGCCATGAGCATCCAGTGTCACCCTCAGTCACATTCAGATGCAGCATTCTGACAAGAGCATGGCAGAAAAGTTGAGGGCCAGGGCAGGAAACTAGTCATCATCTGCCAGTATTTGCAAAGGGCAAGCAAGTAGAAGGGCCCTTTTCCTCAGCCTGCACCAGGTCACATGTACACAGCTGCCCTGGTGTCCATGAGGGGCTGCTTAGCCAGTCATCAGAACAGTGGCACAGTCTTTGTTATCTTGAGGTAACTTACAGTATGGAGGGTGTGAAGGTTATGTACAAACACTATACCTTTATGTATGTGAAAGCATCCTGGAACAGTATTTGCTGTTCTAGAATCAATCCCCCATGGATCAGGAGGACTGAGGGAAGATTCTGTCTCTGTTTATTCCTTAAACTATTGGTAGTAAGTTATAGATGACATTCCTTTTTGCACTCTGTAGTGAGAATTTTGGTTTCTTTGAAAAACACAAGAAATATTATGTTTTCATTTTAATCCCAGGTGTGGGATATGGGGCTGCTTCAGATTGTCCACAGCAGCTGACTGATTTGTCTTGTGCTCTAACAGAAGTGTAATTTTTGCCAGCTGCAATTGTGTAATGTTTCAAATTCTGGGGACTTTTCAGAGGGTATGTAAATGCTAGGGTTCTGAGCAATAGGCTGTGGGTTGGTGGTTGGTTGTTGTTGGGCATGGTTTTGTTAAGTAGTCATATGTGCAAAGAAGAAAAAAAGAAATTAGATATCTTGATGGCAAAGATCACACTTGCCCCCAAGGAACTGGTTGGCCCTTATCAGCAGGAAGTAGTGTAATGATAACATCACCTCTTTTCCTTTCTATTGACTTTCTTTACTATCTAGCCTTAGGGGTTGAAGGGTGGGAAAAGGGTAAAAGAAAGAACCCACAAAGTAGCAAAGCAGCCACCTGCAGCACTCAGTACTTCAGCATGGATATTCCAAGAACAAGCATTTCAGTTGGACAATACCAGTCCACCCATGAAATTTGGAGTATTTAGCATTAGCATTAAACTGTTATCAATGCCCCAGGCTATATTTAGATTTCTTCCCTTGATATAATAGCTCCCCTATGCCCCTCCTCCCACCCCATCCCCACTCCCACCCTCACCCCTTATCTCCCACTGTGTGTGTATATAAATGTGTGCAAGTCCATGCAAGTGCATGTGGTAGCTAGAGGTTGACATTGGGTATCTTCTTCTGTAGCATCTCCACCTATTGTCTGAAGCAGGGTCTTGAAACTTAGCGTTTCAGCTAGACAGGCAGGCCAACAAGCCTATAATTCACCCGTAGAATTGGGGTATGGTTGTACATGACTGTGCCCTTCTTTTTACATGGCTGGGATCTGAACTCAGGTATTCAGGAGTGTGTGTGTGTGTGTGTGTGTGTGTGTGTGAAAGAGAGAGAGAGAGAGAGAGAGAGAGAGAGAGAGAGAGAGAGAGAGAGACTGGCCCTAGTCCTGAGGTATCCATTGTAGCTGCTTACTGCATTTGCCTGGGTAATGTTAATCTGGAACAGTTCTTCAGGTTTCTTTCATCCCTCAAGACCTTGACATTTTTAAAGAAGTTGGTCGTTCTTTTACAGAGTGTCCCTCAATAGTATCTAATGAATTTCAGGCTGTTTTCTGAGAACACAAGCTAAAGAACATCTCTTTTCTTTCTTCAGGATCTGGAAGCCGAAGAGATAGACCCTTGTCAGCAACCCGCAAATCATATGCAGCCGAGGACCGAGAGGAAGATGCCTCAGCTGTACTGAAAGCCATCCAGGTGGAGAACGCAGCTCTGCAACAGGTGTTCCTCAGCCAAGATCCCGAGCTCTATACCAGTCCCCAGCAGGTGGGCGCTCCTATGGAGTAGGGGATCTAAGGAGGGACCGAGGACACTCAAGGGTGGGCAGTGTTTGAGCAACAGCCCTTTCTGACTGCAGACGGCATTTCATGGACTATTTGTAGACAGCTGCTCTTCATCTATCCAGAGTCCCACTAAGCTACCATCTTAGAGCTTCTGGATTATTTCTGACAGCTATGTATTAACCTATGACTCACTGGTCATTTCCCTGCCAACTTGGGATGGCATAGGCCTTTACTACAAAAAGGCCAGGCTAATGTGTAGTTGAGTGGACAGTGTGTGGCTCTCCTGAAGCCAGTCCTGAATGTAGTCCACAGGGTCCCTACTGCTCCCCTGGCCTACTTCCCTTATTTATGCAACCACCGAGACATCTGGTAACAAACTGAAAGAGCAGGAGTGGGGTAGAGCAGGGGCCTTGAGAAGTTGAGACCTTACATACTCTTCAGCATGTTGCCCAGCCTCTGACTCTCCTGCTGAGACCCCTGGCCTGTCCCACTAGAAGCGCATGGTCACCCTACAATAGGCAGGGTCCTCTGTTTGGATTACAGATGTGGCCAGTTGGGGGTCACATCTTTGCAAGGTCAGCCCATTCTTGTCCATGCTGCTCTGTGCTCTCTGGAGAGCCATGTAGAGGCAGTTCTTCTGGTTGTTGAGCAGAACCTTCCCTGGGGATGTCTTTTGTCCAGTCTGCCTGGGACATGTGGAAAGGGGCCCTGCTTCTTTGCCCTCCTTCTGTGGAAAGAATGCATAGCAATGGCTTCATTCCTTCCTATGTCATCTGATACTGTCTTTGCAGGATGCCAAGGAACCACCAGCAAAATCATGGCCCAGTCTGCTGAAGGCCAAGGAGGAGATCCCTGAGGTCAGTGTGAGGCTGAGCCCAACTCAGCTGGACATAGATTTAACAGCCCCACCCATACCCTATAAACACATTGCCCTGATGGTCTCCAGACATTTCTCTTCCACGGTCCCAGGAGCTTCTCTGATGCCTAAGCACTGGCCTTCTACCCATTTCACAAATGTGGAAGTTGGGCTTGAGTGGCTTGGCCAAATTTGCAAATTGAAGCTGGAGTCCAGCCAGGCCTGCTGACTTGTTTCCTTTTCCATTTCTATTTTCCAGTGAGAGAACAATAAGATAAGTAGATCTTGATTTTGAGACTAAATAAGTTCTATCTATCCAGGCCAGCCAGGTATAAAGGAGGTGAATTAATAAAGCATCCTGGAAATGTCTTTATGGCACACAGGGGTTCCCAGTGTTCTGAATACAGAGAATACCCATGGCTGCAAGGAGCTTACTGGCACAGTCAGTGGAGCCAATAGACACATGGGGACAGAGTGCCAAGAATGAGCCAGGCTTGCTCTGACAGGTGGCCACAGGTTGCTACCTGGAAGATGAACTGGGAACAGCTGGAGGTGGCAATGAGCTAGCTGCCTTAAGGACCAGAAAGAAGCCCAGTGTGGTGGGTAGGCAACTGGCAAAAGGGGAACAACACCCCAGGGTCCCCAAATGAGCTTCTTTCTTTTCTAGTTGCCTTTGTCCTCCTAGATAGCAACCATCTTGGGCAGAATCCAGTCAGTATTTCTGACTACCCTGTAATCCAGGGTAATCTGACTCCTGACCCCTACAAGTTTCCACCTATGACAGTCACTTGTAGACAGGTGTCAGATTCCATTCCAGTTTAGATGACAGAGGAGAAAGAAGGAAACGTAGAGAAGCAATGGTGAGTCTGTGTGTGGTCTGGTCTCTTAGGAGGAAACTAAACTCAGATGGGTTGAAGTGAGTGGTCAGGTGACATTATTTCTCAAAACCCCTGGTCAATGATCTGAGAATATATGAGGGATTCTAAGCTGATCTTCCCCAAGCTGGCGCGATCACTTCTGTGCCCCATATCTGCCTGGTGGAACCAGGTACCTGAGAAGACCATGCATTGACCATTGCCCTGTTAGGTGTCAGGCTGCAGGTTCCCTTGGATATCTGTCTAATCCACTTTTCTGCCCTCAGCTGCTTGCTGTCAGTCCAGTGACCACCAATCCTGAGCTGTGCAGGGCAGCAGGGGGAGCCAAAGCTGTCAGCCAAGCCGTGGACAGAATGAGCCCACTGGGAACCAGGTACTCTCTAAGGCAGAGGTGGGGCCTAATCCAGATGACCCACAGCAGTGTGGTCACGAGGGTCTCATTACCCATGACCTTTCTTGTTGCATTAGTCATTTTTGTTTGGCCTTGACCACAAAGAGTTGAATTGATGCACAGTTTCAGAAGTGTCCTTTCATTGGCAGAGAGGTTGCAGGAAAGAAGTTTCTGTCATAATAGCCAAGAATCAGAAACAATTGTATGGTGGAGTCAGGCAAGCTAACCACCCTGGGAACACTTCCCCAGGGACCCTGCCTCCCACATGTTACCACCTTCCACGACTGTCTTCATCTCAGAGATTCCTCGGGGGGGGGGGGGGGGGGGAGATTGACTGGGGCAGAACTCTTGTGGGCTAATCCCATCTAGAAATGCCTCAAATAGAAGCCTTTGAGGATGCCTAACTCAGTTTCTTAGCTGTTCAAGCTGTGGCTTAGGAGAGAGCCCAAAGGTACTTGCCACAAGAGTGACTCAAAGCATCAGGCTCCTCTGAGATTCCTTTTCTTTGTCAAAGTATGTTCAGTGCAGCACGTTACATGTTACAATGACCCTAAAATTAGCAAGTGTTCATTGCAAAATAGACTCCTGATCTTCAGGGAAAATCAATCTCAGGAAAACACACCAGCCGGTAGCCTGTCCTATCACATATGTCTTGGCACATAGGCATACGCCCGGGGCTATTATGCAGGCATATGCATGTGGCAGGCTGTACAAGTGCCTGGATGAGGAGCAGGAGGAGACTGCAGTGGCATCTGAATATTGATCACTAAGTAACATGACCTGAGGGATCAGGCCAGGAAGGGGGCAAGACTCTCGTAACTGTTGCACAGAGTGGGGTGTGATAGCCAAGCCATATGGCCTCGAGTTCTCAGCCCATCCCCCAGGGAGCTCCTGTTCATAGTGTGTGGAAAGACTAGATGGCTCAAGGTACAGCTCTCCATTCCTGCATGTCTGCAGACCCCAGATGGAAACTGCTCCACTTCACCACAGCCATAAATCAGAGCTCTCTTGGTTACCAGCCGCAGGGCTGGTTTGTATCCTACAGCTCTGCAGCAGGCAGCACTAGCCAAAGGCTGCCCTCTTCATCACTGGAGTCCTCTGTGCTTTAGGGCTCTGTACCGGTGGAGTGCACAGCATCTGTAGCAAAGGGAATGGGTGGGTCTCTAAGCCTGAGGTTGCCAGTTTCTGTGAAGAGCCTGTTGTGAAATCCTACAGCCTTGGCAGTTGGGGTTTTTGTTATTTGTTGTTACTTTTAACAGTGCTTAAAACACATAAAAGCCATTCTTAGCTGTTAGGTCATATAGAACAGGCCTTGGGCAGCCCTTAGTAAACCTGACTCCTTGCTCTATCTGTGATCAACTTCTTAGTCAGCTGGAGAAGTCAACTAACTTCTCTACTTGGGCTCTGATTTCATTACTAATTGTGCAGATGTTTATAAAGAGAGAGGACATCCATGTATGCCCTTGAGCTCTCTGCAGGGCACAGACAAGCTTTCAAGTGGGTACTAACACCCTGTGGTCCCTTTCATGAGACTACTCTCTTGTGTGTATTCTTCATTATTGCCTCTTTGCTGAAACAAAATCCCTTTTCAGACAACAGCACAAACTTCTGGGAGTCTTGCAGACTGTGGAAAGTGACACTACCCATCTCAGCCAGGTGGCTATCCCAGCAGAGAAGCCAGTACCAGATCCAGAGGTGAGAACCTATACTCATGGGGACAGTCCAGTATGCTACTGTTGCCCTGAAAGCTGATGAAGGGCCCTTGGAGCAGTTCATTCAGGGTAGCAGTGATGACTGTGATGATGGTCATCTCAACAGCTTTCTGACAAGTCATATACATGATTGAGCAGTAGAGGCAAAAGAAAGGTGTACACCAGAAGAAGTTCCTGGCAAAAGAAAATGTAAATAACCCATAAGCCCACAGGACAATAGCCAGTGTTACCCATAGTCAAGAACAGAAACTAAGTTTGGTGGGTGTGGTGACAAATGTTTGTAACTGGTAGGTTGAGGCAGGAGTATTTTGAGTTAGAGGCCAACCTCGACTATATAACAATAAACAGAAGAAGAGGAAGTACAAAACATAAAATCTTAGGGCTGGTGAGATGGCTCTGCAGGGGAAGGTGCCTGTTGTCAAGTCTGGTAACCCAAGGTTGCTGCCAGAACTCACGGTAGAAGGAGAGACCTAGCTCCCGAAAGTTGAGCTGGCCTCTCACCTCCACATGAGCACACATATGTTACACACACACACACACACAGAGAGAGAGAGAGAGAGAGAGAGAGAGAGAGAGAGAGAGAGAGAGAGAGAGAGAGTAAATAAGTAAATGTAAGTTTTAATTATATAAAGTCAGTAACCTAGTGCAGTGTGATTTTACTGGCTGTGAGCAGGTTAGTGGGTTGTTACATGGAGACAGTCATCCGAGCTCCATGAGCAATACAGGATGGTAAACATCTGCCACTTAGAGCCTGACACGGGGTGGAGGAACCCATAAATACAAGTTTCAAAGTCCATCTTTGAGAAAAATCGAAGCTCCTGCCCTTCCCACCACCAGCAGCATGGGTCAGCTGCATCTTGAACTGAGAAGATCCACCATGGATTGTGATGTGGGCCACATTAACAAGAGCCCATAGAGATTATGTTTCTGTATAGGAGACAGAAAACCCAGGGCAAGGTGACTTATACAACAACAAAAACAAATTCCAGGCACTGGGCACTAAAACCACCGAGGGTGGACTGGTGGGCACTGCATCCTGCAGCCAGCTAAGCTTTTCCACTTAGGTCTCCATGGAGTCATTTGCACCTCTGAGCTTCATCCCAGTATTGGCCACACCTCTGCTCTTCCTAATAGCTACAGAAGCTTCTGGCACCGTCTATGAGAAGAGTATGCCTCCACTAGCCTGGGCTTCATCAACAAACCCCTTCTTACCAGTGATCCATGGGAAAGCACACACTGATTGCTTAGGAAAGGGCTAGCCCACTGTCCCATAACCTCATGACCAAGGGAGAATATGTGGTAAATGGCCAAGCAAGAAGAAACCAAGTGGTCTCAGTGAGGGGGACAGTGAGTGCCAGGGACTATTGCTGTCCCAGCCTCAGTCTACCTGGGATACTCACAATGGTGACACTTCTCAGTTCATACTCTGGCCTCTGCACTTAGAACTTGCATGCAGAAATTGTGTATTTCAGATTCCACTGAGCAGGGTCCTCAGTCTTTGCTGGCAGTTTTCCTCTCATCTCCTTCCTCCGTCCCCCTGAACCAGCAAACGAATTTACTTGGCCCCGAATGCTCCCAAGCTCAGGCTCAGGAGCCTGCACACATCAGAGTCAAGCAGGCCAGTTGTGCAAGCCTGGGGCTCAGGCCCAGGGCAGCCAAGGACCTGGCCAGAGCCTTCACTCAGAAGGACAAGGGAGCTCTGGGCTTTTACAGTTCAGGTAATCCAACCTGACGCTGTGCTCCTGCCAGGAGCTCCAAGCTGACCTGTCCTCACACCACCACCCCAGCTCCATTCCCATTCTCTTTGTGTGGCAATCAGCTTGTCCAAACCCATGCTGGGAGTGCTCACACGTCTCACTGGCTATTAATTAAAAAAATAAGTGGGGAACAGTTGCTGTTCATTTACTCAGCTCCCTGCTCACAGAACCGTTGCAGATACCGATGCTAATTAACAGAGGGACCATGCACGCAGGGAAACGCACCATTTCGTGAGCGGCTGATCCGTGGTGACCAGTGCTACAGTTGGGCCCTGAGGGCCTCTAGGAAGCCATGGCACAGAGTTGCTGTTTATTGATGGCATTCACGCACACTCCCAGACCAGACAGCCTCACCGGGAAGGAGGGAGGCTTTAAAAATCAGTGAAGGAGAGCCAGGAACTGAGCCCATTTCAGCCTGAGCACACATGGGACTGAGTGTGTGTGTGTGTGTGTGTGTGTGTGTGTGTGTGTGTGTGTGTGCTATTTCTACTGGGGTCTTGCTTAACCCCCAGACTGGGACCTTCACATATATGGTTGAATCCTGCTTTCTGCCAGGCTGGGAATGTCAAGCGACTGGCCAAGGCAGGGGGACTTTGGTACATGCTGTCATACTACACCTGGTGCATACGCTGGCAGCTTAAGCAGCAGACTAATCTTTCTCATAGCTGCAAAGATGGCAAGTCCAAGGTCAAGGAATTGCCTGGCGGATTTCTTCTCAAGCGCCACTCCTTGCCTTGCAAGTGGTGGCTTCCTCAGTGGGCTTACACACTCAGTCTCCTGTGTGTATGTCCCTGGTGTTAATCCCTGGGGCTTCCGATTTCCTCCTTTTATAAGGTCTCCAGACTGATGAGAAGGGGGCCCTCCCCAGCAGCCTCCTTTGATTTAATCATCTCTTAAAGGCCCTGACTGCAAACAGCCACATCTTGGGACCTGGGCATTAGGGTTTCAGCAATGGTTGGGGGAACCCAGGCCACCTGCCATCTTCAGATGTTACAGTATGCCCCTGGGCCATGAAGACTGCAGTAGGCAAGTATGTGTTCAGGCAGAAGACAGTCCTTATAATATCTCTTTTCATGTGAAGTCCTCCAAGTGGGGACTTAGTAAGTACTGGTGGCACAGTTGTTGTATATATCCTTGTTTATTTTTCTGTATTAGAGCTAGAACTCAGGGCATTATGTATTCTAGGCAAGTGCTTTACCCTGAGCCACACCCAATCCAACCCCTATGTTTTATTTATTATTTTAAAATTTTATATTTTATATATTACTATAAGAGAGAAGAGAGAGAGAGAGAGAGAGAGAGAGAGAGAGAGAGAGAGAGAGAGAGATATTGAAGGTTAGAGAACAGCTTGCAGAGTCAGTTCTACTTTTCTACCATAGGTTTGGGTATCAAACTTGGGTTGTCAAATTGGCAGCAAGTATCTCTACCCACTGAGCCATCTCTCCAGTCCACTCCTTAGGTTTTAGACACTGTACAAACGTGCTCTTGCTAGCCTCACAAGAGCCACAGTGGGCAGGTGCTGTGGTTACCTGCAGAGCCCAGGCAGGGACTGAAGCACCATGAGACTGAACGCTGCGTGAAGGCCCTGGTGGTAGAAGCACGAAATTCAGGCTTTCCACCCTCTGGTATTTTCTCTTCAGGAAAAGTGGAAAGCAAGAGTAGACGAGATCGAAGATGCCATCTATGTGACTATGGAAATCCTGTCTAACTGGGGCAATGCATCATGGGTGGGTCTCACGGAAGTCCAGTTCTTTGACCTGAACAACATAAAACTTTATGTCTCACCTCATGATGTGGACATCCGGAACGCAGTGTTGCCAGGCGAGCTGGGCTGCCTTGTCAACAGGGACTTAGTGGTAAGTGATGGGTTCCTGGGCTAGGTTCTGCTGTGTATTTTGGTTGTGTGTTCTCTGCAACAGTGAGGGTGTAGTTTTGGGTTGGGGAAGAATGCTGTCATCAACCCTAGTCTTTCTCTGCAGCCAAGTGAGGAAGAGCCTTTGGGAATGGTACCCTCTCAGGCACCAGCGTCTCTTCCTGAGGTCTTACCTAAATGGCTGCTTTGTATCCTGCTGTGACTACTAAACATAGGCCACTAGGTGTCACTAAGGCCAGTGTCATTGTTTTGTAGATCAAGAAACTAAGTTGGAGATGGGCATAAAAGTAGCCAGGGCCACACAGAAGAAGCTAGTGGGACCAGGTCCACAAACTGCAGCCTAGTCTACACCCTGTGTGCGCCTCCTCAGGTGCTGCTCCTTGAACCCTGGCTCCATACCCAGCAGACTGTGAATATATGTTCCTTTAGACGGTCAATAGAGGTTATTTTTATAAGCAAAGGTATTTTCCCTTGTTTCCATCTTTTTGCTGATTTTTATGGTTTTTGTTCGTTTGCTTGTTTTTAAAACAAGCTCTTGCTATATTGCCTGGGCTGTCCATGAACTCACTACAGAGCCTAGAATAACTGTGAACTAACAGTCCTCCTCCCTCTGCTTCCCTAGTTCTGGTGTCATAGGTACAAACCACCACCACGTTTGCTTCTTCCCATCACTGTCAAGGTAGCAGCACAGCCAGCCACATGGCCTTCCTGTGCTGTGTTGGGCTCCATTCCAGACTGCCTTGGAAGAGCCCGTGGACCAGAAAGCAGAGCTGGGGATGGGAGGTGTCACAGGTGCTCTTCTGTATCTCTGTGAGGCATGTCACCACCTGGATGCTATACCCCGCTGTGCTGGCTGGCTGCTTTTCACCTTGATGCAAGCTTGGGCTCTCTGGGAAGAGGAACCTCAATGAGAAAATTCCTCCTTCAGATTATTCTAGAGGCAAATCTGTGTGGTATTTTGATTAGGGATTGATATGGGCGGGTTGGACCCTCACTTGGGCAAGTAGTCCTAAGCAGTTTAAAAAAACAGGCTGAGGAGGCATGGAAAACATACCTGAAGGCCCATTTCTCCATGGTCTCTGCTCCAGTTCTTGCTTCAGAGTTCCTGCATCGAGTTTCTTTCCTGGCTTTCCACAAAGATGGACTATGATCAGAACTTGGACACCAAATATACCCTTTCCTTCCCCAGGTTGGTTTTGGTCAGTGTTGTATCAAAGCCACAGAAACCTAACTAGACCCCCTCCCCAATTAATATTGTTTCTCTAAAGTACTGAAAATGAAAAGAGCTGCTACATGCTTAGGCCTTACCCTGGGCCAGGTACTGTTCCGAATACTTCTTCTAAGATCCTGATGTCCCAAACTACAGACTGGAGGTGCAGACAGACTGAGGTCCAAAGCCAGCTCCCAGCCTTTGCCCACAGATGACTCCCTTAGCTTTGACCTTGACTTCATGTCTATCAGGGGATCATGATACTGCATACCTTGTTAGTGCTGGAAGGGCTATGTAAACATGGAAGAGGTGATCACAACAGACCTCATTTAAGAAGAAACAAGGAGGAGCAACTTAGAAATTCCCCACTGCTGTTCTTTCTATGTGATCTTAGATAACTTACCTGCCATCTCTGAGAGTCTGCCTTTCTTTCTGCTCTCTTTAAATAGGAGATGGGAGGTAAATTAATGTTACAACCTTTAGATTTTCAGCAGTAGAAAATGAGTTTGTCTCACTTTAGCATATCTTTTAAGATTTATTTTTATTTTATATGTATGAGTATCTGCCTTTTTTCTGTATGTCTACCAAGTGTGTACAGTGCTTATACCAGATCCCATGGAACAAGAGTTTCTGAGCCATTGTGTAAGTGCTAGGAAGCAACCCCAGGACTTGTGTAAAGAGCAACAAGTGCTCTTAGCTGCTCAGTTACCTCTCCAGTCCCACCTGAGCATATATATTTTAAAGGACTTTTGTTATAGTCAGGTAGCATGGTAGCAGGCGCTTGTAGACCTGGTACTCAAGAGGAGGCTGAGGCAGAAGTGCCTTGCAGTACCTTGTCTCTTGCCCAAAAATAAAGGAAAAAACAACAAAAACAAAACAAAACAGCAACAACAACAAACCAAAAACCAAGGCTTGGGTACAGCCTACTGGTAGTATATTTCTTATCTAGCATGGCCTGGGCCCTGTGTTCTATCTGCAGCTCTCAGAAAGGAAAGGACAAGAGGAAAGACTGGGGGAAGGGAAGGCAGCCAGACAGGTGATGGCACATGTTTTAATCCCAGCACTCAGGAGGCAGAGGCAGGCTAATCTTTCAGAGTTGGAGGCCAGTCTGGTCTACAGAATGAATTATAGAACAGCCAGGGGCTATACAGAGAAACTGTGTCTCAAAAAAGAAAAAAGAAAGTTTTAAAAATCTTTTAAATAGATAGTGGGTTTTATTCTCCAAACTACCAGGAAAGAAGGTGAGGGGTGTTGCCTTGAAGTCTTTGTCTATATGGTATACTGTCCCCTGGCTGAAGTGGGCAGTCCTTATGGACATCATGGGGTCTTGTGGAGCATCCTGGGCATCAAGGCTTTTTTTTAGAGGTAGGATACATAGGAAGATTCATCGGAAGGAGTTTTGAACTTGAGGCCTCTGGGGAAGGTGCACTGCCCTATTTCAGGATTTCACTCTCATTTGGGTAAATCAGACAATTCACAGCAACAAAACTCAAGACAAATCTGTATTTTGTTTTGTGATTTTGGGATACTCTCACAAGGGAAGGAGATGAAGAGAGAGGGCACCATCCACTTAGCTTGTACAATCTTTATTGAGTCTTTGGTCAGGTGAGTAGCTGGCTGGTCAGTGTGTTTTCCTGTCAATCTACTGGCTATTCAGACCCCAGAGGGGAGAGTGATGGACCAGCCTGTATGGCATTTGGATGCTGGCCACCAAAATGCCCAGTAAGGCAGTCAGGGATGCCCCTCACAAACCCAGGACTTAGGAAGAAAAAGGCAGGATACACTTGAGATAGCTGTGTACCAGGAGAGCACCTAGCTGGGCAGAGGAGCGTAACGCTCTGGGACAGCAGCCCAGTGGCATGGCCCCTGATAGATGCAGCCTGTTCTCAGAGCAGCAGTGTGTTCTGGTCTGCTACTTTCCTGTTGGCCTCCAGATTCAAGTTTGTGGGACTGTGGCTCACTGCTGGGGTTCAGACCAACTCTGGACACCTTTCCCAGAGCCTTTGTGCAAAGTATGGGTACACTTTGGAAGCCTGCTCTTGAGAACAGACCTCCCCATGAGCGATAGAAAGCATTTCTGGGTTCCACAGGGATAGATGTCATGTTAGCTGTGCCTCTCCCTGCTGCTCCCTTAGGCTGCTGAGCTTTGTTAGTGGGTGGTTTCATAGGTTTGGTTTTCTTTGAGAGCAGGGACTGAAGTTGGAACACAATGCAGCTGTGTTACCCTGGATTGCTGGGTAGAACTTAAGATCCTCCTGTGGGCCTGCTGGTCCCTCATTCCCTCCATAGTTTAATGTATGTGCCAGAACTGAGCATCTCGAATGTCCTGTCTCATACACATCCAATCGCACTGTCTTGTTCCAGCCACAACCTAATATTCCATCTCACTCTACCCTCATCAGAACCTTGTCCAGACTCATTTCATCACTGAGAAAACCAGACCTCAGGCTTAAGGGACCAGCACTGACCACATGGTAGTGGCTGGTGGGCTACCACTGATAGACTAGCAGAGAAGTACTTTTTAAAAAAGTAAATTTGAAGAAGAAGTTGCTTTATTAAAAGGAATTGGGGTGTTCTGGTATATTTCTAATATCCAGACTCCAGGCAAAACCCCTTCCCTTCATAGGTCAGGAGTGGGAGGGAACATGTCTGTTGTCTCCATACTCCGAAGCAAGAAGGTATGGATTTTAGACCAGCCTGAGCTACATAGTGAGACCCTGTAAACACCCATTGACTTAGGTGGCAAAGGGCTTGCTGTACAAACATGAGGAACCTGAATGCCCAGTATCTATGGCAGGAGTAGGGGCGGAGCCTGAACATAGCAGCATGTGCCTAATGCAAGCCCCGGGGAGCTTAGTCCCTGGAGCTTACTGGCTTACCAGCCTAGCCAAATTAGTGAGCTCCAGGTTCAGCAAGACCCTGCACAAAATATAAGGTGAATAGCACGTAAGGAAGACATCTAATGATGAACTCTTTCCTACACACACACACACACACACACACACACACACACACACACACACACGCACACACGCACACACAAAAGAAAAAACAAAAAAAGAAAAATCCTCCCTTCTGTACCTATCATCCCCATCCCTATCCCTTCTGTGTCCACCCTCTCTATCCTTGTCTATCCCTGCAGGACTCATGCTCAGTCTCTGGCCCCTCCTCCATCCCTGGCCCTTCTGTGTCCACCCTCTCCATCCCTGGCCCATGGTATTGTGATGCATTCATATTTGTATGCCCAGCCCCATGGATGCCTGACCTTTCTTACCAGCTTTCCTCACCTGTACCTGTCCCCTCAGGGGCTCCTGGTCTCCCGCTAGGCCATGCCCACCTCCTACAGCCTTTGGAACTAGGGATTTCCCAAACCAATGCTTATTTCAAAGAAATTTACTTTCCATTGTATTTCACCAAAATGTTCAGAGCTGGGTGGTGTATACTTGTTGTCCTGAGACTGTATAGGCCACTCTCTCAGCTAGTTTCTTTCAAGCTCTCCCACAAATCCTGGTTCCACTTCCTAGTGGCCCTGACACTGGCCTTCTCCTCAGCCCAGTCTCTCTCAGGGCTCTAAGCCTGAGAGTGGGCTTCCTTTCGTATCTTCTTTTCTTGCTCTCCACTTCATTATCTCTAGAGGAACAGAACCTATACCATAGAATGTATGCTATGAAGGGATTTATTAGATTGGTTTACACAATGGGCAGGTGTGTGGGGAGGGGGAGTCCAGTGGTGGCCTTCTGTACTAGAGAGGCTAAGTCCTCAGGAGCTGCTTGATCTGTGCAGCTGTATGCCACAGTAGACCCAGTATGGGGTGGGATGCTTGAAGGATTCCTAGAGAACCAGGGGTCTTCTTCAGTCATGCTGGAAGACCGCAGACGCTGTGCTCAGGGAAGGATGGAGGCAGCTTCAGGCTATCACTCATCAGCAGAAGCAAGAGGGAGCTAATGCGGGAAGCAGGCAGGATGGCCTGCTCCTGGATTTTGCTTGTTCTTGGGGCTCCACTTTGGGGACACTTTCTCTTCATCTAATCTTAGAAGTACTCTCTCAGAAAAATAACAACAAATAACAGTTGCCTTTTATGCTTGAGTGGATGGGGTCAACAGTACCCTGTCTGCCCTCTGCTTCCTTCTCCAGGAGCCCACCTCCATCACCGCATATCTCTGGGCATCCTGATTCAGATCATCTACCTTTGTATTTCAGTCCAAGGATCACTTTCTCAGCAAAGCTTCCCTGCCTGCCATGGGGGGATCCTTGTCCCTCTTGCCCAGTCACTGTGGTGTCATTTTTATTCTCCTCAGAGCCTGTCTCGCCAGAACAAGCACTCCTGTACCTGGGCTTATCCACCTCCCCCATTTAACTGATAAGCACTTGTCTGTCCTTGGCCACACTGTATCCTCAATACATAAAAGCACATGCTGCACAGAGCTAAACTTTTTATTTGGAAATGATTATAGACCTGGACCCAGAAAGTTGTAAAAAAAAAAAAAAAAAGAAAGAAAGAAAGAAAAAAAAAACGATGCAGAAAAAAGACTATCAATAAAGAAAAATCAATGGAACCAAAGTTGGTTCTTTGAAAGGGCCAACAAAATCAAAAACCTTTAGTTAGACAATAAAGGAGGAAGCAAAGGTTCCAGCGACTATACAGGGACAATCACTACTTATCTTACAGAAATAAGGAGTATAAGACTGTTGACAAGAAATTAGATAGCCTACATGAACTGTATAAATGCCAAAGATGTAAATTACCAAAACTGACTCAAGATGAAATGGAAAATCTAAAAAGACCAATCCAAAGAAAAAAAGGAAATTGAACTGATTATCAAAAAAACCATATGGGAAGCCTGGGGTGAAATGGTGCCCCTAGTGAATCCTAGAAGCATGAGCATTGACAGTCCCTTCAATCTTATAAAATATGGGAGAGGAGGGAGCAGATCCCAGTGGATTCTCTAAAGCTACATTCCTGAAACCAACAGAAACATCAGAACAGAAAACTACACATCAGTGAGTACACAGGAAGATACTCAGCACATACTTTTTGACACCTCAAATGAAGGCCACTATGGGACCCAGTCATATCCACTGGGATGGCCAGAAAAATGACAAATATTGTTGAAAGTGAATAGACCAGCCACTGTGGAGAACAGTGTGTTAATTCTTTAGAAAGTAAGGAACAGAGCTACTCTGTGGCCTAGAAGTTCCACTCCTGGGTATATAACCAAGAGATGTGTACATCCAAAAAAAAAAATTAATGGCATCTCTTAACAGAAGATGGAAATAACCCAGGACAGACTGATGGACGCAAAATTGAAATGTGGCGTCACCATACAATAGACTAAACACAGCTGTGAGAAGGAATGAAGTGATAGTACAGGCTACAACATACATGGTGAGCCTTAAAAGCTGAGTGTGAGAAGGCCACAGAGTGACCCCATGTACAGGAAACAGATCCCCAGACACAGGAGCAGAGCATGGGAGTACATGCTAATAGGCGCCATGCTCCACAGTGGGAGTGAGGTGTGCTAAGCACAGGGTGATGCTAGTGTGTAGCCTGTGAGAATGCTGGGAAGACATGGATTACATACTTAAAAATTGGGAATTTTGTAGAGTATGAGTTATATCTAATTAAAGGGAAAACATACACAGGGATGCCATGTGCTGTTGCCTAGTTTTCCCCAAAGGTAACAGAGGCTGTCACTGTACTAATAGCCTCTGTGTGTGTCTGTGTATTTGTGTGTGTGTGTGTGTGTGTGTGTGTGTGTGTGTGTGTCCCTAGCCCCTGGAGCCACTTGCCCATTCTCATCTCTAGACTCTGTCATTTCAAGAATCTTGTTATGAAGGGGGTTGTGGCCCAGCTCAGTGGGAGATAGCTTGTCTAGCATGTGTGAGACCCTATATTTGATTCCCAGTCCATAAAAATAAATGAGTGAGAGAGGGGGGAGGAAGGGAAGGGAGGGGAGGAAGAGATGAGAGGAAAGGAAAGGAGAAGAGAGGAGAGGAGAGGAGAGGAGAGGAGGAGGATGAAAGGAGAGGAGGGGAGGAAGAGGAGAGGAAGAGGAGGAAAGAGGAGAGAAGCTATTTACTACAATGTGATGCATTTGGAGGTTGGCTGGTTCTCAAGCAGAGTGCCCTTGACATTCTTCCAAATTGTTGGGTATTTTCTTATTGGTAACTTACTTCTTTGGAAACTGTGGTATTAGTTACCAGGCAGCTAGCATTTCTCTGCTGGCGCTTGGATCTGTGTTTAATCAATGATGGGACAGAAAAACACCTTTGGTTTTGTAGTTAGTCATCACATAGGATTCTTCTGGGCCTCCATGCAGCTGGCCCAAGCTGGAGACGGATACTGAAGCTTCTAGAAGTAGCTTTAGAACTACTTAAAACTATTTCTACTAGTAGCCGGCTTCTAAGGATACTTCATCATGATACTAAAGTGTATCATCTTAAAGATGATACAGTGCCCCCTTAGTTTTCCTGCCTGTCCTTCTACTGACAGAAATGAGAAGGAAAATCATTTCTGCTCCCTTTCTGCTACAGAGGGAGGGTTGAACTTACCTGCCAGATTTTGAGATGAGGTCTCTGAACCCTACACTGCTGCTAGGAACACAGAGTTTTAGCCCAGCCAGGTGCTTCCAGAGTAAGTCAGCATCGCTTGAACCCACAAAGCTGTTCCTTCCCTACCCAAAGCACCATCATCAGGAGACAAGCTTGCAGCTAGAGCCAGACTTCGGAACCAGAGTCACCAGCCTTCCTCCCTGCTGTCCAGTGAGAGGTGCACTCTTGGTGATAAGATATTCTCAGTATCAGGTGATGCCTGTTTAGCGTAAAATGTCTACCCCACCCCCAGTCCTCCAAAGCCAAGATGGCTGTGGGACCAGGCAGGACCTAGGAGGGATGTGAGGGTCGGCAGAGAATAGTGATTAATTAGTGAGGACTGAGGTACTGAGAAGGGTAGCCTAGCTTGGGCAATACTGAACCCCAGACCCAGCTGTGTGGGACCTAAGTACCAAGCATTCTGAGTCAGTAGAGAAACCAGACACCAGGCTTTGAGGGATAAGCCATCCCATTTCTCAGTTCTGGCAATGAATTGGTCCTTATTTTTCCTTTCCAGTGTCTCCTGAAGCAAATGTACCTTTTAACCAGACTCAAGGTAGTTCCTTCTGTAAAGCTGAAATTAGGACAGATGCTGGGAAACCCATCTCAGTTAGCCACTAGGTTAGTCCCCTCCAATGACCTGTGCCTAGTGCTGGCATTCAGAAATGAGTGAGACTAGGGGCCCCTTCCAGAGCACAGCAGAAATGCTGTGACAGATACCCAGACAGTCCACACTGACCTTATGTATTACTGAACTGAGGCTGCCCAGGGGAGAGGCCAGGGTCACAGAAGAAAATGAGCCACGTGTCATCTTGTTGAATTTCTCAGGGTGGAAAGTATAGGGAGCCTGCTGGGAGCAGAGGCCTCAGCCAGTGGCCAGCTAGCTGCCAGGGGTGTGTGTTCAGGAGCAGCTAGGGTTTAAATTTTTCTTTTAATTACATTCAGTGTGTGTGTGTGTGTGTGTGTGTGTGTGTGTTCAGGAGCAGCTGGGGTTTAAATTTTTCTTGTGTTTTAATTATATCCTGTGTGTGTGTGTGTGTGTATTCAGGAGCAGCTAGGGTTTAAATTTTTCTTTTGTTTTAATTACATCCAGTGTGTGTGTGTGTGTGTGTGTGTGTGTGTGTGTGTGTGTGTGTATTGGCGGCAGGGGATGATTCAGATGAATAATTCTTAAGAGCTGGTTCTCTCTACCTTGTGGGTCCCAGGGATCAGACAGGTTGATAGCCTTGGCAACAAGTGCCTTTACCCACTGAGCCATCTTACTAGCCCAGCTGCAGCTTTTGTTCCCATAGAATGTAGAAATATCCTAGGAGGCGACTGGAGCACAAAGTCCCCTGACTTGGCTTTACCCATATGCCACCAAAGCTCTCCCATGGGAAATGGTGTTGGTGAGGACAAAGATGGCAGCAAATGTCTGGCCCTGGTGCCATGTGTCCTCAAGGGCAACCTTGGCAACACTCTGACTGCCCCCTGCTCACACAGGAAATACAAACAGAAGCCCCCTGCCCTTGGAAACCCTGAAAGGAGCAGCGTGCCCCATACCACGGCCCTGTTCCAGCACATGGCTCAGACATTTCTTTTTCTCCTCTATTCTCAAATTTGAAAAATTCCATAAGGTTTGACCAAAGAAAATCAGAGGCTCTGCTTGCCAGATTAATGGAGCAGCGCCAGCAGAGGCCTCTCTAGGCCCTCCTGGCACCCTCCCCATACCCAGTGCCCTCCTCAGAGCCCATTAAGCTGATTAAAATAAAGCCTACTGCATTTTGAGTTCCATCTGGCTGGCAGCTTTTTGCGGGGACAGGGTTGTTGGCGCTATGAAGCATGAGTGGAAAGGGGTGAGAGCAGAGGGCAGTACTTACCAGAGATAAGGTGGCCCCGCCCAGGCCTTGGATGTCTGCTGCTTTTAATTAGCCACTGGCCTTTTCCTCTGAAGACAGACAGAAATGCCCCTAACAGTTCCCATCCGTTGGTGTTTCAGAGCAAGAAGGACCTGCCCGTGTGGACCTGCCCCTTCCACCCACCACTTCAGCTCTACTTCATTATTCACAACATGCGACAGCTTCGCGACTTCGGCCTGGCCACAGTCAAGGTTCGGAATTACTGGACAGCAGATGGGGTGAGTGGCAGGTCGGCCTCCTTACAGCTCACCTGTGGTGCACACACTTAGCAAACTTGCCAGTGGCTTGAGTTCTAAATGAGTCCTACAGGAGTCTCCCTGAGAGTCACCAGGTGCAGAATGCACAGCTCCTAAGGTTTAAGAAGTGACCACGATGACATTCTAGTTCCTGTCCTTCTGAAAAGATGAGCCTGTGTACTCAGACTCCACGCCCATTTCCTTAGCCACTGTATCTAGTTAATATGCAGTGATAGAGCTTGGAAAACTTGCTAGAAAGCAGAGGTCTTTTTTGTTTTTTGTTTTTTGTTTTTGAGACAGGGTCTCTCAATGTAGCCCTGGCTATCCTAGCACTGTCTATAGAGACCAGGCTGGCCTCAAACTCAGAGATTCTCCTTCCTCTACCTTCCGAGTACTAAAGATGCTCACTCCACTCAGGGCAGAAAGCAGACTTTTCACTGGTGATTTGGCAGGTGGGACAGGGATTCTGTGTGTCAGACCAGGCTCAGGCAAACCAGGCCCCAGAGGCTTGGAGCTAGCTCTTCATGGCTGGCTCTCCCCTTGGCTGCCGGCCCATTTGGTTCCAGAGTCCATCCTTGCTCAATACCCTATACTGTCCTGCCCTCATCCTCCTTCTCCAGCCTGTTCTTCATGAGTTGATCTGCTTTAGTTCTTCACCTATGTGGCCAACCAGGGGCTGTCTCCTCTGAGGAGACAGATACAAAAGGCACAGACTGCACTGGAGGCAACTGTGCTGAGCTGCTGACAGACATGGTGTAGACAAATCATGCAGTAGGCTGAAGCCTGAGCACGGTGGAGCAGGTTCCAGGTGGCTCACATGGAGGTGCCAGAGGAGCCCGCAGGCGCAGTTACAAGAAGGGCAGGGCGCTGTCAGGCTGCCCAGCTTCCTTCTTCAGTAGATGTGGGGACACAAGGCAAGACGGCAAAAGGAAAGATGGTGAGTGGAGCTGACCCCAGCCTCTGCCTTGATAAAAAGACACTATGGAACTGTGGGATCTGTGGCCATTAGTAAATCTGTAGCCAGAGAAGGAAGACACAGCTTTAGTGAATATCCTCCATGGAGGGCTTGGGAACTGGTATGGGACACGTTGATTTTATTTGTTCCTTCATTTGTTTATTTATTGAGAAAGGACTTTATTATATAGTCCAGGATGACCTGGAATTTACCCTGCAGCCAAATCTGTCCTTGGACTCTTAATCCTCCTACCTCTTAGCTCTCCAGTCTGTCTCCAGCAGCCCCTAGGGAAGCCCTGTCACACTCTCTCCTGCTTCAAAGCGTAGAGTCTGCCTTTGACCCAGAGAATCAAGGCCAAGCTGCTGGTGTGACCTCTGAGCCTCCTAATGTCCCTGCCTCCCCTTGCTCATGCCAGGCATTCTGAGTGCTGGCTGCTGTGGTCACACCCTTGTCCCCGCCCACCTCCTCATCTCACTCAGCTCCAGATGCTTGCCCTGCAGATTTCTCAAAAACCCAATCAATGCATTCTCCAAGGATCTATCCCTGCCCTTGAGCCATTTCTGGGCCTGTGAGCTTCCCCTGTCTTCCTCAATAAGTTCTGGACTCCAAGATAGTAGGGTCAGAGGTCTCTACCACTCATCTGTACCAAGGAGATGAGTAGTTGACAGACGGGTGAATGAATGAATGAATGAATGGGTGGGTGGGTTTGCTTTTCTGTAGTCCATGAGCAGCTACATTGCCCTGTCTCATACCCAGGTTGAGAGGGCACAAGGATTTGAGAGTTGAAGCAAAACTGACCTTCCTCCAAAAGAGCCCTTAATACCATCTTCCTCTCCTCTGTCCTCCCCCTTTCTTCCCACCCTCTACCCCGATCTTCTCCCCTCTAGTTCTTTACACAACCAGCCTCCACCTATGCCTAACACATGTCTTGATCACCCACCAAGTGCTGGACACCACAGATCTGAAGACCCCAGGTGGATACACTCTCTATGGGGCTACTCATGGGCCATATTATCCAGACCAGCAAAAGGAAACTCCCTTTGATTTTGTCTTTTGAGGTCTTTCTGTCTCAATAAATTCCTAAAATATAAATTTGAAAAAAGTAAGTGGGTTATGTAAGGAGAACCCCAAGGACCTGTGACCTGTGACCTGTGAGCTCCCTTCCTCCCTGGCTGTCTTTTGAGTGCTCAGAGCCCCATTCCCATGCTGCTAAGGGTCCCAGGTTTGTTGGCATTTTCTTGCAAGTGTTCCCCACATCTTATTCTAGAATGGGCAGTGAGCTGCTGCAACTTGCCCATGCCCATGCCCTGTGGCTCACCATGGCTTTGGGCACATTTTACACACTGGACCACCATACTGAGAAGCTGTGGGCCTCAGCCAAGGCAGGCCCTTATTCATCTGTACTTGGCCTCCCTGGGACATGCGGAATACTAAAAGGGAGGCTTACTATGGGTGGGAACATGGGGTTCTGACACCCAGGGCAGAGCATGGAGTGACACTGTAGAACACTGCTTACATGACACACAACCATCTGTTGCCAGAACTTACCAGTGGCAGAAAAACCCAAACAAATGCAGCTGTGGCTTGGTCGATTTAATATTCTCCAGAGAACACTATTGCTGTATGTTTTGGAGGAGATAAAATGAGAGTTTATAGGGAATACAGCTTAGCCTGCAGACACAGCTTGTTAATGCAGTGTTTTGTGTACGGGAGTCTGAGGAAGGAAAGTTAAGTGGGGCAGCAAGGCTGACTTGGAATGAGGAGAGTTCTAGAGATTGGAATGTGCTGCCTGTTACATCACTGGATTAACCTTTACAAGCCCCTTTCCTCTCGTTAGGTTGCACTGTGAGTGTGAGCTACTCTGAGAAGAGAGACTTGGTAGGGAAGAAAAGGCATGTCTGCTGTGACAGCTGTCATTTGTTCACTGCTCTAAAGTCAGGCCTGTGAGAGGCACATACATGTGTGAATGAGTAACTGGATGTGGAAGTAGCTTATCTGACCTCCAACCATCCTGTGGCTGGAGACAGTACTCCCTGCCTTGATGACGAAGAAGCTGAGTCTGGAAAAGTAAGACCCACACCACAGATGGCCTGGGTCTCTTTCACCAGCTGATTGGAGTGGGTGCCTGAGGTGCTGCCCTGAGAACCTTCCCTCTGGTCCATCAGGGTTCACTGTGATTGATAGGCAGTGTCTGCTTAAGGCAGGAAGAGGATAGGATAACATGTCTGCTATATCTTTTTATACTCCACACACGTAGAAGATTTACCCAGCTGGAAGGTACAAGGGACTAGACTGGTTAGGGAGTAAGAGGGTCAGATGGGTTTTCTTAGCAAAGTGACAGTTGTGGCAGGGAGGGAACCAGCAGTCTCTATAGTAGATAATAGCATGTCTGCTGTGGTTTGGAATAGACTCCATCTAATGGGAAGTTTAGAGCACTTCCTGGAGTAGTTTGAGTCTGGAAAGTCATCTATAGGTTCCTGATTTGAATGCTTGTTTCTCAGTGTGTGTGTGGGGGGGGGGGTAGGTTTTGGAGAGTTCTAGAGCTTTAAGAAGAGAGACCTGGCTGATGGAAGGAGGTCACTGGGAGAAGAACTTTGAAGATTAGCACAGTTGTAGTTCTAGACTCTGCTTCAAATCTGCTGTAATGAACTCTGCCAACTTTTCTTACTATAGTGAACTGAGCCCTCTGAGCCTATAAGCAAAATAGATTTTTTTTTCCATAAGCAGTTTCTGTCAAGTGTTTTGTCATAGTTATGAGAAAAGTGACTCACTGCCCTTTGAAGGGCTGGTTTGTTCTCATGAGGCCCTGTGCTAGCTCTCAGGTGATGGCTGGTTTAAAGAGAGCAAGCTCTCTGAGTTCTTTAGCTTTCTGTCCTCTTTGTGATCTCCCATCCAACACACCACTGCTATGATGCTCTCAGTTTTTTGAGATCTCCACAAAAGCTGAGCTGATGTTAGTACCTTGTCCTTGAAGCTCTAGAACCATGAGTTAAATAAACATCTTTTCTTGATAAAGATATGCAGCCTTAGGCAGCTTGCTATTATAACAGAAAACAGGCAAATGTACCATCTCCCCATGTTCCATTTTCCTTTAAGACAGTCTTGAGTTATCTGTGCTGTCTTTGTTAAGCACACTGCCATCCTCACCCTTAGTACCAAATGCAAGAGTCAGCTCCAGCCTAGACATCACAGGGAGTGAAATGTGGCCAGAGAAACTGCATTTCAACATTAATTCAAATTCCATTTTAAATAGCTATGTCCATCCAAGGTGGTGACTATACAATTGGTTGTACAGGTCCTAGTGCTTGGACTATAAGGAGCAAACAGATATGTCCCTGTGTGAATAGCCCTGCACCCTCTCAAAGGAATGCAAAGGTAAAACAAGGATGTTAGTAAATGTGAGAGTTCAGTGCTAAATGTTGTGAAGACACTGGGCTAGGGAAATGACTTGGCTACTGTTCTAATGCTGTGACAAAACACTATGGCCAAGGCAACTTATAAAAGGAAGTGTTTCATTCAAAAGGAAGAACTTATGGTTTCAGAGTGTTAGAGTCAGGATGGCAGAGCAAAGGAATTTATGTCTGAGAGCTCACATCTTGAGCCACAAATAGGAAGCAGAAAGGCACACTGGGAATGACTCCAGTCTTTTGAATCCTCAAAGCCTACTCCCAATGATACACCCCCTCCAACAAGGACACACCTCCTAATCCTTCCCAAACAGTTCCACCAGTTCAGAACCAAGTATTCAAATATAGAAGTCTATGAAGACCATTCTCATTCAAACTGCTGTAAAGAGTTAGGAAGAGGAGGAAGAGCCATTGGAAGAATATTCCTAGTAGGGGCATAGCAAGAGGAAATCCAAGGGCAGGAACATGCTTAGCAGTTACCAGGATAGAAGTCACATTAGTGGACAGAAACTGATAGACATATACAATCAAGGGGAGGCCCTAAAGGGAGGCAGAGCCAGGTTGTGTGGCCCTGGATGGTTGAGCCTTATTGGTAAGAGAATAGAGGTGTCATTGGAGCAAGAACCCCTATTAGAACTTTCCCACAAGAGGGCACTCTATGAAACCTTAGTCTTGTTACTTGATGATGTCAGTAATTGAGGCTTAATGGTGATGTGTTTGTGTGAAAGTAATTATTATTTTGCTCTAATCACCATACCATATTTTTTTCATTAATTTATCTATTCACTTTACTTCCCCATCACAGCCTCCTCTCCTCCCAGTCCTCCCATAACATGGCCACTCCTTCCCCCACCCCTCCCCTTCACCTTTGAGAAAGGGGAGGTTCTCCTCTGGGTATGAGTCACTGCGGAACTAGACACATTGTCTTCCACTGAGGCCAGACAGGGCAGCCCACTTAGGGGAGCAGGATACAGATAAGCCCCTGCTCCAGTTGTTGGGGGACCTGCATGAAGACCAAGCTGCACATCTGCTATACATGTGGGGGTGGGGCCTAGGTCCAGCCCATGTATGCTCTTTGGTTGGTGGTTCAGTCTCTGGGAGCCCCCAAGGATTCAGGTTAGTTGACTTTGTTGGTCTTCTGTGGAGTCCCTAGTCCCTCTGGGTTCCTCAATCCTTACCATTCCAAATTTAAACAGTCCAATTTGTCTCAAAATGGTTTTTCTTAAAAAAGAAAAGAATTTAAAATTTTGATTCTGATGATAGCAAACATTTAGTTAACTGAGGTACTAACCTGATGGCATTAAGCAAGGTACTGGTGAGCAGGGGACTGATGTTAGCATAAGGCTGAGATGTTAGTCTCAGAGGCTGGGCCTAGGCCAAGCTTTGCTAGCAGGTCAGGGACAAACTTATGATGGCTAAGGCCCCACAATCTTAGTCAAGAGTAGGGAGGGTGTGCTATGCAGGACAGCAGTGTGGCAGGGCAGCTGTGTTGCAGAGGGCGGCCATGTAGCAGGGCGCCGTATGGCAGGGAGGCTGTGTGGCAGGGCAGCCGTGTGGCAGGGCAGCCGTGTGGCAGGGCAGCTGTGTGGCAGGGCAGCCGTGTGGCAGGGCAGCCGTGTGGCAGGGCAGCTGTGTGGCAGGGCAGCTGTGTGGCAGGGCAGCTGTGTGGCAAGGCTAATCAGTGGTTGAATCTGAATACCGAGTCTCAGGAGCAGGGCTGTGGTGTCAGCTAGGATTGTCTCAGTAGCCACATTAAGTGACTCAGAGCTGAGTAGAGTGGCATATACCTATAATCCTAGCACTTAGGATTCTGAAGCAGGAGACTTGAGAATTCAAGGCTTGCCTTGATTATATAGAGACCCTGTCTCACAAATACCAATAACATCAAACTTGGCTAATCGCAAAAGACAACTCCTTGGTTTTAATGACAGAAATTTTATGACAGAAATTCTCAGCCAATGGTTCTCAACCTCTGGGTCACAACACCCTCCCTCCCAGAGGTTGTATATCAGATATTTACATTACTATTGATAACAGTAGCAAAACTGCAGTTATAAAATACATGAGGGTCTGTCTCAAAGGGCCACAGCATTAGGAAGGTTGAATCCCCGTGGTGTCACCAGGAATCTACCTCTCGCTGACATTGTCTTTACTGCCCTCTTAATGGCTTTATCTTCAGGCCCCCAAAAATGACTTCCTTTGGTGACATCAGGCCTACTCTTGATTTGGGTAGTCCCTGCAGAAAAACACTCTTCTTTGGAAAGATCAGAAGTGACCATTTGCCTAGATGTAGGGCTGGATCTGCACTGTCCACATAAAGAAGTAAGGGGAACCTCGTGACCACTCACCTTTGCTGAGTAGTAGGTGTGTTCATCGGAAGAGGCAGGGCAGTTATCTACTCCAGGCTAGGAGGAAAGTGGCCTTGGCAAGTTAATTGAGTTATCTAGGCTGGAATGATACTCATAATGCATTAAACAGGATTTATCATCTCAGTGTGTCTGGTTCTTAAGAACTGGAAAGAAGAAAGAGGGAAAATGAGAACTGTGAAAAGGACCGTGTGGCAGCCATGGGGCTTAAGAATGGGAACAGGAGAGTGTACCCAGCACTTGCACCCAAGTGCACACTCACAATGCTTCTAGGTGAGGCAGTCAGATGCATGGGATTTCTAAACACACTGGAATCTGGAGTGAAGAAAGAAGATCCTCAGCTGAAGCACTGGTTACTGGCCGTGGTGCAGAGGCGAGGATTTATAGGAGGAGATTTCCCCTAGATCATCCATAAAGGTATCCTTCTTCTAGAACTTTGCTGAGGAGAAGCTAAGGGGTGCTCACCTACAAGTCCCCAGCCCCAAGGCTGTGTGGTAGAGGTATGGATCCCATACATCTTCGCAGTGAGATTTGAAAATGTTTGTGTGGCCCAGCTACATAACAATGGACTTGTCTACCCACAGGTTCCCATTCCAGAATACATCAAGCAGCATAAAAAACAGTCAAGAAAAAAAAATCTCTGCAGTATATCTTTTTATCTTATTCTTCCCTAAACAATGTAGCATAACAATTTCCATAGCATTTACATTGTATTAGGCTTTATAAGTCACTTAGAAATGGTTTGGAGGAAGTAGAAGGCTATACATAGGTTATGTGCAAATTTGCAATGTTTTATACACAGGACTACAGCATGAGACAATGCTGGTACCCACAGGGATCCTGCAATAAATCCCCCATAGATACTGAGAGATGGCTATAGATAGAACAAAATCTGGAAGGGGTTGTGCGCATACACACACCCACTGCAAGGTGCCCAAGACCATTACCTCTAAGGAGGAAGAGACGGTATGTGGGGACTTAATTAGGAGACTGGGGGCTTAGCATTTCACCCACATGAATAATTCCGTCTGGACTAGCCACAGCCAGGGTTAAGCTCTAGCTAGACAAGAGGGATGAAGAAAAGTTTTAATGCTTTCTTGCAGGGTGTACAGAACTGTGGGACAGTGCAGACTTTTGTTTCTGTTCCATACTCACATATTCCTCATCAAAAAGGGCCACAGGGCCGGGCGGTGGTGGCGCATGCCTGTAATCCCAGTACTCTGGGAGGCAGAGGCAGGTGGATTTCTGAGTTCAAGGCCAGCCTGGTCTACAGAGTGAGTTCCAGGACAGCCAGGACTATACAGAGAAACCCTGTCTTGGAAAAAAAAACAAACTAAAAAAAAAAACAAAAAAAAAACAAAAAAATAAACAAACAAACAAAAAAAAAAAAGGCCCACAGATACCATAGTGTGGACTGGAAATATTTGAGATGCAAGCTGTAGGCCAGGCAGGGGCCTCCCCTTCTCAACAGCTACAACCAGCTCGTGAATCCCCCTGTTGCACAGAGCTTACCCTTCCCTTACCCCCCCCACCTGCCTTCCTATTTGCCACATTCGTAATTCTTAAGGTGATGCTGAGCAGTAAACATCTATGGTCAGGTGGGGCTCTCGACTGTTCACATAAGGGAAGCAGACATGTTTTGGGGGCCAGACATCTCATTAGGAAAGCTAGGTTGCTCATTCACCACTGTCTGGATTGGAAGCCCAACTATACTCTGCCACCTCTTTAAATGAGTGTTTCTGTCTCGCCAGATGTTTCCATGGTGGTAATTTTCAGAACTGCTCATTGAAAGCTGCCCGAGCCATCCCCCTCCACGAGCCATTTCCTGATTAATTCACAGCACACACTTGCTCTGTGCCTCCACAAAACAGAGCACACATCCATATAAACATGTAAAAGCCTGCTTTGAACATCGACTTTTCTGACAGCCAGCAAATAGTAGCCTGCCATCCCACAATTGGATGATTGAAGCCGAGTTCCTGTGGAGGGATTCGGGTTTGATGGCTCTCCTTCTGAATTGTTCTGCAAACCTGTCTGGGATGATCTAAGAATTTAGTTAGAACATGCAGATTTGGCTTGCAGGGAGGATTGAGGGTGGGTGGATAGGCTAGCCCTGGGGCCTCAGAGCCCACACATGCCAAACACAGATTAGAAGCCAAAGCAAATCAGGAGTGGCCTAGGGTGGGGTATGGAGGGGTAGCCACAGGCTGCTACCTTTCTATTCTTTGATCTTAGGAGAATGTCCAAGCTAGTCACAGGTCCCTGATGATGGCTGCGATCCTACTATGTGCGGTATCTTCAGGCAGTTATGGAGGACCTATTCTGACTTGGAGCTTCCCCTGGTTAGGAGAGACAAATTAGCAGCCAGGCCAGGCATGAGGGTAGAATTCAATCTCAGCACTTGTAATGTGAGATCTCAAGTCTGAGGCTCTGTCTGGAATGAAAAAGCCCCCTTAGTCAGCTATGATGGTACACACCTCTAATCTCTCACTAGAGAGGCAGAGACAGACAGATCTCTATCAGTTTGAGGCTTGCCTGGTATACATAGTGAGTTCCAGGACAGCAAAGGCTACATACCTTGTCTTCAAACAAAAAACAAATAATCAAAAAAAGCCCTGCCCCTAACCCTCCAGAAATGCTGATGAGAGAGACCATTTCAGAGACTGAGGAACTCAAGAGCATCAGGATATAGAAAGGAATGGGTGGGGTGTTTTTTAAAGTGTTGAGGAGTCTGTGAGGGAAAGAAGAGTCGGGCTGTGGCATCAATGAGCAGTGTATGGCAGCAAGCAGACCTGGCCCTGGGACTATAAATAGGTAGGTAGGGTTGACAGCACGGAGTCACTGAGTGATTTAGGCAGGAGGTTGCTGTAGTGTGACTGAAGTTGTTTTTAAGTAAGTCTGACTGCTGTGTGGGAAATGAAGTGTGTGTACAGGGTGACAGTGTGAAGTGGGAGCAGAGAGACCAATTAGTTGATTCTGGTGTCTCTGGAGAGATGACAAAAGGCCTGCACTGGGGCAGCAGTGTCTGTGGAAAATAAAGTCAGACTGGAGAGGAAAGAGACAAGGAACTCCTTGGCAGGTTAGATGTGGTGGGGCAAGGACAGGAGGTCAGAGGGGAGCCTAGGATTTGGGAAGATGACTGACTAGCAGAATTGTGTTGAAGGGGCGAGGTTTGAATTGAGGAAGTGATATAGAACTCTGTTGGGAGTTGTAACTCTAGCACCTAAGAGTCAGAGGCTGATAGACCCTAAGTTTCAAGGCCAGCCTGGGCTCCATTCCTATATTGTTTGTTTAAGTATTTGATGGATCTGAAGCACATATAGGTTGAAATTCCCGAGAGAGAATGCCAGTCATCTCTTTAGGCCAATGGAGAGGTTAGGACTAGAGAGTCAGGGAATGGGCATCTTTGGATCATAGAGGCATTCAGAGTCCTGGGCCATGCTGAGTACAAGGCACTCAAGAACTAGCCTTAAACCTAGAGCAGCCCAGGCACTGAGGCTCAGATGGACTGGTGGGGGGTGCAGGAGTCTGGGCAGGAGAGTAGCCAGCTAGGCAGAAGCCAGATACCACGGGCATAGGCATATCATCACTAAATCCCAGCCAATGGCATGGTGAAGGAGGAACAACAGCTATCTATCCTACCTACTGAGTCAGGTGTGGCAGGGGGGCAAGAGATACCCTGGCTTTGGACTTGGGTCAGACCCTGTAACCCACTGCCAAAGCTGAGAAAAGGGGTTTGTCATGGTGACACAGAGCACAGGGGTATGCCATTGCCCTGGCTCTGGTGCATTGACACAGTGGATTCTACACTGAGTTCAAACAGGAACCTGTTGAGTGGGAAGGCAAGAGGCAAGAAAGAGGGGAAAGGGTGACAATGATTGCTTCACTGTAGGTGTGACAGCAACTTGTGAGTACTTCTGTAGAATAGAATACTCAGCAGTCGGACAGGAAGAAAACCTTAGACTTTCACAATTCAGATGCATCTCAGAGTAATTATGCCTAAGTGAAAAAGAAGCCAGATAGAAAGAGGTACACATTACAAGCTGTATGTCAAAATTCTAGAAAATGTGTTACTTTATAAAAAGAGACCTGATGAGGTGTCTCAGTGGATAAAATTGCTTCGTGTCAAGCCTGATGACCCAAGTTCCATCCCGTGTATACACACAGTGCAAGGAACTATCTTTCCCAGCTTGTCCTCTGACAGAACATGTGTACACCACACACACACACACACACACACACAGAGAGAGAGAGAGAGAGAGAGAGAGAGAGAGAATAATCAGTGGCGATGGTGAGCAGGTGGGTGGCTGTCTGGGAAAGCAGGGAGGAAGAAGGGTTTCAGAGTGTATCACTTGGGGGTGATGGGTGTGTTTGTTATCCTAAGTGTGGAGATTGTTTCAGGGAGATGTACCAAGTAGCTGTAAAGAGGTGTTTACTGATTGATATATGAATTATATTCTTTGATAAAGCCTGGAAAGAGTTCTACCACAGAAAGGAGGGAAATAACCAGTATTTGGAGAAGGGGTGATCTTACTTTAAGCATGAATACATGCACATTAGACACATGCATGAGAAAGGGTCATGAATTTAGGGAATGAGGGGATAGGAACCTTTCTGTGACGGTTACTATGTCATGCTGGCCTGTCCTTCTCCACATCTTGGTGCAATGGAAACATCTAGAAAAGTTGGTAGTAGAGCAAGGATTCCCTAGAAACTGCCGTATCAAGGCTGCAGCCTTGGTCCCTGCTCCGTCCCTTAGGTCTTTCTTTGACTGCAGCTGAAGTGAGTGCATCCCTGGCGCTGGCAGGGCTGCTCAGCACTGCTTGCTGTGCTACCTGCTGAGGGACATGCCCAACTTGGGATGTGTGAGGGCATTGCTGCCCCAGGGGCCACCTTTAGCAAGCAGTGAACAAATGCACTAACTTCTGTCTTTGGGACATAACTTCCAAAGTACTCGCCCTGGGTTCCTCGGAGAGTCCCAACAGGAGGGCACCCCAATTGCCCCCAGCTGTGAAGTCTTCAGGCACTTTTGGGAGCATCTTCCTACCCTGTGTTACTTTCCCTACTTCCTGTTCACACCAAGTCCTTGCCTTCAGCTCTGCTTTTAAAATACTCAATATGAGATATCCAAGGAGTCCAGGAGACTGCATTTGAATGCAGAAGCCCTGGGAACCACACTGCATTTTAGTTTACGTAAAATACATATATTTGGGGGATTGTTTGCTTGGTTTTTGTTTTGTTTTGTTTTATTTTGTTTGAGATGAGAATCTCACTCTGTTGCCCATGCTGGTTTTGAACTCACTGTGTCCTGGGGCCTGGGAAGTGCTAGAATGATGAGCATATGCCACTACACCTTTAGAGACTGGCTGAGCAGTAAGGAGTTGAGAGGGTTCATAAGGGAGCATGGGCGTCTTTGCTCCTGTAGGAGGTTAACTCTGGTGGCAGCATGATCAGGTGGCAGCAGCAGGAGACCAGGAAGCAGTGAAACCAATTAGTGGGCCATTACCAATGTCCTGATGTCCTGACAGGAGGTGATGAAAGCCAAGACAGTACTGAGGCTGCCTCTTTGAGAAAGGTCTTTGATTTGTAGAGTATGTATGGCCTTTCAGAGAGAGGAAAGGCAATCCATTTCACAGGTGCTAGTGCAGCTCTAGAGAGGTCACATCTCTAGCACTTTACATTTCTGTTTGAGGTATCTTCCTCTTCCACAGTTTGACACATCAGTCTGATGACACATGCTTTCTTTTGTATTCAGGATCTTGACATTGGTGCTAAGAACGTGAAACTCTATGTCAACAAAAGCCTCATCTTTGATGGCGTGTTAGAGAAAGGAGAAGGTGAAGCCCCTTTTGATTGTACCATCCCTGTTGACCTTCAGAGAGAGAGGAATGAGAGCCCAGAGAAGGCCGTAAGCACTGGCTGGAAAGAAAGCAAAGGTGCCCTCAAGATGGCTGCCTTGAGTGAGGCTAAGGAGCCTGGGCTCAGCTGCTCACAGCCAGCTGAATCCTTGGATCTGACAGTTTCCTCACAAGGAGACTTCCTTGGTGAAAAGGTGAATTCTACATATTGCCCGAAGAACAGTTTGTCCAAGTTACATGAAGATATAAGACTGTTGGCGACCCCTGCCTCTATGGGTGATGGACCCAGTGTTCCTTCTTCCTCCTCTCCTGGGAAATGTCTTCCTCTAGAAGAGGAACCCTCTTTGATCCAACAGCTGGAAAACCTCAGAGGGAGGAAAACCCCACACTGGTTACAGCCTTCTCTAGCAGGGATGGACAAGAAACAGACAGTCAGGAAGCCCAAACCCCTATGGCTCAGTCCTGAAAAAGATCTGGAACAAACGAGTAGGCTTCCAGCTGATGATGTCATTAATGATGCTCCTGGAGAGGTGGAGGCCAGGGAAAAAGGCCCTCGGCGTGAGCAAGGGAGGGCTAGCAGCTGGAATGTCATCACTGAAGAGAGACCCCCCAAGGCATCCTCAAAAGCCTGTGCCAATGACTTAGACATCTTTAGCCAGCCTCCTAACAGGGATCGCCCTGCTAGTGGGAGGAGGGCCCTGAAGAAGGATGCCAGCAGTAGCCATGGTGATGACCGGCCAGCCAGCAAAGGTAAGCTTCAAGCTGCCCGCATTGGAATGAAACCATTTGTTTCCCTGGACCATGCTTTCCTTATCTAAAATCCAGGGGGCTGTTCTCAAGTAGGAGGTCACAAATCTACTGTCTCAGCCAGAGAGGTGGTATAAATGAGGTAGCCAGGTATAAATGAGCTGCCTATTAAACTCCTAGATATGATTGTTGCTGGCACCAGGATGGCTGGCACCTTTGCCAATTTTTGCACTACAAGATTTTTCTAACCTGGACTTGATTCTCCACCTTTGATAAAGACATTAGTCCCTAGTAACTTACCAGAGTCTGTAATGTGAAGGCCACAAGGCACAAGGCCATTGGAAGGAGGCAGCCTCCACTCTGCAGTCTTGTTGCTGGCCTCTAGGGAGGCATGGCTGGTGTGCCAGTCTGCTTTTGCTTTTGCTTTTGTCAGTACAAACTGGAGTATGGAAAAGTCTTGCTTTACAGTGTTAGCAACTGATGGTGATCTGTGTATTTAAAAGAAATTGTCAAGGCTCAGGCCTGTAATCCCAGCTACTCCAGAGGCTGAGGCTAGAGAGTTACAAATCCAAGGCCTCCTTAGGCTTCAGAGTGAGTTCAAGGCCAGCCTGATCAACTTAGTGATGATACCTTGTCTCAAAATATAGAGGCAGAAGGCCTGGGACAGCAGCTCAGTGAGGCAGGGCCCTGGGCTTAATTCCCAGGATTAAAATAAAAACAAAGAGTTCAGGTGAGACTGGTGTAATCTTTGCAGTGGGTGGTTATTCATGTCCTGAATATGAAATGGGCTCAGGGTGTGGCCTTCACATATCCATCCTGGGTAAGAGAGCCCCAGGATCCAGGCACTGCGTGTCCATCCTGAGTAAGGTGGCTATTATGAAGGGAATGCTGTGTCCATCTATGTAAGAGGGAAGCAGGGTGGGGACAGGTAGGGACATAGACTTGCCCCTGTGTTGTGGAGTACCTTATTAATTAATTAATCTGAAGGAATCTGGCTTTGCAGGCACTTTGCTCTCTGAGCCTCAGTGTCTGCACCTCTAAGACAGGATTGAAGCACTCTTCTTAGCGTTGTGAGGGACAAACAAGACAGGGGCTTTAATGAAGCAACAGAGCTTGCCTGGTTCCTGGGAATGTTCAGCAAGTAATGAGTGTGACATCAGCTTGTGCCTTGTACCACCCCACAGACCTGGCCTCAATTTTAACTCCTTTCCCCTGTTCCCACAAAGCCTCCACAAAGCACTCCCTTCCTCATTCTAGGTGGTCATATGAGATCTGTAGGCCACGCTGGAAAGGTCCCTGGCCCAGAACATGAGGTGGTTAATGCTTCTGCTCCATCATGTACAGCCTGTATCACCTACGCTCTGAGTCTGCCTCATGGTGTGGCCACAGGAATCCCTGTTATCCACCTTAGTGAGTCATCTCAGGTCACTCCATCAGCGAGTGTCTGCTTGGTTCCTCTTGTAGCCCTCAGAATCTGAGGGTTCCCCCCTCCTCTGGCTGTCTTCTGGGTCTGTGCTGCCACTCACCCTTCATCTAGACTCTGAGACTGGGTAAAGTGGGAGATCAGGAAATCCCAGAAGGGCATGGTGGGGCTAAGCCTGAAACCTCTACTTTCAGGGAGCTGAGGCAGGACTATCACCAAAACAGGCCTCTGCTATATAGAAAGGCCCTGTCTCAAGAAAAACATTGAAATGGTCGAGGGTGAGGGGATTAATTGGCAAGTACTTGAGAACCTGATTTGGATGCCCCAAACCCACCTAATTCCATCTCCAGAGAAGGCAGAGGCAGGAGGATCTCTTGTTGGCCAGTCAGTCTAGCCAAATAATGATATCCAGGCTAGTGAGAGACCTTGTCTCAACAGAGATGGGCTTTCCCTCAAGATGATAACCAGGTTATCTAGCCTACACAGGCATGTAAATCTGTATACATGGACACACAATTATATGCATACACTAAACAATATACTCAGGCCTTCTAAGTATGAAAGCCTGGCTAAGGTGACATGCTGTGGGTCAGGACAGGGGTGACAATCAGGCCTGTGTCCACGTGTTCTTTGCTAAGGTCTGGTCCAACCTTAATGATACTGAATCCTTTTGACAGCCCCATCTTACAGATATAAAATGTGAAATTTAAGTAACTTCTAGAGATTCCTTTCCCACAACCAGAGGGCCTAGTTTAGAATTTGAACCACAGTGGATCAGTCCCACCATTCGGAGCCTATTAGCATAACTGCCAACACTCACTGAATGGCCAGCCAGGCTTTAAACAGACGTGGAGCTGCTGGGAGTTCTTGGTGTCAGGCAACAGTCCAACTGTCCAAGTTCAGAGGCCTCAATCTCACTTGAATTTCTTGCCAGGAATTTTCCTGCTTGGCTCAGTGACACATCAAGAATCAAGTCCTTGAGATTTAATGCTTGTTAGTCAGTTTAACTAACAAGGAAAGTTGTTTAGAAATAGTGTTATCACCCATTACCCAATTTCAAAGCCCACTGCCTGGGCCTCTGAGAAGCATGCCGGCTGAGTCCACCAAAATGCTGGTGGAGTGATAAGCTTCACAGAGCTCCCATGGTGAGTCCACCACAGGGCCTTTACCATGGCCCAGCAGGGAATCATATTTTACTATGCCATTTCATTCTAGAAGTGGAGTGTGTTGGCCACAGAGGGATGAGGTCTGGTCAGCCTTTTCCGTGAGCAGTGAAGAGGAGTAGGTGGAGACTTCAGGGTACTCCAAAGTACCAAAGGCTAGTAGCACCCTCTTCCCTCAGTTCTCCTCACAAGTCCAGCAGACCACCTTTATCTTTCTAGTTTGTTCACAAGCAGACAAAGGCCTTTCAGCCCCAAGTGACTGAGTGCTGGCTCTGGGCCCTGCAGCCAGTGCTGGAGTCTCAGGGGATGCTGACTGGTAGACTTGGGTCAGCTGTCCAGACCTTGCCCAGTCAGCAGTGGCCAAAGCAGTGGCAGTGGAAGGAAGGTATTGTGTTATATTTCCTCTTGTCCATTCTTGATTCCTGTGTTAGTGGCCATTGACATAGATGTGGTGATGGTGATGAGAGGGCAGTTTTATAAGCTCTGAGCTTCAGCTGTCCATCTGACTGCACACAGGAGGAGTCTTTTGGCATCTTGAATCCTGTCATTTCATGATCTGAGATCCTTCTAGACTTTGTAGACTTCAGATAGACACCATTGCTTTGTGCTGCTCATTTGGGTTTAGGACTGGAGCTGGGAACATGGCTTAATAAGAGAGTGTTTAACATGTGTTTCATCCTCAGTACCACAAAAAAGTAAACTGGAATCTTCTGTCGAACAGATTTAGGATAGGGTTGTCAGCAGTGACAGGCCAAACCTTAGCTTAGTCCCAAGTAGTAGTGAGAGCATGTTCCCAGCAGAGACACACAGGGAGACATGTGGATGTCCAGCTGCCACCACACCCAACAGGGCCTGGAGAAAGTCTAGACTACTCCTTTTAGAACCAAGTATGCGACTCAGGGAGGAGTCTGGAAGGCAGACTCAGAAGGAATTCCAAGTCCCTGCTCCCTGGCACAGGCATGGCAGCCAAGTTCCTGATGTGTGGCGCATAGTGTTTCCTGGCGTGCTTGTAGGCCAACCCTGCCATTGCTTTCAGTCAGAGGAATTCAGATCACAGAGACCTGAGTGATGACAGCCTGTGCTAGATCCCCTTCTGCCACATATCACACCAGTTCCTGGAAGGAGAGAATATGGGGACTTCTGGGTTCTGTATTGGTGGCAGATAGGAAGATGGAGACAGGGCAGGCATGGAGAATTTGCAGGTTATAACCTCCAGTCTGATCCAAGAGACCGAAGGCAAGAAGCTAATGTTGACAGGCCTTCCTGTGCCAGCAAACACTTCCTAGGTATTTCTAGCACCTCATGTTTTTTGTGCATGGCACTGGGTCATGCCAGGGAGCAAGGAAGAGGGTGGGGGCACCAAAAGAAAGTGAGCATCTTGAGGAAGAGCTGTCCCAGCAGAGGGCAGAGAAGGACAAAGCCCCACTGAAGAAGACATCTGGTGGGGTGGAGCAGAAGAGCAGCAGCTGGGGGAGATGGGAGTTGCAGAACTAGGAAGAGCCACAACAGGGCTTGTGGCCACAGTGAGCAAAATCATTTTTATTCTTGGCATGAAAAATGATCGTGACAATGAAAATAGCATGTGACAAACTGCTGTAGGCTCATGGCTCAGAGTGTTAAAGTGACCAGAGCACACAGATAGCATGAGGTGCTAGAAATATCTAGGAAGGGTTTTCTAGGACAGAGAGGCTTCTTACCTCTAATCCCTCAAATCAGTGTGGAGGCTGTCATCTGCGATTCTCCCATGCCTGCTTTGTCCCCTCTTTCCTGTCTGCCACCAGCAAAGAGCCTAGTAGTCTTGTCACTGGAATTGGAGAAACCTGGCAGAACGTGATCTGAGGTTGGACAGTGCCCATGTGGCGCACAGACCATGGGCTAAGAGTGGTGGCTGGGTAAGAGCAGAACAGGATAGAGCCAAGGATCAAGTAAGCCTCTGCTCCTCCTAGACTGCAACAAGAAGGTGGCACCACTGTGATAAGAAGCTTTCATAGGTTGTATATGGTGGGCATACCTGTGTCCCTGAAACTCTGGAGGCTGAGGCAGGAAGATCACAGTTTGAGGCCAGCCTGAACAATGTAATGAGACCACATCTCAAAGGGTTGAGGAGAAAGAAGCAAAGAAAAAGAGAGGTATGGGGAGAAAGAAAGAGAAAGGAAAGGAAAAGAAGCAAAAGCTAGCTCTCTGGGTCAGGGAACTAAAGTGATATGATTCCTAAACCACTGGGAGACAGACTGTCCAATGCAAGACCTTTGTCTGGGATGTCATGAATGAAGTGAAGACTGAAAGTCATTGTCACTTGCTGTAAATGGAGAATTCTGAGATTCATAGATGTCTTTGGCATTCAAAGTGCAAAAAGCTACCAGGGCTCTTGGGAATAGGTGGATGCAAGAGCTCGTATAACACCATCAAAGTTTCTCTGTATCTTTTGGTTCCCTCTCCCAAGTTGGCATCATTTTAGACAGGTTCCCCATAGTGTAGTCAAATTGGTCCCCACAGTTCAGCCCTATATCCTGTCAGTCTGGCTCAGCCAGGGGAATGACAGCCCCTGAGCTTCCATGTGAAAAGCCTCAAAGTGGTATGGTCTTCAGAAAGCTGAGGCTCGATCCCCAAAGAAGGGAGGCTGAGTTCAGGGTAGAGTTGAGAGGCCACTATTGAGACAGGATACAGGATGTCTGTACAGAAAAGGCGGAACAGGGCATGATGGGAGGGAACCACAGGAGTTGGTACCCTCCCCTTTCTAGACGAGGGAGATTTAGATATGTCTGCAGGCAGAGCAAGCAGCGGAAAGCACTGGAGGAAGCAGTGTTGGAAGATTCTAGAGAGAGAAGTAATTGATAGTGTCGGGCTCCTGAGAGCACAGGCAGGGAGTGGAGTGCAGGCACTGCCCAGTATGAAAGGAAGCAGTCTGGGATGCCAGTGCTGCAGCTGGGCCACTGCATATCACAGTGACATCTTTGCATGACTGGCCGTGCTTGGTTGCCAGCAAGAGCCACTGCCTGATGGTCACACTGAGCTCATAGACCCTGAGAGGGGGCTTCAGAGCCTTCCTTGAAGTACTGGTTGAGTTCTCATGTCCAGGATTCAGGCTTTGTCCATACGTGGGAGCAGACAGATGCCTTACCCTTTAATACACTTGGTGAAGCTGACTGCTTTGAACTTGTGATCCTACTGCCTCCACAGACCAGTGCTGGTACTCTGACTTAACATTCTTTCTTGAGCATTCATCCCGCTGTTAAATAATGTCGTGTCATGCTGCCAGAGCCATGTGACTGGGCAAACCTCCAGTGCAGTGCACAGTGCAGCCTACACTGTGACCAGCTCAGACCCCATGGGCCATGATATGTCTCTGGCTATGGGAGTCTCAAGGTGGGATGATTTCTGGTAAAGTTTCTAATGCCAAAATAGCCTTCCTGGCTCAGCTTCCTGTCACCATGGTACTCAAGATGAACAAATTTCAAAGGAAATAGATCATTGTGACCCATAGGTTGAGACTCGGGCCTGAGCTATCTGTCCATGTTGCTTTGGGCCTACGGAAGGTAGGGTGTGATGGCAGCGTGTGGTGAAGGAAACTGCTCACCTGATGGTAGCTGGAGACTGAAGAGAGGGAGCACAACCCAGAGTCCCCTTCAGGGATGTGCTCTCACATAGTAAAGGCTCCAACCTTCCCAGGATGGATGCTAAGCCTGAAACATACTAGCCTTTGGGCAACATTCATGATTCAAACTGTAGCTCTTCTCCTTATTTGAACAACAGTTGTACTCCTAGAAAGTTCAACGTCTATTAAAAATACTTCCAAAAAGAGGATCTAGACTTGGGTTATGATAAACAGTTCCTTGTCAAAAGCAACACTGAAGATCATGTGGGACAGGAAGCCATAGTCACCTAGACCACCCTGAAGTTGTGGAGTACTCATGTGGACCATCTCCGTGTTGTGGAGTACCTTATTAATTAATTAATCTGAATGAGTCTGGCTTTGCAGGCATTCTGCTCTGAGCCTCAGTGTCTGCATCTATAAGACAGGATTGTCTTCCCTTCTTAGAATTGTGAGGGACAAACAAGACAGTGGTTTTAATGAAGTATCAGAGCTTCCCTGGTTCCTGGGGAATGCATGAGTCAGTTTCCAAGGTGTGACACTAATAGGGTGTCCCCTCCTGTGTTCTCTTTCAGAAGACACACAAGCCACCCAGACACTGCCTTGGTTGCAGTGGTATGGTGAGCAGGAACATGCACTGCATGCATCATGGGACTCCCTCACTGCCTTCGACCGTGCCCACCGGGGCCGAATCTCTGCCCTGGAGCCACAAGGGGACATCCTAGATGAGTTCCTGAAGCAGCAGAGGAGTAGCCGGCATGAGGAATCCCCAGCCCCTTGCAGAGAGGAGGAGCCAGAGCCCTCCACAGAGACAGATGGCGACAACGACTTTAAAATCCCAGTCCTCCCTTATGGACAGCACTTGGTTATTGATATCAAGTCTACATGGGGAGACAGACACTATGTTGGCCTTAATGGCATAGAAATATTCAGCTCCTCAGGGGAACCAGTACAGATTTCCAGCATTACAGCAGACCCCCCTGACATCAATATTTTACCAGCTTATGGGAAAGACCCACGTGTAGTCTCCAACCTCATTGATGGGGTGAACAGAACCCAAGATGACATGCACGTCTGGCTGGCCCCCTTCACACCAGGCATGACCCACACCATCTCCATTGAATTCACACACCCTTGCCAAGTTGCCCTGATTAGGATTTGGAATTACAATAAGTCTCGAATCCACTCCTTCCGAGGTGTGAAGGACATCACGATGCTGTTGGATACTCAGTGCATCTTTGAAGGAGAAATTGCCAAAGCCTCAGGAACCCTCATGGGAGGTACAGTATATCTGTGGGGATTTTCTACAAGTCCATGTTTGCTATTCACTGAGGCATGGAGTGGAAACCCATGAGCTAGGCCAGGACAGGTAAGGTCTTCTTAGACCTGAGGTGTCCCCCTCACCTCTTCCAGGATGGGTGGGCCAGAGTTGGCCCTCTAACACTAAGTGTCTATCTAGAGACTAGGATCTTGAACCTGAGAAGGGGCTTTTCTGCAAGTTCAGAGTCATGAACTGTAGCATCTTTCTTGCCTTAAGGCAAAGGGGTGGGATATTTAGGGAGTCCATGGGCCAGCCTGCCATTGGAGCCCAGCTCCCCAGGTTGGGAGAATACCCGCACCTTCTGGGGGAGGTGCTTTATAAAAGAGCCCACAGGAAGCCAGTCTAGGCAGTGTACACCTGTAATTCCAGCCCTAGGGTTATGCATGGATGGTAAAGTCACCCTCGAGACCACCCCCTTCCATACACACTATTTGAAATCCTGCTTCACCAAAGACTCTAGCTCCTGTGAGCTATAGACTAAGTTCGGGGGCAGTCGGCATCTTAACAAGGCTGTCTTAAGAGTTAAAGCAAGGGAAGTCTGTGGCTATAGGTCAGTGGTACACCTCTTGAGTAGCATGTGCAAGGCCCTGGGTCTTGTATCCCCAGCACTGCAGAAACAGGCTCAGGGATCTGGGTTGGGCACCCAGTGCCTCACACATACCAGGGACATGTATGGTGAGAAATAACACGAATTTTTGCTCTATGAGGTCCCACCACTGTGACTGTCAGCTTGATGAAATATGGGGCCTGAGCTATTGGCTCATATCAAGAACTGTCAGTTGCTTGAGACCACATAGCGTTTGGGACACTATGACATGTTATGGATGGCAGATCACTAGGGCCTGGGGCCAGCTGAATCTTCTCTCTTCTTGGTGATATGCCCAGCCCCCGAGCACTTTGGAGACACTATTCTCTTCACCGTGGATGAGGACATCCTGGAGGCCATATTCTGTTTGGATGATACTTTTGACATGGATGCTGAGAGCCTGTGTGGCCTTCAGCCTGAAGAGGCGCTAAGGAGGCCCAGCACTGCTGACGGTGAAGCTCAGGATGAAAGGCCTTTCACACAGGCTGGCTTGGGTTCCCAGGACCAGGTAGGACTGGAGTGGGCTGGGGGAGTACCTCTAAGTGGATTCCTTTTGTTGTTCAGGTCAAAGTCTCACTATGCAGCACAGCCTGGCCTCCAGCTCACTCTTTTCCTGCCTCAGCCTCCCAAGTAGTGGGACAGCTCCTAAATGGATTACTGCTCCCGACTCAGAGCAGGGAGGGAAAGGAAGACGGATGTCCTTATGCTGCTGGGGCTGCTGCCTTGAGAGTTCCCATTTTTTCTATTTCATTTTCTAGTCAGTATTTCATATTTCACTTTCTAATTATTTTTTTAACTGAAGTGAAGTAAGGATTCAAATTTTCATCAAAGCCAGGAATCATAGGCTGGATGTTGGGCTCAGTAACGCATATATATAATTTAGAGGTTGTGTTGTCTTTGGGGAGAGGGGTGTGCCCGGGGCTGCTTCAGATCACTCACCATTGTGAGTAGAACAGAAATGCCTGAAGGAGGCAGGCTTTCAATTAAAACAATGAGCAGAGTATTCAAGGGGGCTTCCCTTCTCTGAGAAGAAGGGAGAGGGTAGTGAGGAGAGGGATTTGTAAGGGCAGGACTGGGAGCAGAAGGGAGGAGGCTGCCATGGAGGTGTAATGGGGAAAAAACACAGAAAGGAAAAAAAGTTTAAGGCAAATCAGGGTTGTAGAATGAGTTCAGAACCATTCTGGCCAAATTAGAGAAACTCTGTCTCAAAATAAAAAGCAAAAAGAAGACTGTAGCTGTAGTTCACTGGGAAAGTACTTGCCTGGCATGCTTTAGGCCCAGGTTCTACCCCTGGACTGCTTATAAACCAAACAGTGAGCCCCGCTGGTTGCCTGAGCACATGCCCTACCCCAAGCTCACTAGTGACACAGGCTTTGTAAGCCCAGCCCCAAGATGACCTCATATAAAATAAGTCGGGACTGAGGTACTGCTGAGGGCATGGATTAAGTGCCTTAACTGAGGGTATACCACGAAGGTATCAAAGCCAGAATTGGAGTGCATAATGCTGAAGAAAATGGACAAGAGTGAGCCCATGTTGGGGTCCGCTGATGAAATGGAGAGGCCCTGGGGTCTCGGGAGGGTCCTGTAATTCAGAGGAAGAGGAAGAGAAAAAAGATGGATAGGACAGCCAGAAGCCCCAGGAGACAGACTGGTCCACAGAAGTGTGTGAGGAAGGCAGGCAGCTGTCATGGAGACCAGATCCATGCTCAGTCAAAGCCAGGCAGGCATGGTAAGATGGCCACGAACAGGAGCCTAAGAAGGGACTGCCACTCTGCCCAGTGACAGCTCATCATCCATTGCTGCCTGTTCTCATGATCTTTTCAAAAGAAGCCAGAAATCTGGGTCTTAGATGATCTAAGTTTAAAAGTGGCCATTACATGCCAGGGAATCCTCTGGGTATATGCCCAGGAGTGGTATAGCAGGGTCCTCCGGAAGTGACGTGCCCAGTTTTCTCAGGAACCCCCAGACTGATTTCCAGAGTGGTTGTACCAGCTTGCAACCCCAACAGTGGAGGAGTGTTCCTCTTTCTCCACATCCTCGCCAACACCTGCTGTCTCCTGAGTTTTTAATCTTAGACATTCTGACTGGTGTGAGGTGAAATCTCAGGGTTGTTTTGATTTGCATTTCCCTAATGACTAATGATGTTGAACATTTTTAAAGATGTTTCTCAGTCATTTGAAGTTCTTCAGGTGAAAATTCTTTATTTAGCTCTGTACCCCATTTTTAATAGGGTTATTTAGTTTTCTGGGGTCTAACTTCTTGAGTTCTTCGTATATATTGGATATTAGCCCTTTGTCAGATGTAGGATTGGTGAAGATCTTTTCCCAATTTGTTGGTTACTGATTTCTCCTTTTGATGGTGTTCTTTGCCTTACAGAAACTTTGTAATTTTATGAGGTCCCATTTGTCAATCCTTTTTTTTTTTCCATTTGTCAATTCTTGATCTTAGAGCATAAGCTATTGGTGTTCTGTTCAGGAACTTTTCCCCTGTACTGATGTCCTCAAGGGTTTCCCCAGTTTCTTTTCTATTAGTTTCAGTGTGTCTGGCTTTACAGTGTTGGCGAGGATGTGGAGAAAGAGGAACACTCCTTCACTGCTGGTGGGGTTGTAAGCTGGTATAACCACTTTGGAAATCAGTCTGGCGGTTCCTCAGAAAACTGGGCACATCACTTCCGGAGGACCCTGCTATACCACTCCTGGGCATATACCCAGAGGATTCCCCAGCATGTAATAATGATACATGCTCCACTATGTTCATAGCAGCCCTATTTATAATAGCCAGAAGCTGGAAAGAACCTGGATGTCCCTCAATGGAGGAATGGATACAAAAAAAAATGTGGTATAGTTACACAATGGAGTACTATTCAGCCATTAGAAACAATGAATTCATGAAATTCTTAGACAAATGGATGGAGCTGGAGAACATCATACTAAGTGAGATAACCCAGTCTCAAAAGATCAATCATGGTATGCACTCACTGATAAGTGGATATAAGCCTAGAAACTTGGAATACCCAAGACATAATCCACATATCAAATGATGTCCAAGAAGAACAGAGGAGTGGCCCCTGGTTCCGGAAAGACTCAGTGCAGCAGTGTAGGGCAAAACCAGATCAGGGAAGTGGGAAGGGGTACATGGGGGAACATGGGGGGGGGAAGAGGGCTTATGGGACTTTCAGGGAGTAGGGAGCCAGGAAAGGGAAAATCATTTGAAATGTAAATAAAAAATATATTGAATAATAAATAAATAAAAAAATAAATAAATAAATAAATAAATAAATAAATAAATAAGTGGCCATTAACTGAAAGTTCCAAGCCTTCTTGCCCACAAAAGCACAGCAGTCTGCTCTTGACCTGTGGGTCTCCAGGAGCTGACCTTGAATCCTTCATCTGCCCAGTGGTTTCCAAATGTCAAGGCCCAGGAGCACCTGGTGATGGACCTGACCTGAAAAGCATGAGGGACTTCTTGGTCCCGGATAGACAAACTCCCTACTTCCCTTCGCCTTACACCATCTCTGACTGAAGCACTGAGGCATCTTTGTCTAGGAGAATTAATATAAATAATAAATTAATTATATTATTAATATAAATAATAAATAGTCTTATGTGGAGACCCCAAACAGAGTCTGACTACTCTTACCTATCAGTAGACAAGACTGGTTACCCATGGGGATCAGTTAAGAACTCTAACAATATAGGAGTCCCAGCTCACCCCTAAGATGCCAATCCTGGACAGCCAAGTGGGAGCCACTTGCTGTGGTTTGAGGTCCCCTTTCTTCCTTCTTCCTCCTTTCCTCCTCTCTTCATCTCAGTCTCTTCTCTCCCTCTGTCTCCTTTTGTCACTCCTCTCCTTCCTGCTCTTTCCTGTCTCCTTTCCCTCCTCCATCTTTCTTCTTCCTCTTCTCCCACCTCTCTTTTCCCTCCAGATCCACCTCTTCCTGTCTTCTTTTCTCCTTCCTCATCCATCACCCTTTCTCCTCTTCCATCTTTCTTCCCCCTCCTTTCCCCTCCCTTCCTGGTTCCTCGTCTACCTCCTTCCTTGTGTCCCCCCTCCGTTCCTTCCTCCTCCGTCCTTTCTTCTGTCTTCCCTTCCTCTCACTCAATAAGCATCATGGGTCCACAATAGACTCTGAGAAGGTCTGCATACCCTGTTGTTGCCCCTCAGCTGTGGGTAAGAGCTATGGGTAGGGATGTGGTCCCAGGATCCACACACCCACATACCTCATCATAGGATGAGAAGGCAAGCAAAACCAGATGCAGGGATTTCCTGAGCATGGAATGGGCAGTGAGTCTGGTAAAGGAACTGTGTGGGTACCACTAAAACCTCTCTTCTCTCTGTTTCTCCCCAAACATCCTATAGGTACCAGGGCTAGAGCTACAAGCCAGCCCCCCTGTCTCCGAAGTCACCACACCCGAGCCAGGCATCTTCTATGGGTTATGTGAGTACCTTCCCCAAGAACCAGGCAGGGCCTTCTGTTTATTTTGTACTATCAGAGAGGCATTGTGGCATTTTGTATTTTGTACCTAGGCCACCTATGTGCCCACTGTGGACCTGAACTTGGGAGCCAATTGACTTCAGGCTGCTACTAGCTTAGTAATTAGAGCTGTTATAGAACTCAACCACAGCTCAACTCTTCTACAAAGCAAAGAAGGGGTTAAGGGTGGGAGTGTGAGGGAATCACATGGCCCAAGGCCTGGGTCCTCTGACTTCTCCAGAAGCCATGATTTTAGGCAGACTCTGAAGTATTGGCTACTTTCACATGTTGACGTACATAAGGCTGCTCAGCCAGCAAGCCTCCCTGCATAGATCTCATCTGGGCTCCTGGGCCTCTCCCCTTCCTTCCAGACACGTTCCTCTCTTAGTTCTCTCACACCTATGCCAGCCCCTCATTGTCTAAGGAAGCCCCAAGCTACGATAACCCCACTGCCAGGGCCCTGCTACCAGGTTTTCTGTGTGTCCTGTCGCCTTGCCTCCTGTTCTTTCTGCCCTTTCTGCTGCTGTGTCACTTGCTTTCAGTTTATCTCTTGAAAAGAGAGCTGTGACCCTACCCCATTTCTTGAGAAGCAGCCTCACACCTCCAGTTCCCAGTTCATCCCAGCCTAGCCTGGCCCCTTCCCTTGCCACCTTGGTGGGTAGAGGCTCCTGGGTCTGAATGCCTCTTCAGGCTCCCTGGCTGCCCAGTCTATGTGGTCTGAGTATGGGCTCTCTAAGGTAGCTCTGCGGGAGGATGGATGGAGCCTTCGTGACTCACATTGCAGGGCAGGCAGGTCTGGACAGAAAGCAAAGGCAGCCTCATAAGGGGCTCGGTGGCTAGGTGGGCCACCTGGAGGCTGGGTGGATCCTGCTGATAACCTGAGCTGAGAGAAAGCTTGCTCTTCACATCCCTAGTCTTCATGTCTCTAGTCGTAGACTTCATCCAGAAAGGGCACACCTTTCTGAAGATACTCATTAACCCTGTAGCACGGGCAGGGTCTAGTGGTGCCTAATGTGCACCACCCCTCTTCCTGCTGGCTCTTCTGCACCTGGTTTCCCCAAACCTTCCCCCTGTCCTCAGTGAGAATGCTCCCCTGTTCCTTGCTTGTCCATAAGGGGAAAAATGGTCTCTTAGACAGAAAGGTGATTTATTTTGAATTGCTACTGCTCTTTCTACTCCAGACCACTGAATGACTTTAGGCTAACAGACTAAAGAGTTGTAATTCTAGCACTAGAGAGGCAGGGGCAGGAGGACCTCAGTTCAAGGCCAGCCTGTGTTCTATGAAAGATTGTGCCTGAATAAGTGAATAAACGCACAAACAAAAAATAGGCAGAGATATGATCCATTTGGCATATGAACTGGAAGACCCTGGTCATTTTGGTTCTTAGTGCCCACATACAGTCAGGCATGGCAGTGCACACCTGTGATCCCAGTGTTGGCAAGATGAAAACAGACAAAACTCTGGAGCCCTCTGACCACCAGTCTGTCCTGGGACCCAGGAAGGAAGAGTGACAGTCAAGGTTGTCCTCAGGTTTCCACCTGTACACATAACAGAACCTAATACACAGGGATACACATGCTCAGGGCACGCGTCACACACACACACACACACACACACACACACACACATACACACACACACACTGAATGAGTAAGTAAATAAATAATCAACCAATGCCTGACCTCCCAGGTCTTAATGTTCTCATTTTTTGCATTAGACAACTGAAGCTCGGAGAGCCAAGGTTGGGACCAGAAGCAAGGAGATCTAACTCCAAGAGTATAAATCCTCCCTGTACTACAAAGCCTCTGGGCTCTGGTTAAGAGGCTGCTTTATGGCAGAGGCCTCTGTAAGGGTCAGCATTTCTGGTGAAGCTATAAGGTCCTAGAAGATAGCAATCCTTTATTTATTTTTTTTACTGAGTTTGGGTTTGAAGCGCACACACACACACACACACACACACACTGGAAATTGAATTCGTGCACCTAGAAGTTAGGGTCACTAGTTTCTTAGACAGCTGAATGTAGACAGGGAAATGACATCATGGAGACTTGCTGTGTCTCAGCCTTTCTACCCGGTTTGCCTCTTGTTCTTCTCCCTGGGAGCTATGCACCAGTGTCTTGTGGGAAGGCCATGCACCAGTGACTTGTGGGAAGGCCATGCACCAGTGACTTGTGGGAAGGCCATGCACCAGAGGCTCCAGGGAGCTTTGTGCTCACATCCACCCATTACTAGCAACCCAAGATAAAAAATCCACTTTTATTGTCCAGAAGATCTAGCCCTAGAATTAAGTTTTAGGGTCTAGCTTGTATCTCAAGCCTGTCCATAGATTGGTTATGCAGTTCACTATGAGGGACTGGACAGATAGGAGATATAAAAACCATATCTGACCAGAGATGGGTCATTAGCTGTCCCTGTAGCCTGGTGAGAGTGGTCAGCTGCCCAGATAACCTGGATGAGCCAGAGCCTCTTCCTGAAGGAGAAGAAAGGCAGGTGAGGGTGCTGCCAAGGAGAAGCTGCCACTGTCCTATCTGTGCACTAATTTTCCCCAAAGCCTATTTACCAATGTTCTTTGTATGGAACCAATCCAGTCTTTCTCATAGAGGACATTGCAGTGCTCAGAGAGGTCGACCCTGGGGTAGAGTACTGTGGCTTTGATCATTGTACCTGCTAGGAAAGCATTGAGGCCTCTCCACTGTATCATTGCCTCCCTCTTGAGCTTAGAGCCCCAAGAGTCTTCTATCTCTTCTCTCTGAACCCCCATCCCATCCTCCACCTGCTTAGCAACCTGCCCTTTAATAAGGTTGCCCCAGGGGGAGGGGTGTGTTTTGGGGGAAGGCGGTGGGTAGACATGGCCAATCTTCTTCATGCTTTGAAAGAGGAATATATGACTTGCTAATTTGCAGATGACTCTCATTTGGGAAGTTTTGCAAATATCAGCCACAATGAATAGGGAAGGAGTCAAGAGGGCCAAAACATGAGAGAAATAACAAAATTAATTTCCATTTGTATAAATACTAATTGATGCACCCGAGGAAAATGAATATGGAACATGGATATCAGCTCACAAGGAGAGCCAGTGCATTCAGAGCCCTGAATCAGGGGGATCAGGTGCATCTTACAGACACAAAGGGGCTGCACGCATGGGAAAGGCTTCTTGTTCCCAGGGAGAGGAGGCATTTCTGCCTCCTCCTGTCCCTCCCTTCCCAATGTTCTCCCTCCTCCACTCCAAGCATTCTCTCCCACACACTACCCACACTACTCTGTCACCGGGTCAATCCCTTCTTCTCCTTCTGTGTTCAAGCCATTAGGCTCCATTGCCTCTTAAACACACCTTGATTGTGTCCCTGCTGCCCTCTCCCAGTAAGAGCACTGTCGGTGAGGCCTCTCTTAGCACCAGTGTCTAACCCTCTCAGACATGGTTTATCCTACACCACTGCCCTGATCCCATATGCGGGCCACCATGGTCATGCACATCTGTAGCCCCAGACTCAGGAGGCCAAGCCCGGAGGATCACATTTTGAGACCATCCTAGAATACAAAGGGAGATATTGTCTCAACAAGGCAAAGAAAAAAAAAGTAACCTGTTATAACTTCCCACTGCTTACGTCACACACCTCTCCACTTCCACGTGGCACTGAGCTCAGCCTCCTTTTCTAGTTTCATGCTCTGCTCCTCCCGTGGCTAGCTGCTTCCAGATGTGGGCCCAACTTTCCCCCTCAACCTAGAATGATCTTCCTCTGGGAATTCAGGAAAGCATGGCTCATCCTAGCTTGCAGGCCCCAGCCCAGTTGCCATCTACCTTCCCTCCCTAAACATCCAGCCCCCACTGTGCCACTCCCCAGCCACCCCATCATTCTGTTTGGGCATGTGGCAGTGTGGACAGCTGTGCAGTCAGCCAGTGTCTGTTGACTGCAGAGTGAACACTGCTCACTCTGGGATTTACTGTTAGCAACATCATGTCTCTAATTCTAAAACCATAGTTAGCGAATACAGACCATCAAAAGTATTCATTTACCATTCACTGTGAATTGAGGGAGACATGTCCACTAACCACCTACCTACTTTTCTACCAATCAGAGGTTTCAAAATAAAATTTGAATCAAGCATCTATTTGTTGGGCAGTGCTGTCCTAGGCTGTAGGAATAGAAAAGTCAGGGAAATAAACAAGCACATTAATGTAGAATACCTCTAGAGGTCAGGATCAAAGCAGATGGAGCAAGGGCTTAGAGAGCTGTGGGGGTGCGACCTGAAAGTCACTAAGAGATGATATCTGAATGTGGCTAGTAGAAGAACTGTATCAGTTAGCTTTTGCTGCAGAACAGACAAATCCGCAGTGGAGCGCCTGGGTGCAGTGCTCCCTCGTCACCAGCACTCATGATTCTGTGGCTAGCTCACCTCACCCGAACTCACATCTCTGAGCAGCCGGCATGTGGACTGGCAACTGCCTGCATGTGCTGCTATGGGCAGAGCAACCGGTGACTGAGCTCTCTTGGCACAGGATAGAAAGAAAAGACAAGTTCTTGTGCACATAAGCCATGCAGCCCTGATGCAGGGTGGAGAGCAGCATGGCCACAGGCTGGGGGGCAGCCAGCTGCTTTGCTTACCATCCAATCCCTGGAGGGCACGTGCACATGACAGTTCGTTCAGTGCTGCTTAGGACCCAGGTCTCCTTCACTCCTGAGATGTTCAGGCCAACTTTGGCACCACAGAGAGGAAGTTTGAAGGCTGAATCACAAAAGGGTGCTGGGAAATGACAGGAATTGGACAAGATGTCAAGTGCAGGGAGGTGAGAGGTTATAGCCTGGCCCCCAGAGAGTTCTGAAGTTTTCCTGGACTTGCAGATCCTCTTGTAAGAAATATGGAGCACCTCATGACCCCAGGCTTTCTGCCAGCTCCTCCAAACCTACTGTCACTCAGCAGAAGTCCAAAGGATTAAGCCTTAGGTGCTAAACTGGCCAAGCGCCCCCAGGGTAGGAGAACCCCCTTGAGCTTGGCCCTGCTCTACTGGTAAAGGAGGAACTCCAGCCAAGCCTGTGATAGGGCGGCAGGGTATGACCCAGAAAGGGGCGCTTTCTGGGCTATGGAATGAGTCACCTGGCATTTGTGTCCCAGGACCACAGACAGTGTCCTAAAATGGTGTCTGGTGAAGGGGGCTGAAAGCTGAGGAGGAAGCACGGCTCAGCAGGCACTTCCTTTACCCTGAGTCCATCACAGGAGGAGCTCATTTGCATAAGATGTTAAGTTCTGGGTGTGGGGCTTCCTGAGCAGCCCATTGCCAGGCATGTATTGGCATCGAGCCTCTGCTATATGCCAGTCCCTGGATACAAATGGTCTGGAAAGACAAGTGGGGTTGTTCCCTTAAGAAGTCAGCCACCTGGTAGGCCACATGGGCATTTATTAAGTAGTAGCCTCTAGGGTTTGGTAGAGGAAATATACAAAGATATGGCAGGCTGTGATGCAACACTGACCTGGCCCCTGAAACATGAGTATAGTCCAGAGGACTGGAATAGCCTTGTGACAGAAGACATAGAAAACTGAACAATGGAAAGATCATCTGTGTAGAACTAAGGGTCCTGATGCATGACGAAGCCAGGAAAGGAACGCCTCGATGGAAAGTTGTTGGTTACTGCGATGGTTTCTGCGGTCGCTCGAACGTCCTGTCTGCTCCCTGCGTTGCGGCTGCCGCTGCTCGCCGTGCCCACACGTGCGCACCATGGGCACCGCGCCGCGGGACGCGGTGGAACCGTGAGCCGCAATGAGACACGCTAGACCAGATAGTTCCACATGGGGGCTTTATTTAAGATAGGGAAGGGGTAGCGGGCGGGAAGGAAAGGGGGAAGAGAAAGAAAGAGAAAGAGGAAAGGAGCGCTGCCCCATTATATACCGGGGGTGACGTAGTTACAGGTAAAGGTGGGCTATGGAACTCTGGGTAAACTGCAGCTGTTGCCTTGGCAACAGACCTATACATTGCTTGTTTGGCGTCACAAGCTTTGCAGGCCTCGGGTACCTACAAAAGTAACATGAGAGAGCCAACAGTCACTCTGGCGGTGACGGTCTGTGTTCCTTCCCCCACAGGCCTCCGACTAAACTTGACAGCCTCCTGGGGGGACCTGCACTACATAGGTCTCACTGGCCTGGAAGTAGTAGGCAAGGACGGCGAGGCCCTGCCCATCCAAGCACACCAGCTCTCCGCCTCTCCCAGGGACTTAAATGACCTGCCCGAGTACAATGACGACTCACGGACCCTGGACAAGTAAGTATTAGAAGCTTGACTGTGGCAGTTGGGGTCTAGAGACATGCTCTGTGTCCCCAGGCATCAGGCACATGAGATACTGCCTGGGACGGCATGTGGCAAAAAGAAGTAAGCCTGACCCTTTGCACAGATGATCCCCATTGCAGAACAATCAGGATAAGAAGTCAGGCTGGTGTATCTGCAGATGCTGCGTGCTGTGATATCACTGGCCTCAGTGAGGGCTTCACTCAGTATAGTCTGTCAACCTTGGTGGTGACCCACTCTGTTTGCACATACCTGCGCTAGGCCTCTCCCCTTTACAAACTTGAAAATGAAGTCTGGGTTGGCCACTATGGCTCCTCTGCCTCCTGTACATTCCAGATGCCATGGCCAGGGTGAATAGGCAAGCTTTTATAGTATCCATCCACAGACACCTGCCATTCATCTTGACTGGCACTTGGCCTCCTGCTCTAAACAGCTATGTGACTTAATTAGAAGCAAGGACAGTTGAAGGATGGGAGTTCAAAGCTCTCCTCTGCTTTAAATTTCCAAACTTCACAATTATAACAGTGAGGACAGCAAGAATAACCAATAGCCAATAGTGTCCACCACATTGGAATGGTAAGTGCCAGACACTGAGCTGCTAGTAGATTACAGCTGTGCATCCATGAAAGACACAGCATAGACTGAGACGTTATTGTTATCACTATGGCCAAAAGGGCCCAGACTGCTCAAGTGGATTATGATTTAGACATAGGCTATGGGATATGCCAACACGGCACTTAACTACTGAGTTGGCATCTCCTCTGCCTCAGTTTCTCTATCCATAGAACTATGGTAATAACCTCCATGGCTACAGGTTGGAAGTAAGGTGGTCACATTGTAGCCCCTTGTCCTGGCTGAGTCCTCTTTGTCCCTTCACTGTGGCCTTCGAGCCTGTGGGCACTGACTGCTTGGGGTCATCATGGGCTGTAGATCCTGGCAGGTCTGCTGGCAGACCTAGACTGACCCTACAAGCCGCCTCTGGCCAGCTGCAGAAGAACCCACACCTGCCCAGCATGGCCGTCCATCACCTACTTGACAGACACCCACAGATCATCCTTACAGCCTCTTGCCCAATCGTAGCATCATCCTTAAACATTCCTGTGCATATCTCTGACCAGGAAGCACTTGAAAAAGGCAAACACACCCTCAGTGTCCTTGTCACACCTAGGTCTGTGTGTAGTGGTTCCTGAGCCACCAGATAGCCCTCTTACTGTTTGTGTACTCAAGCTAAAACCCAGTAACCAAGTGTGCCTTTGTCTGAGAAGCCCTCGAGCTTCAGTGAACTTTCTCTTAATTTTTCCTTCCTTCTTTGTTTATTTTTGTATTTTAGATTTCATTAAGGCAACTTCATACACACATCATCACACCTTGTCCTCACTCCTTCCCTCCCCCACCATCCTTCCCTGTACCCTCTCATTAGCTTCCTTGCTTCTCCTAGTTAAGCCATGTCTGCTGCAATATTTTAAGTGGTCTATTATGCTTCTGTCCCCATCTTAAAATCCTTTCCTTCCCTCCAGTGAAGCCCTTTCTAGTTCTTTAATATAAATGCACAGGTACACACCCATATATAACTTAAGGTTTAGGCTCCATAAGTTAGAAGACATACAGACATAGAAGTCTGAGTCCGGCTTGTTTCTCTTAATTTTCTAGTTGCATCCATTTTCCTGCAAATACCATATGATTGCATTTTTCTTTATGGATGCATAAAATTCCATTATGTGTATGGACCACATTTCTTTACCATCTATTGATGGACATCTAGACTTAGTCCATATCCTGCCTCTGTATATTTTAGCAGAGAACAGAGCAGTAAACATGAGTGTGCACGTCTCTCTGCTTGTGTGCTGACGTACAGTCCTTTGAGTATAAACCCAGGAGCATTACAGCTGGCTATATGGTAGATGCTTTGAACCCTCCATAATGATTGCTATGACTCCTAACGGCAGGAGTGAGGGGTCCTCATTCCCCGTATCCTCTCCAGCATTGCTTGTCATTTGTCTTGATGGGGTGAGATGGATTCTCAAAGCACTTTTCCCTGATCCTTAGGGATGACGAGGTTTTTCTTTCAAATACCCATTGGCCATTTTGATCTCTTCTCTTTAATCCTGCCGGCTGTAGCTGACAAACATTTTCCGCAGTCTATAGGCTCTCTTCACTCTGGAGTGTCCCCACCTCCAAGGTTCTGATTTTCTCTGTGTGTACCAACAGGACTTCAAGTTCAAGATCCTCCTGCTTCAGTTTCAAGTGCTAGGATTATAGGAGCACACCACCAACTCATCTCTTCTTTTTTGTTGTTTTCCTACTTTTCTTTTATTGAAAGTTTTTTTTCAGTCAGATGTGGTGTTTTATGCCTTTAATCCCAGTACTTAGGAGGCAGAGGCAGGCAGATCTCTGAGTTCAAAGACATCCTGGCTTACATAGCAAGTTCCCAGACAGCCAGAGAAATCCTGCCTCCAAAAGCAAAAACAAAACAAAAGATGTTTTTCATTCTCCACATTCTGATTAAACTTCCCTCCTCCAGCTCCTCCTACTTCCCTCCCCCTCCTGCCCTCTCTTCAGGACCCACACCCTTTCTGTCTCTGAAAAACAAACAGGGATCTAAAGAGTAATAATAAGTGAGATAATAGTACAAAAACAAACAAATGGGAATAGAACAACAACAACAACAACCCCCCTCCAAGAAAAGGGCAAAAGAAAAAGCATAAGAATGTTATACAAACACAGAGACACACCTTTGCATGCGCAGGAATCCTGTAAAAGCACAAAACTGGAACCCATAATGCAAAGGGCCTGTAAGGCTTTAAAAAAATGTCCTGACAAAACATGAGACAAAGAACCACTAAAGACACCATTGAGTACCTTTTCTGTTGGCCGTGTATTGCTGGAGATGGGGCCTGGCCTGAAGCCATCTTTTACTCTTGTTGGTGACCTCAGACTCTGGGAATACCCGTGCTCCTTGATGTATTTGTTTGCAGTATTTAGTGTTGTCTGTTTGAAGTTCTAGGGATAGAAACCAGAGCCCCTTTGCAAGCAGGGCAAGCCTTCTACTACTGACTGCTCCTCCCCAGCCTTTGGCAATGCCAGGATGGCCCAGGCTCTTCTTGCCTCTCTTGCCTGACATCTGGCCTCTACCATGTCCCTGCAGTGACAGGGCCCTGATGGTGTCCATAGTGTTTAGAGACCTTGATCTACACATGAGAGAGGTTTATTGCTACTGGGTCTCTCAAGGGCAGAACCAGGAGGTGACTGCAAAGGAAAAGACTTGTTTTGTCACCAGCCTGTCTGCCATCTACCTCCAGTGTCCCCTCTCTCAAACCTCTGCAACAGTTTTGCTGGCAGCCAGTCCCCAAGACAGAAGTGATTGCTTTGGAAGGAAACAGCAGTCTGCAGCAGCCAGCTTCCTTCACAAACAGCAGGGTCAGCCTGCTGAATTTCCTCAGTTTTAACATGCCAGCAATTGTAAGACACACCATCCATCAATTTAATAACAGCCTTTTAGAGCACAGGAGAGAGAACGCTTTACCTCCATGGATGAACACTTGGATTTATTCTAAACCTTAAACTATCAAATGGTAAGGGGGGAAGTTGATTTCAGAAGTGGGAATTGTGGGCACAGCCAGAGTTGCTTACAGTACAGTAGCCCTTAAGGTCCCCAGGGTCCAAGGGTAGAGCTGGTGTGGGGACTGGTTATCTCTGAGTCTGGGTCTTCAAGTGGCCATGCCACAACAGAGTACAAAGGTCGAGTCCAGGCTAAAGAGGCTGAGGCAGATCCAGAAGCAGAGGGGCAGAGGTAATTGTTCTGGAAGCCACTCCTGCTGTCTGGGGTTTCCCTGGGGCACTAGACCTCACTACCAAACATGTTTAGCTCATCACAACCATGCCTCTCTGGCACTTGTTCCTGGCCTAGGTCTGCCAGGTTCCCTGATGTTTACCAAGAGAGAAGGGATTCACTTCTGTCAAACTGCCTCCACATCTTGCAGATCATCTGGACAACAAAGAAAAGACCCACCCCTCCACCCCAGTGCACCCCTTCTGAGCACTGACGCTGAGGTCATAATCTCATTCCCACCTTGCAGTTGGTTCCTGCTTCCTGTGGACTGCCTGCCTGACCACACCACATCTCATGCCATTAACCACAGGACATCCAGGGTGCCTGCATCACAGCTCTGCAATGAGCTCATTTCTACATGCAGCCTTCCTGACATGCAGACTAATAATACTCAGCTGAAGTCCCCACCCTGGGGTCACTAGGCTGAGGGATTCCCAATGAGGACACAGCCATTTCTGTTGAATTGTTGAGAATGAGTGTCTCTCAACACTTTCTTGAGCACACAGTTTCTACCCCTTCTTAAGCATTGCTTGGCTTCACGGCTCTCCCACCTTCTAAGACATAGCTGGGTGAGGGAGGCAGGCTTCCTGAGGCCCCCCCGCTCTTGCTGACCTGCCCTCCTTGCCTGCAGGCTGATCGATGGCATGAACATCACCACCGAGGATGAGCACATGTGGCTGATCCCCTTCTCCCCTGGGTTGGACCATGTGGTTATGATCCACTTTGACAGAGCCCAAAGCATTGCTGGCCTGCGCCTCTGGAACTACAATAAATCTCCCGAGGACACCTACCGAGGGGTAAGCCGGGCGGGCGGGCGGGCGGGCAGAGCAGAGTCTGCTGTCAGGAAGGCAGCATGATGAATGGCTGGCGTGGGTGCTGGAGAGGAGCATAAATCCTCCAGAACCTTCCAAATGGAGGGGGCTGATATCCAGGGAGAGAGCAAGCTGCATTTCCTTTTACACACAGCAAATGTAGCCCACAGCCCAGGGCAGCCTGCAGGGATTGCAGAGCTTTTTTCTCCTGTGACTGTGGGTGCCCTTCCCACACTGTCCAGGCTTGTATGTCAGCTGCAGGCCCCATGTCCACTGAACGCTGGGAAGGGTGTGGTCAGGCAGGCTTGTGTGTGCTCCTCATTTCATCAGGCTCTCACCCTGCCTCTACTGCCCCACCTCTCAGACTTCCAAGGAAGGCTGGAAAGGTTGGCGGTTCTCTTGGGGCTACACAGCTAGCGTCTGGTCTGTCGAGCATGAAGCCCACACTCTTTCAATTGCTGGTGGGAAGGCAGGGATGGCAAGTGGCCTCTGAAGGCTTGTAGGTGTTTGCAGTTTGCTGGCAGATCCCAGCAGCATGGCTAGAGGATTCCTGCCTGGACAAGATACGTGGGTGTGTGCGTGAGCATGCATGCAAGATTGTGTGTGTGTGTGTGTGTGTGTGTGTGTGTGTGTGTGTGTGTGTGTGTGTTCATGAGTGCGTGTGTGTGCTCTGTAAGTACTTTGTAAACACAGTGCCACTACCTATCAGCCCTGAGGCTGTGAGGAGGACCAGCTGGGTCTCTGCTATGCACCCAGAGTAGACTTAGCAGGTGCTGAAAGTAGGAAGATGGAGCCTCTGCCCATCTCCCAGGTAGGGAAGGAGGTGGAGAGGCTGGAGGCCTGCACAGCACTGCTGGTAGGGGTTGTGCTCCTGAGGTAGTGTCCTTGACCATCGGGCCAGACTGCTACAGGCCGCTGCCACTGGTGTCTGGGTCCCCCACCAAGGCCCATGCCTCCTCTGAAATGCATGCATGGCAAACACAGGTAAGTGTCCTCTGGACAGCGCCCTTACTCTAGGTACCTTGTGCCCAGACCCAATGTTGTGCTAAAAAAATGGAATGTAACTGTCACTGGAACTCAGGCATGGCCGGCTTTCCTGTGTCTCCTCTGCTAGGTCAAAATCGCTCATGTGTCCCTGGATGGTCTGTGTGTGTCTCCTGCAGAAGGCTTTCTCATCCGAAAGGGGCCTGGCAACTGCCACTTTGATTTTGCACAAGAAATTCTCTTTGGGGACTACCTACAGACCCGGCTACCACCAGCACCCACCAGGAGGTGAGGGAGTTGGTCTAGCCCACGTGCGTCTGTCCTCTGTGTGTGCACCCTCAGGGCTGGAGCTGCAGTCACGCATATTGTCCAGAAACACCTCTGGTTGCTTCCAGCCAGCGCCTGTTCCCCAGCCCTGATCCCAAGAGAAGCAGATGAAAAGCTCTCACTTGGGTTTGCTGAGGTGTCCTGGAGACTGCTCCAGCACCAAAGTCTAAACCAAGTGAGGTTTGCCGGTTTACAGTCCCCAGTGTCTGAGCACCAAAACCCACAATAGTGAAGCAAAAGAGTTCACTCCCCTATGGCAAAATTGTAACAGTGTCCTTGGTCAGGACATCCCACGGAGGTCTATAAAGAAGAGCTGGAGGAGAGGGCAGAACAGTGGTCATCTCTCCTGGAGCCAGAATGGCCCATGCTTTTGAGTGTGCACTTGGGTTTTGGTTTTGAGTTTGTTGGGTGGGTGGGGGGTATTGTTGTCTTTCCTGAGATAGGATCTTACTCTGTAACCCTGACTAGCCTAGAACTCACTATGTAGATTAGGCTAGCCTCAAACTCACAGAGATCTTCCTATCTCTTAGAGTCTGTACTTAAAAGCAGGGATTTTTATACCCATTTCACAGAAATGGAAACTGAGGCCTGGGATGGAGATCATGAAGTCAGTAGTGCTCAGGGCTTCTCCTTTCTCCCCTTTCTCTTCTGCATCCCCAGCCTGCCTACATTCCAGGAGCTTTACTATGTCCAGTTTGACTGCTATGAGAGGCCTCCCCAGACTTCTGCCCATCCAAATGGCCTGTCAGGCACCCTGACTCTTCAGCAGCACCTAGCACTCAGAATTGTGGCCTCTGCACCCCTCTAGAGAGCAAGGGATGTGGCTAAGAGAGTGACCACAGCGGCACATCCCACTCAAGTACCTGCCAGCTGCCTGGCTTGCACGGTGGCTCCTCACTCTGTCCAGGTGTCTGCACCTCTGTCTGAGTTAAACACGTCCCTACTTTTAGGTACTCTAAGGCTTGCAAAGGTCTGTAACAGAAAAGAGCTAGGCCCTCCACTGCCCCTATGGATACACTCCAACTCCCCGGGCTGCTACATCTGCAGCCCATGGCTGAGGAGTGTCTCTTGGTGACTCTGGAGCAGAAGGGTTCATGGTGCTGTTTTGGTCTCTTTCCAGGCTAGATGCAAAGAGCCTGGAGCGAGCCAGCATGGACTACGAGGCCCCACTCATGCCCTGTGGCTGTATCCTTCTCCCAGCAAGCACAGCGCATGCCCAGCAACCAGAGTGCCACACAGGGAAAGTGGAACTAATGAAGGCATCACTGGGACATAATAGCAGCATGGGACCCATCTGCCTCTTAGAAAACTGGGGCTGTAGAAGTTGCACAAAAGACCCAGCTGAGTGGGGCTGGAAGAGAAACAGGTGACCCAGGAACATGTCAGGGAGATGGCAGGGACAGAGGCAGGAAGACCACACCCACTTCCTGGTGTGATCTCATTGCATGGCCAGCAGAGCATTAGTCCTGGGAGCAGGCCACAGTGGCAGCCTCACTTCCCAGCCATGAAAACTAAAGCACAGAGGCAGGCATGGTGGAGGCAGGAGGATCATGAGTCCCAGACCATCCCTGACTGCGTAACAAGACCTTGTCTCTTTAAAAAAAGAAAAGAAAAGAAAGGAAGGAAGGAAGGAAGGAAGGAAGGAAGGAAGGAAGGAAGGAAGGAAGGAAGGAGGAACAAGAAAAGAAAAAGAAAATTGAAAAGAAAGCTAAAAGCTAGAATTAAAAGAAACAAGTTAGAGAGGCCAGATAACTCACCTCTGCCTGTGTGGAGGTGTCCAGGTCTGGAAGGAAGGAAGCAGTTGCTTGGGCTGTGACTTGTGACTGCCTGGGGTGTGTCTGGGCGCTCATGACTTCCATTCCTGCTCCTAGAAACTGGGGCCTGGGAAGATGGAGCCAGGCGGGGGCAGCTGCTGCCTTGTACCCGTGGAGCTTGTCCGTGGGAACCACTGTGCTGCAGCCAGGCCTGCGGCTTTCCCCTACCCCCAACACGCTTATTCCCATGAACTTGAAAGACAGGGAGGAGAGAGGAATTTCTTGTTCTAATCATCTTATAACCAGGGAAACTGAGGCTGAGATGAGAGTGGTCCCAGCACCAACTATCCACAGGGTCTGCTCCTAGGATTCCTGTTCCTTCCTGGCCCAGGGCCCAGAGCAGGTGGTGTGGCAAGTGTGATGCTGTGTTCCTTTTGACAGACAGCCATCTCTGGGGGAGAGACTCTTCATCAACCAACAAGAAGAGCCCATCACATCTGCCTCTGCATGGCTTTCTTCTCCAAAAAACTGAGCTTCTCTTCCTTAATCCCACCCGCAGTCATTTTCCAGTTCCAGCTGCTGTCCAGCTGGGGCGACCCCTACTACATTGGCCTCACGGGGCTGGAGCTATATGATGAGCGTGGGGAGAGGATCCCACTGTCCCAGAACAGTATCCTTTCCTGCCGCAGCAGGGGCTGCTGGGATTGGGGGGAGGGGCAGGAAGGGTTTTGCCTATGTAAGGCAAATTGCCAGTACAATTTTGAGGGCAGCTTGAGCTACATAGCAAGGCCCCGTTTCAAAAGACCATGAGGGTCAGACATGGTGACACACGCCTTTAATCCTAGCACTCAGGACGCAGAGGCAGGTAGATCTCTGTGCATTTGAAGCTAGCATGGACGACTTAGTGAGACCTTGTCTCAAAATGCAAAACAAAAGGAAAGAACTGATGCTGATGGTGGGTGGCGGTGGTGTTGATGGTAGTTATGATATGGGGTGATGGCGGTGACGATCATGTTGGTACTGGTGATGATGGTGATGACAACATGGAGGGATGCCACTGGGCCCTTCGAGCTGCTCCTGGCCACACTCGCCAAGGCTACTGTATCTCGTTCTCTTCAGACCCGAGTGCTGTGGTTGAGAGTGTGGGAGATTCCTGTCGAGCGCAGGCCCTTCTCAGAGGGCCCAGGCAGCCGGTGCTCTAAAGACCCTGAAGCCTGCAGGAGAACAGAAGTATGTTAACCGGAACTCTGGCTCACAGTGTGCCGTGCTGGAACTTGTTGCTCGGCCCACAGGGTTCTGAAATATTTCAGTTGGTGATTGATCTTTTTAAATGCAGCCTCTGGAACTTAGCCTGAGAAGTGGCAGTACAAGGCCCTCAGTCGTGTGAAACGACCGTGACTAAACCAGAGGACCCATGGATGCCTTCACAGTTTACCTCCGCGCTGACTCCGGGAGCTCTGGTTATCTAACAGCCCCTAAACTCAGTGCTTCCCAAGGGCTCCTCCTGTGCCAGGCACTGCTAGCTAGCATTTATCCCATGAACCCCACAGACATCTTAGAACAAAATATTCTGGAATCTTAATTGTCCAGGGAGGAGCTTGAGACAGAGGGGTTGTTTGCCTGATGTCACACAGCCCAGTTGTAAAGCTCTGAAGTTTCTTGCCCATCTTCTGTGTGAGAATGATAAGCCCACCTGCTTATCATCAGCATCCTTGAGCGGGGACCTCTGGCTCTTCAGGTAGAGAAAGGCATGGCCCCAGAGCATCCTGCAAGTGCCAGGGGCCTAGAGTCTCTGGAACTATTGTCTTCCTCATAACTTAGTGGATGACTCCTGGAACGGAAGGTTGCACTGATGTCACCAAGAGGGCTCACAGCCACTACCCTCTGAGGCTCTCTGCCCGGCTTGGAGACATTTTATGCTTTGTTACAGGTGGGGTTACAGGATCAGTGAGGTTCAGTGGTTTGCCTGAGATCTCCTGACAGAGATTCCCTGTCACAGAGTCAAAGCTGGACCCATATTCTGCACATGCATGTTGAGGTCTCTTCTCTAGTCAGCTCCTGTTGGGGCGGGGTGGCAGACTTGACAAGGTCATGACCTGTCAGAGTAATACCTTCCTGCCCACATGGGGTGTGACCTGGGCTTCAGAGTGGTGGCAGCACCCTCACCTCTGTCTATGTGTCTGCAACCCCTTATGTCCAGTTGTCCCACCTGTAGTGCCCTGACTTTGAACTTGACCCCTTGCCCCACACAGATGTGCCCCTTGGCCACAACCCCATTTTCTTAGAATGCATTTATTTTCATTGTCATTTCCCAGACTACTGAGTGTCGGGCACGAGCCCCTCATCTCCTGACACACACTGCTGACAGCTTAACTCACTTGAGGGTGACACACTGTGCACAGCATATGAGTTTGGGTTACTACAGCTTAACCTCCACCTCAGATATCGCTGCCTTTCCGGACAGTGTGAACGCGCTAGAGGGTGTTTGTGGGGACGTGAGAACCCCTGACAAGCTCATCGACCAAGTCAACGACACCAGTGACGGCAGGCACATGTGGTTGGCCCCCATCCTGCCTGGCCTGGTGGGTACCTGGCCCTGGGGTTGGACGGGCACCTGCCCTTGGACCAGTGACAGCTGAAACACATGGGGGCCATCGGAGGTACCGGCTGTGGCTAACAGCTGCAGGTGTAGCCCTTCCAGGCCTACAGTCCCTTCTCTCACTCCATGAACTTTACCCAAAAAGACCCCAGATACCAGATGTGTGAGGAGGTCCAGGAACCCTGAAGTCAGGAGTCTGTCCAGGCGCTGGGGGACAGGGACCACTGGGCTCGTGTGTATCTTGCTGCCTCCCTTTGTCAAGGCCCTCTGCAGCCCACTGCACCCTGGCATCGTCCTCATTCCCCCGTCTCCTTTGCCTGTCTCTGCTCCTTACATCACGACCCACAGCCACAGGGTGGCCACCTTGCCCCCCACCCCCGTCGGACATGCCGTCCATTCTTACACGGACTGCCCCTTCCAGCTCTCAAACTCTGCAGAGGCCTGTTCATCATCCCAGAGAGGAGGGAGGGAGGGAGGTCCAGGAGAGGGCGGAGGCCATCAGCACCCTCTACCTCTGAAACAGAGCCTGTTTTCAGAACATGGTGGGATCCTGTCCTGCTCGTGTAACTGAGTATAAGATGAACATTTTCCACTTAGAGGAGGGAACAACTCCCAAAGGCCACAGGACCAACTCATCAGCCCGGTCCCCTGTTACAAAGGGTTCCGCCAGTCCTATGGCCCTTCGACTCCAGCCTAAAGCAGTTCACTGCTCTCCTCTGGCTGCTATCATTCTCCTAGTGGGAATCTAAGGGTCTGAGCAGAAAGACTCCACCCAGTCACTGTTCGCAGGCACTGCATGCTGCAGGCTGGGTCCGCTCACACTTAGGTCTTTATTTGGCCTTCCAAGTGCCCCCCTTGTGATGCTTGAGCCTGCTGCTAATCTGGGGCTGAGTGCTAGTTACTCGGTAATTCCCCAGCAGACATGGGCTAGGAGAAACCATGGTTCTAGGTGCATAGGACTCTAGCTTTTTCCCTGTAACCCTGAGAAAGGACAAATGGATCAGTACCATGCACGTTGTTTGCTGGGGAGAAGCTCCTGGCCTCTGCAGGTGGAAACAGTCCGATTTGAGGCAGGGCTGCTCTCAGTTCTCCTCCAGTATTTAAATGAGGGCCACAGCAGCAGGAGGCCCAGAGCCAGCTCAGCAGTTTATTCCAAACGCAACTACACGTGACTTGACTCAAAATGGGCTCTGAGAAGAGAAGCCACAGACCTCTAGGCTTCCTGCGTGAGGAGTGCCACCACTGGCACCTGGGGCCCAGCTCCCTGCCCTGGTGGCTGGCCCTGCCCACAGCTGTTTCCACACACAGCTGCTTTAATTGGCTTTGCTCTCTGACAGGTGAACCGAGTGTATGTCATTTTCGATCTGCCCACCACTGTGTCAATGATCAAACTGTGGAATTACACGAAAACGCCTCAACGAGGGGTGAAGGAGTTTGGCGTGAGTCCTCACTAGCTGGTGTGGGAGAGCATTGGGCTGGAAATGAGGCGGGGCCAGTTATCATTGCTGTAGCTCCCTCTTTGCCCAGTCACCAACTTGAGCAGGGAAAGAGCCTGGGAATGATCCAAAGCAACCCCTGAACCTGGCCCTGGCCTTGGTCTTGCTTCAGGGCTCCCCCTAGAATCACAGAGCCTTGGGAAGCAACTGGGTAGCCCAGTGGAGAGAGCAGAAGCTGTGGGGGCTGGAGACTGGATCTGCCTCCATCTCTATACTTGGTCACCCAGTGCTGGCAAAGTCCTGGAGCCTCAACTTCCAAATCTACAGCCCAAGCTGGTAGCACGTGCCCTTCATGCTGGCGTGGGAGAGATCCTGCTGTCCACAGGAGACTTCAAAGAAGCTTGGGCTTGGGACAGCAGAGGGCTGCATGCTGGGGCTGGGGTAAACGGGGAGGGGCGGGGCTCATTCCCACTCTGTCCCTTAGCTGCTGGTGGATGACTTGCTCGTGTACAATGGCATTCTTGCCATGGTGAGCCACCTGGTTGGCGGCATCCTGCCCACATGTGAGCCCACTGTGCCCCACCACACCATCCTTTTTGCCGAGGACACTGACTTCTGTCACCAGGAGAAACACACCATCATCAGGTATGCCCCTGACCAGCCCTAATGAAGACGATAGCAGGAACGTGGTCTGGAGGCTGATGAACCGTATGTCTCCCCTCCTGCAGTAAGCCGGAGGAAGACCAGGACATACAAATGATGAATGAAAACCAGGTCATCACTACCTCAAGGAGGAAGCCAGGCACTGCTGACCCAGGTGAGTGACATGTCTCTGCCCTGGGCATCCCTGTCAGAGGCTTGGTCTAGGTGGAGAGGAAGCTGAGTACTGGCTTTGCTAAACCTAAAGTAAAGTTTTGCCTACCTAAAACCTTCCCTTCACTCTTGTCCCAGAGTGGCAAGCAGCTTCTGGCTACAGGCTTTCCTTGTGGCCAGGAGAAAAGACAAGGTACACTGTGGGGACACCAAGTGGAGGGCTTCCTGGGGCAGGTGGCATCTGATCTGAGTCCTAAGGGCATCTGGTAATATAGGTAAAGGCCCAGGGATGGCATGATAGAGCCTACTCCATGCCTGAGATAGGTTAGGCAGAGTGCTCAGAACGTAGGCTAGCCAGGTCTCCACCTGTCTGAATGGCCAGCCAGGTATATAGCTGTTCTCAAGGGCAGTGTAACTCACACTTCATGCGCCCTGTTTTCACAGCCTTACGCCCCAAAACCTGCATACGTGAGAAGGAGACCTCAAGGCGTTGGCGGTGCTGACTGGAGCAGGAGGGAGAGCCTCTTCAGTGTCACCAGCCCTGAACAGTACCCGTGTCCCTCAGACTTCAGGGCTGGAAGAGCATGGAGGGACGAGGGACTTGAATCACAGCCCCAGGAGCTATAGTGGTCAGAAGAAAGGGTCAAGAACAGGATAGCTGCCCCCTGCCACATGGGGCTGGCTGCCGGGAGTCAGGGATACTTGGTTCCTCTCTGTCCCTCTCCTGTGAGGTCCAGAAGAGCAGGGCCTCTGGCACCCAAGTCCTGAACTCAGTACCATGCCCACAGAGCCCATGCCCCTCCACTACACAGCCCTCCTCACTAGGGGCAACAGAGCTGCTGAGAGGCCACTGTGCTACAGCTCCTCCTCCACCCCATGCCTCTGGAGGCCTCATGGGCTAGTTCTAGGTAGCCTCTGACCTCTGTTCAAACCTGAGTCAGGATGGGTCAAGGGCATGTGTCCTGCTGAGGAGTGGAAGTAAGCTGCAGCCAGTGCCGAAACCTGCCCTTAGCCCCTACATCACACACACACACACACACACACACACACACACACACACGCATGCACACACGCGCATACACACGCACACACATGCATGCACACACGCACACACACACCTGCAAGTCAGAGTTGGGAGAGCCTAGGCTCAGCCCTGCCTCTTCTCCCTGCAGCCCAGAGCCCCATACCTGTGTGCACATCTATGGAACAAGCTCAGATCCGGAACCTAATCAGTCTCCAGTAGTGGGTAATTTCTGGTTCCAAATATTAATCTGTTATTTCCTGGCTCGGGGCCCAGTGGGGCGGTGCCATGGTGCCGAATTGAGTACATTCTGATACTACCAAGAATCACAAATGCTCGTAAGCAGCGACACCCAGCAGCTGTACAGATGTTTTAATTTGGAGCCAGCTGACATGCAGATAGGACTGCTTCTCTGATGAGAATCCATCATCTCTGTAGCCGCCAGGCCCCCCTCCCCCGGCTCCTCCCCTTGTTCCCACATGAGCCACGCAGCTCTCAGGAGAGCCATCAGACCAACTCTTAGGAGGAAGACAGAGCCACTGCTTTAACAGGAATCCAGCTTCTCCTAGGGGTGAGCTCGGGTTGAGTTTTCTGGAGCACTAACCTTGGTGGCCTCCCTCCAGATGCTTGGTGGGTGTTTATACGTGTATGTTCTGTGCACTCTCAGAGGGAAGGCACTGGCAGAAGCATTAACTCTCAAACAAATGTCTATTTTTTCTTACAAAATCAATAAAAGATGTTATTAAGAATAGAGTGTGGTACACTGGATGTTGTCAAACAGAGGAAGCCTTGTTGTCCAGCCCTAAGCCAGGGTACATTTGAGGCTGAACATTCAGACACATGCCCTCTCGCTGAGCCTGTAGCTGGGAACATGGGTTAGACTCACTTTCTTCATGGAATCCACCTGCCACCGTGAACAGATCAGAACCCACTTAATCCGTGTTACATCTGAAGTGGCTGGGGAGAGAGAGGCTGGCAGTAGAGAGGCCTAGGGTGGTGCTCTCCAGATGTCCCTGCGGCCCCTTTGTTCTGACGGCTTCCATGCCCTTCATAGCCAGGAGGTCAAGGCCCCGGGCACATGGAGGAGCAGAGCTATGGCAGCAGTGTTCACAGAGAAGCCCAGCCCTGAGGGCCTAGCACAGGCCAGGGTGCTCGCACAAGGCTGCATGCCCACTGGTGCCCAGGGCTGGGGTCCCAAGTCACATGTGTTGCATGCCACACACATGTGGTCTCTGGGCCTCTCTGGAAACTGGTTGCCTCACAGTCCCAGCATAAGGGCAGCTCTTGGCAGCCTTATATCATTATAACAGCAACAACTTCAACAGGAGCCAGCATATCTGAGACCCTCCCCCAGGCAAATGGGCCTGTGGGTGATGGACACAGGCCTCATTTTCTGTAGCTGCCCTCCCCCCACCCCAGCACACTGCATGCACTGCAGTGGTTCTAGAGCCAGCAGACCTGAGTTCTAGTACAGGTGCACCATTCTCTATTTCCCAACCCAAGGTATGCTCTCCTGGGCTCTCCTGGCCGTGTTACCTCAATGAGTCTGAGCTCTGACCTGGGCTTCCCTACCCAGACTGCACAGCAGCAGTACTTACTTCTGAGAACTGCCCCAGCGTCCAGACCTTGAGTCTCATGGTGCACCCTCCAGGAGGCATTCAGCTAAATCTCCCAGTGAATATCTTTTCATAATGCACAGACTTGGGACCAGGATCTTGGGGCTTTGTGACACTGACAGAAAGTCTGCCAGAGCAGCAAGCCATCCTCCTGCCTGCCCTATGTGTACAGCTTCTCACAGCCATCGACGGGACAAAGCGCCGTGTCCACCCTACACTGCACTCCTACCCCTGTCTTCTGTGGCAGGCTCTCTCTTCTACCAATTCTTGCTCCCTACTCAGCAAGGGAAGCGGGAGGCACACCCCCAGGTGGCCCTGCCCCCAGCTTTGCTTCTCCCTATCTCAGACCCCTCTACCTCTGCCTCATCCGAGTCTCCCACTCAGCCAGACCCACGGGTGTCAGCAGGCCACAGTCCTCTAGGAAAGCAAAGGTGACAGGATAGGAGCTCGGTGGAGACTAGTCCGAGAAGGATTGGCCAGGGGACAGGAGCTGTGCATCTCTGGGGATAGGCAAAGCCCTGCAGTGACTTCCTGTCTGTCTACACTAGAATCCCCAGTGCAGAAGACTGGCTTTTCCTCATGGCAGTGACTGCACCACTGTCTGAGTCCTACACACAAGTGGCCTGAGTAGAGCTGTCCAACAGTTGTGTGTGGTCTTGGTTTCTGTTGCTATGACGAAACACCATAACCAAAAGCAGCTTGTGAAGGAGAGGGTTGATTTAGCTTACATATCCAGATTCACAGTCCTTTGAGAGAAGCCAAGGCAGGAACTCAAGCTAGGCAGGAGCCTGGAGGCAGGAACTGATGGAGAGGCTGTGGAGGAGTGCTGCTCACTGGTTGGTCCCTCGTGGCTTGCTCAGCTAGCTTTCTTATACAATTAGTACCACCTTCCCAGGGGCGGTACTACCCACAGTGGGCCGAAGCCTTGTGCAATACCCACCATATACTTGCCTACAACCCAATCTTATGGAGGCAATTTCTCAGTTTAGGTTTCCTCCCCTCAGATGATGTCAAGTCGACAGACTAGTCAGCATAAGGGTACTAAGAGCCCCAGAACACTGGCCCAGGCCAGGGACTCTTAGAACTCAGTCCCTCCCAGCCCACACACCATTCAGAATCTGATTTCCATAGAGGTAGGGGACACCCTTCCCTGTCCTTCAATCCAGAGCACTGTTGCCTGAACCTCTCAGGGCTTCTATGGCCTCCAGTGCTTGTCCAGAATCCCATCCAGAACAAGCCTGCAGCAAGACCAGCTGCCAGGCACACTCCCTAACTACTCCGCCTCTGAGCTCTGACTGCAATGCCTAGGCCACCCCCTCCCCGAAGGCCTGATGCAGTCCTTCAGTTTACCCTGTCTCCGGGCTCACACAGACAAAAGGGGACCGCAACACGGCATCATGTGTTGATCCTACCTGTCCAAAAAGACCCCATCAATCTCTGCCATCCCTCATGAGGACCCCAATCCTCGCCAAAGCCCTGGGGTCTTCCACATCAAATCCCAGAAGTCTGCTCAGGGGAAGCCTGTCTTTACCCCAAGCTCTAAGCACTAGATTCTGCCATAGCCCCATGCAGTCCACATGGGGGTGACTCGCAATCCCAGGACCTTTGCACGGCCTCTGTGTATAACACACACTTCACCTACTGTCTCCTGCCTCACGCTTCAGCGAGGACTTGAGTGGCCCTCCTCACTCTTTGAAGTGGCGTTCTTATTGTTAGGGGTGACACGGGTAACCTCCTGCCCTAGAATGCGTCTCCATCTTGTTTCCTTGTGGCAGCTCTGTGTACAACTCTGTTCTGTGTGTGTGTCCCCTGGTCTCCAGGTAGGGTCAGCCACTGAGACAGGGCAGGACTCACACTTAGGCCTGTCCAAGTGCACATCAGGATGCCTGGCGCAGCCCTCACCTCCTCCTCCTCAGCAGCGGCTCCTGCCAGCCTTCTCATCAGGCCTGGCAGTGAAGGTCCATGAATCAACCTGACATTTCCATTACCTGGGAGATGAGTATGTGACCAGGTCCCGGTGAGGGGGGGGGTGGGGGGTGGCCACTCATCAAGGCCACAGACCAGGGAAGAAGTAGTGACTGGGGCCTGCCCACCAGCTTTGGCCAGGGAAAGCAGACATGGGTCCCTCTGCACATGGAGAGAGGCGGTGACAGTCCTGTGAGGCGAAGGCATCAGGGATCCTGCAGGCTCAGCAAAGGCCCGGTGCTGAGGCCTGGGAGCTGTCACATCCCCAGACCTGAACACTGATACAGTGCACTTCCTAGCGTGGCGTCTGTGAACTGTCGGCCTGGTCCAGGTCAGTTTTTGTTTTTTTTGTTTTTTTTCCCTGAGACAGGGTTTCTCTGTGTAACCCTGGCTGTCCTGGAACTCACTCTGTAGACCAGGCTGAACTTGAACTCAGAAATCTGCTTGCCTCTGCCTCCCAAGTGCTGGGATTACAGGCATGCACCACCACTGCCCGGGACCAGGTCAGCTTCTGGAGATCAATGGCCACGTGTGGTGCAGCCCTGGGATGTGTGACAGGCATGCACCAGCTCAGGGTGTGAAACAGAGCTGCTGAGCCCGTCCCTCCCTTCCAGGACTCAGGGTGGTTTGTAGCCCCTCCCAGACCAAGTGGCACTGCCCGATAGTGGCACTTCCTAGCTCCAGGCAGGAAGTACAGTGGCTTCTGCTCCCAGCAGGAAGACAGCCCTCAAGAAGGTGACTGTAAGTCCCATGGTGTCACAAATCTGGAGCTGCTTCCTTCCCACTGTACTGGAAGACAGCTGCTTCCCCGGAGGACCCGAAGTCCCCTGGTTCCATGCCCACCCTCCCTTTCTTCTCTCCTGGCAGTAACCCCCATTCCAGTCACCCACAGACCACAATCACAGACCACTTGCATGATTATTTATTTAGTATTTTTCTTTAAGCCAACTCTTTTTACTGAAATGCCTATTGTGGTTCATTCTACGCAGCAACACCTGCACCTGGAGCGTGGACACGCCCATACACGGTTTTCTAATACACATTTACATAAACACAGCTATTAAAATAGATGGCAGTTTGTCAACTAAAATCATTTCTTGGACCTCCTAGAGCCCATGATCGACTTCACAGGGCCCCCGGATGACCACTAAGACTTACAAAGTTCCTGGTGGTAGGGTCAGATTCCAGAGCAATGACCATGCTCAGGCCCACCCCAGTGCTCCCTCAGGAAAGACCAGTACCACAGCTCCCCATACTGGATCTTCTGGTGCCCTCACAACTGCAAGACTCTGCCCAGGCCAACTTTGTCTCTCCCAGAGGTTCCCACACCAACTGAGAACACAAAGCGGTGTTCTCAGAGTGTTTGTGTTCTCAGAGTGACAGCACAGGTGTGCCTGCACGCGGAGCATGGAGTCATCCTTAGCCCCTATGTGCCCTGCCTGACATAGGACAGCATCTTAAGCCCTCTCTTCCCATTCCAAGTCCTCCTCTTCGCCCCTAAGTCAGCCACCAGATCCCCCGTGGGCCTCCTTCCTCACCCACAGCGCTCTCCTCACACACAGGGCCCTGCAAGGACACCAGAGTCCTGCCTTTATCATCTCTTGTAGCCTGGAGCCGTGGTGACTTTCTAGACTACACACCTCACCTTGGCCTGTCCCACCCTGCCCAGAGCACCCAGCTGTCCCCAGGATAAGCTACAGGTCCCCAATGAAGCTTTGAGTGCACTCTGTAGTCTGGTTCTGCCCCCCACAGACCTCCTTTCCCTCCGTGCTTGCCTTTGGGCCATTTGAAAGCCCTCTCCCATCCTGTCCTTCCTTCCACAACCTGATATCAGCAAGATGGCTGGGATGTCATTTCCTTGATCACCAATCCTTCAGGTGGTCTCCAGCAGGCACTGCCTCAAACCCACGGCCCCAACTCTCCTCGATGGCACGATGGTGGGGTGCTTTCCATGGTCCAGACTCTGTTCCCTGTGCTCACTGGCACCAGCCTGGGTCACCGCACCCCAACAACTATAAGAGGTAGGTACAGTGAAGAGTCCCATCTCAGGCCACCAGAGCTGAGGAGACAGGATCTGATGCTAGGCAGTCTGTCTCCAGAGCAGGCACCGCACCCAGCACTCATACACTGAACTGTCACCTCCCATTCCACCCCTTGTCTGCTTTACTGGAAGCTTCAGTGTTCCATCTCAAGGGCCTGCTATACTGTGTGGCACACAGTAGGGGCACAATAGATGACACCCGTGTGCAGACAGCTGAACAGATAGATAGCTGGATGATGAAAATGGCTGAAGCACGGGTGAGTGAATAGATGATTGGCAAGGGAAGGAATGACAGTGACAGATGGATAATGGATGGCTGAATCATGGGTGAATGGGTAATTGAGGATATATGGATGCTGGATGGATGGATGGATGGATGGATGGATGGATGGATGGATGGATGGATTAATGCATGTATGGATAGGTGATGAGTAGCTATATCCTGCTAAATGGGTGAATGATTAGATGGATGAAACATGAGTGGATGGATGGATGGATGGATGGATGGATGGATGGATGGATGGACGGACGGATGGATGGACAGATGGATGATGGATAGACATTTGTTAAATGGTCATGATACATGGATGGGTGAGTGGGTGATGGATGGATGGATGGATGGATGGATGGATGGTGAGTGGATGGATCATGTATGGATGAGTGGATGGACAGATGAGTGGCTAGGTACATGATAGAGGCTGAAGGCTGACTAAGTAGCTTCCAGGTGGGATGGTGGGTCATGGATGGGCAATGGGTGGACGAATGAAGAAGACCACGTTCTGCCTCTGCCTGCCAATCCTTATTAGGCTCTTGGGAGACTAAACTTGGAGCAAGTTTGGTTTAAACTCACAGTCTCACATGTCACCTCTAGTCTCAAGCAAGAAACTTCCTTTTCTAGACCCAAGCTCTCATAGTCAAGGCAGGAATCACCGCCCCCCCCCAAGGAAGCTGAGCTGGAGGTTTTCTGAAAAGTGGCCCTAGACACAGGGTAAAGGATCCTTGGGGTCAGGGTGATGTCACAGTACTGAAGTTCCCAGACACATGTGCTGCTTCTAGCTTCTGGCCTTCCCCTCTTGCTCTGGCCACCTGTCTCCATCTTGATCTTTCCCAGGCCGGGCTAGACTCTAGTTCATCCAAAACATTTGGCCCTGATCTCAGTACCCAGGGCATTACTTCTGGGGTAAGGGAACGATGGGGGGGAGCCAGCCCATACATAGCAAGAGAACAGATTCAACAAGCACTTACTGAGCCCCTGCTGTGTGCCTGCTGTGTGGACCCTGCAGAGGCAGATACTGCCTCCTCCTCAATAAGCTCTTCCCCGTCCCCACAGGACCCCACCCCTCTGGGCACCTGCTTGACTTTGTGGCTGGCTGTGGGTGTCCAGCATCCAGTGGTCCATACCAGTGTTCTTCCTGGCTTTCCAGCTGGGTGGGGCTCTAGGTGTAGTGGTGGCCGCTGTCTCTGAGTCTCTGTGCCACCTGGACAGTCCCTCGGGCCTGCTTGACCCATTTCTGGGGCCCCAAGGCCCAGGCAGCGGTGGCAGTCTAGGCCTGGTGTCTCCATGACAGGAGAGCTGAGTCCACAGCACAGAGACCAGGCTTCCATGTCCTGTGGGAGGGCTGTGCCAGTGGTGGCAGGAAGGCAGGGGTGCTTGGGCCACATCACACCCAGTGCCCCAGGACCCAGCACTGATGGTTTAGCTCTGCTGCCTCATGAGCTGAGCTCCGTGGCCAAGAGTCTCCCATGTGTGGCTGGTGCCCTGAAAGAGACAAGGTATATGCCGCTGACCGTGGCCTTCTTCCACCCACGCCACCATGACCTCTGACCCAGCCCCAGCATGCTTACACCTGCTCCTGTCAAACCACCACGCTGCCCCGCCCACCAGTGTCCACCACTGTCCGTGGACTCATATGGACCAGCATATGGAACCCCAGTAAGTGCTTGGTACAAGCCACCAATCAACCCCTCAGGGTCCCACCAGCCCACTCGCCCACAGCCCAAACCCACCCATGCCCCTCCCACCCACCACCCCCACCCATGTGTGTGTGTGTGTGTGTGTGTGTGTGTGCCCACAGGCTCAAGAGCACATACCAGACTGACCACCCACCCCTAGTCCCTCAC